>NC_134590.1:71095833-71699166 GCF_037038515.1 Microtus pennsylvanicus | reverse complement strand
CCCAGGAGCCACATCCCAAGGCGATGTCCCCAGTTAGTTCCTTGGTCAGCTGAGGATAGGGAACCTGAAATGACCACATCCTATAGCAATACTGACCAATATCTTGCATATCACCATAGAACCTTTATCTGGTGATGGATAGAGATAGAGACAGAGACCCACACTGGAGCACTAGACTGAGCTCCCAAGGCCCCAATGAGGAGCAGAAGGAGGGAGAACATGAGCAAGGAAGTCAGGACCACGAGGGCTGCACCCACCCACTGAGACAGTGGGGTTGATCTATTTGGAGCTCACCAAGGCAAGCTGGACTGTGACTGAAAAAGCATGGGATAAAACCAGACTCTCTGAACATGGAGAAAATGAGGGCTGATGAGAAGCCAAGGACAATGGCACGGGGTTTTGATCCTACTTCATGTTCTGGCTTTGTGGGAGACTAGCCAGTTTGGATGTTCACCTTCCTAGACATGGACGGAGGCAGGAGGACCTTGGACTTTCCACAGGGCAGGGAACCCTGAGTGCTCTTTGGACTGGAGAGGGAGGGGGAGAGGAGTGGGGGAAGGGGGAGAAGGGTAGGAGGAGGGGAAGGGAAATGGGAGGCTGGGAGGAGGCGGAAACTTTTTTTTTCTTTTTCTCAATAAAAAATTAAAAAAAAGTCGAAACAAAAACAAATTGCGATGACCCACCCATTCATGAATGCTTTTTGAAAAAGATAAAAGCCAAAAAAAAAAGAATATATACGAAGAAAACTGTCAAGTTTGGCATGTTCATTATTATGGGTTCTCCTTTAATTTCATGTGAATCTAATGCTGAGTTCACCTTAGCTGGTAATGATCTGGATTGAGACACATAACTTATTGCCTTTAAAGGAAGGAGCTAAGTGGAAAGGTCACCATGTGGACCTCTTACCTACGTCTTTCTGCCTCCTAGCCTTTGTAGCAGAGGCCATGGATCACCCATCAATATGCTTAGTAGATTCTTAACCTGTCACAGGATCTGTGAAGAGGGCAAGCAATTAAAGACATTCTTTTGGCTCGGCTAGACACACTTCTAGCCAGCATTTGATTGAGACTCTCATCTTCTTATCACAGGTCATCGGGCAGTAATAACTTTCGCTCTCTACAGTGTAGAATGATGTTTAAACTGGCCAGGAAGAATGAATCACTGATTCTTAGGAAACAAGTTTTCCCCTTGACTCTGATTATAGAATGGCTCATTTTTACATGGAGAGGGAGGGCTTTGTTGTGTTGTAACTATGTGCTAACTATACAAAGGACCTGATATTGTACAATAGCAATGATCACGGAGGGACATGTGGTAGTTCCTATATCTTTTTAGGAATGCCTAAATCTTTCTTGTAATATAGGCATTTGTAAACTATTTTTAAAAAGAAATTAAAACTCAGAAAAGCTAACAGCTAGGTTAGATCTAGGTGATCTCAAATCTCAAACATGCAAAGACAATAATTCAGTTTTTAATAGGCGAGTACAAATAGTTTTGTAGATGGTGAATTCCCAAAAGTGGCATAGAGTGATTCAGAGTTTGGAAAATACATATATAATTATAAATGACAACAACAGTATTTCATTCTTTCATCAAATAGATATGCACATCATGAATAAAAGTCTGCCACGTGGCATTTTAACTCATTATTTATCAATAAATGTTTGTTTAAACCAGTTATGTTAAAACTACTCATATTTGAACAAATTTCAAATTTCATCCTACTTTTCGTTTCTTTTGCTTTGAATATATATGCACAACAAGTACAGGAAAAGGTAAAGATCCCTGTATTTGCGTGTGCTGCAGTTATCTGTTTGTATCAGGTATAATTTCATTCTTCCTCTTGGGGAGTGGGCAATACTCCTATGTGACAGATTATTCATGAAGACAAAAACGTTGAGTTTCTTTTAAGGATGGGCAGAGAAAAAGTTTGAAGAATAAGTGAATCTTTGGGATGCTTTTTAGGAAATAACTTTTTCGTCTTCACGAATACCTTTGTTGTTATGTCCCATTTTCATTTCTGATTTTTTTAATTTGAATGTTCTCTCTCTGCATTGCTGGTGGGAACACAAATTTATATAACCCTCTGGAAATCAGTATGGCAGTTTCTCAGAAAACTGGGAATCAGCCTACCTCAGGACCCAGGAATACCACTCTTGGGCATGTACCCAAAACATGCTCAATCATACTACAAGGACATCTGTTCAACTATGTTCATAGCAGTATTATTCATGATAGCCAGAACCTGGAAGCAACCTAGATGCCCCTAAGTCAAAGAATGGACAAAGAAAAGCAATGACATCTTGAAATTTGCTTGCAAATGGATGGAAATAGAAAAAAAAAACATCCTGAGTGAAGCAACCCAGGCCCAGAAAAGATGAACATGGTATATACTCACTTATAAGAGGATACTAGTTGAAAAGCAAAAAATAACAAACCTATAGTCCACGATCCTAGGGAAGCTAAGTAACAAGATGAACCCTAATAAAAACATATGTAGATCCCCCAGGGAAGGAGAAATAGACAAGATCTCCTGACAAAATTGGGAGCATGGGGGTGGGGAGAGAAGGGATGGTGGAAGGGGAGGAGGAGACAAAAAGGGGGGGAAGAGGACTTCAGGCAACAGGATAGTCAAGATGGGGGAAGGACAGAGAAAGAGAGCAAGGAAAGAAATATCTTGATGGGAGTCATTATGGGGCTAGCGAGAATCCTGGCACTACAGAAATTCCCAGGAATCCACACGGATGACCCCAGCTAAGAACCTAAGCATTAGTGGAGAGGGTGCCTGAACTTGCCTTGCCCTGTAGTCAGGTTGATGACTATTTTAAATGTCACCATAGAACTTTTATCCAGAAACTGAAGGGAACAGAGGCAGAGACCCACGGAGGCACACTGGGCTCAGCTCTCAAAGTCCAGGCAAAGACTGGGAGGAGTGAGAATATGAACAAAGAAGTCAAGACCATAACGAGGACACCCACTGAAACAGCTTACCCAAACTAATGGGAGCTCATTGGCTCTGGATGAACAGGGAAGGGACAATCATAGAACCAAACTAGTCTCTCTGAATGTGGGTGACAGTTGCATGGCTGGGGCAGACTGCAGGGCCACTGGCAGTGGCACCAGGATTTATCCCTACTGCTTTTGGGATACTGGCTTTTGGAACCCATTCTCTTTGGAGGGATAGCTTGTTCAGCCTAGCTATAGTAGGAAGGGCCTGGGTTCTTCCTCAAAGCAATATGCCTTACCCTCTCTGAGGAGTGTATGGGGGTGGGGTGGGGGAAAAAGTAGAGCAAACAGGAGGAAGGAAGAGAGTGAGAATTAGGATTGGTATGTAACATGAAAAAAGATAGTCTGTTTTCTTTTTAAAAGAAATAAAATAGAAAAAAAAACGTAAAGAAAAGAAATTCATGTTTTAATATCCTGGATAAAGCCTGTCAGTGATGCCCCAGAAACTAGGTAATGAATCCAATCCCCTTTAGGCTCTAAGGTTGACTGACAGACTGTCCCCAGGTCATCACCCCCCTTCATAGTTTTCTTTTTGCTGCGATATTTCTACCACAAATCCCTAGTGTCTTTGCTCAGTCCTCAACTCTCAGTTCTGCCACTGGGCTGACAGACGATTTCTTGTACATATGGTGTGGGCAAGGGCGGCCATGGCACATGCACAGGTAGGTAAACTCTGCTACACCTCTGCCACTGTCAGAGAACAAAGTCGTTTGCCATATGGGTCCTCATGAAGAAAGAGACAGGTGAAGGAGGGTTGCTGAGACTCATCTACTCCCTGGTGAACAAAAATACATGTTTCAGGGCCATTAATATTTTGAAGACGTTTGTTACACAGTTAGAAAGAGTAGTTATAATTTTTAGTATCTGGTGCTTTCTAATATATTTTCTTCTCTGATCAACTCAGAAGATGGTAGAGCCTTAGCATGCTGTATTACTTCATACTGTTTCCCTGTGGGAGTGCATGACAATTTGTTCCTTCCTTTAGCTAGCTACGCTTCTCAGGGAAGATAGTAGCCACAGGACTTCAAGGAATGGCTTTGAGACTCAGTCCCTACAGTGCACAGACTCAGCTACCTAAGCTTGGGGGCAAGTGTCTTATATATAACCTTAATATAACCTTAATATTATTTTTCCGGAAAATGTGAGCAACAATGCTTTATTTATTATAAATTATATTTATATATTATATATTAAAATATTATATATTTAAATATATATTTCAAGATTTGCTTCAATCATTTATGGCTCTAGTTTAATCATTTCTGTATGATTTGGTAATGAAGTAAGTTCTATTTACACAAAGTTGGTACGAAGGGCTCTTGTGGAATTGTATCTCCCATTTTCTTGTGTGACTACCACCTCACCCCCAATGTACCATTCTGTACTGTTCCTGTATCTTAAACACTCTAAGACAGAATAGGCTGGGACATAGTAGGGGTGGGGGGTTCACATTTTTCTTTTACTATGTTGAATTTTGCTTATGCGTTATAGTCTACCTGAAGCTCAGAGTTCCCAGAGGAAGCTTACCTCTCGTGTGTCTTGTACAGTTTGAGTTTCTCTGTCTCCCTACTTCTGACTGTGTTTTTGCTTACTTCATCTAGCAGGAACATTAATCATTTTGTATGTTTTATTCTACGGGGACATGGTGGACATGATTATTCATATGCAGGAGTAAACAAATTCAGCTTGTTTTCTTCTGGGAGCCAATAAACCTAGAAGCTATTAATTTCTGTTGGAGAATGGGAGTTTAAGAAGCTTTTCCTTTTTAATGATGCATTCCCTATAACTCCATTGCATTTCATCCGGGAAACAGTGGGAGAGTCCTCCTGTGGCTAATTTAACATCTGCTCTAGTGTGGAAAGGTCTTTTTATTTGTACATTTTACTTGTTACCATTGGTGAATTAATTATGCTGCTTTCCTAAAGAAGAAGAAGAAGGTTAAGCATCATTCAAAGAATTAAAGAAGATGAAATTAAGTGAAAACTTGTGACTCCTGAGTTGGGAATTGAGGGACACTGCCATCTACCACACAGCCACAATAAAAAACCGGTAAGTTTTATTTTAAATCTTCTGATCTCAAGTGATTGCTTCTCCACACAGATGAAGAAGAAACTGCAAGTTTAGTTTGTTTCCTACAACCTTTTCATGTGTCTTAAAGCAAATAACTGTCCCACCTTCTGGATTAGCACATGTGATATCTATAATTGGAAGAATTCTTATTTTAAAGTTAAAAATGTACTCGTTAGCTTCACATTTTAAAAAAATGTCCCCCTGAGCCTGACTTTTTTCAACCTTTAAATATTTTCATCTCACAATTGTGGGATTAAACATAAAAACTTAACTATACCCTGGATGTCATCTGCACGTTTGTTGGGTTACTAACACAACCCTTAGGTTCTAACTTTTCCTTCACTGCATTGCCTTGAGTCATTCACTCCATCTCTGCAGCTGCAGTTTTGTTATCTACACTGAAGAACAGTTATCACAAAACTTTTGAGAGTTATTGAGTAAGGTCTTACAATGATCAATCAAATCACTACTATTTCTCTTTTGAGGGACAGCTTTTTTGAGTTATCATGCAAATTAAAAATTGCTTAAAGCATACAGTACTTTTCAGCTTACGGCACAGCTGTTATCTCTTGCTATGGTTTGACAATGAGAAGTTCACTATAGACTCATGAGTTCTGGAACTTTTAAGAGGTTATTTCTGGGTAAACTTGAGGTTTTATGGCCGTACCCTGCTTTCTGTCTTTTTTCCACTTCCTGTCTGTAGATGCAATGGAAACAGTCACTTAATATTCCTGCTGCCATTACTTGAAGCCCTCACCACATACAATAGAGTATATTTCCTTTACTATGAACCCAAACAGGACTTTGTCCCTCAAATTGCTTCTTCTTTTTTAAGTATCTGGTTCATGTAATCTATTTGTTTGGGGTATTGTTGATATCAGTAACATATTTTTAACTTTTTCAGTTCTTTCCAAAGAATTCTGTACCTGATTCTTTCTTTGTTATGTATACCATTTTATTCCTGTCTGCACAACAGCGCGTTGAGATGTGGGATTCTCCTCTGTAGGCTGTAAATACCATTGGTTAATAAAGAAATTGTCTTGAGCCTGTGATAGAGTAGAATAGAGCTAGGTGGTAAAAACTAATCTTAATGTTGGGAGAAAGGAAGTGGAGTCAGGGAGAAGCCATGTAGCCCCACCAGAGACAGATGCCTGAACTTTACTGTTTAAGCCACAACCTCGTGGTGATACATAGATTAATAGAAATGGGTTAAGTTAATATCTAAGAGTTAGCTGATAAGAAGTTAGAGCTATTGGGCCAAGCAGTGATTTAATTAATACAGTTTTTGTGTTGTTATTTTGGGGCTGAGCAGCCAAGACGTACAAGCGTATCCCTACTACACCCTTGGCACTGCTGTTGAATCTCATCCTGGCCCCAGGAGGTACCAACATACTCTTCACAGTTTCATTGATGGACAGTTCCTATAATGTGTAACTAATATGTGGATTTGTATTAGTTTCTTTCACTTGATATGTAATGTTTTGGCTCATTTTTTTTCTATCTAGGTTTCTCTCAGGGATACTTAAAATTCCAGTTCCATCATATTTTTAACCAAGATAGTTTTTTGCTATTTTTTTTTTATTTTAGACATTCTAGCAAGTGTAATGTGGGATCACATTCTGGTTTTGATTTGTACTTCCTTAGTGATTAATTATTTTGAGTCTCTTCATTAAAATATTGGCCAGTTGTGTGTCTTCATTGGAAAATGTTTATTCAAATTCTTTGTCCAGTTTTAGTTAGAATTATTGGTCTTTTTTATTATTTAGGAGTGTTGTAAAAATTTTCAAATGTTTCTGAAAAAATCTTTCATCAGATATGATTTATGAACAATCATTATTACTATATTTTAATACCCAATAGAGTAATTCAGTTTTAAACTCTGAAGACTGATGAGGGTCATTTATTAATATTATAAAACTGCGTGCTGTAGCAGAATATTTGTTAAATTTGTTTAATTATGTAAATGTGTTTAATTATGTAAAGATGTGTTGCTTTTGTTAAGTTATGTAAAGGTGTGTTGCTGTTTGACCTTGCCTGCCCAAGATACCTGAATGGCCTAATAAAAGCTAAATGGCCATCAGTGAGGCAGGAGGTATAGGCAGGACTTCCTCTTGAGGAGAGTAGGTAGGAAGAGGAATTTAGGCTAGAAAGAAGAAAGAAAATGAGATGTCAAGGAGAACCAGGAGCTAGTCACACAGACACAGAGGAAACAGGAAAATAGGACTTACAGAAAGGTTAAAAAAAAAACTGAGGCAAAATGTAGATGAATATAAATAGGTTAAATTTAAATTAAGTTAAAAGTGCTAGTGGGACAAGCCGAAGTTAAGGCTGAGAATTCATAATTAATAATAAGTCTCTGAATCTTTATTTGGGAGCTTGTTGGTGGCCCCTTAAAATTTCCAACTACAGAGTGCATTAGTGTGTGCTGTCTTAATTCTGATCCCACTGTGCCCTGTGTTTTATAGGCTAATCAAGGCTTTTGTCATGTTTTTCAAATTTACCTGACACGTGGCTAAGGGTAGCTTGGTTTAGAAAGTTAACGTTTCTTGTCACTATGATCATATACTTGACCAAAAGCGATATACAAAGGAAGGATATATTTCGGCTCATGGTTTGAGAGGGAAGAGTCTGTGCGGTAGGAAGGCATGTCAGAATTTGATTAATCATCCAAGAAGCAGAGAAAATGAAATGCTGGGGCAGTTCTCAGCTCGGTCTCTCTCTCTCTCTCTCTCTCTCTCTCTCTCTCTCTCTCTCTCTCTCTCTCTTTTCTCTCTCTCTCTTTCATTTTTATTCAGAACCAGCCTCAACCCACTGGGGATGTCTCCCTAATGCTCCATGCATTTCTTAGTCTACCTGAGTTAACAATCAAAATTAACAGTTATACTGATAAAATAGTTTGGCAAACATGGGTTGTTCTTATAAACAACCCAACTTTTTTATCTCAATTTCTTTTTGGGTAAATTTGCATAATAAGCTTCTTTAAAAATGAGAAGATGAGAAGGAATATTTTAAGGAGACATTTGTAAAGTTATAAGGCCATTCACATGAATAGAAAAAAGCAAGAGGGTGTTTTTTTTAACCTTTTTTATGTGAAGCATGAGATATGGATAAAGAAAAGCAGTTCATTGCTGTACAACGTCCAGGCTCTCTCTACTTCTCTGAACCTTCAATGTGTTTCACAGCATAGCATCAGCCTGGTACTGGGCAGGCCTTTGGCCTTAGCTGGGCATGTAGATGTAGCAGGAATCTAGAAGATACAACTGAATATCTCAGTAGAGCTGCCTTTTGCTTTTACAGGTCAACCTGGGTTGGTGTGAATTGGGGAGAGAAAGAGTGGACATGAAAATTGAGTAGTGTTCTTCTCTTTAAGTTGAAACAGATAAAAACACCTTCCAGTAGAGATTGGTAGTTCTCAGAATGCCTGGGAAGGACTGTGGTCCAGGCTTGGGGAATGGATAATGTTGGAACTGAAGGAAGGTAAGTAGTGGAGGTGGTTTTTGGCAGTGCTGTCTGCCTGGCAGGAGCCTCAATGGTTACTCTTGCTGCCACGTTCCTGGGAAAGTCAGATGTCTTGGGCCTTTTAGTGTGTAGTAGTCACATTTTCTGGGTAAATCTGGTCCAAACCACCTTCCTCCTGGTCAACTCAAAAAGCAAGGGGAAATCCAATTTCCTATGTCTTCCCTGAGAGGAAGCATTAGCAAACAAGATAGGAAGACTGATCCAGTTTGAGGAGTCCTCAAAGGACTCAGCAATAAAAGAGCTGGGTGAAGATAAAACAATTTGGTGCCTTATAGGTAACTGTAAACATGAACATTCTTCTGCAATGGCAACTGTGTATTTGACATTCTTAGACTTGGTGTAGGACATTTTTGTAGTAATTTTACTTCATTTTTTTCTTCCCCAGGGCCTATAAACTTCGGCAAGTTGGCAATTCATGGTTCTATAGAGCAGCTTCCTCTTTGGTACAGGAAACCCTTTCTAGGAGATAGTGTACTGAGTTGTAGTGTCAGGATTCTCCTGGGCCAAGTCTTCTCTTGCTTATTTGCTACTATGATCAAACCCTGTTGGGTTTGCCTGTGCTGTGCACACTCAAAACAATATCCAGAAAGTTCTGTGTGTCATTTGGCTCAAGACGCCGAGTGGTGTTTTCATTTTTTCCCCTGGATAATTGCTAATAATTATTCCAGAACTTAGTTTAACTATCAGTTTGTCTCTGAAGGCTCTCTCCTCTTAAATATGCTTGCTTCTCTAAGTGTTGTGTGTGTGTGCGTGTGTGCACGCGTGCACACGTGCGCGTGTGCGTGGATGTGTGCATCTGTACATGTGTACATGAGGGTTTTCCTTCTTTACATTAGTATTTGTCTGCCTTATTCTACTCACCAACTGAGTACATGACTTTTAAAGCACCTGCAATTTAGGGATATTGAATAAAAGTATTACAATAGAAGACATTTGTATCTATTGGATTGCACTTGACTTTTCTTAGATACAACAATTGAAATTTCTGCTTGCTCTCCCCATTAGGTGAGTCTGCCTAGGCTTGCTTGCCAGCTTCCCGACTCTCAATCTGTTTCAGACTGTGCAAGCATCAGATTAATTTGGCAGTCCAAGGACAATCCCCCCTCCATGTAGCTCCTAATTCTTCCTTTTCTGCTTCCATGTAAACATTTGCACTTGCTGACACAACTTCTAGTTAGCCTTTATTTCTCTTTCTTTACCAAATTAAGCTAGCTATTGCCTAATTTGCATACAGGATTCACTATTGGGGAAGTGTTCACAAATCACAATAATTAATACTTACTCTCACTCAATATCACCTATCTACAAAGCAATTTAAATTTATTAACGAAGTCAACTAATTGGTAAACAAGCACATACCACCGTGGTGCTGACAGAGAGTGGAAAATTGGGATGTGGCGGAGCTGAGTGATTTGTCTAAGCCATTCAGCAAATGAGTTGCAGAAAGAGTGTCTGTACTAGGCAGTTGTTGGCTCTCAGCCCCACATCTAGACTACTGGCACAGATCAGGCTACACAGACAGCAGAGGGCAATTAGCTATGCAAATCAGGTAATTACAGACGTAAATACTCATTGCCTCTCGCCATGTCTGCTGGCCAGAGATGGCCCATTTAAAGCCAGGTCGTGAAGGGCTGTATTAAGCTCAGCAGGACTTGTTGGCTCCACCTGGATAGGAGAATCAATTATTATTATTTAGTGAATCTTTCTTACAAGTGGGCTAAATAAAGAATATCTGTGCCTTCAGATCCAGTGTTGTTATAAATGAAACTCTCATCATTTTGCTGTGAAATATCTGTCTCATTGAGAAAAAAAAATGAGTAGCAAGTTCATCAGCCCATAGGCCATTTAAATGAAACAGTTGTTAAGCCTTTCCATGATAGATATTTGAATGAATGGGAAAAACATGTTCTTTCTTTAGGAGAGTATTAAGAAGGGCTGGTATGTTCCAGGGATGTTAAAACTCCTCGTTTCTCAAGAGAGCTCTGCGAAGTGTCATTATTTTTAATTTATGAACGGAAGCCAAGGCAAACTCAGAGACTTGCCAAGAACTCAAGGTAGAAAGGAACCCCTGGAGATTTAGACTTGGATGTGTGAAGCCTCAGATCTCAGACATAACAATAAGTGCCTTCTGAATGCAGAGACGTGTACCTGGCCCGGGACACCAAGTAAAAACACCCATGGGTGCAGCACTGCCTTAGTCTTGCCTTCGAACTAGAGCACAGTTTCAGGTACTGGCTAAGAGATACCACTGTACCTGAGACCACACACTTTGAGTCATCCCTTTCGCGGGAGGAGGGACAGGCCAAAGAGACAGTCCAAACTACTGTGCTCCCGAACCTGCCAGCAATGTAATCTCCTGCATCGCTCCGTGGAAGAAGGCCACTCAATTACACTCACGAGCTGGCAAAACCAGGACTATCTTTTGATCTTGGAGTCTCCAGTAGGTTGGCTACTGCTTGTCTGTGACAGATATGAGGAAAAGACAGAAAAGTCACCATGGCATGTAGAAACTCTGGGCACTGTGAGTCCCTTTCCTCTATGGAGTGGCCTGGCATTAAGACAGAAGGCTGGCACTGTAGAGGCAGAGCGTTTAGGTGATAAGAGAGGCAAAAGGGAACAGAGAGGAAATGAAGACAAAATAAGGGCTGCAACAACATGCTTTTCAGTGAGGATGCTCAGTGTTGAGGAGGGTAGGCCACGTGATACAGCCAAGGGCTCAGAGGTCAGAGTCAGGGGACCATTCCGGCCTGCCTGCATGCCTGAGTCTGCAGCTCACTGGCCATGTGCTTTGGGAAAAGTCAGTGAGGCCTCCAATGTTTATTTCTCTTTGTGAAACAGGGACAGCAAGAGCGACTTCTGTAAGTTATTTCTTGGCAGTTCAAAGAACTAATAAATAGTGCCTGGCCCTGGACAACCCCTCTCAGAAACTCTGTTATCATCAGGCTTAGGAACCACCATGTCCTTAATCCACACGAAGTCACTCTACTTCCATGGGGAGCCTTAATCAACAGCTGCTCCTCCTTGAGAGATCAAAAAGGTAAAACAAAAATTAGTTCTACCGAACTTCATCCTGGGGAACCAATGCATTTACTGGACTTACTTATCCAGGAAGAGTATGAGGGAGGTGCTTACTGACAGAAGTGTGAGTGGCACCGAAACAGTCACACTGGAAAGCTTTCACCCATGATGGATGATGACCTCCCCACAGCTGGGTAGATAAAAATCTCATCAAGTAACCTCCCCAGGCCAATGTGCTGGGTACTCTAGCATCCCCCAGAGAACCTCAGACCCAGAGGCCATGTGCGTTTTAGGGAAGAACCGTATATAAGTGGATTGGAGGAGTCTGAGGGAGTGTCAGCAGACAGTAGGCCCAGTCTCTTCCAGGAAGTCAGCTGATCTGACGAAAATGGCTGCTGATTTACTGGGGTGGGAGATTATGGCTTGTTACTGCATTACCAAAACTTGGTATGTAGTTGTTGTTTGGCATGCATTCCTTAAAGCCTATATAGTTCACTGAGAAAAATATACAAAAACTAGGGCTGAATTTCAGGATACTGATGACATTTCCAACACAGACTCATCTTTGTTTATTCTTTCAAACATAGCTTTAGAAAGTACCAAAAACTTCTCTGTATTGGATCCCAACACTCTATAGCTTTAAATTGCTCTTCTCCAGTGAAGCATGGGGGTGGGATGACCACTTGGAGAAGGTCTGGAAGCCCTGATTCTTTCTGGCATTTATGAATGAGTTTATCTTCCCATATCACACTGTAGGGTGGGAAGGAGGCAGCAGCCAGAGACCCTTGGGAAGGAACTATATTGATCATCTGGGAAGAAAGGGAAGCTGGATAGGTCTGAGCATCTCTTTGTAGCTCTTTGCTTTGGGTGTGGATGTTATGTCTGGACTTTGAAGTTGCTGGGTTGTTTAAAGGTGGAGAATATGAGGAGATGGATCCTCAAGACTTCTGGTCTACGCCTGCTCCAACCTCAGTGGAACCTAGAATGAATCTGATGGGTTTTCAGGGAGTCTATGAAAGCATTTGAAACCTGGAAAGCAGTAGTATTTAAATAAAATAATGCCAGATGTTGTGGGAGCTCCTTCAGCCTCTAAGATACCAGCCTACTTAGGTGTGGTCACTTATACTATATCTCTCTCTTGCTTCTGGCTGCTAGACTCTGTTCCTCTTCCCTGTTTATGCAGAGGACTATGATCTAGGATAGTGACCTGTGAATGTCCCTAAATAAATACATAACCCTTTATTACACATAATTCTGAACTAATGTAGGATTATTTTGTATCTTCTTCCATCACCCAGAAATAAATAAAAGGAGGCAAACATGCATCTCAGTGAGAACATCATCTCTCACAGTGGAGAACAGAGTGTCTCCTTTGATCTTTCCTCTGCAGATTAATTTTTTTGTTATTAAGAAGATAAATAGTAGACAATCAACACTTCAATCTGGATAATGTGGAAGGCAGCCGATTAATTTCGAATGAGAGAACTGCACTTGGATGAACTTATCCTGCAAGGAAAGGCTCATGTATCATGGAGAAAGAATCAGATTAATATGGGCAAGGTTTGTAATAAAACTAAAGTATCCAGCACCTGGGAATTCAGCCAAAGAGAAGGCCAGAACTCAGATTTTCCTGAGGGAGGAAAAAAAAAACCCATAGTGTCATGAGGTGGCTGTTTCTGTTAGGGCTTGTCTTACTGGTTGATATTTATTTAACAAAGCATAGTTTTTTTTTTTTAACAGTAGAGATATATTTGCATTTATTCATGAATCTTAAAAATACATTGAATGTACCATGTTTGTTTCTTCTGTACACCTGTACATGTTAGAAAAGTACAATAGAGTTGAACAAAATATTCAAAGTGTGTGAGAGAGCACTGTGCTGATTGATCAAACAGTGCAGGGGCCATCTTTAACATTTGGAGCCCTTGGTGTTTTATTTTTACACACATTTACAGATGCTATTCATCTAGAACATTCACTTTGTGTTGTACAACTTATTGACATAGAACAAGATCATACACATACTGCTGTAATTTTTCTTGAAGATTTTTAAAAAACAAACAGACAAACAAAACAGCACCAACTCACACTGATGTACTGATCTGCAACAGATATTCCAGAAGATGACAGGAAATGTTCTCACTGTGATAGTTAAACTTCAAATTGTAAAATACTCGACACACACAAACAAAACCTGGGAGTATGGGAAACTTTCTCATCACTGTGGCCTTAACTGGGTTTCCTCTCATTTCTAGGAAGCCTGTCTTTGAAATGTGGGTCGCTCTGCACATTCATGGACAAAAAGGAAATTCATGAGGACTTTTCTGACTTAATAAACTTTTATAAATTTTCTGTGCATGGTCCATTGACCTTCAGCATCAATTGCCTATATTATTATTATTAAATTATTTGAGGAAAGCTAATTTTTAACATGAAAAAATAAGATATAATGAGATAAAACCAAAGCCATCACATTGAGACTGGGCAGGGCAAACCAAAAGAAGGAAAATAGCTCCAAGAGTAGGCACAAGAATCAGACTCACTCGTTCATACACTCAGGAGTACCACAAAATTACCAAGCTGAAAGCTATAATAAATATGCAGACCTGTTATAGACCTGAACTCTGTAGGCTCTGTTCTTACTGCTTGAGTCTTTGTTTATTTATTATGTATATAGTGTTCTGTCTGCATGTATGCCCATGTGCCAGAGAAGGGTGACAGATCTCATTATAGATGGCTGTGAACTACCATGTGGTTGCTGGGAATTGAACTCAGAACCTCTGGAAGAGCAGCTACTGCTCTTGACCTCTGAGCCATATCTGCAGCGCCTACTTCAGTCATTGTGAGTTTATATGAGCCTTGCTCAGTTGTTTCAGAAAAGTTTGTTCTCATGGTGTCCTCAATGCTCTCTGGTTCTTAAACTCTTTCTGATTCCTCTTTCATGGGGTTATCTGAGTTCTGAGGGGAGGGATTTGATGGAGACATCCTAGTTAGAGCTGTGTGTTCTAAAGCTTCTCTCCCTCTCTCTCTCTCTCTCTCTCTCTCTCTCTCTCTCTCTCTCTCTCTCTCTCTCTCTCTCTCATGTCTGGCTTGTGGGTCTTTATATGTTACCATCCGCTGCAGGAGAAAGTCTCTCTGATTATGGCTCAGTATCATTAGGAGTCATTTTATCACCACATTTCTTTTTAAAAATAACACTGTTATTTGGGTTTGCGCTAGGTCCCTGGGCTAACTAATCTCCAGTTATTGGTCAACAAGCAATGTTGGGCGGGCATGGTTTTCAGCTTGTGGACTAGGCCTTAAGTCATATTAATTACTTGGTTTGTTACTTCCATAAATTTTGTGTCACATTTGCCCTAGCATATTTTGCAGGCAGGATGTAACTGGGTTTGTGCTTCCATTTCTCCTTTGGTAGCTTGCAGAGTACAATCCTGTGCAAAGATGCTTACGTGTCTGGGTGAAGGCTCTATGTGAGCACCAGTTCAACTTCTCCAGGTTCAATGCATTGTGTAGATGTTGTCTCAGCAATGGTGCCTTACTGTGAGTTTGTGAAGAGCAAACTATAGACTTGGAAGAGGCAGGGTGGTTTAGAAGTTCCTTTGGCCAACACCTCAGTTATGTGTAATATAATCTCAGTCCTGGAAGCTTCATTTGGTGACAAGAGATGGCCATTTGAATAGTGTCTCACCCACTATTTGATGATTCATTTACATTGTTTTCAAATATGTATATATTTTAGGAAGCTTCTATGACATTAGGTTTTCATGCTACCCTTCATATGGATCTTAGTTTTAGCTGACTTTTCTCGTATTTCCTCCTTCATCTTCCTCTTTCCTTCCCATCTCCACTCTATTCTCCCATTGCAGTCCCCATTGCATCCATCCATCCATACCAATCGGTTCCATTTCCCTTTCCCAAGGAAATCTCTCTGTCCCCCTGTAGTCCCTTACTCTATACCTAACCTCTGTGGTTCTATGTAGTATAGCTTTTATAACATTTATTTATTCCTAGTTCCATTCATTTATCTGTGAATTTCATGATTTCTTTTTAAGTAACTCTGTAATCCGTTATTCTGTGGAGAGAGAACTAATTTTGGTTTGTTTGCTTGTTTTTCAATTTCCTGCAACTATAAATAGAGATTCAGAGAAAATGATAGAGCAAGTATCTTTGTTATGGGATGAAGAATCCTTTGATTATGTGTCCAAGAGGAGGGTAGCTAGACCTTGACATAGACTGACTCTCATCTCACTCAGGAATCAACATATTGATTTCCATAGTGGCTGTGCAAAGGCACTCTCATCAGCAATGGAGGAATGTTCCCCTTACTCTACATCCTCACTAGCATGATCAGTCACTTGTGTTATTGATCTTAATCATTCTGATAGGTATGTAATGGAATCTCACAGTGGTTTTGGTTTTCAGTTCCCTGATAGCTAGGGATGTTTAGCATTTCTTTTCCATGTTTTTTTAATAATTATGATTCCTCTACTGATTAGATATATACTCTATTTTTAATTAGATTATTTGGTTTTTCATATCTAGTTTCCTGAGTTCTTTATATGTTTTGGATACTAGCCCTATTTGATGTGGAATTGGTAAAAATCTTTTTTTCCATTCTGGAGGCTGCCATTTTGTCCTATTGACAGTATTCTTTACCTTACAGAAGCTTTTCAGTTTCGTTAGGTCCCATTTATTAATTGTTGATCTCTTAGTACATGAGCTAACAGGGTGTTCTGTTCAGAAAGTCTTTTCCTGTGCCAGTGAGTTCAAGGCTATTCCCCACTTTCTCTTCTATTAGGATCAGTGTATCTGGTTTAAAGTTGAATCTTTGAACCATTTTGAGTTGAGTTTTGTGCAGGGCGATAAATATGTATCTATTTGTATTCTTCTATGTGCATCTTTCCAGTTAGACCATCACAGTTTGTTAAAGACACTGTCTTTTTTTCCAGTGTAATTTTCTGACTTCATAAAAAAGCCAATATTCATAGATATGCAGACTTATGTCTGGGTCTTCAATTCAATTCTGTTGGTCAGCATGTCATTTTGTGTGTATGCCAATACCATGCTGTTCTGTTGTTGTTTGTTTGTTTTTTTCCACTATAGCTCTGTAGTACAATTTGAGGTCAGGATTGGTGATACTTTTAGCAGTTCTTTTATTATTAAGGATACTTAGTTTTAGCTATCCTCTTTGTGTGTGTGTTCGCGCGCATGTGTGCGTGTGTTTATGAAGTTGAAGATTGTCCTTGCAAGTTCTGTGAAGGATTATGTTGGAGATTTGATGGGGTTAGCACTGAATCTGTAGATTGCATTTGCTGGGTTGGCCATTTTTACTAGGTTAATTCTACTGAACAATGAGCCTGGGTGACAGTTTCATCTTCTCAGATATCCTTAAATTTCTGTCTTCAATGTCTTGAAAAACATACAGTTTTTTTAATTGCTTGGCCAGAGTTACCCCAAGGTATTTTATATTATTTGAAGCTATTGTGAAAGGTGTTGCTTCCCCGATCTCTTTCTCAATCTATTTGCCATTGTATTTAGAAGGGCTACAGATTTTCCTGACTTCATTTTGTATCCAGCTACTTTGATGAAAGTGTTTATCAGTTTTAGGGGTTTCTCATTGGAATTTTTGGTATCACTTCTGTATACTATCTTAAAATCTGTAAATAACTATACTTTGACTTCTTCTTTTCTAGTTTGTATCTGCTTAATCTCCTCTGGTGATCTTATTGCTTTAGTTAAGACTTCAAGTACTATATTGGATAGGTATGGAGAAAGTGGACAATCTTGTCCTCTTCTATATTTTAGAGAAATTGTTTTGAGTGTCTCTCCATTTAAGTTGATATTGATTATGGACTTGTTGTAAACTGCCTTTTAGGCATGCCATTTGTATCATTAGTATCTCCAGAACTTTTTATCTTGAAGTGGTTCCAGATTTTGTCAAAGCCCTTTTCTGCATCTAATGAGATGATCATATATTTTCTTTTAGCTTGTTTGTATGCTGGATTACATTGGCTGATTTTCTAATGTTGTACCATTCCTGTAACTCTGGGATGAAGCCTACTTGATCTTGATGTATGATCTTTTTTATGTGTTCTTGGACTTGGTTTGCAAGTATTTTATTGATTTTTTGTATCTATATTCATAAAAGAAATTGATCTATAACTAATTGTTGGGTATTTACATGGTTTGGATATCAGGATGACTGCGGCCTTATAAAATGAACTGGACAATGTTCTTTCTATTTCTATTTTGTTGAATTGTCTGGGGAATACTAGCATTAACTCTTATTTTAAAGTCTGGTAAAATTCTATGCTAAAATCTTCCGGTCTGTGTGTTTGTGTGCATGCACGTGTGTGTGTTTGGGGGGATTGGGAAAATTTTAATTACTGCTTTTATTTCACCAGATATTATTGTTTTGTTTACATTGATTCTTTGTTCTTTATTTAACTTTGTTAAGTGGTATGCACTGAAAAATTATCTATTTATTTAAGAGTTTTCTTTTTCAATTTTGTGGAGTACAAGTTTCCAAAGTATGCTTTTATGATTCTCTGGATTTCTTCAGTATCTGTTGTGATGTCCTTCTTTGTTTATGACAATTTTGATGTTTTCTTTCAGCCTTTTAGTTAACTTAGATAAGTATTTGTCAACGTTATTTATTTTCTCAAAGAACCAACACTTTTGTTGTTGTTATTTTTTCATTAGTGATTTCAGCCCTGAGTTTGATTAATTTTTTCCTTTGGTTATGATTCTTTCTTTTTGTTCTAGATCTTTCAGTTGTGCTGTAAAGTTGCTAGTATAAAATCTCTCTAATATTTTTATGTAGGCATTTAATGCTATGAATATGCCTATTAGAACTGCCTTCCTTGTGTCTCATAAGTTAGGATATGCTGGGCATCCATTTTCATTTACTATAGATAATCTTTTTTTTAAATTTTTTTTTTATTGAGAAAAGGAAAAAAGTTTCCGCCTGCTCCCAGCCTCCCATTTCCCTCCCTCTCTTCCCACCCTCCTCCCGCTTCTCCCACCCTTCTCCCCCTCCCCCACTCTTCTCCCCCTCCCTCTCCAGTCCAAAGAGCAGTCAGGGTTCTCTGCCCTGTGGAAAGTCCAAGGTCCTCCCCGCTCTGTCCATGTCTAGGAAGGTGAACATCCAAACTGGCTAGGCTCCCACAAAGCCAGAACATGAAGTAGGATCAAAACCCCGTGCCATTGTCCTTGGCTTCTCATCAGCCCTCATTGTTCGCCATGTTCAGAGAGTCTGGTTTTATCCCATGCTTTTTCAGTCACAGTCCAGCTTGCCTTGGTGAGCTCCCAATAGATCAGCCCCACTGTCTCAGTGGGTGGGTGCACCCCTCATGGTCCTGACTTCCTTGCTCATGTTCTCCCTCATTCTGCTCCTCATTGGGACCTTGGGAGCTCAGTCCGGTGCTCCAGTGTGGGTCTTTGTCTCTATCTCCATCCATCACCACATGAAGGTTCTATGGTGATATGCAAGATATTCGTCAGTATTGCTATAGGATATGGTCATTTCAGGTTCCCTATCCTCAGCTGCCCAAGGAACTAACTGGGGACATCGCCTTGGGCTCCTGGGAGCCACTCTAGGTTCAAGTCTCTTGCCAACTTTAAGGTGGCTCCATTAACTAAGATTTGTGCTTCCGTGCTCCCTATCCAATCTTCCTTTATCCCAATCATCCTGTTTCCCCAAGTTCCCCCCATCCTCCCCTTCTCACTTTTCTCTCCCAATCTCCCCTTACCCCCATCCTACCCCACCCCCAAAAATCCCAATTTTTCCCCAGCAATTTTGTCTACTTCCCATAGCCAGGAGGATCACTATATGTTTTTCCTTGGGTTCACCTTCTTATTTAGCTTCTTTAGGTTCACCAATTATCGACTCCGTGACCTTTATTTATGGCTAGAAACCAATTACGAGTGAGTACATCCCATGTTCATCTTTTTGGGTCTGGGTTACCTCACTCAGGATAGTGTTTTCTATTTCCTTCCATTTGCATGCAAAATTCGAGAAGTCATTGTTTTTTACCGCAGCCTAGTACTCTAATGTGTATATATTCCACACTTTCGTCATCCATTCTTCCATTGAAGGACATCTAGGTTGTTTCCAGGTTCTGGCTATTACAAATAATACTGCTATGAACATAGTTGAACAAATGCTTTTGTCATATGATAGGGGATCTCTTGGGTATATTCCCAAGAGTGGTATTGCTGGGTCCAGGGGTAGGGTGATCCCGAATTTCCTGAGAAACCGAAACACTGATTTCCACAGTGGTTGCACAAGATTGCATTCCCACCAGCAATGGATGAGGGTACGCCTTCCTCCACAGCCTCTCCAGCAAAGGCTATCATTAGTGTTTTTGATTTTAGCCTTTTGACAGGTGTAAGATGATATCTCAAAGTTGTTTTGATTTGCATTTCCCTGATTGCTAAGGAGGTTGAGCATGACCTTAAGTGTCTTTTGGCCATTTGAACTTCTTCTGTTGAGAATTCTCTGTTCAGTTCCGTGCCCCATTTTTGAATTGGGTTAATTAGCATTTTAAAGTCTAGTTTCTTGAGTTCTCTATATATTTTGGAGATCAGACCTTTGTCTGTTGCGGGGTTGGCGAAGATCTTCTCCCAGTCAGTAGGTTGCCTTTTTGTCTTAGTGACAGTGTCCTAAGCTTTACTGAAGCTTCTCAGTTTTAGTAGGTCCCATTTATTCAATGTTGCCCTTAAATGTCTGTGCTGCTGGGGTTATACATAGGAAGCGATCTCCTGTGCCCATCTGTTGTAGGGTACTTCCTACTTTCTCTTCTATCAGGTCCAGTGCTTATTGGAGACTTAACAGCCTACCTGAAAGCTCTAGAAAAAAAAAGAAGCAGACTCACTTAGGAGGAGTAGAAGACTGGAAATAATAAAACTAAGTGCTGAAATCAACAAAATAGAAACACAGAAAACAATCCAAAGAATCAATGAAACAAAAAGCTGGTTCCTGGAGAAAATCAACAAGCTTGATAAACCCCTATCCAAACTAATCAAATGGCAGAGAGAGAATATGCAAATTAATAAGATCAGAAATGAAAAGGGGGACATAACCACAGACACAGAGGAAATTCAGAGAATCCTTAGATCTTACTACAAAAGCCTGTATGCCACATAACTGGAAAGTGCAAAAGAAAAGGACACTTTTTTTTTTAGATAAATACCATATACCAAAGTTAAACCAGGACCTGGTGAACAATCTAAATAGACTTGTTAGTCACGAAGAATTAGAAGCTGTTATCAAAAACCTCCCTACCAAAAAAAAGCCCAGGATCAGATGGTTTCAATGTGTTATTCTACCAGAACTTCCAAGAAGACCTAATACCTATACTCCTTAATGTATTTCACAATATAGAAACAGAAGAGGCATTGCCAAATTCCTTTTATGAAGCTACAGTTACTCTGATAACCAAAACTGCACAAAGACTCAACCAGGAAAGAGAATTATAGGCCAATCTCACTCATGAACATCGATGCAAAAATCCTCAACAAAGTCCTGGCAAACCGAATCCAAGAACACATTAGAAAAATTATGATCAAGTAGGCTTCATTCAAGAGATACAGGGCTGGTTCAACATACAAAAATCTATCAATGTAATCCATCATATAAATAAACTGAAAGAAAAAAACCATATAAATAATCTTTAAATTCTTTCTTAATTTCTGTCTTGGCTCATATTTCATTCAGTATTGAGACGTTCAGTTTTCATAAGTTTGTAAGCTTTCTGTTGTTTCTTTTCATATACTCAGCTTTGATCTGTGGAGATAGATGGGAAGAAGGTTATTATTAAAGTTTTCTTATATCTTTTAAGACACAGTTCATATCTGAGTATATGTTCAATTTTGGAGACAGCTCCATGAGGTGCAGAGAGAAAGGTATATTTCTTTGTGTTTGGTGAAATTTTCTGTAAATATCTGTTAAGTGCATTTGGCTTATAGTGTCAGTTAGCTCCAGCATTTCTCTGTTTTGATTTTGTCTGGATAAGCTACCTGTTGTTGAGAGTAGGATATTAAAGTCTCCCACTATCAGTGTTTGAGGGTCAGCATGTGAGTTTAAGCCGTGGTAGTGTTCGTGTACAAGCATAGATGCCTTGAGTTTGGTGCATAGGTGTTTTTTTTTATTATTTGTGGATTTCACATCGTGCATCCTGATCCCATTCGTCTCCTCATCCCTTGGTGTACACCCTCTGTTCTTTCAAAACTCCCCCCAAAACAGGATAAAATAAAACTTAAAAGAAAAGCAATAACAAAGCCCAAACAGACAAACAACAACCCACTCCCCCAAAATCTTGGTTGTATTGTGACACAGTGAGTTACACAGTATACCCACTACTCCACACATCTTTACTTGTAAGTGTTCATTGCAGTGAGTCATTGGTCTGTTTTGAAGCCTCTGGCTTCTGCTTACACTATCATTACTGGATCCCCAGTGGATCTCCTCTTGTATATCCTGTTGTTGCTTTGTGTCATGGAGATCCTGGAGCTTTGAATCTGCAGGTCCAGCTCCTTCATAAACTCTAGCAGTTCATAGATGAAATGGATGTTGGGGTTGGCTAACTCATAGCCCTGATTCTGGTCCTGGGTGGTAGCTGGGCTGGTCAGCCTGCCAGCTCTCGCTCATTGTCACCATCAGGGTGAGCTCTCCAGCACTGTCCCTGCTAGCTTACCCATGGCAGCAGGCCACTACCTGGCTGATAACAGATGGGATGGTGGGATCAGCTTTTCTGTTCTTTTGCTTTCAGGGTCAGCTTACCTGTGCCTCTACCAACTGTGTGGCCCAAGCAGGATACAGGGCTTACTTGCTCTCCTGAGTATTACAGGCAGTAAGAGGCAGGACCAGCTCTCCAACGCTCATGACCTCAGAGCCAGTTCTCCCACCCACCATAGACAGCAAGAGGAGGGGGAGGGGAGATGGCAAATCTCCCTTGCTCAACCTACAATATGACAAATGAGGGGTGGGACCAGATCTTGCAGGGAAGTTCATGAAGCCAGATCACCTGCGCCCCTGTCAACAAGGTCAGCTCTACTGTGATGCCCAGGCAGATTGCTGGGTTTTCTCTCCAAATGCAGCAGTTGGTGAGGGGCAGAGCCAATTATCCCTATTGCTGCAGCCAGTAAGGGGCAGGGCCAACTCTGTGCAGTCTTATCCTTGTTACCTTTGTTGGTAACAGGAGCCATGGACATCAACACAGACTACTCCTGAGACAGGACCATGGACCCCTTGGTAGTAGCCCAAGCCCAGATGACACCATGGTCCCAGGTGGCAGTGCAAACCATTCAGATCTGTACGGTCTGGCAGTGGCACAGCCCTTGTACACTAACATGGCCCCAGGTGACGACCTAGACACCAGATATTCATATGGCCCTTGGTGGCAGCATGGGCCATGGATATTAACACAGATTCATCTGTGGTTGAACCATGGACTCAGACATGGTTCCTGACAGCACTCTGGGGCCCAGATATCCCCATGGCCTCAGTTGGAAGTGTGGCCCTAGAACACCAACATGACCCCAGCTGGCAGCCCAGATGCTGGACATCTACAGGGACCTCAAAGGCAGCAAGGGCTTTGGACGCCAATGCAGATCCAGACTGTGGCAGGGGCAGGGACCTAGACCTTGCTCTTATCTGCAGTTCAGGTACAGATGTTACCATGTTCCCAAGTGGCTGTACAGGCCACTCAAATCTGTATGACCCCAGTGGTAGTTTGACCCTGAACCACCAACATGGCCTCAGGTATCAACCCAGACTACAAGCCTCTGAGGCAGCAAGAGCCACTGATTTCAACACAGAGAAATACTGCAGCAGGGCCAACGACCAAGACATGGCTATTGGCAGCAGTCTGGGCCCGAATGTCACCATGATCGGGGTGGCTGTGAAGGCCTCTTAGATCAGCATGGTTCCTTAGGCAGTACACCTTTTGGACACTAACAGAGTCTCAGGTGGCAGCCCAGCCTTTGGACATCTGCATGGCCCTCAGTGGTTACAAGAGCCATGGTCACCAACATAGGACACCATGGCTGTTTCAGGACCATGGACCCTGATATGTCCTTGGCAGTAGCCCAGACCCAGACACCACCATTGTCCCCATTGTCCTGGGTGGCAAGCAGGCCATCCATATTAGTCCATTCCTTACTGCCCTCACTTCTTTAGATTCATCTCTCTTCCCAGCACCACCATATACCCATTCACCATAATGGTGGCTGACAACCTGGTGCTCTTTGTTGATCAGAGTGTATACTGGGGTAGAGTTATGTCTGTCTGTCCTCCTTGCACCTGGACCTCATGCTGCCCTGTGGCTTGTGGTTGATTTCTAACCATGCAGGCTGAGTGTCCTGAGGGTGGAGCTGTTTACAGTGTCCTCTTGGTAGATTTTTTTTCCTTTGATAAGTTTGAGTATGTAGTGTCCTTCCCTATCTCTTCTGATTAGTTTTGGTTTGAAATTTGTCTTGTCAAAATTAAATTGACTATATACACTTCCTTCTTAAGTCCATTTGCTTGGGATCTAATTTTTTTCATCCTTTTACTGTGAAGTATAGTCTATCCTTTATGTTCAGGTGTGTTATTTGGAAGCAGTGGTCCACTAGAGATGGGTCAGGGATGAACTGACGCTGAAGCACATGATTTGCTACGCCCTGGGGCTAAAACTTCAGGGATTCTGTAATTTATAGATTAATTGTTGCTTCTCCTGTCCACTATTAACTATGCACTATTATTTTAAAGATGAATATATCCTGTATTTTCACATTTTTAGATGCATCATCCACATGTGTCACTTTCAGACTAAGTATAATCAAGCTATAGAATGCTTTGAGATTCAATTACACCAGTGTAATATAAACCACGCGTCATGTCCATGATGCCATGATGCTATGATCCTTCCCCCTTTTTTCAAGCAGCAATGGAGTGATCTGCAGTCTAATGGTTCTTCTGTCATTGGGCTTTACTGTTTTCCTGTTATGAAGCATATTTTCTCACCATTGAAAAGTGTCATATTTATTTGTTTATTTTAGAATCTGTCAGAAGATGTTCATACTTATGTGGTGTGGGAAGTTCTTTTGTATATGTGTTGCTTTTATTGGTTAATGAATAAAGAATCTTCTTTGGCCTGTGATAGAGTAGAGTAGAGCTAGGTGGGAAAAACTAAACTGAATGCTGGAATAAAGAAGGCATAGTTAGGAGATGCCATGTAGCTTCTGTCAGGAACAGATGGAAACTTGCTAGTAAGCCACAGCTACATTGCAATACACAAACTAATAAAAATGGGTTATGTTAATATGTAAGAGTTAGCTGATGAGAAGCTAGAGCTAATAGGTCAAACAATAATTTAAATAATATTGTTTCTGAGTAATTATTTTGGAAGTCTGAGTGCCTGGAAAATGAACAAGTGGTCTCATACACTTACGTATGGATTATAAGGATTCAAAAATCCCTAAATTTTGTTTATGTCACAATTTTATAAAATGGTTTTTATGGGTAACCTTACCCTGAAAATGCACCTTGTAATGTTTGACAGATGTTAGGCTCTCCCAGAGTTTTCTTCAGCTTGCCTCTGGGATCATATCTGGTTAAGTGTAGGATCAAGGGGAAAATGAACCAAAGCAGAAGAATTTTGTTTGGGAGGCAAGGCAATTAATGAGTTTTATTTGATTCTTCCATCCTATTATCCTTCTTCTCTCCCTCTTCCCAACCCCTATGTTCCCAACTTTGTCAGGTGATCTCGTCTATTTCAACTTTCTAAGTGAATCTTAGCTTCTCTAGGATCATGAACTTTAGGCTCTATATCCTTTGTTTATAGCTAGTATCCACGTATGAGTGAGTACATACCATATTTATCTTTTTGGGTCTGGGTTACCTCACTGAGGATGATGTTTTCTAGTTCCACCCATTTGTATGCAAAATTCAGGATGTCATTGTTTTTTACCCTGAGTAGTATTCTAATATGTAAATGTGTAAATTTTCTTTATCCATTCTTTGGTCATGCGGCATCTAGGTTGTTTCCATGTTCTGGCTGTTACAAATAATGCTGTTATGTACATAGTTAAACATATGTCTTTGTAGTATGATTGAGCATCTTTTGGGTATATACCCTAGAGTGGTATTGCTAGATTTTGAGGTAGGTTGATTCCAAGTTTTCTGAGAAACCACCATACTGATTTCCAAAGTGGTTGTACAAGTTTGAATTCTCACGAGCAATGGATGAGTGTTCCCCTTACTCCACATCTTCTCCAGCATAAGCTACTGGTGTTTTTGATCTTAGCCATTCTGACAAGTGTGAGATAGTATCTCAGAATTGTTTTGATTTGCATTTCCCTGATGGCTAAGGATGTTGAACATTTCCTTAAGTGTTTTTCAGCCATTTTAGATTCCTCTTTTGACAATTCTCTGTTTAGTTCTGTACCCATTTTTAATTTGGTTATTTAGAATTTTAATGTATAATTTCTTGAGCTCTTCATATATTTTGGAGATCAGCCCTTTGTCTGATGTGGAATCGTTGAAGATCTTTTCCCATTCAGTAGGCTGCCTTTATGTCATATTGACTGTGTCCTTTGCTTTACAGAAGCTTCTAAGTTTAAAAGGTCTAGTTTGTTTATTGTTGCTCTTAGTGTCTGTGCTACTGGGTTTATGTTTAGGAAGTAGTCTCCTGTGCCCATGCATTGAAGGCTACTTCCCACTTTCTCTTCTATCAGGTTTAGTGTAGTCAGTTTATACTGAGTTCTTTAACCATTTAGACTTGAGTTTTGTGTATGGGATAGATATGGATCTATTTTCATTCTTCTACATGTTGACATCCAGTTATGCCAGCACCATTTGTCGAAGATGCTTTTTTCCCATTGTACAATTTTAGCTTCTTTGTCAAAAATTAGGTTTTCATAGGTGTGTGGATTAATATCCAGGTCTTTAATTCAATTCCATTGGTCAACCTGTCTGTTTTTATTTCAATGCCAAGCTGTTTTCCTTACAGTAGCTCTTTAATAGAACTTGATGTCAGGTATGGTGAGGCCTCCAGAAGTTCCTTTATTGTAGAGGATTGTTTTGGCTATTCTGGGTTTCTTGTTTTTCCGTATGAAGTTGATTATTGTTTTTTCAAGGTCTATGAAGAATCATGTGATTTTGATGGGGATTGCATTGAATCTATAGATTTCTTTTGGTAGGATTGCCATTTTTGCTATGTTGATCCTACCTATCCAAGAACATGGGAGATCTTTCTATTTTCTGGTACCTTCTTCAATTTCTTTCTTCAAAGACTTACAGTTCTTGTCAAATAGTCCTTTCACTTCTTCTGTTAGTGTTACCTCA
The DNA here is from genome assembly GCF_037038515.1 of Microtus pennsylvanicus. Lineage (NCBI taxonomy): Eukaryota > Metazoa > Chordata > Mammalia > Rodentia > Cricetidae > Microtus > Microtus pennsylvanicus. The sequence continues at coordinate 71,672,225 of NC_134590.1, read as the reverse complement.
AGATATTTTATGTTATTTGTGGCTATTGTGAAAGGTGATGTTTCTCTGATTTCTTTCTTAGCCCTTTTATCATTTGTATACAGGAAGACTACTTTTTTGTGTTTATTTTGTATCCTACCACATTACTGAAGGTATTTATCAGCTGTAGGAGTTCCCTGGTAGAGTTTTGGGGGCTACTTATGTATACTATCATATCATCTGCAAATAATGAAAGTTTGACTTCTTCCTTTCCAATTTGATCCCCTTAATCTCCTTTTGTTGTCTAATTGCTCTAGCCAGAACTCAAGAGCTATGTTGAATAGATATGCAGAGAATGGACAGCCTTGTCTTGTTCCTGATTTTAGTGGAATTGTTTGAGTTTCTCTCCATTTAATTTGATGTTGACTGTTGGCTTGCTGTATATTGGTTTTTATTATATTTAGATATGTTCCTTATATCCCTGATCTGTCTGAGACCTTTGTCATGAAGGGGTGTTGAATTTTGTCAAATGCTTTTTCAGCATCTAATGAGATGATCATATGTTTTTTCTTTCAGTTTATTTATATGATGAATTACATTAGACTTTTGTATATTGAACCATCCCTCCATCTCTGAGATGAAGCCAACAGCTTGCCAGATTATAGAGAGGACCAAGAGATGAGTGAGCAGCCACCCAGTGGGATTCCTCACCCTCTAGGACCTCCATAGTGGGATCAAACCTCTGGCCCCTTCTCTAACTGCCTTGTCTTCTCTAGCCAGCCATTAGGAGAGTTTCCTGCAAGTAGGCTGCCCAATTACCTTCCCCCATCTGCTGGATCCTGCAAGCTACTAGCCCCATCCTGTTTCTGAACTCACCTACAGTCTTAAAGGCTTAGACCAACATCGTCATCATGGTGGGAAACAGAAAGGCATTGTACTGGAGCAATAACCAAAAACTTTAAATCCTGATTTGTGAGCAGAAGGCGGGAGAGTGTGAAAGATCAAAAGCAAGAGGAGAGGGGAGGATTAGACATGGGAGGGCTTTTGAAACTTCAGAGCCCACTCCCAGCAACATACTTCCTCAATAAGGACACACCTCCTAATCATTCTCAAATAGTTTTACTCTATGATGACTAAGCATTCGAATATAAACACCTGTGGGGTCATTCTCAGTAAAACCACCTACCTGACAATAAGGAATCATGATAAATATGTAGAGTTTACACAAGTATTGACTGGGTGGACATGAAACCTATGCACGTTGAAACTGTTCCATTAGTGAGCCAATATGAAACTCCCTTATGATCTAATGGAGTTGAGTCGTCATTAATTTTTCATATGAAAAAGAAGGAAGTGGCATAGGGATACTCCGGCATGCTCCATGAGGAGGGGAGGTCATTTGAAGAAAAACAATGGTGCAAAGAAGCAGTTACCAGGACTAAAAAAGACCGGCAGCAGAAATGACAGGACCTACATGCAAAAGACAAACAAAAAGAATGAGAGCATTCTATAGGGCTAATCATGCTATCCATTACAAGTAATGGAAACTCTGGCCATTTAATTTTCGCATTCAGTATAAGTCATTGATTAGGTAATGGAAGCAGGGACCAGTCCCAGGCCTGATTAACCTCTATATTTCCTATTGTTCATCCCCCTTGTCAGCAGCTATAGAAAGCCTAATGATCAGTGATGAGGAGACTTGAAGATACCTCTGAGAAGGCTGGATTTTCTGCCAAGATGCTTGCTGTCTTCTATTGCCAACATTCAGAAACCGGTACAGAAACATGTAAGAGTTGAGATTTATCTCTTGCCAGATGTATTTTGACTAATCATAAAGGACTTTGTGTGTGTAAACATGGGTGTATGAACATCTTCATGAAGATGAATACCATAGACATGACGTGAAGCTGGTAAGTACTGTATTGGAGGTGGCTCCTTGATTTTATGTTCATCTTTCCTGGAGTTCATTAAGGTGAGCATTCCATTAACAGCACTGGGAGAATATTTTGAACATGGATTTACACGTGGAACAGGTGATAACTTGTCTGTCATCTGAGTTCCTAGACTTGTGGTAGCAGGTGGTTTGTAAAATGCTTGCCAAAAGAGGAGCCAGGAGAACTCCAGTGAGAAATCATTCACTCTTCTGACTTATAACAGTGGCAGAGAGAAGTCCCTAAGGCTAAAACGCAGATGTGTTCTGTGTTCCCTTGGAGAAAATAATATTGTTTTTTAAAAAACATGTTATTGTTTCCCACATTTAATTGCTTAGTTGGTTGGACATATTAAGGGGAATTGAGATATTCACTGTTGTAACCTTCAACTTGATGAGTCACATGTGAGTCAAGAGATCACAAAGACATATGGACTGTGGCTGAACAGGGTAGGGATTTAGCTACATAAACTTGAAATATCCGTATGTATGATTAAGAGTGGGAGAATGGAAGCAGGAGTCATTTAGCATTTATGATGTGCCAGTCACAGTGCCCAGGATTTACAGCCATTACCTCATTCTGCCCTCACAGTAATCTCAGGGAGAAAGCAATAAGAACCAGCATTTTCTAGGCAAGGAAATGAAGCTTTTTGAGAGGACACACAGCTAGAGGTATGTGCCACGCTGAATTTAGGCTGAGACTTCTAGTTACTTCTAGACTCAAAACGTCAGCTCACTCTCAAATCAAGTTAATCTAGGCCTTAATTCTGGTTCTCGAGATTCTGAAATACATGTTCTCTGCTTAGAAAACAAAATTAAAAAAAATAGAAGAGAGAGAAATTCTAATATATTTTGGAAAAGTGTGGTTTATGCTGTTGCTAAATGTGTCCAATATACTAAATATATAACACTTTAAAATTAATTCTTATTTTATCACAGATAGCTTGGAAGACTGTATTATCAGGTCCAAAATATGACTATAAATTAACTACAATAATAAGTAGAATGCAGTGGGAGACATGGCCTAATTAAGTAGTTTATTTTTAGTATTTTAAAAATGACTTAAAAACAGTACAGTGTTGTGTTATAACTATTGTAAATACTGACCATCTTAATAGCTTGATGGTTGAGTAGTATAACTTGTAAGATAGTGAACTGCAAGTCAAATTTGAGTATAGGTCATTTTAAATACATTAAAAATTAAGTATAAGGCAACTAGCAGTATTTAAATAAAGTATTTAAAATCTTCATCAATAAGCAACATTTTTCAACTAAGGAGAAACAAATAAGAACACTGTAGAATAAAAGTTATAGCCAATCAAAATTCTTTAGAATAAAAACAAAAAAACTTTAAATGACATGCTATATAAGGCTATTCCTTTTTTTAATGGTTTTAATTGGGTCAGGATATTTATACAAATTTTGGGGGTACAGCATGATAATTTGACAAATAAATACAATGTATAATGATCAGATAAAGGTTAATTAGTACTTCATCATCTATAATTTGTCATTTTTATGTTGGAAACTCTCTTCTAATTACTCTGAAATATATAATAAACTATCACAGGTTGTCTGAGAACATCAGAACAATTCCAATCTAACTACATCTTTGTCCCATATATTGAGCCATACACTTTATCAGTCATCAGAAGAAAGATCAAGGGAGCAGCTGAGACACTGGCTGGGCAGAGACCTCTTAGGTTGTTGATAGTATATTCTCTTATCTCCCATTGTTACTACTATTGAGTGGTTCTCTGCACTAGGCAGAGGCACAGTAATGCATCATATTTTATTGTTGGTGTTGGACAGTGTTGCACTTCTATGGTGCAAGAACTCACTCAGCTTCTTTTAGTCCATACATTGCTGACTATTGTGTAGTGCATGCAATTAAACTAGGAAGAGCATCCCACCACCATCTTCATTGCTTTACCTTCTGAGTCTAAGAGACTGGGGTTGTATCAAGTTACACTGTAAAGGAAACTCAGTCAATCACTTTGTTAATTTATTATGAACCAATTAAGGAATATGGATGAAAATTACCAGAATTTCTAGGTAGACTGTTGTACTGTTGAAGATGGTTGGGTGGCATGCGTGGACTTTCTTTCATGTCCTGAAATTACCACGGGCAAAGAGACACTAATAGAAAAGTTGTCTCGGTGGAAAGATATTATATTTGGCCAGACACCTTTCTGTTGTTTTACTGGAGTCGCCTTAACCCCGTGTGAAGCAACAAATGCCTGGGCCATTGGCAGAATTTCTGGATAATTTTATCATTACCATTGATGACATTTCAACTCTCTCAAAACTCCCGGCTTCTTCCCAATATCCCCTAATTCTAACATAAACCTGAGTTGAAAAGACATCCAACAGGACTCTCAAAAATGATTTCTGTTCTTAGGAATAAAAAAAATTGTCTGGATCACACAAAGGCAATGGATATTGGACAAAAACCAGAAAGAAATGACTTGCCATAGTGACTAGCGGCACATATAGTCTTGCACTGAAAAACATCTGAAGCCATCATTCTGCCTTTTGGGGAGAAGTCTTTATCTTAGCTTAGTTTTATCACTATGACTAGATGACACAGACTGGGTGATGTATAAAGGGAAGATTTGATTCCCCAATCTATGGCCGGAGGACCAAGAGCCTTGTGTCAGTGTCTGTTCACCTGGTGGTAAGGATTCCTCCTGCTGTAACTCATGGCAGAGGGCAGAAGAGCACTTGGTTATATGCAGAGAAAAGAAAAAAGCTTAAAGGGCTCTTAGTTTTTATAAAACCTACTCTTGAGGTAAATAATCTGCTCTTGAAAATTATTACTGAGTTCTCGCAGAGAACTCATAAAAATTGGCCAGCTCTACAGAGCTACATTAATCATGCTAAGGAAGCAACCTCCTTTAAAAGCTCCTCCCCCTTTATATTCAAAATCAAATTTAGCGTAAATCCCAGAATGGACAGATCTTGTTGAAATTACAGCCATCTTCTTTGGGTCTGAGTTCAGTCAGAAACAGATTCACAATGAGGATAAAATGCCTATCACGAGAGTAGCTGAGAGAGATGTCTGGCCATTGCTTCTATTAAATTGCCCCAGATGCCCATCCTGCAAAGTGTGACCAGAATTCTCAGAGGAACAAAGAGCAAAGGTCCCAGTGGCTGCACAGCATAGTGACAGGCCTTCAAGACTCTCTCATGGCCAAGATGGATCAAGATTAACTTGTTTATGTAACACCGAGGAGCAGCATTCTACTCAGTAAAAGGTCAAACCGGAGTGAACAGATAATACAATCCCAAGGGAAGGGAGACGAGGGACAAAGAGAATTTTCAAGAGGAATTCTGACAGGATAATAACCAAGGCTTTCTTCAGAAACCTGGAAATTAAGCAACACTAATATCTTTTGACAGAGAAAACCTGAGGTTCACCTCCGAATCCTTTCAAAATGAGAACATTTATTATCAGTCACCTATGGAGCACTAGTGTAGGGATTGCTGGAATTAGGGAGGAGTATTTTGCCCTATATCTGCCATCCTTTTAACCATAAAAACATTGTTAGGAATTTAATTTGAGTCAGGTTTTATGTTTTTAGCAAAAAAACAAAAAAAAGTGTCCATTGTCTTAATAAAAACAAGTTTAGAAGCCAAAAACTTAAGGTTGAATATATATATATATATATATATATATATATATATATATATATATATATATATATTACAGTCATTTCAAAAAGGAGCCTCGTAATTCTAAACAAATCCTTACTATGTGACATTTCCTGGGGAGTTATGAATAAGCAAATCGGGAACCAATAACAGACCCCTTTCCAAATAGGAACCAAAGACATACCAAATATTGATTCTACCAAATCCAACATGGAAAACCAATGAGTTTAGTGGTGTCACTTACAGGAGTATGGGTAAGGAGTTAATTATAGGAGCATGAGTGGCCAAAGGCAGCTGCATCACTGAAAAGCCCAGGCTAGCGTGACTGATATCTCATAGACATCACTGCTCAACTTGGAGGACTTTTTTTTTTTTTGGTCTGATAAACTCCTTTCTCCTGCAATCATTATTGCTTATATAACCTTCGGGAGGGGCTTTGTGAATCTTGTCAGTTTTAGGAACTTCCTGAGATGTATGAGTTGCATTTTCCTGAGCCTTTTAGGTTTAATTTAGTTTCTGAATCTCAAGGAGCCTTCTTGATTAGTGTGATGGTTTGACAGAAAATGACCCCATAAGCCCATAGGGAATGGCACAGGTGTGGTCTTGTTGGAGTAGGTGTGGCCTTGTCAGAGGAAATGTGTCACCATTGCTGGGCTTTGAGATGAAAGGAGCTCAATCCAGGCCCACTGTCACTCTCTTCCTGCTGCCTGTGGATAGAGATGTAAAACCCCCAGCTACCTTTCCAGCACCATGCCTGCATGTTGCCATGCTTCCCACCATGATGACAAATGGACTAACTGTCTTAAATTGTAAGCCAGTGCCATTTAAATGTTTTCCTTTATAATAATTGCTGGGGTCATGGTGTCTCTTAGACAACATGAAACCCTAACCAAGACATTAGGTTCTCTAGTTTGATACCTGGAGACATTGTGCTATTCTTGATGAAAAAGTAGTACAAGGTCAAGTTCACTCATTTTAACTGAAATTTGATGTAATTGCATGTTTGCCAGGCAAGCATTACTTTTTTTTTATTTTATAGATGGAGAAGATAAAAGTTAGAGGGTCAGATTGTCTTAAATTTAACTCACAGCAGAATTATTCAGACTGCACCCCTTGAAGCTATTCTCACCATAACAGTTATCTATCCCTCCATTCTTGAAGAGTAGCTTCTAATAGGCAATTATTCCAGAGTCCTGGGGAGGGTCTGCACTTGACCAAAAGGAATAGTCTTAGTTACAGGTCTGTAAGCCCGCATTGATCAGACTGTAGTGGCTTCAACACTCTGATTCAGATTTTTTTTTTGTGTGTGTATGTGTGTGTGTAAGCTAGTATGGAAGCATGACCATATAATTTTCATAGCTGAGTTGAAAATGTGGGCAATTGTAGTGTTTTATTTTAGTTTTATTCTACATAATATGCTCCAATGAGGATTCCTCAAGGCCTAATGAACCTGCACAAATAAGCTATTTCATGTAGGCTATTGGTGAAAACAATATCTTTCCTTTATTCTCTAACCTTTAATTTGAATTTTTCATGTAATTTTATTAATTCAAATATTTCTGTTGTTTTCATCAGTGCTTTGTTCACAAATGTATCTAAGCTACATTATTTTAATGACTGTTTATATCTAATTATGGACTCATCTTTGTTGCAACTATCAGGCCTAGTGAGTCTAGTGTAAAGAAAAAAACAAAAGCTGAAGTGATAGTTTTCACCTTCATAGTTCCAAGTATTAAATTACAAATGAGCCCTTCAAGATTTTTCTCTCTTTCCCTCCCCTTCCTCTGCTTCCCCTGCCCTTCTCTGTTTCTTTTCTTTTACTATAATTCAACTTGCCCTTGGATTTAGAAATTTATATGCCTTAAGCTCATATTTTTGGAGCTTCTAAAATTCAATCACCAACAGACAAAATATAGTTTTCATATTTTCCCAGGTTATTTTATAATTCACTCACATTACAATCATCTATAGCATGACCAGGAGTTGCAGAAGGACAGGGCTCATCTGTAGGCTGTTATAGCTGACTCTATGGGAGATGTAAGCATCCAGGGGTTGCAGATTACATCCAGCAAAGAAGATATGTATCAGGTCAGTCAGTACTATATCCTAGGTAGACATTTTCTTATGATTAGGAATGTTTACAACATTTATGAGATAAAAAATTACAGGAAAAATGGGAAGAGAATTGAAGTGGTAAGCTATAAGTAGAAAGGTAAGATTGAAACACACAATCCCACACATGAGAGAGGGAGGAGAGGGGGAAGGGAAAAAGGAGGGAAGGAAGAGAAAGAGGCACAATGGAAAGAACGAAAGAAACAAGCTCAATACCTAATATGTTACTAGAGACTCTTGATATATGGTTTCATCTTAAACTTTTATATGGATATTATATTTTTGTCTGTCTGTCTAGGTATCTCTATGTTTGCTAGTTAATTTAATCTATTTTCTGACTTGTATTTCTCTGTTTTGTTATCTATTTATATCTAACCAAATATCTGCACATACATTCAAGTCTCTAATAATTTTTCTTAAGTATCTATCTACCTATCTATTTTATCTATTATCCATATCCATCATCTATCATCATCTAGTTAGATGTCACCTATTTGTTTACATATCTCCTATCTTAATAAGAAGTGTTCTTCTACTTACAGGAGACATAACTGTATAATGTTAGTTTTGCTGGACATAGGGAAGAGAGAGAATGTATAGTGAACTTTGGGTCCCAATGTCTCTTAGAGATGTGTATAGACCCTGAATACAGAACTGTCATGGGAATCTGAGCTCCATCACCTTTTTATTATGCCTCCACGCCCTTCTTCTTGATCTCTCAATGCTAGTGAAAGGAGATCCCCGCTTTGATGGTATGAATGAATGCATGATGTTTTTCATTCATAATCTGGACAGCCTTGGGTAATATCAAAGGCAGTATCTAAAGTAAACAAATTGCAAGTTGGGTTACTATTTTAAACATTCTCAATTTTTTAGGTGGAGGTGGTTTAGTAGACTTCATCAGTAGCTACCTGTTTGTACATTCTTGTGAATACCCCTTCCCAGACTCATGTCATTTGCATGTGATTTCTAGATTTTTCTTAGAGTTTATGGTTAGCAATAGAGAAGAGAAACCACCATTTTAAGTAACAAGAGTTAAAACATCTATAGATTTTAGTGTATTTTAAACCTAAGCAATACTTTCTTTTTCAATTATTATTTTATATTTTAAAAGGCTTTCTTATTACCAAATCAATATGTTTTTAGAAAAACCAGAAATTATAAGTAAGCCAGGAGAGAAAATATAAGCATTATAATTTTACTGTCCTTGGTAACTACTGTGAATAGCATGATGTCTCTTTCTCAGGTGGTTTGTTTAGTCTTGTTTTGTATCTTATTTGGGCATATGTACGTTTTATTTTCACAAAATGGGATCATATGATACATTTAATTGATTTTGGAACCTTCTTAATAAAAAACATCATTTTCATGAAATATTTTCTATCCTATTGAAAAAGTATTAAACTTTTTAAAACCTCCAAAACTCAGCCTTAGTAAACAGGGAGAAAGATGTAATCCCTGCTACATTCACGCAAGTAGAGAAAAGAAAGAAGCAAGAGGAATGAATGGGAATAGGACACCGTATCATCAGCTCTGAGACAGGTCACAGCCCATCTGTCTGAAAAAGCATGTTCCCATACCTAAAACATGAACTGGCTGCAGTCACAGGAGCAGAGGAGCCACAACAATGAAACGTTAAGGAAACTAGAAAGTCTAACAAATTAATTTGCCCTCTCTAAACAATAAGAACCCAAATGTGAGAAAGCCAGTAGAGGACATGCTGATGATTAGAAGAGTTCAGTATAGCACTGGCCATAGGGTTTTGCAAATTGACTAAAAGTAGACAGTCTTTGCAGAGATATTGTGGTAGCGACAATTAAACACAATAAAAATGTCTCAAACAGAAACTTAATAAACAATATATTTTTATTCATTAATCAAGATTCTTTTTTGCAATCAAGGAAGAGAGACTCCAGAACCATGCATACCTCGGTGTTTAAGAGTATATTCTTCCAAAAAACCCAAGTTCATTTCACAGCCAACACATAGGGCAGCTAGCAACCATAAGTAACTGTGTCTCATGGGAATTGATGCCTTCCTCTGGATTCTATGGGCACTACATTTGTATACATGAAAGTAATAAAATAAAACACTTTTTTAAAAAAAAAACAAATAGAGAAAATAGAAAATAAAACATGAGTGAAATCAGGAGAGAAGTAAAATAAGATAAAACAAGCACAAAACAGTTAAAAATAAAAATTAAGAGATACTGGAGATAGAAAACTGTAAAGAGAGTGAGGAGAAAAGCAAGTGGTTTCAAAGTACACTAAAGGAAAACAATCACAGAAACACAGGCAAACGAGATCCAAAGATTGCAGAATTTGAATCCTCAAAGAACCAAACAGTCACAACAAAATAGAGTATAATACAAAGGTGTAATTCTAGAAAGTATATGAAATTAAAGCTCATGTGGTGGTCACCACATGCCAGTCCAAGCTGACTTGCCTCAGGGCATATATCACATACACATGACTAACTGAAAGCTCCAACATAAAGTCACTTTGTAATAATTAATGATAATGATAATAATAATAATCATAATAAATGAGTTCCAGTTTTCAAAGCAATGGTCAGCCCTTTCATTGTAGAATTGTAAAGTCACCATGTTAAAATGTTTCTGAAGGAGCTATGCGTCATGCATTAAAACATCAGCCAAATTGTATTGCTATAAAAACACCTGCCGAGCAAGAAATGTCTAACCCACAGAAAATCAGGTTTTGTTTTGAGAAAATTCCTGGAAGGTATTTGTTGACTCCTAAAACAGACCCAAAGAGACTGGACGTGAATTTCAAGTCTATTCAACTACAGGGCTTGAGAAAGGGTGTGTGGCTGCCAGAATGACAAAGGAGAATGAGAATAAGATGGAGAAGGAATCCCTTGTCTGGAAGGCTTGGGGACAGAAGCATTTTGGATTTTAGTTATTTTCACATATGGGATACTAATATATACAAAAAGATTTTTAAGGGATACTACCCAGAACTTAACCTAAAATTTATGCATGTTTTATAATAATTGTGTTAGACACATATATTTAATAATTTTGTTCACGGAGAAATATTGGTATTGGATTGATACTTGTGGTATCAAATCAGGGCTCACAAAGCCTCAGAGTGTGCAGTATTATCTGTGGGTTAGGGATACTCAACTGTACAGTAGTATAGAAGGTATAAACCAAACTCACTGCTTGCCTTACTTCTTTTTTTAAAAAAAAAAGAATATTATTTTATGTGTATGATTGTTTTGTTTGTGTATAGGTCTATGCACTCTGCATGCATACCTGGTACTTACAGAAGTCTATAAACCGTATCTGATCCCCTGGAGTTGGAACTACAGACAATATGAGCAATAGTACGAGTGGCTGGGCATTGAACCTAGATCCTCTGGAAGAGTAGCTAGGGCTCTTAACCACTGAACCATCTTCTCAGCGTCATGAATGTCTTACTTTTAAGAGTCAAGAACGACAAGAAGAGTTTACAAATCCTCTCACAAATGACTGAACAAAACAAATAATATAAAGAAGAGCTCTTTGTAGGACAACAGTATACTTGAAGGATGCTAGAGAAGAATGCATTTCCAGCTAGAGTATTTCAGAACTGTCAGCTAGGTCTACTTGGTTTATAACATTGTCCAAGTCTTTTAGTTAGCAGTGGATGAAATCTGTGTTTTATTGTCTCTGCATGTGCCTCAAGAAATAGTGATAATAGATTATCGATTATCTCAAAGGTGTTTTAAAACAAAACACTATGCCTATGCATTGCCTGGCATTATGACTCAGTTAAAAGTTGAAAAAAGAAAAGACCCTGAAAGTAGGACATGAAGTGGAAGCCTCAGCTTTTAAAGTTTACATGGATGCCCCCTCTCTTGCTGTTTACCAACACAAATGTTCCTCTAGCCGATTAGAGAGAAGAATCATAGCATGACCTTTGCTGCTTTTCCTTCTTGGCACATCTTTACTTGAAATAACCCAGGATATGTAATTTTTAGCTAATTTATTCTCATAGCATGGGTTGCCTGCTGTTTCTCTTCAATAATCTGTGATTTTGTTGTTTTTAATATTTTTGCATTTTTTCCTTTACTGAAAACAGATTGTTTTCTCATACAATATATCCTGATTAGTTTTCCTTCCTCTACTCCTTAAGTCATCTACAATCCACTCCTCTTTATCTCTCATTAGAAAAGAACAGGCTTCTAAGAGATAACAACCAACTGTGTTAAATTAAAATATAATAAATCAAAGGAAAAACTATCATATTGAAGTTGGACAGAACAATCTAACAGAAGAAAAAGAGTCCCAAGAGCAGGCACGAGAGTCAGAGACGTACTCATTCTCACAGTCAAGTGTCCCATAATATAATATTCCTCATATTGTGGGACTAATAGCTATATAATAACTATTATTAATAACTACAATATATATGCAGAGTACCTGTTGTAGGTATATGTAGGCTCTGTGCTTGCTGCTTCAGTCTCTGTGAACTTGCTTAGTTTATTCAGTGGACCAAATTATCCTTGATGTCCTTCATCCCCTCTGACTCTTACAAATCTTTATGTCTCCTCTTTCACAGGGTTCCCTGAGCTATGAAGGGAGGGATTTGATGGAGCAGTCCAATTAAGATACTCTTTCCTTATAACATCTGGAGATGTGTGTCTCTACATCTGTTCCCATCTTCTACTGGAGGAAATATCCTGAAATGACTGCATAAGGCACTGGTCTATGAGTATAGGAGAATATTGTCAGGAGTCTTTTTTATTGATACTTACTTTTTAGAACAGTAGTGTTTGATATTATCCTAGGTCTCCAGAATATTTTGTTCTTGGTTACCCAGTCAGTCTCGGGTATGTGTTAATTCTGTTGGAGCGGGCTTTAGGTCAAGTCAGACATTGTTTGGATACTCTCACAAGTTCTGTATCATCATTGACCTAGCACATTATGCAGGCCAGACAGCTAGTGGGTCAAAGTTTTTTTTTAAAAAAATTATTGATCCTTTGTGGATTTCCCCTTATGCCTCCTGATCCCACTCATCTCCCTTCCTCATTGATTTCCATCTCTGCTCTTGCACCCTCCCCCAAGACAAATTTAAAAGTTAAACCAAAACAAGAGAAAGAAAATTACACAAAAACAAATCAAAACATAAAACAAACAATAAAAAATAATAGCACAAAACAAAAATTCAGCATGGAAACTGTAGCATGGCCCAGTGAGTCACATAGTTACCCTTTAATCCGTACATCTTTACTTGTAAGTGTTCATTGCAATAAGTCACTGGTCTGGTTCGAGGCCTCAGGATTTTGTTATACCCTCATTACTGGGCCCTCACTGAGATTGGGCCTCTTGGATATCTTATTTCTGCTTTGTGTCATGGAGATCCTATGGTTTTGGATCTGCAGTTCCATCCCGTCCATATGCTCCCACAGTTCGTAGATGAGGTGGGTGTTGGAGTGGGCTGCCTTGTAGTCCTAGTTCTGGGCCTGGGTGGTAGCTGGGTTGGTCAGCATGCCAGCTTTCCCTCATTGTCTCCACCCAGGCACTTTCAAAATTGCTTAGGTTAGCTCACACAATGCAGCTGATGGCAAGGAGTGGGACCACTTCTGCGTTCACATCCTCGGGTCCAGCTTCCCAACACTCATACTTCCAGGACCATCTCTTCTGTTTTGCCCAGGTGAGGTTTCAGGACTACCTCTTCTGTTCTCATGCCCCTGCTTTCGTCCCTCTTGTTTCTCACTAATGGCAAGGAGTGTGTGTGCACGTGTGTGTGTGGCGGGGGGGAGAAGGCATATTAGCCTTAGCCTTGCCATCCCATGGCATACAAGGGAGGGAGCAGGGACAGCTCTCCTGCTCTCATGCCCACAGGTCTGGCTCACCTGTACTCCCACCAGCAGGGTCAGTTCTAGTGGGTTGCCCACGCGCGAGATGCCATGCCAGCACTCCCAAGAGCTGCTGCTAGTGGGTGGCAGTGTCAGATATACCACTCTCGTGAATTCAGGGCCAGCTCTCCCACCCTTCACAGGCAGCGAGGGACGGGATAGAGGGGACGCCATTTCTCCCTTGCCCCCTCAACAGTATGGCAGTTGAGGAGTGAGGCCAGATCTCTTACACACGCCTGTTAGAGGAATTAGCTCTGCTATGCTGTCTGGGCTAGGTGCAGAATCTGCTTTCCCAAGTGCGAGTGCTGCATACATTGAGGGACAGAATCAACTCTCCCATCCCACTCTCGTGACCTTGGGACCAGCCTTTTCTGCTGCAGTAAATAGTGAGAAGTGTTGGATGTGGAGCAAGTGGGTGTATCTGTTCCTCACCCAGGCCACCGAGTGACAAAGCATGGGTCTCTCCCACTCCCATGTATTCAGAGCCAACTCACCAGCACCCCACCAGCAGAGACACTGTAGGTCAAAGGTTTTGTATATTGCAGAGAATTGGTTTATTTGTATTTTATGTGTATGAATGTGTTGCCTGCATGCATGCCTGGGTGCCATGTGTATGCCTGGTTTCCCTGGAGGCCAGAAGAGGACATTGAACTCCCTGCAACTGGAGATTCGGATGTTTGTGAGCTAATATGTGAGTGTTCAGAGTTGAACCAAGGTCCCCTGGAAGAGAAGCAAGTGCTCTTAACCACTCTGTCATCTCTCATCTCATTTGGCAGTTAGCCAAATCTGTGATTTTTTAGTAAAGGGTTGTATTTAGAGATATGGATTTGGACTGTTTGTAGTAGGTACAAGATACATTCACAAATTTCTGTTGATTATTGAGCTTACTTGTAGGACAGACATCTTTAAATCTACAAATAAAATCTATTTGTGATCATAGAACTTCTTATATGAAATTTGAGTTTAAAATCACTACATTTGAAAAAATTTAACTTAAAATATTTAAGATAATAATGCACTGCACATGAATATAAAAACAAATTTTTAGTAAAGATACATATTTCAAGAGAAAAATGGAGATTCTTTAGCATTCTAAGTCCACACAACTCTTTAATGTCACTGGGTTAGTAGAAGGCAATTGATTTCATATACCTGTTTCTGTATTCAATATGCTTCAATTTTTTTAAATTAAATATATGAGGACAGCCTCATATATTTAATTAAAAATTTAATTAAAGGCGTGGTGGAGCACGCCTTTAATCCCAGCACTCGGGAGGCAGAGGCAGGCGGATCTCTGTGAGTTTGAGACCAGCCTGGTCTACAAGAGCTAGTTCCAGGACAGGCTCCAAAACCACAGAGAAACCCTGTCTCGAAAAGCCAAAAAAAAAAAAAATATGAGGACAAAAGGCAGGTGTGTAGGGATAAGTCCCGCCCCTTAGGGGGCGTGTTCGCCTCGGGCTAATGTCTGCCTATAAATTCGGCGAGCGTGCTCCGAGCGGTCTCTTCTACTTTCCTGGTCTCCGCGGGAACGGTGGTTCTGTAAGTCTATTTCTACATTAAAACTATATATATCTTTACAAACTATCTGCATTCGTTTACGCCGCTACACAGGTGAGGTAGCCCCTACCTGCAATTGTTGCACTTGGAGGAGGTGGATGCAGAAGGATTCTGAGTTGAAGGGTACGCTGAGATTCATCAAGCCCTCACACAGAGATATATTTAGAAAATACACTAATATTTTAATAATATTTAAAATGTTTATGTTTTCTAACTTTATGTGTATGAGCTTTTGAACTATGTTTATATCTTGTGATGACAGAAGCTTGAAAAGTGTGTTTGATTCACTGAAATAAGGTTATGAGCTGCTATGTGGATGCTGGGAATTGAACCTAGGTCCTCTGTAAGAGCATCAAGTGCTCTTAAGCATGGATGCATCTCTCTAGCCCCTTAATACTATTCCTAAAATTATACCATGGTAGCTATGATTATGGACATTCTTTTTGGCTCCTATGCCAAAAATCAACCACAAGTGATCTCATGCAGTCTATTCACAATATATTTTAAATACACAGTTGCACTAAAGCTCCAAGATTTTTCTTGCATTTCGAATGCATCTTATATCATGCACAAGTTTTCTATATAACGCACTGGCCCTTTAAATCATACTGGTTGACTGACTTATTCTTATTTTTCTTTAAACATTAAAAAAATGAAAAATCCTGAAGCACTTATCTTTAAAAAAAACCTGAAAGTCAACTGTAAAATTGAGGCAGCCATTAAACATGCACAATCCACAGTGTCTAATGGGTGTCTATGTACACTGAGTAAGATAAAGTCACTCCTTAATCTGTGGGGCCAATGGTGATAGAGAATAGTTAACTATGAAAATTCTACCCCAGAACAAAATCAAGATCTAATCTGGGAAACTTCCCCATCCCAAGAGGGGCTACCCATCAGCATTATGATTGCTCTGGGCGTGTGAGGCTGACCCACCACGTTCTGGGGTAGTCTACTATAACTGCACACCAAAGTATAACTGCTCTCAGATTATAGGTTGCCTGCCCGCAGAAAGGTGGATGTGTGAAGCTTCAGCAGGCTTTGGTGTTGGAAGCAGATGTGCTTTTGTTCGTATGAGAACAGGTGTTTCTCCAAGTACAGACATTAGCAGAGACTGCCTGGGCTCCATCCAGACCTTTCCAGGTGTGAGTATGTAGCTGCCACACATGATAAAGCATACTCTGTGATTATTCTGGGAACCACACAAGGCTTGATTTAGAACAATTTGATTAGAAAAGGACGCTCCTCTGGGAATTTGACTGATTTCTAACTCAGTGTAACACTTTTGAAAAGGTGGTGGAGCTGTCTTTCCAAGGCCACAGTTAGAGACAATGGGAGCTATTTCGTAAAAACATGAGCAGGGGAACTGGAAATAGTGGTAATGGTGTCAACAGCAAATAGAGCTAGCTTTCTGTGGATTAATAAAATAGCTTTCCATATTTGATAATGAGGATCTATGCAGCATCCTAACCTATTTCTCCTTTTTTTTTAATCCAATAATTTTGAGTCCACTTGCTTTCTCTGTGTTTATTCAGTCTTAAGAAGCCTGGTAATATCCAACAATATCACCTTTAACCTACTTAACATTCTCCATCACTAGCAAGGGCACCAAAATGATGTCTCTGTTTGCCCATGGAGATTACTACACTTCTCTGTTCCAATAGTCATCTAGAGATAAACTTCAATGGAAATTCTCAGACATTTGTGATGAATGAAAAAAGATCAAATTTAATAATTAACATATAGGTAATAATCTGAGATAATTGAGTAAATAATATCTTTTCCTTGAAATTATTTTACTAAAATGGATATAATGCTTCTTATATATTCTCAAATCAATAGAGAACACTTCATGAGTCAAACAAATAGTTAGAAAAAATGCAGTGGAGAGAAAACCTTAATTAACTAAATAAATAAAGTGTTAACTCGATTAGAGTAGAAATAATCTTTTGGGAAAATTTATCAGTGGCACTTAAAACCAAATTAAGAGACAATACATCAAAATAATTTTAGAAAATGTAAGGATATAAAACTAAGAAAACGTTACATATATTATGAATATAGTATAACTCATGGAATAAAAATATGCACAAAATGAATAAATAATTAGGAGGATGTTACAAAAGGGAGAAACCAAAGAAACTTGTACAAAAATAAACCTCTAGAGTTGCTTAGAACAGGAATGACCAATTTTTGCACCAGATGAAGAAATTGCATGTAACTAAGAATACAACAATAAAATGGATGAAGAATCATGACAATACACATCAGAAGATAATATACATAATGAATTACATTCTAAGAACATAAGTAGACCTTACATACATAGGAACCAGATAAAAAAGCAGACAAAAACACACATGTAAGCCCTGGGTCTGATTGCGTGCTAGAAGGAATACACATAATCCTAAGGAAGAATCTACACCCTCTTAAAGAGACAAGGACAGAATCCTGTAGGAATCACAAAGGCAGGATACAACCACAGTAAAATGCCAAACAATCCAGGCTAAACACTGTTCCAGCTACTGGGTCTCCAGGTAGAAAGAGACTGTCATTTCTCCACTGAGGAGAAGTTCCCAGTTTTCACAAGCCTGAATCTAGTTCTGGGTTTTGGAGCTACAGTAAATGGTTCAACAGTGGATGCAATTCTATTTTGACAGGGAATCTTACTTTCGAGGGAACATACCTTTTAAAATTGAACCACCACGAGGGCCTGAGAACGAGGACAACTGCGAGTCAAGGAGTTTGAATTTAACATGTCACAGCCCAGGACAAGAGACGGATTTGAGATACAGTTGAGGAGAGCATGGAGGCCAGAAGGGTCATTCTTCACAGATAGAGAACAAACATAATAATTTTATATGGAGGCTTAAAAGACAAAGGTAGGCAAAGCTATCCTGAATCAAAAGAATATAGCAGGAGGTATCATCATGCCAGATTTCAAGTTATATCATGGAGATATATTACTAAAAACAGTGTGATATTGAAATTTTAAAAAGACATGTAGAGGGTGCAGATAAATCCACTCAATTACAACTGTCTGATTTTTAACAAACACTATGAAAATATACCTTGAAGAAAATAGTGCTAGAAAAATGGATTTCAACATGCAAAACAAATAAAACCATATCTTCATCTCTCACACTGGACAAAAACAAACTCACATATATCACGAATCTCAATATAAGACCCAATACCCTGAAATTACTAAAGAAAAAAATGTAAAGAGTTGTCTTAGTTGCTGTGCTATTTATGTGAAGAGACACCATGACCTAAGTAATTCATAAAATAAAGCAATTAGCTGGAGGCTTGCTTAAAATTTGAGAGGGTCAGTCCATAATCATTATGGCAGGAAGCAGATAGGCATGGCCCTATAGCAGTAGCTGAGAGTTTTACAACATGACCCACAGACAGCAGAAAGAGAGAGACACACTGGGCTTGACAAACTTTGAAACCTCAAAGCCAAGTCCAGTGACATCTTTTCCAAAAAGGCCACATTGCCAAATCCTTCCTTATTAGTTCCCCTAACTTGGGATCAAGAACTCAAACATATGTGCCTAAGGGAGCTTATTCAAACCACTACTTAGAGACACAAGTATGGACTTTCTGAATAACACTCTTGCAGCGTAAAGAATGGAATAAAAATTTGAGAACTGATATCTCATCAAATTAAAAAGCTTCTGCAATGCAAAGGAAACTGTGTTGTGTGAAGTGTGTGAAGAAGCAGTCTACATGCTGGTATAAAATTTTTTGCTCTATACATGTCTGACAGAATTGATGTCAAAAATACACAAAGAACCCCAAAAAGTAAACATTGTCCAACATCTCAGGGTTCACATCTTATCTGCAAAGACATTTCCAGTGGTGTATTAGTGGCATGAACATCATGGAAGTAACCATAGTATTATGGACTTGATTTAAGTCCTGTTCAGCAAGAGGAAATCCATAACTTGTACTATTCCTCGACCAAAAAATATTTGATTATATCAGGATATAGGTGCTGTGGGAAAACCTACTAATATTATGCTAATATCATACCAACACTCAATGACTTACTGTTATATACACAGCTTAATATATCTCTCAACCTTTATTTGAGGAGCTTCTAATTGCAGTAAAGGTGATTAATACAGAGACTCACCACACCAAGGTGCAGAGAGTAAGAAAATTCAGAATGCTCAGTCATAAGAGGGCTATATACTGTATCCACCTCAAGGTTGAGGGATCATTGTGTTAGAGGGAGTGGAAAGAGTATAAGAGGAAGAGTGTTGTTACAAGGAAACATCTGGACACATCAGGACTGCTACATGAACAAACTCACACCAGTTGTAACAGCATACACAAAACCTGTGCAAGCCAAAACCAAACCACATCCCAGCATAGAGAGCAGAGTTGAGAAATTGCATGCCTAGCTGAACAGGGAGGCTAATTATTGGCAGCCAAGAAAGAAAGGGTCCATTTTCTCTCAGAGTGTATTCACTGTTAAGTTGACTAGTCTCTAGAGGAAAACCAGGCATCCATGAATATTTTGGACAGCACAAATTGGTCTTCAGTTGTTTACAAAATAGGTGGGTTCAAAGAGAAGGGTGTGGATCTGGAAACAATTTTGGGGGTATATTTTATCAAGACAGATTGAACAAAACTCGGAACTCTCAAAATTAATTTTAAGAAAAGAAAGCAAATGGCCCCAATACTGATGAAGATGTGGAGAAAAGGCACATAAACTACTGGTAGGAAAACAAACTGATATAGTCACTGCATAAGTCACTTTGGACATCCCTCAGAAAACTAAAAATAGAGATACCATATGGACCTGGCTACCCCAGTCCTTGTATACTGGTAGGACTCTAAGTTAACATTCCTCAGAGATGCTTTACATACTCATGTTTATTGTTGAACTACTTACAATAGCTAAGAAATGGAAATATCCAGGATGTTTATCAAGAGATGAATAGGTAAAGAAAATGTAGGTTTGGTGGGAGGAGTGGGGAGGGGAAAATAATGTAATTATATTAGAATCTCAAAAATAGAGAAAGGAATTTAAAATTGGGGCTTGGAGGGAGAGATTGGAGGGAGGAAAGAAAATAAGTAAATTATATAATTATATGATAATCTCCAAAATTTAAAAGTAATAAAAATCAAATGTGGTATATATATGCAATTGTGTTTAATTTTTCATCTAGAAACTGAAAACAGAATATATGTAGTGAAACTGGTAACTCTGGAGAACATTATCTTAATAAAAATAAGTCCAACATAGAAAGACAAATATTATACATTTTCTCTAACATGTAGAATCTAGATTTGTGTCTATATGTGTTTGTGTGTGTGTGTGTGTGTTCCTGTGTACTGAAAGTAGAAAAGAATGAATGAAAGACAAGCAAGGAATTTGAAGGGATGTTGGAGAAGAGGAAAGAGAAGGCAAAAAATAAATGTGCCCTGAAATATAAGAGGGTGGGGAAAGGAGACCAAAAAAAGGAATCAAGAGGAATGATGGAAGATAGTAGAGGAGGGGTATGACTAACAACAGAACATAATGAATATATGTGAGAGTGTCATATAATAAAGGTGACTGCTTTATTCAAATAATAAATAAAGATTAATAATAAAATAAAATCGCAAATGTTTTCTAATTTTATTCTCATGAAACCCTTATATGTGTGAGTAAAGCATTTTTTTTTTTGCTTTGACATTGCTAATAAGGGCCCCTTAGTGACTTCTGCTATCATTGCCTTTCCTCAGTATGGACTTCCTTTTCTTCTGCTGTGAACTTCTCTGAAGAAGAGATGTAGCATATGGATATTACCCAGCTAATCCTAGAAGAATTTAAATGCTGACACAAATTTATCATTGGATACAGTCTCTCCGTGGGTCCATTTCCTCATTGGCACATCAGATGATGATTTACTAAGTAGAGAACTGTGCTCTCGGGCCAAAATGAAGTAGCATCATTACAATTCCACTCATACGGTAATAGCACTTTCTCTCTTAATTTGAAGGCCATAAATCTGATTTCTCACTGTATGAAGGTAAGTACTTCAGAACTGTTGCTATGTGGAATTGATACTTAGAGTCTCTGGCATAAATTATACCACAGCCATCCTCTGTCAGTAGTCTGAGAACCCAAGCATCAAGCAGATAATTCAAATAATGCACAACTATAGACATATACGAGAGATCATTTTATGCCTGGGGATCTTTTCCATCACAGAGTGAACAAATCCTGAAGCAATAGGAGCTGTAACAGCTGCAAATTCTGTGCGTGCCAATCGGCAGTTGTTTGGGTACTGTGCAAATTATTAGCACTTGTACTATAGTTAGAATCCAATTTTGCAAAAACCTAGCAAGCAATTTTATACTAACATGGATTTTAAAGCAGGAATAATGCTGGGAAACCACAGCGGGCCAACATTTATATCAAACGACTCTTCAAGTAACAAGCATGTTGGAGAGATGGGATGTCACTTGTGACTTAGAAACTCTAACCAGGCTTTGACATTGAGAGTTAAAAGGAAGTTTCCTTCTTTTACACAGTTGGGTACATGAACATGATAAGAAAAGTCTCAAAGAGAGAATTCTTCCAGTAATAGGTGAACGAAATGCTCATTGTGTGCAGTTTTAAAACTGTACAAGTTTAATCTAAGAAAGTAGTCAGCCATATTCCGGTTTCTTGAAAATGGCTATTATTTTCACACAGTTGAAGTCATTGAGGGTGTTCTTTCTCCGTTTTTGTTTGTTTGTTTTGGTTCATGCAACTTTTAGTCATTGATTTCTTGACACTTCTTGCTTTCCCTGGGTTTACTTATTCTAGGCTGGCCTAGAGCTTCAGATTTTTCTTCTGTTCCTCTTACCACTACGTCATGAGTGAGTGTTTGAATTACAGGCATGAGTTACCATGCCCATCCCCAGCTATTATTATTTGTCATAAAAATATACTTGGCTGAATTCTCTGGTTGCACATTGCTGTTACACTACCGTTTAACTCTTCCTAGGTACTAGTGATCTGCTCTTTTATTCTTATTTCCAAAACGTGGTAAAAGTACCAACCTGATAAATGCTTACAATTCACTATTCCCTAGAAGAAAAATAAATTATTGAATAGTGGAGTATTTTTTACTTTAGTCCTAACTGTCCTGGAACTTGCTTTGCTTTGCAGATCAGGCTGGCCTCAAACACACAGAAATCCGCCTGCCTCTGCATCCTGAGTGCTGGGATTAAAGGCGTGCACCACCATACTCAGCAAGTGATAGAGTATCTTAATTTTAAGTTCTTAAGATGCTCAGAGGTGAAAGCAGCCTCTGACTCTGGCTTGTCCTCTACTTCATAACTGGAAGAAATGGGAGCTCTCACCTTATCTCCCTCTTCTGTGGTCAGAGCTGTTCCAGACGCTATTTCTTCCTCATCATGATTGGCTGGAATCCTGGAATCTGTGAGCCAAAATAAACTTTTCCTTACATTGCGTCTGGCATTTATTTGGTTACAATGACCCACAGGCTTGACAGAAATCACTCAACCAATCTTATTTTTCTTATTCTATAACACTTCCATAAGAAACTCTTGAAGTTATTTTTCTGTAATTTAGAACTTCTAATAGTTATCTATAGATATATTTGTTATTTAGAGAACATATTTATTATGTATAGGGGTCTATAGCTGGAGGTTTTTCTGTGTCCTGCGTGGTCCCTCAGCCACTTATAAAATATTCACTCAGAGGCTTAATATTAGCTATAATTGTTTGGCTGATGGCTCAGGCTTATAAATAGCTAGCTCTTACATACAAATAACAGGCTCTTAGAGGGATCTGAATAAGAATGTTCTTTATGAGCACAGTTATCTGAACACTTGGTTCCCTATTAGTAGTGCTGTTTGGATAGGCTTATGAGGTGCAGCTTTGCCACAGGAAGTTGTCACTATGGGTGGACTTTGAGAGTAAAAAACAAATGCTTCCACTACTTCCAGCTTGCTGATTGTATTTCGTGCTTGCAGCTCAAGTGAACTTCTGGCTTCCTGTTCCTGCAGTCATGTCTTTGTTGGCTATTATGGATTCTTTCTCTTGGAAATTGTAAACCAAAATAAACTCTTCCTTCTGTAAGTTGCCCTTTTCACAGTATTTTATCATAGCAATAGAAAAGTAACTAATGCAGTATGTGACAGTTTATAACACAGTTCAGCTGTCTCCTGGCCTCCTTCCTTTCTATAAAATGTCTTCTAACCTATAGGCCTGCTGTTTAAATCCACTTTTTCAAAGTCTTCTTGAGCTAATTCTGCATCTGATAAACAATTATTTAGTGGTTGATTCTCTGCAAGTGTGTGTGTGTGTGTGTGTGTGTGTGTGTGTGTGTGTGTGTGTGTGTATAGTGATTTCCTGCCGAAGCCTCCAAGGCCTCTATATATCTTTGAATCCATTACATAAGAGGTAAACTTTCCTATTGACATCTGCTGGGTAGAGCTAGGATAAGCACAGAAGAGCTGGGAGGCAGCCTTTTCATAGCCCAGTTGATTATGTCACAGACATAGAGTCTATGTGTGGTGTCTGTACTGTTGACTATGGACTGTGAAGGATAATCAGACACAGACCTGCTATCCCTTAGCCTCTACTGTCTCATGGCTCTCTTCAGGAACCTTCTCTTGAACATCCCAGCCTATGCTTGGATATGTTCCCGACCTCCTGCTATTAAAGACTGACCTTTGTTTCTCACCCAGTTCATACCAGGATTAGGCAAACCCAATACGTTATAAGCATTTAAATACCATTTTTAACTTAGAGCCTCTATGCACACACTAACGCCCAAAGAAAAGTTTCCATTTTTACTTTCCAAGGGCAAATCTAACAGGTTCATGATGTAGAATTTACAAGAAAGTTATATCAAATAAAACTTCTTTTTTTTTTTGCAGTGTGCAACTACATTGGTATTTGAATCATAAATCTTGTTGAGTTTATGGTATGGTGGTTATACTAAAATAATATATGTTTTGTTACTCATGTTTAGTTCATGATTCATTACCAAAAGCTGGTGCATTAAAATAAACTATAAAAAGACATTAGGAGATCTGACAAATAAGCCATGTTGGGGGAGGAGAGATTGCTCAGTGGTTAAGAGTATGTGTTGCTCTTGTAGAGGCCCTAATTTTGTTGACAGCAGCCACTTTAGGCAGCTCATAAGAACCTCAAACTCCTGCTGGGCGGTGGTGGCACACGCCTTTAATCCCAGCACTCGGGAGGCAGAGGCAGGTGGATCTCTGTGAGTTCGAGGCCAGCCTGGTCTACAAGAGCTAGTTCCAGGACAGGAACCAAAAAGCTATGGAGAAACCCTGTCTCTAAAAATCAAAAAACAAACAAACAAACAAACAACAAAAAACCTCAAACTCCATCTCCATGGGATCTGGGGTACTTTTCTGGATTCTGTGGTCAATAACCACACAAGTGATGCCCACCACCTCACATACAAATAGTTTTTAAAAATCTAAAAACAAATGAAACAAGCCATTTTTTGAAGAATACAAATGTATGTGCCCTAAACAGATTCACTATATTGAGAACCAAAGTGAAACACCAGAACTGATAAACGTGTGGAGATTTGTATTTCTGTAAGCAAATTGGGAATACTTAATTAATTCTGATAATAAACTGGAAACTGGCTACAGTCCTGTAACTTTCCAGGACCAGAGGAACACACTGTGCTCTCTCATTCCCTTTAGTCTTCAGTAGCTGACTGGAGACAAATCCCACTCAACCTGCCTTGATATATCCCCAACTCTTAAGCAGTTTTGTAGATGCTCTGACAGTGCAATACTAATAATGATCTCCAGATTATCTTCTAGGCTGTTGGGGTATATTTGATCACACTGCATTTGTCTTAATTAAATAAAATTAACTTCAGTTCAGGAGGCTGAGTTGGCAGGTACTTGACATAAAGTAACCATAGAGCTGCAAAAGGTATCTGGAAGAGATAGAGAGATGTACCAGAAGTAGTAAGGAGGGATTTGGAGTGGCATTTTTTTATTTGTTTGTTTGCCAGAACAGAAGGATGTCCTTTTTTGGAGATGCCAGCAAAGAAAGAAGGTTAGCTAGTTTCTGTTTAGCCTCTCTATTTAGTTAGCAGGTTTTCACCCCAGCCTTTGCATCTCAAGTCTCATTTATAACAGAACGGTAGAGATTTTGTTAAAGCTACCCTTTAGAAACAGTGGCAGAGCCTGTGCCTGCGGGAACAGAATTCCAGTCAGACTCTCGCCTAAAGGGCTGGGTTGCTGCCAGAGAAGCTGGGCAGTAACTGTGGAGTTGCAATTTCTGGCTGAAATAACAGTAGATTAAGGTGTAGTCACTGTGTGGAAGTTAAAACAACACTAGGCACTCATATGTCTGGCTCACTAAAGAAATTGTGTTAGCCGGGGCATAATAAAGTTGGAATTAGAAGCATCCTCTTCTATTTTTTTTAAGATCTTCATGGTATTGTTCTTGCCTAATACTTCTGTTTTCCCCAATACTAGCATATTCAAAGTCTCTTTTTCAGTCCTTTGATAGCTTATGAAAGATTTCTCCTTCATGCCTGCTTCTTGTAGTAGTAGGTGCCACAGGGCTGCTTCCCCGGCACCCGGCCGCCCACACGGGGCTGTGTCCCGCCACCTGGCTAGCTTTACCAGAAATAATTACATGGAAACTGTATTCTTTTAAACACCGCTTGGCCCATTTCTATCTAGCCTCTTCTAGGCTAGCTCTTGCACCTGGACTAGCCCATTTCTCATAATGTGCTGTATCCCACGAGCTGGCTTACTAGGAATGATCTTAACCTGCATCTATCTGGAGTGGGAGAACCATGGCGACTCCCAGCCTTCCGTTCTGTTTACTCCATCCACCTAAGGGTGGGCCTATCAAATGGGCCTAGCAGTTTCTTTATTGCTTAACCAATGAAATCAACAGATTGATATAAGACACTCCCACATCAGCTTCTCAATCAGCATCTACTCTCACCTGTGCAGGAGTCAGGAATGACCTTCTTAGAAATGTTTTCAGAGGATGCTTCTACTCATCCACAGTGATCTGAGCATTTGACTGGCTCTTTATGAATACAATGTTTCTCCTGATAGAGGTAAAATAGGTGCTAACTATTAGGTATAACCATCACTAGAAGGCAACTCAAAAAGATATCAGCTTAGCGAACAGGCTACCATGCGTGGGATGGTATATATAGGAAGCCATGAAGAGTGGGAAACTCTGAAAGAGGGCATGATATGAATCCTTTAGGTGGATTTTGCAACCAAAATTTATGCAGCTACAAATTTCTTTGTGATGATGGCACAACCAGGGATGGAACTTCAGTTCCCTGCAGACAGGCTGTAGAATTCCTGACTATCCTCCCAGAACTTCCTGTCAGTTTCTCCATGTTATTGTTGGAGTTAGCTCTGAGACATCCCCCCTCTCTTTGCTCACATCTTGCTCCTGTCTTAAAACTGTACAGAATTATCTTTTATAAGTGTAATCTCATCTTGGATGTATGCTGTAAGTTTGTACAGGTATCTGAGATGTATATCTGCAACTTTTCTGGAGTATCATGTTCCTGGTCAATTTGAGCAGCTGGTTTGAGAATTGGATGGTATTGAGGATGGGGACGGGAAGAATGCGTGGCATCCTGACATGGGGGTGGAGGAAATGCTCCGTAAATGTTTCTGGAATGAATGGACTAACTGAAAACTCCTGAGAAGCAGTAAACAGACATGACTCAAGTGCTGATTCCATGGCTCAGATGATGGGGGTGGCTTTCCTAGCAGCCCTCCTGTGCACAGCTGGAGCTAAGGGATGCTTTCACCTAGAAGCAAACATTTCAGTGCTAATGACTAGATGGGTATGAGTCCCAGGAAAGGGAGAGCATTGGTGCTGAGTAAGCTGCATATCTGTATCTGCTGCATCTGAGCAGAAAGCTAAGAGAACAAACAGGATGCTCTGGGGATCCAGCTCATCCTGTAGCTGGCTCTGGCTTAGCTGTTCCTCATTTCTTGCCTTGCTATTGATTTCATTTATTTTTCTTTAGGTTTGTGATAATATAAGTCCAACAGATAATTTCCTATTCAGCAGCGGTGCCTATAAATTATAAAATTCTCTATTTCCTTGTTGATTTTTCTAGATTTCTTGTTTGAGGCTATGTATTCAGGGCCATTGCATGAGAGAGGCTGAGGTTGGTTTCTTATGATTTTCATACCAGTTATTTTATTTCAATTGCTTGCCAGATAACTAAATACCATCTGATGCCTATTGTGCACAAGGAAATGCCCTTGGCTATGTTTCTTCCTGAAAACCAGTGTTATCTCCGTGTTCAGCTCAGTGCCCCATTGTATAATTGGGTTGATTAGTATTTTACAGTCTAGTTTGTTGAGTTCTTTATATATTTTGGAGATCAGACCTTTGTCAGTTGCGAGGTTGGTGAAGATCTTCTCCCAGTCAGTGGGTTGCCTTTTTGTCTTAGAGACAGTGTCCTTTGCTTTGTGATGGAGGGAGGTCATTGGTTAAATAAAAAGAAACTGCTTGGCCCTCATTGGTTAAAAGATAGGTGAGAGGAGTAAACAGAACAGAACACTGGGAGGAAGAAGAAGTGAGCTCAGACTCCACAGCTCTCCTCTTGGGATCAGACGCCTCAGAGAGACGCCATGCTCCCAGCTCCCAGGCAGACACACGTGATGAAGCTCCGACCCAGGATGGACATAGGCTAGAATCTTCCCAGTAAGCACACCTAGGGGCGCTACACAGATGATTAGAAATGGGCTGAATTAATATGTGAGAATTAGCCTAGAAGAGGCTAGATAGAAATGGGCCAAGCAGTGATTAAATGAATACATTTTGTGTGTTGTTATTTCGGGCATAAGCTAGCCAGGCAACCGGGGTACTAGGGATGCAGCCCCGCCGCCCTTATTACTACAGCTTTGCAGAAGCTTTTCATTTTCAGGAGGTCCCATTTATTCAATGTTGCCCTTAATGTCTGTGCTGCTGGGCTTATACGTAGGAAGTGGTCTCCTGTGCCCATGTGTTGAAAACACTATCCTGAGTGAGGTAAGCCAGACCCAAAAAGAGGAACATGGGATGTACTCACTCGTAATTGGTTTCTAGCCATAAATAAAGGACATTGAGCCTATAATTTGTGATACTAGAGAAGCTAAATAAGAAGGTGAACCCAAAGAAAAACATGTAGGCATCCTCCTGGATATTAACCTTCATCAGGCAATGAAAGGAGACAGAGACAGAGTCCTACATTGGAGCACCGGACTGAAATCCCAAGGTCCAAATCAGGAGCAGATGGAGAGAGAGCACAATCAAGGAACTCAGGACCGCGAGGGGTGCACCCACACACTGAGACAATGGGTATGTTCTATCGGGAACTCACCAAGGCCAGCTGGCCTGGGTCTGAAAGAGAGAGAGAGAGAGAGAGAGAGAGAGAGAGAGAGAGAGAGAGAGAGAGAGAGAGAATGAATCTGTGTGTGTGTTGCCATTTTTACTGTCTAGATAACAGCCTTGACATTGACATTACATGTTGGGATTATATTGGCTCTGCTGATATATTGACAAATAATATCCTTATCTTGAAGCTGGTTGGCTATTGACTTTTATGCCATTTGCAAACTTAATTCTCCGTTGACATGATTACACCTTTCATCCTCTCCTTCCATTTTTGGTTACCTGGGTGAGGATTCAACTATTTAAGACTGAAAATATAGAATAATATTTTAATGTCTCTAAATTTGTATAGAATGTTTCTCATAACTATTTTGTAAACCACGCAGTACAATTACATTGTATTCACCATTACAGGGCTGGAGGTTTCATGTAAGTATTATGCCATTTTATTGTGAGGAGTGAACCTCTGTGGATTTTTGTGTACCAAGGATCCTGAAGCCAGAGTTTTATGCACTGAGAGACAATGTTCTTGTCTCATGAGCTCTGAGGGAAAATATCTGGACTTTTGGTGTGCAGGGAGCATTATTCCACTTATAACACATTTTCCTGATGCAAACCAGAAGACTGGATCAATAAAGCAAGCAAAACACAATTATTTCTATGTGTACATTCATTTCTTATGTGCATAAATTCAGTAAAATAATATTGAGTAACAAAGATGATGATGTGATGGAGTGTTACATAAGAGACAAGTCTATTGGAAGAAGTGACATTTGAGAAAAGGACTGAGGTATACCTTTTTCCAGTGCTAAGGCCCAGCCTTGTTGTCAATGAAGAACATGACTGAAGAAGCATCCCTGCTGAGATGAACATTCAAGGGCCACCAAACTTGACTCTCATTCCAAACTGTCGCTCTAATTCCTTCTTCTTAACAAAATCGCACAATGCTGTAAAGTCACAACACTGAGAAAAGAAGGAAGCAGCATCTGTTGTCACTAGCTGATTCTTTGAACTTAGAATACTTCCTGCATCCTAAGAACCTCAGTAAAAACTTGTTGAATCAGAGTTTACACTGTTTTTTGTGTTTATTCAACAGGGGCATTGTTGGAAATATTTCCAGAAGTATTTCCATATATTTCCATATTCTTATTCTTTATTTTGCCTTGGAGGCTTCACTTCCATCCAAGCAGTGAGTTTTAGTGCTTTAAAGAAACATGACATACCTGCTAAATCAGTAAATTCTTTTCTCTAGCTTGACTGTCAAATGGATTTTTTTTGTTTAAATCTATACTGAGAAAATAAGGATTGCAAATCAGGCTTTTGCATGGACAAACAGTGGCTTCTGTAAAACCAACTGAGAGAAAGAGAGAGAGTGGGAGAAAGGGAGACAAAGAAATCGATATTTTCATGCTTTTTTAAAGCATGAACTGGGGTTGTGTCTTGGTGATAGAGCCTTTGTTGAACATTCATGCATCCAGGGTTCTACCTGTAGCACACCAACCCTTTTAAAGCATCAAACCTGTAGAGTTTACACTGTAGTGTTCTTTTTTTAAATGTGTAGAGGGGATCCACAAAAATAAATTGGTTCATTTTTTCCCCCAAGACATTGAAGTGGAGGAGAAAGAGAAAGAAAAATAGAAGGCAGAGAAAGAAGTAGCACACGTTGAGCAAGAAATCTTTCCAATCTGATCCTTCCAGACTTAAATGATGGTGGAGAGGAAGGAGACACAGATGATCCTGGAAATGTGGTTTTTCTTCTGTGTTGTAAACAGGAGATATTTTTAGAAGTACATTGATTGCCATTGTGTGAAATGAAGGCATCAGGATTGCTGCTGTGTTGGAGAGTGGACAGTTGGAATGACTTAGAGCAATCCATCTTAGAGCGGTGCACATCAGTTTCCTTTCGTGAGCTTCAAGCCCCGTAGAGCAGATCTCTAGATCCAATGCAGAACTTCTGATTTTGAGACAAAAAATTTACTGTCAGTCTCTCAAGTATTGAGGACTTATGTATTTAGAAATCATACTGAAGTCATTGCTAGTGGGAAAGTATGATGCCCCACACAGAATATAAAGGACTGGCAACTTTGGAAGAAGGCAACATTTCTGGAACTTCCTTTTCCACTGGTGTTGTGCAAAAGAATTGGACATTCCCATATACACACTTGGAAGTTCTAATTTCAGCAGGTCAGCAAAGCTTGGGATCGGAATTAAGATGGTTCTGCATATAGTGGTTATAATAGTGGGAGCAGATATATTAGTGATGTATTTTGACAAGAGAATCTATTACTTAGGTAAGAGAAATGCTATTTGTAAACAACCTAAAGTTTCTTGGTCGATACTAAAATTTATTTTAGTTTTTAAATAATTTAGTGGATGGAATGTTTTGTGAAATATGGGTTGTGAAATTTGAAAACTAAATATTTTTACTCTAAATGTATGTCGAGTACAATATATGTTAACTGTGCATCTTATTAAGCATCTGTGTATACCCCCAGACTGCAAGCTTTTTGAGAAAAAAAATTGACTGTCTTGCTTACTTGAGTAGGTACACAGATATTTGAGCAGTGAATTCATAAGCAAAGGAAGGACCAAAGATAGATGACATTGGGCAGCAATGATATAAAAATATAAACAAGATATAACAATTAAATTATTTCCCATTATATCCAGACAGCTTGTATTATGTAAAGATCGAAATGCAGTATGCTTGATATGCAGGGGAAACGACACTGCAAAAGCATTGCAGTTAGCTGAAATTTTACCCTAAGAGGTTCCACAGGCCATGTTTATTTTCCTCTTTATGTTTTCAATAAATTCACCTCTTTACTGTTAGGCAAGTCCTTGATGGAAAAATGCTGTGCAAGCCATTGCACACAAACATAAGCCAATGAGCTACTGTTCTAAGGAATGTAGCTAACAGCTGTAATGGCAAGATCACAGGTAGATGGAATTAGAAAGTAAAGGCTATAGGAAACCATGACTGCATGATACAAACTAAGGCAGGTGAGGACAAACAATGCTTCCAAACTTCTCCTTATCCTCTCCTCCAGCACCAAGGACAAGAATGTGGGAAGCTGACAATCATGAGTAATCAAAGGATGACTATTCTATCAAAAATCTTTTTTTTTTTTTTGGCTAGAAACCATAAACCAAGGACATTGAGCTTATAATTAGTGATCCTAGAGAAGCTAAATAAGGAGAACCCAAAGAAAAACATATAGGCATCCTCCTGAATATTAACCTTCAGCAAGCGATGAAAGGAGACAGAGACCCAAATTGGAGCACAGGACTGAAATCTCAAGGTCCAAATCAGGAGCAGAAGGAGAGAGAGCACGAGCATGGAACTCAGGACCGCGAGGGGTGCACCCACACACTGAGACAATGGGGATGTTCTATTGGGAACTCACTAAGGCCAGCTGGCCTGGGTCTGGAAAAGCCTGGGATAAAACCGGACTCTCTGAACATAGCGGACAATGAGGACTACTGAGAACTCAAGAACAATGGCAATGGGTTTCTGATCCTACTGCACGCACTGGCTTTGTGGGAGCCTAGGCAGTTTGGATGCTCACCTTACTAGACCTGGATGGAGGTGGGGGTTCCTTGGACTTCCCACAGGACAGGGAACCCTGATTGCTTTTCGGGCTGGGGGGAGACTTAATTGGGGGAGGCGGAGGGAAATGGGAGGCGGTGGTGGGGAAGAGACAGAAATCTTTAATAAATAAATAAATTTAAAAAAAAAGAAAATAAAAAAGAAAAAAATCTTTTTTTTTAATTGTGAAGTTTAATTTTTAATTTCAAACTTTGACATTTTGAGAATTCCACACACAAATACTCTATATGTTACAACATTTATATTTCTCCCTCTCTCCCATCAACTCTTCCCTTGTCCCCTCATCCCTCTAGAATACACGACCTCTTCTATAGTTATTATTGGTATATACATACATATGTACATACATACATTATTGCATACAGTTACATATGCAAAGAGTTATATATATTTATATTTGTATCTAAGTCTATTTATTGTTGTTTATAGATCACATGTTTAGGGCTGGCTGCTTGCAATTAACTAATTTACCAAGGTACTGACAC
The DNA here is from genome assembly GCF_037038515.1 of Microtus pennsylvanicus. Taxonomy (NCBI): domain Eukaryota; kingdom Metazoa; phylum Chordata; class Mammalia; order Rodentia; family Cricetidae; genus Microtus; species Microtus pennsylvanicus. Next base: position 71,639,673 of record NC_134590.1, on the reverse strand, counting down.
TTGAGAAAATGGATTGTTCTCTCTTAGCAACCATTGGCTACCCATAGTTCTTCATCTAGGGGTAGGTCCTTGAAAATTTTCCCCCACTTATGTTAGCACATCAACTGGTGTGGTGGTTATGCAGGCGTTACTTAGTCAATCACATTGCTAATACTTCATTAGTGCAGTATCTCTATTGTGTCTAGAAAACACCATCTCCATATACGTTCTTGTCCTCTGCCTCTTACAGTCTTTCCACCCTTGTCTGAAAAGCAGTTTGAGCTTTAGCTGTAGGGGTTGTATTGTAGCTGTAGAAATTTGGGCAAGGCATCTCATGGTCACTTATTCTCTGTGTTGTGACTAGTTATATATCTCTATAGTAGTCTTCATTTGCTGCAGACAAGATTTTTTATAAGGGACTGAGAGATATACTTTTCTGTGTACATAAGGATAAATATTTATAAGTAAGTTAGAAGTTATGTTGATTTAGGGAAATGGCTATAGTAAGTTCTTCTTACTATGTTGCCAATGGTTTCTCCATTCACAGACAGTTGGCTAGGCAGAACAGTAGAAAAAAACAAGAAACTCGACCTAATCACATATAGTTGTTACCAGCTCATATTTGACAAAGATGCTAAACATACACAATGGAGAAAGGACAGTGACTTTAATGGTGCTGAAAAAACTTGATGCACACATATATAAGAATGGATTTGAATCCATATCTATCAACCAACAGAAACATCAAATCCAAATTTTCTTAATTTGAAAACTGTTGGATATAATCACAGTCAGTACCATACAAGGTGTAAGTGCAGGAAAGGACTTTCTGAATAGGAAGCCATTTGCTCCTAAATTAAGGCCAACAATTAATGGGACCTCATAAAATGGGAGAAACAAACAAAACACAAAAACACTTCTATACAGCAAAGAGAACAATGAATTTACTGTAAAGGAAGCCTGAAGAGTATGAGAGCCTCTTTGTCAACTATACATGAAATAGAGCGTTGTTATCAAGAATATAGAAAAGACAAAATAAAAAGATTAAGAAAACAAATCACCTAATTAAAAATGAGCTATTTATTTGAAGAGAGAATTTCTAATTGAATAAGTAATAAATGCATTTTAAAGTATCTAATATCTTTAGTAATGAGGAAAATACAAATTAAAACTACTTGGAGATTTTATTTTACCCCAGTCAGAATGGGAAAGATTAACAAAAGGCAACAAATGCTGGTAAGGATTTAGAGATTGAGAAACTTTCATTCACTGTTGGTGGAAGTACAAATTGTGACAGTCACTATATAGATGTCAGTGTGGGGGATTCTCATAAAGCTATAATCAGGTATCCTCAGATGTGGTTCTCATTGGTATATACTTCAAAAGAATGTAGGGACTGATGTGAATGATACAGATGTATAGACTGAGGTGATATAGCTCCATAGGTAGATAGAATAATAGATACATAAGTATGTGCCTGTGTTTAATGTCTATATGCTTCTCTAACCTTTCTCCTCCCATATTTCTTACACATTGCACGTTTGTTCTGTTTTGAGCATGTACCATGCTCTTTAATGCCATGTGCCTTTTATTTATTTCATCTGGAAACCCTTGTCTTTCTCAAGCTGACAGATTTTTCAAACGTTGTACCAGATATCACATTTCAAAAAAAAACAAAACAAAAAACAAAACAAAACAAAACAAAAAACCCCACTTTCGTGCACTCTTTCCACAATGGGCACTTTTTATTGACTCCTATGATACCGTTCTTTTCTGCACTGGTGCTTATCGCATGGGAAGATCATTACCTTCTGGATGAGGAATGTGGTTAGAAGGAACTGAAATCAAAATACTTCTCAAGCTGAGGCCTACTATTTTCTATGCTGATAGCTTCTACCTGAGCACATCCTGGCATTAGTGCAGCACAGAGTGTTGTTTGCAATTGAGTTGGTGCTAAGAAATATTTCCTTTCACACACTTAATGGGGTAAGCACCAGAGAGATCTGATTCCTAAGCCATGTGCTGTCACCTAGTGGAGGCCAGATGGTCCCATGGCATGAGGTACTAATGAAATTTCACAGTCTCTCAGGTGGATGGAAGAAACGGAAGGCATGAGTCATGGCAGGTGCTCTACTGCAGGGTGTGGTTGCTATCAAAGCTACACCCCCTGCCTTATTTATGTACTTCTTAAGATAAACTTTTGGTCTTGTGGCTTGAATAAATTCTATAGACATATTCCATGTTTCATCTGCTAGAGAGCACGAGGAATTTGCAGTCTGTGCCCTTTGATCGTTAACAACAGCATAGCCAGTGAGGCAGCTACACCCTTCTGCTAAAGTCAAGCCTGGTGGTAAAACTCATGGACTTCAGTGTAAAGGTCTAGATGTAAATTCCCCATCACCCATCAGCTCTCTGAATGGCCTTGGAAAAGTTTCCACAGCCTTTATGTGTATGTGTGTATTTTTAATACTTTCTTTTTGATTTAACACATAATATAGAGGCACAGTACAATAATTTGACATAACTCTGCAAAGTACTGTGAATAGATCAAGGCAAATAGTATTACAATACCCTTCAATACTTACCATTTCTGTGCATTCTGAAGACTTTAAGCCTTAATGACCTCACTGGTAAAACTGGGAAAAAGTATCTATGGAACTCATAGTTATGGAGTTAAATAAGATACTCCAGGTCAACACATCACAGGGACTCTTTCTCAGCAGTGTTTCTTAAAGAACTATTCACAATAACAATGTTATGGAAATAAATTAGGTGATCAGGGATAGACTAGAGGATAAGGAAATGTTGTGTATAATCATATAGACAATGACTTTTTCCCCAACAAATCAAAGAATGATCTCATTTTTTGTTTGCAGAAAAAAATGGGTGTAAGAGAAGATTGTCATATTAAATAATGTATCAGAGAGACAAATATTGGATGTTTTATTTCATTTGAGGTTACTAAATGTTATATAGTCATGTAAAATCCTGCATATATATATTAAATGAAAGTACAAGTGAAATCATGGAGGGGAACAAAGGGAATTAAGAGGGAGAGAGTGAGCTAAAGGGTGGGAGAATGGGGTGGTGGAGTCATGTATTCAATCTGTAATTGTATTTGTAACAACACTTTTAGGAAGCTCACACTCTGGATACTTTATATAATGTGTTTGACACAGAGTCCTGCTGCTTACAAAGTTCACATTTTTAGTCAATTTAAGGGCAGATGCTGGGTGTTATTAAACTTTGTTCACTGAACAATGTATCAACTTGGAATCCACAAAGAATACAACAATCACTAATAAAAATTCCTTTTTTTCTCCCATTGTTTCTCACAAAGGAAGTCGAGACTTCCGAAAAGGCCATGATAAAAGCAGAAAATATGCCACACGTTTCCCCATAATTACATATAAAATACAATATGTTAACTAAAGCTAAAACATATTCATAAAGCATTTCCATACATGTGTATTTATTTGTGTAATATATGTACGTGTGTGCACATGCATACACATACATGTATGTATATATACATACACATATACAGTAGGATCCTGAACCTCACCTGGAATATATAGCTCACAGTTCTTTGAAGAAAAAAGCTAAAAAGAAACCCCACATTAGCTCAGAATCGAGTATAATAAAGGGTTATTTATTCAGGGATACACTCACAGATCACAGTCCTCTACATGAACCGGGAACAGGAACCAAATTCAGCAGCTGGAAGAGAAAGGGAACACATGCTTTACATGGGCATTTATAGTATAAGAGGCCATGCCCAAGTCGGTGGGTAACTTAAAGGCTACTGGCTGTAGGATTTCCTACAGCAGTTCTTGGAACCACATGCACCTTCTGTGATGTGCTTTGCTGCCAGTCTTTTATAATTTTAGAAAATTATGCTTTTATTGACAACTGGTTGTCCAATGCCTCTATCGTCCACACCTGGTGGCAATCTCATATTTTCTCCATTCCTTTGTGTTGCTCTAATATATCCCTCATGAACTTGATACCTAGATCCTGGACTTTATTTCTAGTCCATTGATTTCCTAGGTCTTCCAGGTCTAACAGCTTCTTCCTCTGAAGGGCTTACAGTTCACCTTGCTTCCACTAGCCCTGCTCTGAGGAAGTTCTGCCGGTGTTTGTAGTTCAGTGTACAATGCAGACTATAGACACATTCCCATGAGATCCTTTATTGTTTCTGAATGCTTTGGTTCTCTGATTATAATATTATCACCAGAAGGAAGTCTGGAAGAGTGCAAACTTGATCATTCACAGTGACTTTCCCATCACAGATTTCCAAAACAATCTCACTGGAACCAATTTCGATACCCAAAACAGAAGCTTCTAAGACATGTCTGTGGCCAGGCTCCAGTTTCACCCTTCCCTTCTGTTTTCAGTTTCCTTCATCAGATATTCCAGTAGTGAGAGCAGTCAGTAAGGGAGCAAGAAACAGTCATGCTGCTGACTGTTTCCTGAAGGAGATGTGGAGGCAATTTTCATGGTGACAGGCTCATTATTAGCATGAATGGTCAAGAGAAAGATGGGCAGAGACCTGAACAGACATCTTGAAAACCCCAAACACGTATCTAATAAATCTACAGGGAAGCCTTCAGTGCTCCTAGTGAAGAGAGAAATGAAAATCAAGAACATGACAGATTGGGGTTTTAGAGTCCTTCAGTAGATCCAGATAGTGCCTTCATCTTTCCTTTCTGGAGAGCACAGACAAACCCTGTTGGGAGAAATAGCTGCACTTTTTTTCCCCCTAGGTATCAGCTGGACCTTTTTTCCTAAAGTAAAATATCTTCATGCCCTGAAACCCTCGCAGTCTACTGTCTGGATACTCTTGAAGGAAATGTATGCATGTTTATAAAAAGAAAAAATCAAAGACATTTACAGCATCCCTATTTGTAACAGTGAAACCTAGCATTAATCAGGCATCTATCAACCCACAGAGTGGGTTTTTTAGCTGTCATATTTCTGAGATGGATCAGCCATCAGAAATTCAAACAGGCATACTCTAACAGAGGTGAAATTATGGAGGATTCATCCAAACTTTACAGCAAGTGGAAAACACTCTAAGATTACTCGTGGTATGCTATCTGTCACTCAGACATTTAAATTATACACAATGTTTGCATTTGTATATATATATGCATTATATATAATACATGTGTATTTATGCATGTTCATATATGTATATATTGTGAGATATAGACAAGCTAAACTTATGTCATAGGTTTCTGTTGCTGTGAAGAGACACCATGACCATGGCAACTCTTTTTATTGTTTGTTTGTTTATTCATTCATTTATTTATTTATTAAAGATTTCTGCCTCCCCCTGCCACTGCCTCCCATTTCCCTCCCCCTCCCCCAATCAAGTCTCCCTCCCTAGTCAGCCTGAAGAGCAATCAGGGTTCCCTGCCCTGTGGGAAGTCCAAGGACCACCCACCTCCATCCAGGTCTAGTAAGGTGAGCATCCAAACTGCCTAGGCTCCCATAAAGCCAGTGCCTGCAGTAGGATAAAAAACCCAGTGCCATTGTTTTTGTTAACAATTAAATGTTTTCATTTATAAGAGTTGCCATGAGTTCTCAGTAGTCCTCATTGTCCGCTATGTTCAGTGAGTCCAGTTTTATCCCATGCTTTTTCAGACCCAGGTCAGCTGGCCTTGGTGAGTTCCCGATAGAACATCCCCATTGTCTCAGTGTGTGGGTGCACTTCTCGCAGTCCTGAGTTCCTTGCTTGTACTCTCTCTCCTTCTGCTCCTGATTTGGACCTTGGGATTTCAGTCCGGTGCTCCAATGTGGGTTTCTGTCTCTGTCTCCTTACATCGCCTGCTGAAGGCTAATATTCAGGAGGATGCCTATATGTTTTTCTTTGGGTTCACCTTCTTATTTAGCTTCTCTAGGATCACGAATTATAGGCTCAATGTCCTTTATTAAATGAAAACATTTAATTGTTTAAACAGTTTCCGAGGTTTAGCCCATTATCATCATGGTGGGACATGGTGGAGTGCAGTCAGACATGGTGTTGGAGAGAGAGTGAGAGTCCTACATTTTAATTTGCGGGCTGTCTATCTCATTGGGTGTGACTTGAACACGTGTGAGACCTCAAAGCCTGCCTCCACGGTGACACACTTCCTCCAATAGGGCCACACCCACTCCAACGAAACCACACCTCCTAATAGTGCAACTCTCTTTGGGAACCATTTTCTTTCAGTACCACAGTATCCCTTATCTGAAATAATTGAGACCAGAAATGTTTATATTTCAGGATGTTTTAAGTTTTGTATTTTCATATACATAAAGACGTGTAATGGGGATACATATTTATTTACATATGATGCATAGTACACCTGAGATATATCACATCTAAACATAAAATTAATTTATTCTTCTTATATATATTATACAAAAGCTTGAAGAAAATTTTATAATTTTTTAGTGATTTTGTCTATGAAAGAAATTTTCATGTTATAAAATTGAGGCTCTAAAAGTTTCATACGGGGAAATATTTTGGCTTGAGGTTTTTAGATTAGGAATGATCAATGTATGGATACATGTATTTATAGGTATGTATATCTGTATATATACATTTAGTGATAATTTAGAAATGAAGACAATTTACATAAAAATATAAAAGTGAGAAAGCCAAAGGTTATGATGGATATGGCATTCAGAATCTGTCACCTGGGAAGGGAGAAAGAAGAAAAATGGGAGAAACTATGATCTGGTCAATATGGATTATGGTCAAACTGTCAAGTCCTAGGATTGGTTTGGGTTAGCTGGAGACATCAGGGACTTCATATTTTATTCTAGTAAGTAATTTCATTAGTCAGTTTGTGTAACTGTAACAAAATCACCAAGAAATTACCAATAGTGTTATAAAGTGAAAAGATTTACTTAGCTTGCATAATTGAATGTCTAAAATCATGTGATACAGTACAAGGTCTGCCTACTTCTCTGTCATCACATGACAGAGATACAAATGTTGGGGAGTCAGGTGGGAACAAAACACCCAGCTCTCCATTGGAGCAGTGGCAAAGATAAATGAGGGCAGTTAGCATTGCACTGCCCATTTGAAGACTCATGTAAAATGGTCTAAGCTCTTTGCAGTAGCTACCAACTCCTCAAGGTCTGTGGTCCCTTCCCACAATGTAGCTCAAGAAATCGAGCTTATACACCTTCGAGGAACACTGGAATCATGCCTAAACCATGACGGCTACTAAGTGGTCACATGGAAACAGTGGGGATGTCAGGACTTCAGGATTACGCACCTGAACTCCATGGAGAAAGAGCAAAAAACCCACTCAAAAGAAAACCAGAACAGCCAACCATCTCAAGACTAAGCTCTTTTTGTTCTGAAAGCTAAATTAGATAACATTTGTAAACTTTGTGCCACAGTGCCAGACTCCTGGGTTGAGAACATTGCTTCTGCATGAGTCAGAATGAACTTGTCTCTTTCAGTCCTTGGCCATCTGCTTGGGAAGATTGGGTACAACCTCAAGGGGTAGGAAGATGGGCATTTGGGGGTGAGCAAGGTCGTGTGGGTTCATGCTGGGTGTGGACACAATAATCCTGGTGTTAGATGGGACAGGTCTAGAAAGTACAAGGCAGGAGCAGCAACAGGATCTTAGCAAGGCAAGGAGGCAGTGGTCAGGGCAGACGCAAAACAAGTAGAGGGGCTGGAGTATATGGAGGCAATGGCTCATAGATGTTAACTAAGTGGGTGATGGAGTCCAGTTGTATGAGGGCTAGATAGGAGAGTGAGAGACACAGCATGCAGAACCGAGTATCAACATTCAGGATAGGTAAAGAGCCAGGGACGTTTCCGCTAGTTACTGTTGTGTAGCCTGCAGAGAATTAATTGACTTCTCTGTACTTCAATCTTCTGTCACATAAAATATAGTATAAAAGATAATATAATTTATACATCGGATTAAAATAAGATAAACATTAGCATTAAAGTTAACAGATTCAAAGCATTTATTATATGTACATACTATGCAGAGGGAATGACCAAATATTAGACATAATTATTATTAAAATTATTATAAATTCCAAATCCCCATTTTTTTTACAATGACCTATCAGCGAATTTCAGATCTGGGTTGCCTGGTTTGGGAAGATGTGTAGCTCCAGCAAAGGTCCTTGGTTGGTGTTCCTTAAGGAAAGACCTGAATCTTTCTAAGGGTGTCTACTGTAATTTGGCTTGCTAGGGTCCCTGTCTTGGAAACTTGGTCCTCAGGTGGTAGTGTGAAAGTTGGTGCTGCATCCAAGTGGTAGGGCTTAAGGTGAGGAGGAACAGCATGCTTAAGGAACACAAATGGGACTCTAGAGAGACCTGGTTCCTTAGATTGCAATTTATCATGTGAAAAAGCATGACTGGATAGACATGGTACCACATAACTGTCATCCCACAATTCAGGGGATTGAGGCAGGAGGATTGTGATTTGGAAAGCAGCCTGAGATAGATGGCAGTATTCTATTCTGATGATGATGATGATGATGATGATGATGATGATGATGATGATGATGATGATGATAATGGTGACAACAGCAGTAATAAAAGCAAGAAGGAGCAAGCTCCCCCAACCCCCCAACTTTCTGGCTTCTTCTCTAGCTGTGTCATCTCTGTCACAAGGATTCCCCTCAAGAATATATCTGCTCTCCCGTGACGATGCAGCCCTGCACCACAGCCAGACAAAAGTGGCTACCTGATCTTGAGATTTGACTCCTAAGCTAAACAAGCCTCTATTGTTTATAAGGCACCTAGCTTTTCTTTTTTTTGTTTTTTCTTTTAATATTTGTATTTATTATGTATACAGTGTTCTGTCTTCATATATGCCTACTCGCCAGAGAGGGCACCAGATCTCATTACAGATGGTTGTGAGCCACCATGTGGTTGCTGGGAATTGAACTCAGGACCTCAGGAAGAGCAGTCAGTGCCCTTAACCTCTGAGCCATCTCTCCAGCCCGGCACCTAGCTTTTCCATTTCATTGGAGCAATGGAAAACAAGCTAAAGCAGTACTGGCGAGAGCTGAAGCTTGATATTAATGTGTCTTTGATCTCTGACATCTGTACTACCCTCAGCTTTAGCTCTGACCTTCAAAGCTGAAACAGCACAATCTACTTTAAGTTTTTCTGCAAACATGAATCAATAATACAGGCATCCCCCACTTTCATGTTTGTACTGCGCCATAAACATAGTTCTATGAGCTGAAGCTATGCAAAGCAATCTAAATACGATTCAGAAATTGTGATTATTTCATGACATCGGAACTTTTAAAATGCTAAAGTCTCATGCACTCAATTTCAGATAGGTAGCAAAATAAAAAGTAGTAAAACTTGTATTATTTAGTAAATTGTATTTTAAAACATCAGCTCCTTTCAGGGTCCCCGTGGTTTCTTTGTTGGAAACTTATCAAAAGCTGTTTCTACACTTTTTTTTTTCTTATCATAGGGCTTATAATTCAGCAGTGCCTTGGGAAACTGCCATAGTCCTACCTCACAGTCTTGGCGCTACTCCCCACTTGGTGTCTTTTGTGCTGTCTATGCTGTCAGAGATCCTTTAGTGGGTATCTTTGCCTGACTCAGGCCTAGGACCAAAAGTCATTTTGTCACAAACGTTGGTCAACAATGATACTTCACTAACTCAACAGAATTCTCGTGGCTACACATCTAAAGTTTCAGACCCCTGTGGCTCACATTTCACCTGGCAGCTGCCTCTTCTGATCAGCTTCCATACAGTTCAGTTTCACTTATTGATGGGTTTCTGTTTCCTGTCATCTCTTTCTTCTTTGATGAACTCCTTTTGGTTTCATATTGGTTACCTTGGCATCATTCAGATGCTGCACCCGACACAAACAGCTTTAAGAGAGGAAGGATAGATTTTGCCTCACAGTTTCAGATGGATTTCAGGCCATCACGAAGGGGGAGGGAATGGCAGTGCAACTCCATCACTGGAAGCAGAGATGTACAGAAGCTGCAGCTCATGTTGTAGGGGAGCAGACCTGGTCCAGCACACACACACACACACACACACACACACACACACACACAGAGAGAGAGAGAGAGAGAGAGAGAGAGAGAGAGAGACAGAGAGAGAGAGAGAGAGAGAGAGAGAGAGAGAGAGAGAGAGAGAGTCCAGAGACAGAGAGACAGAGAGAGAGACAGAGAGAGAGAGTCCAGGTGAGGACATAACCTTCAGAACCATCTCTGATGACCCACTTCTTCCAGGCAGCCCACAGCCTAATGGCTTTTCAGTCTTCAAAATAACACTATAGCTGGGAACCGAATGCTCAAAGCATGAACTCATGAGGTCATTATAAGTTCTAACCACAAAAATTGCTAATATTGATTAAAAAACATTCTGTCAGCTTTACATGGGAACCAGACAGCATGCTCATCTGTCTGTGCACCAAAGATATTTGTCAACTGATCCAAACAAACAAACAAAAAGAAAAACTTGTGTGTGATGATTTATGCCTTGCTTAGACATCTAGAAACACTTTACTTCTCAGGACAAATGTGCAAATTGTCCTCTTGGCACCAAGGCAGTGGACTGTATTCTTTCTAGGGTGGCAGTCATATCTCATGCATTCTAGCCAGCTTCATTTTTGTGCATATTTGTGAGACTAGGTTAGGTGATTTATTTTTCCTTGATCTCATGTGGAGATTTGAATGAAACTGTCTCTTCTAGATCATGGATTTGATTGCTTGGTTTCCAATGATGCTCTCAGAGGAGATTATGGAACTTTGGGGCCATGGAGCAGGGCTGAAGGAAGCATGTCACTGGGGACAGTCTGTGAGTGTTTACAGGCTTCTCCCACTTTCAGTGTTCTCTCTTTGCTTTCTGCTTGAAGTTGAAATATGATTTCTCAGTTTCCTTTTCAAGATGTCTGCCTCCAAACTATGATTCTCTCTCTCTCTCTCTCTCTCTCTCTCTCTCTCTCTCTCTCTCTCTCTCTCTCTCTCTCTCTCTCTCTCTCTCACCATAAACCAAAATAAAATCTCTTTTGTATGTTGCTTTAGGCATGGTATTCATCACATCAACAGAAAAATCAGTAATACATCTTGTTATCTGAGATCTCATAGAAGCCTCTGCTGATGTCTCCTCTTGGAGATACAGAGGAGAGAAATGGCTTGAAAGTATTTTTCTGCATCCCAATTCTCTCCTGAGTACTTTTCCACTCATAGCAGTCCCTCTAAATCAGTAAAGTCATAGGAGCTATTTGGGGACAATCTAGAGTGAGCTGAACCTCTGCCTTGTCTAGCTGATACCTTTCCTTCAGGAAAAATGGAGCAGAGAGGAGTTGTTCCAGATTAAGGAATTGTGGTTAATCAATCACTTAGGAAGTTCTGATCTGATTAGTGGCTTACACTGTCTGTTACAGCTAGAGCATCTGGCTCTTTCTCCAGTGATACTGAGCTTGAGATACCTACAACATAATAGCGGGTGTTCAGAGACCATTTGATAGACTCAAAGAAATGAGGCGATTAGGCAAAAATCATAGTGCACATCTATGATTCTGGAGTTCATGGACTGCACAGAAGTTTTCAGTCTTTCATATTTTCAAATACAATTAATATTTACTACTTATGCCACTGAGCACCAAGCTTATGCTGGGACTAACGTTAGTGTCATTTACAAAAATGTATTTGGGCAAGTTTTTTTTTTTAATCTTTAAATTTCTTCAAACAGATCAATAGTAGATCAATCTCCTGGAAATGGGATGGAGTCAACATCAGTGGTGCTGGAAAGTGCTAGAAACTGTTTCTAGAAGATTAGAGGGCCTATGACTGTTAGCTGTTGTTAGGTTTCCCTTGCTCTGTGGCTCCCCTCGCATGCTTGTATTGCTCTGAGAGGTCTCTCTCAGGGCTTCTGGGCACACTGTGTTTGATGGCTTCTATACTAAGCAGAACTGACACACACTCCTAAAATGGAAAGGGATGTTTTAAAATTGGTTTAAAGTTAGCACTCAGTGTCAACAGTTCACTGTAAAAGGACCTAAAGCATCTTCTTTCTGTGTTTGAAGCAGCCAAGGATTTCTTTCACCTGGCTCCTGGGCCTTGTGCTTGCAGTGTGGCTCAATCTCTGAGGCAATGAAAGCACAAACGTAGCTTTAGCTAAGACTGACTGAGTTCAGGCTGCTGACAATGGCCATGAAAGCATCCTCTCAGGGTCACAGACTCACTGCTTCCTAGATGCTGTCCGCCTCCTCTGTAGGAGACCCTTACTGACCTTGCCCACCTATCCAACTGTGGCGTGTGGCTCTCCACAGCTCTTTTAGTCTGACCCACCCCATGTGTCACTCTGAAGCAAATGTCTACTCGAGGTGGGCCCAGGTCAGTTCATTGAAGCAGCAGTTTATGGGCTGTGTATGGAAACGTCCCCTTTAGTGGGGGCTCAGCCAGAGTGCTGAGCCAGTTCCAGGAGCCATTCATGTGATAAACTGTTGCGTTCCTCCCTGTTACCTGAAACTCCGCATACAAGAGGGCTGTTTTTATTTTTCTCCAAACTGCAAGGAAAATGCTCAGTCTAGAAACCTCGGTGACGGCAGGTGGGATGTGACAGGCTGTTCACAGTGCCAGCACACAGGGAGAACAAAGAAATTCTTTGCTTATTCCCTTCGCTTTAGAGAAGAGCAGACTGTGGTCCGAGCACAGATACAGAGTCAGTGTTCATCCCCGGGCGCTTGATGGCTCTACACGGTGTGTTGTGTCAGCAGCAGCATCAAAGGTTGGCACTTGATGTGTGCGGGGCACTGTGCTTCCTACACTCTTATGGCATTGTTTGCTGCAGGCAAATGCATGTTTTCCATCTCTGCGAAAGGGGCAATTATGTGTTATTTTAAAAACTTAGCTTAACCAGGGAATTCTCCTCCCCACAAACCTCCCACTTGGGAAACACTGAGTCAGGGCAGTGCCGAGAGAGTGGCTCAGAAACAGTCTTACACCTGATGACACCATTTCCCAGCTGATTACTGCTTTTCTCTTAAAGCCAAGAGATGTGTCTTAATTTCTAAGCAAGTCATAGTTTCTGTTTTTGCAAAGTGGTCATAAAATACTGTTGAGTTGCTTTTATAGGAACTAATTTTGAAAGTATGGGGAAAGAAAGTGAAGATGATTTATTGAAGTAAAAGAAAATTCTTTGAAAAATGTTCTGGAACAGCTAGTGAGATCCACAAACACAGAACAAGTCTATGCTGCTATACAAAAGTGCTTCAAACCAAAAATCAAAATAAAACCATAAAACCTCACTAAGATACCAGGAAAAAAATCCAGATGACCATGGGGAGGTGAATGGCTTCAAAAATACAGCATCAGAAGCTGGGCCATTGCAGGAAATGTTGGTAGTTAGGACGTCACACAGTTCTGCTCTGTGAAAGGCATGCAGAAAATGAAGAGCTGGGTATGATGGCCCATGTCTCTAATTCCAGCACTAAGGATGCAGAAGCAGATGGAATGCCATGAGTTGGAGGTCAGTCAGGGGCATACAAGCCCTAGGCTAATTTGGGCTACAGTAGGAGAGCCTGTCTCAAGCAGACAAACAAAGAGAAAGGAGGGAAAAAGAAAATAAAAGATAACCAGAGAGAAAACCTTTGCAAAGCACTGTATCTATTTGATACAGAATTGTTGTTCAAAATTAAAAAGACTTCTGTCAGTCCTGACAGTAGAAATGGGGACTGCTGCTGTGGCCTACAATCTCAGCCACTGGAAAGACTGTACAGAACTCATGCAGAAGAGTCATAAGTTCAAGGTCAGCCTTGGAAACAGAGTTCAGTGCTTACCTGTGCAACTTAGCAAGAGCTGTAGCAAAATACAACTAAAATAAAAGAAGATGTGGGAGGGGTGGAGGTGGGGCTAAAGATAAACTCAGTGGTAGAATGTTTGCCTTGTAAGAACACGGTTTCCATCTCTAGTACTACAAAGAATTTAAAACACACAAAATAAAGCAAAAACAGTTATAAACCAAAAAAAATCAATTAAATAGAGACAAAAGGAAATCTGGACAGTTCACAAGAGTGATATACAGACGATAAGTATAGGACGGATGTGTGTGCACACAGCCAAAATGAACACCAGACAACACACATGTGTGTACCCCATACAGGTCGTATACCATTAGGGAACTGCAATTTGCACTGAAACAGACTAACATTTAACAGTATTACAGTTGCTGTGGGGCGGATATATGCTGAAACAGTGCTTTCCTCAGTGGGAGAGGAGCAGGGGATGGTTCAGCCACACTGAGAGGAGGCTTAATAGTTCCTTGAAAAACTATATTAAAAAATCCGGAATCTGTTATTTGACGTTTACCCAAAGGAGTTGAAAACTTATGTCCACACTGAAATTGACACCTGAATATTTACAGTGTGTCTATTCAGCATTGCCAAATTTTAGATGCAACCAATATGAGCATACAAGTTGCAATGCAATTTGGAATTTTTAGCTACAAAAAGAAACAAGTGGTCATGCAGTAGACAGACATGGGAACTCTAAGTGTACCTTACTAAGTTGAAAAGAGAAATTCCAGTTATACTTCTAAGACTGGAGATTCTAGAGACTCAGAAAAATAAGAAGAATAAATACAAGTGACATAGGGAACTTTGAGTCAATAAAACTATTCTACATGATTCTGTAATATAGATAAATGTTATCCTTCATGAAGACCCATCATTCAACTCAATGAAGGATCCTTAATATATATTATGGATTTATTTAGTTATTTCTATTATACAACTACTAAGTATAAGCAATAACATGAGTTCTAAAATAATACCAGATACAAATAAGAGAAACTGAGGTGGGGTTGGTAGATTTTCAGAAATTCAGATCTATCTACAGATATAGAGACATATAGAAATTCTCTATGCTTTCTGGTCAATTCCTCCTCATCACTGAATGTGCTGGCTTTGTGGGAGCCTACCCAGTTTGGACGTTCACCTTCCTAGATATGGACGGAGGGGGGAGGACCTAGGACTTACCACAGGGCAGGGAACCCTGACTCCCTGGAAAGGGAGGGGGAAAGGAGTGGGGGGAGGGGGAGAAGGGTGGGAGGAGGGGGAGAAGGGTGGGAGGAGGGGGAGGGAAATGGGAGGCTGGGAGGAGGTGGAAACTTGTTTTTTTTCTCATTTTCTCAATAAAAAATGATTAAAAAAAAAGATACAGTGTAGTGGTTCCAGCCGAGAAAAAAAAATAAAAAAAATAAAATAAAAACCAAAGAAAAATATGTGCTTGATGAACACAATGCATTGGTAACTTAGTATCTAAGGGCATCACCCTTTTAAGTGAATGATCCACAGGCAATAGGCCACATGGAAGATCTCTTGTCAAATGGAGAAATCACACCACATTTGTTCACTCGGTCATTTTATGTACATTTACTGATTTGTTATTTTTTACTAGAAAAAAAACCCCAGCAACTAAAAAATCTGAGTGCAATTCATCTATGGTAGGAACTCCACTGTCGAGATTCAAGCCTACGCAGCCCATTGTGCAGCTGCCTCATTTTGACTCAGATGGCTGGTTCCTACCTAGGAAAAATGGGGCTGCTAGAAGTGACACGTGTCACTTTCATTGAAAATTCATTGTTTTGGCATCCAGTGGAGGAGAAGTTAGGGGAGTCATTAAAGGCCACGAGGGAGGTCACAGCTGTAATGCAGCAACATTTCCTCCACAATTCAACTGTCCCTCTTTTCAAAGAACACCAAGACAAAGCACAACCCACATAAAATTGATATGAATGCCCCTAGCAGTGCTAGAGAACAGAAAGGATTCACCTTTTGGCAATTTTTATAGTTTTTGATTGTGTTACAGAACTACACCCGATCTAATTGCCAAGTCAGGATTACCCCAGTTAGAGTTCCCAGCATATAACTATAGGTGCAGACAAATCCAGAGGCAGAGACAAAGTGGAGAGAATGCTTTCATGCCCCTTTCCTCCTTTTGTCATAAGCTTCTTGACTACACCGAAAGATGAAAACTGCAGGTGATGTGGTGGGGAACCCAACTTGGTGCCCTGGGATTGATATTTTTGCTCACATCTTATGTGATTTTTGTTTCTTCTCTCATATCCTTGTGATTTCATCACCATGGCCCCACACGGCACTAACCCTTTCCCTGACGATCGTAAAAAGATAACTTGATCTCTACCTGCACGTCTCCCATCTCACAATCCACTGCCAGACCCATCCTTTCTGGTTGTGATGATAATGTATAAATGAGATCCCATGTAAAGCAGGGGATTTACACTGAATTTTAAATAAATGACTCATAAGACCACCAGACGGTGTGCACACACACACACCTACACAAAGCAAGATAGACAGTCTATTGTGGCAGAAGGTCCAGTTTATAGTGTTCCAAGCAGCCGGCCTCTGGTGGTCTGAATTCATCCAACAGTCAGTATGGGTAAACTGGAGGCATGAGCAAATGACTTGTCCCAGATCATTCATGAAGCCGAATAAGAACTCATCATACTGTGAGAAAGGAAACACATAGCAAGGAGCTTGAGATTGTGTTGCTCAACAACAAAGATGAGAAATGAAATTCCATGTTGTTGCTTCAGTCAGATGTGGGAGGTGAGAGTGATATCTAAGCCTTCAGTCTACTGAAGACAAGAGTTTGAAGATGTGAAGCCCTGGGAAAATCACAGCAAGGGGTATAGAGGGAAAATTTCCCATATGATGCTTTTATACTTTGATAAAGTGAACGCAGACATGTTCACATAATGGAGTTTTTGAGAGCTTTGGAGAGACTTGTTAGGTTTGGGGCTAATCAGGCCATACCCATCCACAGCAGCCTTTCTCCCTCTTTCCTCACAGCTGCTGCAAAAGAAATGACAAGTCCCCCACTGAGAGAACCTACCTATGAATCTAGCCTTCTATGGAACTCCCCGGGCGTCCTGATTCCAGGAGAATAGCAGGTGCCCTAATTCTAATTTCTTCAAGGAAGTTTAGAACCCCAGGCTACCGGACTCCAAAGCATCAGAGAACTTCTGGTGTAATAGGTAAGCCGTTGTAACTGAACATGCTCTTCCTCTTCACTTTTACATTCTCGGGGTCTCACATTCCCTCTCCAGAATGCAGGACCCTCTCATCTTGCCTGTCACCTTGGAAACAGAAAAGGCCTGAATACACAATATTCGGTACCACTCAGTAAACACATGATGTGGAGACTCCCCCTTCCCCTGTCTCTTCGGAGCTTCTGCCTGTGTATCTAGGTCATTAATAATACTTGCTATTTCTGCAGAGACTTGCAGTGGACCCATCACTGTAGTGGTTAGCATGAATAAAGGATCTTCCCCACCTGCGGTACTCCTCACTGTCTATCTTTAATGGACCAGCTCTTCCTCCCTCAGTCCCCACTAACTCTGTGCTCACAGGATACTCTAAACAGCTGGTGTAAACCAGCCTTCTACAAATGCACTCCAGTAACGGATGGAGAGCCTACCTAGGTGTCCACAAATCCATAATTAATTTTAACTGCAGAATTTAATTGGCCATCATTGGGCATGCATGACATAACCAAGAATGATTTCCATTGGATAATTTTATAATCAATCACTTCTGCCAACATGATATTGAGTGGTATAAGTCCAAACCATTCCCCTTTGCATTTCATTGAGAATCTTACCTGTTAAAAGTTATTATTAAGAAATCTGTGGACAGAAGATCAATTTGAGAGTAGCAATGTCTGGGATTATTAATAATATCCTGTCACCTGTCATCTTGTTCCAGTAGCCTTGGAGGCCACTGAGTGTTAACTCCTTCCTTATCACCAGTTTGGGACCCTGCCTCCCATTTTTCTGGTAACCTTAGAAAACTAAACAGCATTTTTCTACTCCTTAGAGCTCTTGGCCAAAAGACTATAATACTGAAATCTAATGAGATATGATGCTCTGAGATATATTTTCATCAGCTTTAAAAATTAGAATATTTTGTACCACTGTCCCGTCCCTTAAGCATTAAGAGAGTAGGGACAGTTTCTCAACTGGCCAGGAGTCCACTCCCTAGGAAGGCCAGTTTACCTGAAGACACGCTCAGGAGATGGGCGGAATAATTACCCACTTAGTGAAATAACGCAGCTGTCCTCGCTGGAAACCACACCCCGTGCTGTTCTTGCACAGCATCCAGCATGGAGCACTGCAGAGCCTGCCTGCCATGCTGAGTTATTCGAAAAAGCTTGCATTTCCTTTTCTTAGTTTTTCAATTTGTTTTTTCTGTTGGATGCTCTCCCGGCACTATGAACTTTCTGATGCTTCCTATGAAGCTACCTGCCTTCCATCATGCCGTTGTTTGCTGACACTGAATGCCAGGCTCCTTGTTTTGTTGGACCTAAAGAAATAACTGCATGTTTCTCATTCCCTTGTATCGCTCTTTTTCCTGGCTGTGTGCGAGATTTACAACTTGTCTGCCTTGTTGTTTTTCTCTCAAATTGTAATAAAATTCTCCTTATTTTCCTCTGACCCTAATTCTCAATACTTTTATTAATGAGACTAAGAACCCTGAAAGGCAAACCCAATATCCTAGTAACAGTCAGAGTGTCTTTACCACCCAGCTCACTTTTATCTCATAAAAATGTTTCTCAATTTGTAAGCAAATAAGAAAAGCACCTGGAGACAGGGGAGGAAATGAGATATAGGCCTGTTACTGGAACACAACAAGGACCATTTAAAAAGTGGGTTTGCAGGACAGCGGTGGAGCATGCCTTTAATCCCAGCACTCAAGAGGCAGAGGCAGGTGGATCTCTGTGAGTTTGAAACCAGCCTAGTCTACAGAGCAAGTTCCAGGACAGGCTCCAAAATTACAGAGAAACCCTGTCTCAGAAACATAAAACTGAAAAAAAAAAGGGTGGGATCAAGTTTCTAGAAGCAAGCCAACCAACTCTCCTTTTCTTCCCCTAGATTTCTACCACATGTAACAACTTGCTATCAGAACAAGAAAATAAACAACCAGGCAAACAACCCCCTAAACAGCTAAAAGACAAAGCCAACAAACATACAAACACCTCCCGCCTTTCCAAGCTTGTCTTTTTTTTTTCCAAACTGGTTTAATATTTCACAGAAAGTAACTAACATAACTTTGAACATCCCAGCTGGCTTTAAATAAACCTTTGGCGTGAAATTTCTTGCTTAGTAGAACATGTTTTGGTGTGGTAAGTCCTTCTGTCTATGTTTTGCCTTTGTTGGTTATTGAATAAAGCTTTTGCAGCCAGTCGCTTAGCAGAACAGGGCAAGGTGAAAGTTCAAGCAGATAGAGGAGGAGAGAGTAGGCAGAGTGAGTGAGAAGCCATGTAGCCCCACCAGAGACAGACACAGGTCGCCAGATGGAACTTTACCCCCTAAGCCACAGCCACGTGGTGATACACAGATTAATGGAGATGGGTTATTTTAGGATATAAGAGCTAGCTAAAAAATGTGCTTAAGCTATGGGCCAAGCAATGTTTTAACTAATACAGATTTCTGTGGGATTGTTTCTGGAGTCTGGGCAGCTAGGAAATAATCAAGCAGCCTCCCTCAACAATATTTTAGTATTTTTTTTCATATACCCAGGTTTCTCATTTTTAGCTCATTCCACCCTGGAATCATCTCCACATAGACACCATTACTGCTGACACTATCTGATAGATAGAAAGTGGCTACCTCTGAATTTGATCTATGGTTGCTATTGATAAAGAACTGTTGTTGCGGGAGGTCCTCCCGCTCCTCCAACCTATAGCTGCTGAGATACCAGCCCATTGGGGCGTGGTCTCTTTCCCTTTAAAAAAGCGGCCACTTCCCTCTTCTCTCTCTTCACTTCCTGCTCCACCGGCGACTAGACTCCTTTCCTGGTTGCGTAGAGGGCTGTTGCCTGGGACAGTGATCTGTAAGTTTTTTCCCCTTTAAATAAATACCACCCTATTAATCATAATCCCAAATTGGTGTGGCATTGTTTGTGACTTACGCCTTCATTGTGGTCCTATTGGCTTCTTGATCATCCTCTCACATCACAGCCACCACAGGGCAGTCAGTCTAGTGACATCAATCTGTGGTCCAGGGATGTAGCTTTCTTTCTGCATGGTCCAGTCTTGAGGTACAGTTCAGAGATCTCAGTGCTACTGTCTTGCTTTCTGTCATGTACGTCAGCAGCTGCTGGAGGTTATCATCATGAGAAAGAAGTGGAGTGGTTTGGAAGAATCTACTACTTAGATACATTAGCACTAAGAACATAGTTTTAGTAACTGTGACCTAATAAGTTGGAAAATGTCTAGATTCTCCTTCACATGGCTCTTCACTGCTCTCATTTTTATCGATACACGTGAAAGAGTCACAGGTGTGCATCTGCCTCAGTTTACAAGGGTTGCTTTGATGATTCATTACAACCTGAGTGGCTTAGAGAACAAGCCTCTGTTTCTCACTGTTCTGGAGCTGAATGGAAAGGTCAAGTTTGAGGTATTATTTTCTCTGTTCTTGTCTTGTAGACAGTCACTTTCTCACTCTATAGTGAGAAAATATGCTAAGAGTTGGTAAAGGGGTAATAAGCTCTCTCATATGTTTCTATAAGAGTACTATTCCATCATAAGAACTTTACCCCCATGATGTCACTTAATCCTAATCACTTTTCAAAGGCCTTCTCCAAATGCTATACATGTTGGCTTAGGACCCCTACATATAGATTCAGTTCAAGGCAATGTCCAACACTGTTTTATTTAGTCATCCAATGAACCTGAAGCTCATTAATTCTGCTTCATTGGCTATAACATGAGCTTCAGGAAGCTTCTTGTCTCCACATTCTTATGCAGGGGTATAGGCATGTTGCCACCATAATGGCCTTTTAGCACAAGTTCTGGAGGTCTAAACTCAGATCCTTGTCCCATTGGGGCAAACATGTTATCAACTGTTCTATCTCTAGAGCCCCAAACAGGTTTTTCTTCTTTAAGTGATACACCTTAAATACACCTTTAATGTGTATTTTACATTTATATAAATTCAACAACCTTTTCAAGATTTTTTGTGTGTTTCATTTGGATTTGGGGGGCCTCAAAATGAACTCAACTCATTATCTATGTGTTTTACTCTCTGTAGACATAAATTTTCTGTCTCACATATCTTGAGTGGATTAATGTGAACCTTACTAGTTTATTCTAGAAGGTCAGTCCTGATAATTTGTTCTTACCATGTTCCCTGCTCTCTGCTCTGCCCCAGTGAAACATGTTTTCAGTGATACTTCGTATGACAGAATCTAGAAGTATGAGCACTAGAAGGAAGATCCTGAAAGTGTTGTTTCTCTAAGTGTTTATTCTGTCTATCTCTGAAGGCTGGGAGACCTACATAACTTACAATGCATAGCAGGGTCAGAAAAGGCTCTAGGCCACTGATTCTTGACCTTCTTAATGCTGCAACTCTTTAATGAAGTTCCTTACGTTGTGGTAACACAACCCATAAGATTATGCTCATTTCTACTTCGTAACTGTAATTTTCTGCTTTTATGAATCCTAATGTGAATATCTGACATGCAGGATAATATCTGATATGCGACCCCTGTGAAAGGCTATTTTTGACCTCTCATGGGGTCGCAGCCCACAGATTGAGAACCACCACTCTAGATGGAGAAATGAGGACTGGGCTAGCATTGTTCATACAACCCTCAGCTCTGTTTGCTGCAGTTCTAGCATGCTCCCTTGCATGACTTCCCTTTGGTATCACAATCATACAACTGTCTTCATCTTTGAGTCAGGAAAGCCTTGTGTGGAAGATTCATGCGAATTGAAATTCTGCAATGAAGAAACAGCATGAGTTTTCTATGTGAGCCAGTAACTGACACTAGTTATGTTTCTTTGGAGTCTATTTTTCAAATTACTTCCAGCCCTTCAATCCTGGGTGCTACTTCTGCTCTCTCCCACATAAACCTCTCATAAACAAGTATCTGGAGTAAGACATTCATTTAATGATTAAATTACTCTTCTGCACAGTTTCCATTTGTTGCCTAGGAAATTGAACTAGACTAATTTCTTTTCAGAAGAAAAAAATAATTAATAGTTCCAGTTTTCTTTTAACTACGAGAGATCTAATTTTAAAAAGAGCCCATGCAGTAAAGAGCACAATGTTTGAGAAGAACGAGTGAACTTTGATGTTTTTATTCCTTTGTATCTGAAAGGCAGGAGGGGCGTAATGTTGGTGTAATATGTGCCTGTTTGGTAATCAGGAGTATGGTAAGAACATGACCTCAATTTTGGTCACAGCATCTCTGAAGTAGCTATTAACATTTCCATTTTCTAGAGGAGGAAACAGAATCATAAAAGTCAAATAATTCAGATGTAAATAAAGCTGGATTTGGAGAGGGTATGTGTGACTTGAAAACATGCTTGTTTCTATTTATCCTTGTCAAAACATGTTAATATGAGAGCTCATATAATTATGAAAATGGGAAAGCAAATAACACATTTCTACAAAGCCAGTGTGACTCATGGTCTAGGGGCTTAGAAGAAGGTAGCTTTAGCCTATAAGGTCCAAATAATATTCTTTAAGGGCTGTGCTCATTTCTATGTTCTCAGCAGAAAACTAAGCTCTGTCATAGGCTTTATGATTCTCTAAAATCAATTAAGAGCTTTTGTGATACTAGATTTTGATTGACTTGCTTCATGGGTGAGGTTACATGAAATGAAGTCTAAGGCTGAGCCTAGGGATTAGGGAAGTCAATCCAGTGGTGGTGGGAGAAAACATGGCCACCTTAGCTATTTGTGGGAGGTCTGTATACAGAGAATTGCATGGAAAGATAGCCCCCCCCCCTTCCTGGAAGCTTCCTCAGTCCAGACTCCACCTCTGAGAAAGTCTGCCAAACTACCCCTCTTTAAACTCAGAAAACAAACATGTGGTTTTCTGGTCTTCCTTTCCCTGCTTCTCTCCCAGGGGCTAGAAAGCCTTCCGGGAGCATTGGTACCCATTAATCCTAGGCTTTTTCTAATTCAGTTTGATTTGGTCTGATTTGGATTATTGCATCGGCAGAGTGGCTTATCAGGGTGCAAAAACTTTTCATCTGGATTTCCCACCAAAGGGGCTGTTCCTCCTACTGGTCTGTAGCCACGTGTTGGAAAAACACCCTTCTCCCCATACCTGCTCTCCACTAGGCTAGATTGGCTGTGACAGGGTAAGTTGTCTTTCCAAGTCATTGTCTTAGAGACCCAGGGACTCATGCAATTTTCAGGCTGCCCTGTGAAAGACACAGCCACGTGAGGCTCCCAAAGTCTACCACAGTGTATGCATTGCGCTAGGCTTCCAATCTGGCATAGATTTATGAAACGGGGACCTGCAATTCAAAGCCAGATCTCCAAACGACCTTGGGCTGCCTTTTACAAAATCTTTAAAAATTGGGGCTATCTGACAGCATGTGTTCTTGACACCTATGATTTTCCTTGCCAATGTGGGAACAAATCCCCCCCCCCCCATATGCCCATGGATCTGGATACTGTTCTCCTGCTCCTCCTCCCTATTCCCTCCCTACTTCTCTTCACTGTTTGCTGTTTGTCTGCATTTCTGGCATGTGATCTGGTCACACTGGAATTCTCCCTACAATAGATCAGTTCTCCCATCCTCCCACTCTGAGCTGCATAGGTGTTCCATCCTTATGGTTCTGTTCTTCCTTACAGCATCTGCTGATCTGGCCCTTAAGGGGGTCACCTGTATGCTTGCCTGGATTCTGCAGCTTACTCCAGGATTTTTATGTTGGCCAGCTGACACAGTTTGCCAGAAAAAGTTTTATTTGTCTTTCTGTTAATATACATGGTTAAACAATGTGGCCACAGTACGCTTGTTTTATGTCTGGGTGTGTATGTGTGCTTGTTTTAAAATCTGCAAAACTTGTAACTCCAGATTACAATAGCTCTGGGAAAAAAACGAACATGTGGGTAGCCACAATTTTGGTTGAAGTTAAAACAGAAACCTCAGTGCCATCTTTGGTAAGAGTACCCATGTGGGCTGTACCTGCCAAAGAGACATTCTGCCCTCAATATGCTTTGGCTTTCTAAAATATTCCTTCTAATCTTCTTGCCTCTACTGACATTGGTAAACTGTAACTGATTGGGTAAACTATATGCCTAAATTTGACTTATATGTCTAATTTAGATATACCTGACAAGTTATGGTACCCTTATTCTCAAGTGCCTTTACAGATCTGAGAGTATGGCATTTAACAAAAGAACTTCTTATGCCAGAGAGACATCCCAGCTCCTGCAGCATCATATAGGTCCTCTAAGAAGATGCATGATTGCAGAAAACCTGCCTGGAGGCTTGCTTTTGGATATGGCAAAGCCACCCACACAGCAAAAATCTGCCTTCCACCTCATCAGCTTCCTGAACACTACACAGGGAGATTGATTGTCTTATCCTGCCAAGACATGTAGGTGGAACCCTAACCTCACAGGAAAATTCATCATGTCTCCTGGGCTCAGCTGCTAAAGGCAAGTATTGTTTTTAAGACTGGTATTCGCCAAAGACTATGGAGAGACTTGGGATGGCCTAAGTAGCTGAAAAAAGCTATCTCACTTCTGATCATTTGCTTATCCCTCTTAGATCTGTCTAATGGCTTTTGATGACTTAGGGTACTGGTAGCTCATCAATTCATTTGTTAAATTTCCTGCTAAAAGTACAGACAGGTGTGCCTCTTTCACAGTCTTCGTAGTTCAGAATTAACAGGTTTCAGATATGTCTTCAGAGGTTCAGAGTTCCCAATTTCCCTTAATTGTCTTCTAAAATGTTCATGCCTTTTAATCTAAAGCCATAGCCTTTTGCTATGACACCAATATCTAAATCTGTTCCAGTTGTTTTGCAAATACCTAAAGGTTCCTGGGAAAAGTTCTGCTGCTGTATCAAGAAATCTGGTATGGTAAAAACTAACAAGTCTCCAGAGACTATTTTGACCCCACCCATTTTTGAGCATATTTTACAGGTCACTCCTGCTGTTAAACAAATACCTCTCTAGCCACAGTTACTACTGAACATGAGCTCACCAACTCCTAACTCTCCCCTGCCCTATGTTGCTCCATGCCCACAGGAAGCAACCAGACTTGAACCAGCACCCTATACTCAAAGAGTCTGAAATGTTTGGATGGTAGCCACACTCCAGCCCCTGGCATCAATATATCCGAAGAGTCTAGAATGTTTGGGTGGAAGTTTCACCCAAAGCCTCCTCCCCTGGGAACTTCCTCAGTCCAGACTTCACCTCTGAGAAGGCCTGGAAAATGATGAACCCTTCCCAGAGATGCTCAAGACCACTCCCACACAGTATTTAAATTGCCCCCCCACAGAGAACAAACACGTGATTTTCCAGTCTTCCTTCCCCATCTCCTTTTTGGGGGGCTGAAAAGCCATCCAGAAGTGTTAGTCATTAAGCATGGACTTTTCCTATTTTAGTTTGATTTGATTTGATTCAGATTATTGCATCAGCAGAGTAGCTTATCGGGGTGGAGAAACTTTTCAGTGTGTTTGCATAAGAAGGTCTGATTAGACGGATGTATATCTAAGGAAGTGTGTCCATATGAATGCGTGTAAGAGCCTATTAAAAAGTAAAACAGAATCCAGCCTAACAGAGACTTCCCAAAGCACAGCCAGGCTCCAGCCAAAATTTGTGTTGTCAAGAAAGGATAAAAAATGCCACCTTTGGGAAAACTGTCTGGCAATAAGCAAAGTAATTACTCTGTTTCATTACACACCCATAGACAGATCCCCTATATCTTTTATTAATAATTTGTTCCACATCACACTGTGGGTAGGAACAGCGATTTAACTTGCCAGGATTCAAATCCAGGGAAGTTTACTTTGCAACTCATGCTCAGGCCTTCTGTCCTGCCGAGCCAAGTGCTTTGTCCTTAGGAGACCTATCCAATTCCAAGGAGAGGATTGTGTTCCACGCATTTAAAAGCAGAGGTCTCGTCCTGTTGTCAGGCTCCTTCAGGAGTACTTGTTCATGTCAGCCAAGTAGATCTAGGCTGAGGATTTCTGTCCACAGAATGACATGGAGAAGGACAGGGATTGAAGTTTGCTTTAGACGATTGCTAGAGATTCAAAGCAGAGGCGGATAGACTCAGCATTTGGAAGCTGAGTGCTATGATGAGGCAGGCAGATGGGGCCTCGGGATCACCAGAAGGAGCAGAACCACCTTGTCAAGGAAAGTAAGGTTGTTTTCTGGCTCAGCTCCCAGGGCAGAGCAGCTGAGGTACAGGTATCAGGGCCTCTGCTAAGAAAGCCTCAGACTGCCTGAGTGGATGCTACAAAGAAGCAAGATCCTCGGCAAGCTTTTGAATAATCTTTGTAATTTTCACATTGGCAAACTTGAAGATATGGGAACACATCATCCTTGAGATCATTATGTCCACCTTAAAAGATCTGGCATACTCTTGGAATCGCTGCCTGCTCTGCCCTCCACCTGGTTTGCTCATCTTTGGTCATTTCTGTGATGTCTTCTGAGTCCTTGATTTCACTCTGATTTTCATGATTGTTGGGACTGCTGCCAGTAGTGACTTCCTTGTCCTCTTGATGGGGCCATAGTTCTCTTTTCTTACTGACCTCAGATAGACCTGACATACAGGCTAGAAACAATGAACAGATTCTTGTTTTTGTTTGTAGATGAGTTGAGGGCGCAAGAATGCACATTTGCACAAATGGATTATTTTCTAAAAACTTATCCAATTACAAAACAGCTGCAGAATGATCCTGGGGTTAGAAATAATCATACACATTTGATGGGGTACCAAGATGACTTCCTTATCACGCAGAGTGCCAGACTGGATGTCCAAAAGCCAGACACTAATTATAATCTCACCAGTTCCTTTATGACAGCTGAATAAATTTAACTCTTCCTTGTTCTGACTGCCTTTTGCATAACCAGTAAGGCTCTGGGTTTCTTTTCCATAACTGAAGGGGCCCAGGATCTATTTTATTATCTCTTTTGAGGGGTATATTTTTAAGAGTATCTACTGTTGTGGTAAAGCGTCTTGACCAACAGCAACTTGGAAAGGAAAAGAGTTTATTATCATATGCTTCCAGGCCACAATCCATCACTAAACAATGTAAGGGGGGGAACTCAAGGCAGGAACCTGGAAGCAGGAACTGTCAAAAACCGTGAAGGGTAAACACTGCCTATAGTGAACCCTTTCCTATCAATCATTAATTAAGAAAGTACTTGATAAAATTGTAGGACAAAATTTATTTGTTTAGAATTGGTTTTTACAAAAATAGTTTCTTACAATATATTTGAATCAAATTATTTCCTTTACTCCAACCCCACCTATGTGGAGGTCCAAAAATATGAGCCTATTTCCTTGTCTGAAGATCAGAGAGTTTTAGTTTGTTCAAAGTTCTTACACATCCTGACCTAGGGCATGGTAAATTGGTCTATTTAACATGAAGATGGTTCATACGTGTAGATTTATTTACTCCACCCTGACCAATGGTCAAGATATTCAAATGTACTTCTGCTCTTTCTTTTGAAATAGGAGGTTTGACCTTGGGAGTGGCTGCCTTCAGGTTGCTTCATCTAGGGTGGGTTCACTGCCTAAACAAGAGAATGCTTTTCCAATGGATTAACTGCTTGATGACTCAAAGTATTAAAACAAGTAACTGTTCTAATTGTCCTTTGTATCATGTTAAAGCAATCTTCTGTCATAGTCTCTG
Organism: Microtus pennsylvanicus; assembly: GCF_037038515.1. Lineage (NCBI taxonomy): Eukaryota > Metazoa > Chordata > Mammalia > Rodentia > Cricetidae > Microtus > Microtus pennsylvanicus. The sequence goes on along the minus strand of NC_134590.1, from coordinate 71,612,044 downwards.
TGAGTTCATACATGCATAGTCCTACTGTGACTGAAGAACATTTCTGTGGAGTCATGCACTGCCTCTGGCTCTTAAATTCTCTCTTCCTTCTTCTCTTCTACTTAGATCTCTCAGTCTTGAGGGAGAGGTTGGTTACAGCATCCTACACAGGTATGAGTACTCCAAAGTCTCTCACTTTCTGTTCATTGTCCACCTGGGGGACTCTGTGTTCATTACCATAAGAAGCAAGAGAAGCATCTTTAAGGAGGGATTTGAGAAGCATTGATCTATCAGTACAGTGCTATGTTACAAGGAGTGATTTTATTTCTATGTTCCTTTAGAAGATGAATGTTTTACCTTAGGGTTTTACCTTAGGGTCAGTGACATATCTAGTCTTAGTGTCATGTTGGGCTCCATCTCATAGAGCAGGCCTTAAATCCAATTGAAAAGTGGTTGGTTACTCCCATAATATCTGTGCCATTATAAAAACTAACATATCTTGTAAGATGATCACTACTGTACGTCACAAGTTCATATCTGGGTGATATTGGTGAGTGTTTCTCTCCTGTGATAGCATAAAAAGTACTTCCCATCACCATGATAGTAGGGGTAAAGCATTTCATTGAGTATCAGTTCAATTTTTTCCATGTTCAATGACATAAGTAAGTGATGTTGTCACTGATAGGCCCTTACTATTAGAATGTGTGGTAGAAATTCTGTGGACTCGCTTTGACCAATGACTCAATAAAATAAAACCCATTCTTAGTACTGGAGATTTTACATAGGAGCTTAAGATGGCTCCTCTGTTACAGGATGACTCCATTTAAATTATATATATTATATATATAATATATATATTATATATTATATAATTTAAATATATGTATTAAATATATATATAATATATATAAGTGTATCGTAGGAAAATTCTGTATTAGTACGTTTCCATATGCCTTTTCAAAAGTCCTTCATTGTTAATTGTTCCTCCCCATAATATCCTCTCCTTTACCTTGACATCCCAACACCATTCCCCATTTAATATTCCTATTCAGGTTTTCTTTTATGTCTTTATATCACTACATATCATTTCCCCTTCCTCTCCCTTGTCACTTACTAGCTACCTAACATTTGTGGCTATTTTACGTAAAATACTTGCAACTAAAGCTTAAAAGCTAACATCCACACATAGAGAAAGCATGCAATGCTTGACTTTCTGGGTCTGGGTTATCTCACTCAGTATGATTATTTCCAGTTCCATATATTTACATGAAAATTTCATTTTTCTTAACAGTTGAATAATATCCCACTGTGTAAATGTACCACATTCAATCTCCATTCAGCATTGATGGACAATTTGAATGTTCCAATTTCTGGCTATTATAAATGAAGCAGCAATAAACATGGATGAGCGAGTATTTCTGTAGTAAGATATACAGTTCTTCAGGTATATGCCCAAGAGTGATAGAGCTAGATTGTGAGATGGATTGATTTTCCCGCTGAGGAAATCAAAGTAGTTTCCTGATGAAGGACTTCATTGATTTCCATGTGGCTTTATCAGTGTCTACTCCCTCTGGATGTCATTTTTTTTATTAATCTTGGCTATTCTGACTGGAGTAAGGTGAAATCTCAAAGTATTCTTAATTTTCATTTTCCTGATGGTTAAGGATGTTGAACAGATTTTTAGTGTTTCTCAACCATATGTATTTCTTCTTTTGAGAGTTTTCTGTTTAGTCCCATATATCATTTTTAAATTAGGATAATAGTTTTTTTTCCAATTTTCAGGTTTTTTGTAGTTCTTTGTATATTACAGATACTAAACCTCTGTCAAATGTATAGTTGATATATATATTTCCCATTTGGTAGCTTTCACTTTGCTTTGATAATAATATATTTTGCTGTAGAGATGCTTTTTCGTTTACAGGAAGTCCCATTTGTTAATTATTGCTCTTAGTGCCTACATCATCAGGTCCTTTTCTGTGACAGTGAGTTCAAGTGAATTCCACACTTTCTCTTTTATCAGATTTAAAAAATCTGGCCCTATGCCGAAGTCCTTTGTCCACTACGAGATGAATTTTGTGAATAGTAATTGAAATGGGTATGTTTTCATTCTCTTACATATAGCTATCAAGTTTGATGAGTACCATTCATTGGAGATGCTGTCATTTCTCCAAATCTAAAATTTTTGACTTCTTTGTAAAAAAAAAAATTAGAGTGTTGATAGTTGTGTAACATCTATGTCTGGACCTTAAATTCTATTCTATCCATCAGCATTCTGTTTTTATGTCAGTACCATGTCATCTTCATTACTATAGCTATATAATATAATGTTTAGGATGCTGATACCTCCAGAATTTCTTTTATGCGGGATTGTTTTAGCTATCTTGGAGATTTTTTGTGTGTTTTTTGTTGGTTTTTGGTTGCCATATGAAATTGAGGATTGCTTTGTAACTTTTGTGAAGAATTGCGTTGGAATTCTGAAGAGGATTATGTTGAATCTGTAGATTGCATTTGGAAGGAAAGTCATTTTCACGGTATTAATTCTACTGATTCCATAAGCATGGGAGATCTTTCCGTCTTCTGATGTATCCTTCAATTGATTTCTTTAATGTCTTAAAGTTTTAATTTTACAAGCCTTTCAATTTCTTGGTTATAGCTACCCCTAAGATAGTTTATCTTGAGAATGGGGGTATCTTGTGAAAGTTACTCTTTCTGTGGTTTCTTCCTCAGTATGTTTGTCATTTGTATATAGTAAGGTTACTGACTTTCTTGTGTGAATCTTCTAACGTTTTTCTTTGTTGAAAGGGCTTATCAGCTGTAGAATTTCCCCATGGGATCGTTCAAGTCTTTTATACATAAAATCATATCCTCTACAAATAAAACATTTGTACTTTTTCCTCTCCTCCTTGATTCTCTTTTGATATCCTTCAGTTGTCTTATTGCTCTAGGTAAGGCTTAAAGTAGTATACTGAATAGATGTGGAAAGAGTGGACATCCTTGTCTTTTTTCTGATTTTAATGTAAAGGCTTTGAATTTCCATCTGCTTAAGACATTGTCAGCTCTGAGCTTGGTGTAAGTGGCCATTATTATGCTGAAGAATACCTATGTGTCCCTCTTTTCTTTAGTACTTTCATCACAAAAGGATGTTGGATTTTATCAAAGGACTTTCTGTGTCTAATGAGATAATTGTGTTTTTTTTTTCTTTTATTCTGTTTATGTCATGGCTTACATTTATTTACTACTATATGGTAAACCATTCCTTTATTTCTGAGATAAAGCCACACAGATCATGGTGGATAATCTTTTAGATGTTGAGGTGAATTGAGTAGGAATGGTCCCCATAGACTCACATATTTGGAATCTTGGTTATGAGGGAGTAGTGCTACATTACAGGGATTAGGAAGTATGGCCTTGTTGGAGAAAAATGAGGCACTGGAGATGGGCTTTGGCGTCTCTACTGGTCAATCCAGACCCATTGGTCACTATCTTCCTGCTACCTGTTAATCCAGATATAGAACTCTCAGCTGCCTCTCCTGCATCATATCTGAATATGTGCCACCATGCTTCCTGCCATTATAATAATGAGTTAAACTTATAAAACTGTAAGCCAGCCCCAATTAAATGTTTTCTTTTATGTTATGTCATGGTTATTGTGTCTTCTCACAGCAATAGAACATTGACTAAGACTGATGTGTGTTCTTAAATTTACTTTGCAAGTATTTTATTGAGAATTTTTACCTCTATGTTCAGAAGGGATTTTGGTGTATAATTTTATTGTTTTTGTTGAATAATTTAGTGGTTTGGGTATCAAAATGGTAGTGGCTCCACAAAATAAATTTGGCAATGTTCTATCAGTTTCTGTTTCTTGGAATAACTTGAGAAGTTTTGGCATTAGTGCTTTGAAAGTCTGGTAGAATCCAGAGATGAATCCATCTGGCCCTGGGCTTTCTTTAGTTGGGAGATTTTTAGCTACTGCTTCTATTTCATAAGAATTTATGGATATGTTTGAATTGTTTAGTTTATTTTGGATTTGACTTTGGTAAGTCACCCATTTCTCTTAGGTTATCCAGTTGGGGGGATATATAATTTTAAAGTATGTCTTTCTGATTTTCTAAATTTTTTTGATGTAAGTTGTAATTGTCTCCCTTTTCATTTTAATTTTATTAATTTGGTTCTTTTTCTCTTTTTTGGTTAATTTTGGTAAAGATTTGTCATATTGTTATTTTTCTCAAATAACCAACATTTTCTTTCATAGATTATTTGTATTTGAATTGAGATCAGGAATATTGGGAGTTCTTGTTGATCAGTGTTTTTTGATATCTGTTATATTATTGTCTTTCTCTCTTTCAATTAACTGGCTTGGGGTTATTTATTTGTGTGTCCTCTTGGATATTGTTAACCTTCTTTTCATGCTGAAATTTCCTTCTAGTGTATTCAATGGAGCTGAATTTTTGGACAGAAATTACTCATTTCTTCTTATCATGAAATATTTTTATTTATCTGTCATTTGTGATTGATAATTTTTTTCTGGTATTTCTGGGGTCCAGATCATCCACCGTTTCTTTCTTAAATACAAACCATAACTCAGATATGGCCCATGACTTCAGAACATTAAAGGAATGAGACAAAGCCTGGGAGGAATGTTCTCTGTGACAAAACAGGGTCAGAAAGGCAGAGAAGAAAAGAAAGAAGAAAAAGGGGGTCAAGATAAGACTTGATCAGGACCTATGTATGGTATCTATAGTAGCTAGCTAAACAATATATAAGAAGCAGTGGAAATAAAAATAGTTTGTTTTAGTTTTTTTAAAATATTTATTTATTTATTTATTATGTATACAATATTCTGTCTGTGTGTATGCTTGCAGGCCAGAAGAGGGCACCGGATGGTTGTGAGCCACCATGTGGTTGCTGGGAATTGAACTCAGGACCTTTGGAAGAGCAGGCAATGCTATTAACCTCTGAGCCATCTCACCAGCCCCAAAATAGTTTGTTTTTGAAGTGAGCCCAGAGTCTTGTATCTCTGTTTACCATTACCCTCTTTTCCAGGTTCCCATGATTCCCATGCCATCTTGGCCACTTCAGGGTACAGTAGTCTGGACTAGGATGTGTTTTCTTTCATGGCTTGCAGAACACCTTTCCAGACCCTTTTAGCTTTCAGAGTCTTTATGGAAATCCAGGTATATTCTAATGGATCTGCTTTTATTGACTTTACCTTTCCCCTGGATGCTGTTAATATATTTTGTTGTTCTAGTTACTTTCAATTTTTTGTTCTGTGCACTTAGTGCTTTGATTATTTTTTATAGTGGGAACTATTTTCTGGTCCTGCCTATTTGGTACTCTCTATTCCTCTTTTACCTTGATAGGCACTTCTTTCTTTAAGTCTGGAAAGTTTTCTTCTATGATTTTGTTAAAAACATTTTCTATGCCTTTGGCACGATTTTCATCTTCCTCTATATCTATTATTCATAGGTTTGGTCTTTTCAGGGTGTCCAAAATTTTCTGAATGATTTGTGTCTGGATTTTGTTATATTTAACAGTTTCTTTGATTGAGCTATCCATTTTTTTTCTATCTGATGTTCAAGATCTGAAATTCTTTTTTCCATATCTTTTAATCTGTTGATAAATCATATCTCTGAGCTTTTTGTTTGACCTCTGGAGTTTTTGATTTCAAGTTTTACTTCAGTTTGGCTTTTCTTTTTTTCTTTTTAATATTATTTTTTTTACTCTGTTTAAAATATTATTGTTGCTGTTAATTATCTTACATCCCAACTTCAGTTTCTCCTCTCTCCTCTCCTCCCAGTCACTCCCTCCATCTCCTCTCTGTCCCCACATCTGTGCCTCCTCCATTTCGATTCAGAGAAGGGCCTCCCATGGATATCAACAAAACATGGCATAGCAGGCGGCAGTAAGACTAGGCACTAAGGCTGGACGAGGCTAGCTTGTAAGAAGACTAGTTGTCCAAAAGACAGCAAAAGGATAAGAAAGAGACCCTGCTCCCACTGATAGGTGTCCCACAAGAAGATCAAGCTTCTGTAATGTATATGCAGAGATCCTACTAGTTCCATGCAGCCTCCCTGGCTTGGTTGTTAGTTCTGTCTCTGTGAGCCCCTGAGTAGAGATTAGTTGATTCTGTGAGTTTTCTTGTGGTGTCCTTGACCCCTATGGCTTCTACAATCCTCCCTTCCCTTCTTCTATAGACGTTCCTGAGCTTAGCCTAATATTTGGCTGTGTGTCTCTGCATCTGGTTCCATCAGTTCTTGGATGAAGCCTCTCTGATAACAGCTGGGTTAGGTACCAATCTATGAGTATAGCAGAATATCATTAGGCAACATTACGTTGACTTTATTTTTTGCCATTCATGTTTGTTTCTATCCTAAGTCTGGGTCATCCAGCCTCTGTGTCCTGGCTCTCTAGGTCGTATCAAGGGAGAGCTATCTCTCACAGTGTGGGCCATATCCTGGACCAGTCACTGGTTGGCCATTTATACAATTTCTGTGTTACCTTTACCCCAGTACATTTTGTGAGTGGAACAAAATGCAGGTCAAAGTTATGTTACTGGGTTAGTGTCCTAATTCCTCCACTGGAAGGAAGTCTTGTCTGGTTATGGAAGGTGGCCATTTCAGGCTACATATCCTCTATTGCTTGGAGTCTTAGCTGGGGTCACCAGTGTAGATTTCTGGGAATTTTCCTTTCACTAGGTTTCTCCCTCTTCCAGAAATGTCTCCCCTTTCTAGTCATCTCTTTCAGTACTCTCTTGCTTCATCCTCCTCAACCTGATCTCTCCTGCTCCCATCCCCACCCACCCCTGCCCACCTGCAAAATCTATTCTATATCCCCTTCCCAGGGAAAGCCACGTATTCCCCTTTGAACTCTCCTTGTTATTTAGCTTCTCTGGGTCTGTGGATTGTAGCACGATTATTCCTTACTCTGGAGCTAATAGTCAATTCTAAGTGAGTACACACCTTTTTTTTTTTTTTGTCTTTCTGGGTCTGGGTTACCTCACTTAGGATGATTTTTTTTCTGGTCCCTTCCATTTACCTGCAAGATTCATGATGTCATTGTTTTTTTTAACTGCTGAGGCTTACTCTAACTGTGAAATGTGCAACAATTTTTTTTATCTATTATTTATTGAAGGACATCTAGGCAGTTCCCATGTTCTACCTATTATGAATTAAGCTGTTATGAACATAGTTGAGCAGGTGTTGTTGTGATATGATTGAGCATCATTTGGGTATATGTCCAATAGTGGTATAGCTGGGTTTTGAGGTAGATAGATTCCTAATTTTGTGGGAAACCACCATATTGATTTCCAAGGTGACTGTACAAGTTTGCATTCCCACAAGCAATGGAGGAGTGTTTCTCTTGGTTCACATCCTCACCAGCATGAGCTGTCACTTGTGTTTTTGATCTTTGCCATTCTGACAGGTGTAAGATGGAATCTCAGAGCCATTTTGATTTGCATTTCCCTGATGGCTAAGGAGGTTGAACATTTCTTTAAGTGTTTCTTGGACACTTGGGATCCTTCTGTTGAGAATTGTCTCTTTAGATCTGTACCCATTTTAAAAATGGATTATTTGGATTTTTTTTTGATGGCTAGTTTCTTGAGTTTTTATCTATTTAGAAATTAGCCCTCTGTCAAATGTGGGGCTGATCAAGATTTTTTTCCCTTTCTGTGGGCTTCCATTTTGTCTTATTAATGGTGTCTTTTGCCTTACAGAAGCTTTTCAGTTTTATAAGGTCCCAATCATTAACTGTTGATCTTAGTGCCTATGCTATTGATACTCTGTTCAGGAAGTCTTCTCCTGTGCCAATGAGTTCAAGGCTATTTCCCACTTTCTTTTCCATCAAGTTTAATGTACTTGGATCTTTCTAGAGGTCTTTGACCCACTTGCACTTGATTTTTGTGCAGGTAGTAGATATGGCTCTATTTGTATTCTTCTAGATCTACACATCCATTTTGCCCAACATCATCCGTTGAAGACTTTTTTTTTGTCTAGTATGCATTTCTGGCTTCTTTATTTAAAAAAATCATGTGTCCATAGGTGTGTGGATTTATTTCTAGGTCTTTGATTTGATTCTATTCATCCACCTATCTGTGTTTATGTTAAAGTCATGAGGTTTTTATTACTATAGCTCTTTAGTAGCTATAAAGCTAGAGAGCTTGAAATCAGGGATGGTGATACATCTTGAAGTTCTTGTATTATACAGTACTGTTTATATATCCTGAGTTTTTCTTCCATATGGAGTTGAACATTGTTCTTTAAGGGTCTGGAAATAATTGTGTTGGAATTTTAATGGGAATTCACTGAATCTGTAGATTGCTTTTGGTGAGATGGCCATGTTTGCCATGTTAATCCTGTCAGTTTGGCTTATCATTAACAATTCTTTTTTTTTATTAAATTCTACTTTAATTTCTTGAATTGCTTTCCTTATTTCATTTAACTGTTTGTTTTCATTGAGGAATTTATTTATATCTTCTATAAATATATTTATAGTTTCTATTTTAAATTGCTTGTCTTATGCTTCAGGTAAGTTGGTTTTCTCAGATTGTATTATAAGAATATTATAAGAGGGTTTCTGACTCCTGGATTAGGCATATTTTCTTAGTTGTTCATGTTTGTGTTTTTATGTTGGGATTTAGATATGTTGATTTATCATGGTTGTGTTGTTTTATGATGTAGATGTCTGGTCTTACCTTTTTGTTTGAATTTTCCAGACAGGGTTTCTCTGCAGTTTTGGTGCCTGTCCTGGAACTAGCTCTTGTAGACCTGGCTGGCCTCAAACTCACAGAGATCCACCTGCCTTTGCCTCCTGAGTGCTGGGATTAAAGGCATGCACCACCACCGCCCAGCGTTTTTTTTTTTTTTTTTTTTTTGGTGTGTGTTCACTTTTATACCAAACAGTCCAAGATTGGTAACGTGGGTAGAGTGTGTGATAGACTAGGAAGTAGGAAGTGGAAACTAACTCTGGAATTATTTTAAACAGGACTTAGTTCAGATGGTTAAAGGGTGGCAAAGGCAGAACTTGGGGTACCCTGGCTGAAACTGATGGAGGTTGGCTAGGAGAAGGAAAGGAGTCAGAAAGAAGGCAGCAGGGACATATTAGTTAAGTTTCACTAAGGAACATAACTGGTGGAATGAATAAATGTTATCTATAGGTTAGAAAGGGATTTATAAGAGTGGCTTATAGGCTGTGATCCAAGTAATCAAACAATGGTTATCTCATGACAGAAAGGCCAAGTATCCAGTAGTTGTTCAGTCCCCAAGAATAGATGAATAGATACCGTATCAGTCCAAACCTTGTGTTGGAGTCCCAGAAAGCTGCTAGTTTTTTGTTCACATTGGAATCCTGAAGATTAGAAGCAAATAAATGGATCAGGATAGAGGAGGTGGCCAGTGAGAATGAGGGAAAACAGACAAAAACCAAAAGCTTTCTTCTTTCATGAATTCGTGTGGCTCAGATCTACGGTGGATCTTCTGACCTCAAATACTGTGGAATTAGAGTGGACCTCCCACTTCAAATAATCCAAGGAAGAAAAATCCCCCACAAGTAGGTCAATTGTTTGCGTTTTAGTTACTTCCAAATGTAGACAAACTAACAACTGAGAGTAGACATCAAAATGTCTACGAGTACTCTTGAGAGACAAGAGTAAAGGAGGGGAAGTGGATAGGGTACAGATAGCCTAGGGAGGTAAGTACAGGTAGTACCAGCCAAGTGTGGTGGCTATGTGGTCTCTGGTACAAAGTACTTCTCTAAGCCAGTGGCATGTCAGAGAAGAATGGAGATGGGCTAAGAGGAAGGGCTAGAGTGGACAGCAAGGAAGAACTAAGGGGTCCCTGTATGTAATCCACAAGACTGCATTCTGAAGCAAAGAAGGTGAACTGGAATAAGGGCTCAGTCAGGCAGGCTGCAAAAAGTCCAAGTGTCTTCATGGGAGTCCAGAATAAATCAGGAGGAGAGCATGGTGAAGCCATGCTTAGCTGGAAGCCAAGTATGCTGTCTGTGGGCCTTTGGTAGAGAGAGGTACCTTGGGTCAGTGAGAAGTCATGAAGAAATGGACATGGACTACGAAGAATGGCTACTGAGGCAACACTGAAGAACTAAGCAAACCCTGGGTCTTACCACAAAGCTCAGTCCAAGGGGATGAAGATGGGCTTGGAAGAGGGGCTTTCTGTAGGACAACTTTGCAAAATCCTGTTCTCAACTGAGAGTCCTTTTCGCAAATGAGTCTGAGTTATGTCACTTTGACATAAAACTAATCAACATAAGTGACTCTTTGTCAACTTGAAACACAAACACAATGTTAAACTATAACCTTTATTGTTTATATAGAAGATACACTATTACAATATGAAGCATCCTGACTTTTAAAAATCCCACAGTCTTGAGGAATTCAAACATTACAAATGTTCATTTCTGTTAAAGTATCCAGTCTTTCAACTATGGCGTCTTGTAGTAAAATAAAAAGACAAATTTAATTACTTTTCTACTCCAAGATGGAATACCAAGAAACAGTTATAACGAAATCACAGAAAAAAGAAAGTTCATCAGTATCGAAAGTGTAGGACTTGACAAATGAAACTCACCCATGATTTTCTAGAGTATAAAGACCTGGGCTATTTCTCCAGCTTCTCTATAGCACAAATGTCTTCTCTTCTAGGCTCAGGCAAGCTCCACTCCACATCTCCTGCTGTCTTTTGAAATCTTTGCTTGGTACTGGGATCTCCAAATCAATGGGGTCTCCATTGTAACTGAGGCTATAAACTTAACAATGGCTCCTCACAGTCTCTTTTCAGGGACTCTGACCTTGTCACACAGTGACAAGCATCCACTTCTCTCCCTAACTTTTTCATTCCTGGGGCCTATAACACCACTGAGACTGCATCTTTGTTAGTGGCTTCTCCTGGACTCCTGAGTGCCAAGCCTCAGATGTTCTCCAAAACCCTTAAATGCCTTCAATATTAGTATCACCCAGGAGACTCTTAAACATTACCAAGTTTGGCTTCTGGCATAAGGTACAGCCTTTTGGCCCTCTCTGCACTACAGCTTTTGTGTGCTGACCCCCCAAAAAAAACACTTCCCAAAGATTTTGCCTCACTGATGCTTATCTCTTCTTAATCACAGCTGCTTTTGCAGCTCCAGTTAACCAGCATCAATCATAATAGGAAAGCAAAAGTTTCACTTCAGCAGTTCTTAGTTCAAAGTATCACATAAATGACCTTGACAGAGTCTTTGATTCCCTCCCAAACTGCCCAAGCTAGATCTCCACCATCTGCACTGCTCTCAGCATTACCTTCTAAGTTCTCAGAATAAATCGCACATTTAGCTCTGAATAGTCAATGGCTTTTCTAGGTCAAAGTTCCAAAGTTCTTCCACAATCACCCCCCCAAACATGATCAGGTCTGTCAAAACAAATATCCTACAATCTTGGTACAAATTTCAGTCTTAGAGTTTCCATTGCTGTGATAAACATGAAGAAGAAAAAAAACAAAACAAAACAAAATCATGACCAAAAGCAACTTGTGGAGGGAAGGGTTTATTTTGTGTTATACTTTCAGGCTACAGTCTATTGTTGAGGGAAGTCAAGGAAGGAATCTGGAAACAGGAACTGAAGCAGAAACCATGGAGGAGTGTTGCTTACTGACTTGCTCCCATGCCTCGCTCAACCTGTTTTCTTATACAACTCAGGACCAAATGTCCAAAGAGTGGCACTATCTACAGTAATCCTATCACATTAATCATTAATCAAGAAAAAATAATGAAAACTTGAATTTTACAGGCAAATTGATAGAGATAAAAAACATCATTTTGAGTGAGGTAACCCAGACCCCAAAAGACAATATCACATGTACTCACTCATAAGTGGTCTTTAAACATAAAAGAAAGAAAACCAGCCCACAAATCACAATCCCAGAGAACCTAGACAACAATGAGGACCCTAAGAGAGATATACATAGATCTAATCTACATGGGAAGTAGAAAAAGACAAGATCTCCTGAGTAAATTGGGAACATGGGGACTTTGGGAGAAGGTTGAAGGGGAGGGGAGATGCAGGGGAGGTGAGCAGAGAAAAATGTAGAGCTCAATAAAAATTAATAATAAAAAAATAAAATGACTAACAGACTATCTTATAAGCCAATCTTATGGAGGCATTTTCTCAATTGCCAATTTCTCTTCTCAAATCACTCTAATTTGTGTCAAGCAGAGTTAAAACTAACCAACACAGGGAGCTGAGTTTATTTTTGTTACAGTAACTAGAAAATTATTATTTCCAGTCTTAATAAACCTTACTCTTGCTTGGGTCTTTGGGAAATGCTGGTCATGATATGGCAATCCTTGGTCCTGTTATGTTTGTTGAGATGTTGGACAGACAAAGCCACATTCAAGTTTACCTTTCTTTGAAGCAACTTCACTCCAGATCAGGTTGGATCCAAAGCAGCCATGAAATAGAGAAACATTTCCAGAGGGCAGCTCTTCCTGTTCTTTAGCAAGAGTAAGTAAACTCTCAGCCTGCACCTTCATAGGGAGCATGAAAAATGGGATCATTGTGATCAGTGGTGGATCTTGAGCATGGCAGGCTATAGTATGAACTCTCCCTTCACTCATCCTTTGCCTCTGCCTCTTACTCTTGTCTATAATCCATGGAGAAACATGGCCATGGTATCCAAGTCTTACACTAAAAGGTTTGACCATGTGTCCTACCATGAGTGTGATCTCTGTGTCTTTTTTTTTTTTTTTTTTTTTTTGGATTTTTCGAGACAGGGTTTCTCCGTAGTTTTTGGTTCCTGTCCTGGAACTAGCTCTTGTAGACCAGGCTGGCCTCGAACTCACAGAGATCTGCCTGCCTCTGCCTCCTGAGTGCTGGGATTAAAGGCGTGCGCCACCACCGCCTGGCTGTGTGTCTATGTCTGCCAAGAATCATTTGTTGGGTTCCTTCCCACTATTCTAAGTCTTCCTTTCTTCTTCCAGAATGACTTTCACTCACTTGGATTCCCAGTTTGAAGAAGCTGAAAACTCACTTGACTCAGAACAGAGGAGTCCAGGTGTAAAGGTACTGGTCTACACAAAGCCTAACTTTGTGTCAGTGAAGAAAACAAAGAAAGAGCAAAGGGAAGATGCATTCTTTCTCACAGGATTGTGTCCCTCCAAAATTCCATTTTAAGGTTCTCATCTCTAATGTGTCTGAATCTGGAGAAAAGTACTATAAGTGAGTCATTAAAGTTCGATTAGCTCATGAAGTTTGGGCAGGTATCCAATAGGCCAGGTGTCCTTATAAAAGGACACAATGACTAAAAGTTCACACTGAAAAGCTCATGGGGAGAAAGAAGCACAGAATCATCTGCAAGCTAAGAATCAGAACCTAAACAAACCAGAACCCATACTCATTACCTTGATTTTAGATTCTGAGCAAAATTGTGAAATTGTGTTGGACAAATTTGTGTTGCTTGAAACAACTAGTATGTTTTATAATTTCTTACCCTGTGGAAACCTTGACTTCATGCAACACCAACACATGCTTTCTGAAATGCTTCAGCTCAGACCGGAGACTATTGCATGTGTAGTGGTCTGAATGTGAAATGTTCCCTGTAATCTTGGAATGTAGAGCCTTACTTGAGGAAGTGGGTCACAGGGTGGATTATGACTCAACTTCATTTTCTCTTCAACTCTGTGATTATTGAATATAGATGCAACATGAACAGCCAGCCTCTAGCTTCTACTGCTGAGGCTGTGTCTTCCCAGCCTGCTACTGTGTCTTCTCAGCCATGATAGGGTATAAACCATTTGGAACTGGAAGTCAAAATAACGTTGCTTTTCCTTTAGCTGACTTTATCAGGACATTTTAGTACATCAACACAGAATAATTGAGCATCTTGTAAACTAAAGTATTTTTACTATCCATGGGAAGTGTTCCACTCTCATAGAAAGAAGTTTTAATAACAAAATCAGAAAGGTTTCGTGTCTTCCTACTGTCATCATCACTTAATATATGTCAATGTATCTTTGGGTTTTATTGGGTTAGGATGCTTGGTTTTCAAAATTTCCATTTGAATTATTATCTTCACCATCACAAAAATCATTTAATGGATTTTAGTTTGGGATGGGATGAAATTTCCAACAATTTATGAGATTTCTATTAATATACTTCTGCATTTTGGTACTACATATTTGTATAAAGTGGTAGTCTCAGAATAGATTATTTTTTAAATCAAAATATCCTAAAAAACTTTGAAGATGCTCTCCAGCATGCGTATTCAGTCAATTTTTGATCATGTGGAAATAAGCCAATTGCCTAACTAGTATTTAAATCTGCTTTCATGTATAAAAAATAGTAAATGATTATAGGCTAAAGATTTAAAAATGAATTACTTCATGATTTATTATCAGGCAACACTTGATTTGTATACCTATTTCATAAAACTACAGACTGAGCTTTCAGGCTGGAATGATTGCAAATGCCACAGATTTAAGAAGGTCTGCTCTGTTGTTTTGTGAGAATAGCTCTAGCTAATTAATATGGTTGCTGAGTTACAGAGCGGAACCCTAAACAACTAGCGAAACATCGTAGTCTCAGAGAAGCCTGAGAGCAATGTAGTCGGCCAGACATTAAGCTCTCAATATTGAGGTGATAAATGAGCATGAGGATGAAGGGAGGAATTACTCTGGCACTACATGAGTTACTTTTCTTACTGCTTTTGAAACTGCTGTTGCAGAAGACCCGACAAAAGCAACTCGAGGATTGATTTCAGATCCCACTGAAATTTTGGTTGTGTTCTGACAAATAAAGCTCGCTTGGCGCCAGAGGGCCAAACTAGTCACTAGTTAACCATAGAGGACTGAAGGTCAGTGCAGAGAGGAAACAGGAAGTGGTAAGGCTGGCGGAGAGAGGATCTAGGCCCTTCCTGGGTGGAGGAACTGGAAGAGGCAGGAAGCAACTGGTGGCTCGTGCCCTGCTTCTATGATCTGTCAGGTTTTTACCCTGATTTCTGATTCCTGGTTTTCATTAGTTAGATTAGTTAGAATAATGCTTCATCCCTGTTGAGGGATACGGTCTGTCACAGTGGGGAGGGCACAGCAGCAGGTTGTCCCATTGTGTCAGGAGTACTCAGCTGAAACTTCCGTTTGCATATTTTGGTGGAACAGGAATCAGAGAGTGAACAGGAAGCAGAGTCTGACCAAAAACTCTTAAAACCAGACCCCAGTGACACACTTTTTTTTTTTTTTTGGTTTAAGATTCTCTCCCTTCTATGGTTCACCCAACTTTATGAATTAGCACAAGGAACTAGGGCTCAAGTGTTCACATTTCTGAGCCAGTGATGACTAGTTCTCATTTAGACCACAACAAACTCTGATTATTACAGCGAGGAAGAAATTATCTACGTGCTGTATAGTGTGCTTCCTCGCAAATAAAAATGTGTGGCACATTTTCTAATTAACACAGTAACTGGCGCATTATAGGAAATCAATGAAGCAGAACTTAATCTGAATATATCCTCTTGTTCCGTGTATTTTCCAAAGACCAAGGCTGACCCTGCCTTCATGCAGTGGAGTTAACAAGGATTTGGATTAAGGAGACTTTCAGTTGAAAGCAGCAGGTTGCCTTTGTGGGCTTTAAACAAGGACAAGTGAAGTCAATCAGTGTCAGCTCCTCTGAGCCTGATCCAGGATGCTGAAGTCTGACCTCTAGTGTGGGAAACCACACCTTGTAGGCAGCTCACCTAAGGTGAACTCTGAGAGAGAGAGAGAGAGAGAGAGAGAGAGAGAGAGAGAGAGAGAGAGAGAGAGCAAGAGAGGGCAGTGGAGATAGGTTTCTGCAGGGAGTGCCTCCTTGGGTCGTGTGCAGAGAGGGTTTAGGTGAGGAAAACTGGCAAGAGCTGTGTTATACTTGAATCCCAAGCATTACTGGTTACAGTCTCTCAGGGGTTAGGTCTAGTGGAGACCAAATAAAACTCAAAATAGGAATGAGAATGAAAGCAACCCTCTGGGGTATAGTCATTAATGTTGATGTGTTCAATTTATCTCACATTGGGAAAAATGTTGAACTGAAGCAAACGACCATCAATGTTTGACTTCCAAACTGAGGTGAAAGAGTAGCAGAAGTGGGGTTGATGGAGGAGCACAGGCTGTGCTCCAACCCTAAGTTCCAGCCTTATCATTTGTCACTGCCTATAGAGAAGCCAGGAAATGCCACACCCAAGGTTTATGTAGATCAAATGGAAAGGTGAACTATAATCAGCCACTCAGGAGCTAGGAGAAAGGTCAGGAATGCAAGGCCACCCTGGGGTATTAATCTAGTAATCTAATTTGAGGTGGGCTTGAGTTACAGAGACCCGGATTCAAGCAATAAACAAAAATGATAACAAAAGGAAGTTTATTTCAGAAATGGCTTCAAGAAGAAATATTATGAAGAATTTTCTTTAACAGAGTTAAGAGTTGAGGACCTGACACTGTTGAGTTGGAATGAGCCAGAAGTCAGGGGTGAAGACAGGGATACACATTCCTGTAGCTGGACACCCATAGGGCTTGTACAGAGAGAGGTGCGTAAGGTGACGCAGCTGTACTGCAGGGGAAGATGGTGAGAATAGGAAAATAAGATTTGCATACACAGTACAATGTGTATGTTTTCATATGGTACAGATGCCTGGCATGCACTCCATCTATACTATACACGCGCATATCTGTGCATACATCTCTCCTTCCGTAGAAACTTCAAAAAGTCACATGAAATGCCCTCATCTACCACGTAGGTACAAACACATATAAGAAATGGGGTTTCAGTGCAAGAAGTAAAGGAGGAAGTGAAAGTCTGATAAGGGTTGAAAAGGAATAAAATTTTCTACATACATATGCAAAACCGTTAATGAATTAAAAATACACTAACTAAAAAAAATAAACCAACAAAAATGGAAAAGTCATAAAATTTTTTTAAAATGCACTAAAAGTTCCAAATGTTTAGAAAAGTGAGGTGATTAAATAAGATGTTGAGTCATCTATATGTACAATATTTAACTTTTCATAAAGAAAAGAGCAAAGAAACAATGAATAAATAGCAAAAGTAAAGGATGAAAGCTGGGAATAATCTGAAGTAAAGGTACTGGAATGCCAGTGTTTAAGTGTCTGGTTGTTATGGACATACTTTCCTATTGTTTTTTCGTAAATTTAAATATTTGACAGCAAATACAAAATAAATAGAAATGTAAATACCTGTTGATTTTTTCCCCTTTCTTTTAAATATTGACTCTATCTAGCTTAGGCTGTACTTGAACGTTCTGTAAAGAGTGACTTTGAACTTAAAATTATTTCTACATGTGTGTATGTCTGCTTGTTCCTGTTCATGTGTGTGAATGCAGATGCATGTGTGCTGCAGACATGTGTATGGAAGTCAGAAGATAGATAGCCCCAGCTATCTCTGTGTGTCTTCCTCCCTTATTCATGATAGTCTCTTGTTGGTTCCCCCTGAATACCCTATGCTAGCTGAGCCTCTAGCTTCCTGTCTAAACTTCCGGTCTCAACCATGGGATTATAGATGGTCATTATCACATCTGAATTTACATGGGCTCTGGAAATCTGAACCCATGTCCTCATACTTAAGCAGCAAGCACTACATAAACTGAACCATTTCACAAGTCTGATGACCTTGAGTTTCTCATTCTCCTGCTTCTAATTCTAAGATGCTTAGTTTATAGCTATGCAGCATTATGTCCACTTTATTATGCACCACTGAAAATCAAATGCAAGGTGTCATGAGTTTTGATAAGCCAGTGACCCACTTTTCTAAATTCCTGCATCCCCCCCCCAGATATCCATTTCTAATAATTATTATTGTATCCTACTTTATTGTCCATGTTATGTTTAGCATATAATGTGATACATATTATATTGTGCATTAAGTATTTACATATTTAGAGGATTATTAAATACATGCTAGTATCAGGTTGAACATACGATAACTATATATTTTTAATTTTATAACTCTGTTTTGCTTAATTTTTCTTAGAAATTTGTCTTTTCTAGTAGTTGGGCTACTGTGATTTTTGCTGTATGACATTCACATACAAAAGCCAGATTACTGCCTGGCATGTAGTAAGCACTACAAGTTATCAGTCATTCTGAAGTGAAAACAAACTCTAAAACTCCCACCACGAATTTGTTCTCATTTGTGTTGAAGAGTCAGTCAGCACTTGATGATGCTGTTTCAAAATGTTGGAGAGAGGAACCCTCCCAAGAGCCCTTTACACTCTGCCTCTGTTGAGTTCCTGCTTGCAGCTGTGTGACACCCCTGCTGAGCTGCCCCCTGCCGTGTCTCAGCGTATCATCTCTGCTTAGGGTGGGAGGTGAGTGATGACAGTGACTCACTCCTTTCTCCAGGCTCCGGGAGCGAGCACAGTGACACAGGCTGTAATGTAGAGTGGGGGTAGCCATGGTAATTCTAGTGTTTTTATCGACGTGCTGCCAGGAGCCTCGTCTTTTCCTCTCTGGCTAGTCTTTATTTCATCTATCACATTAAGAAGTAGAAATAAAACGAGAAGACAAATGGGGAGATGAGAGGGAAAGAGATGAGACCCAAGGGTGCTTTCCTGGGTAGCCTTTGGAGCCAGAGTGCAAGTGACTCTGAACAGGACTTGATAAGTATCTGTCACAGTAAAATCCCCAGTGACAGCTCACCTTGCTGCTGCTCCAGACCTTCCAAGCCTGCACATGCTTACAGGTGTGTATTGTGCTTTTCTGGTGCATGTGTCAGGTGGATGGTGTCTACCAGCATTCTTTGTTGTTGTTGTTGTTGTTTATCAAGACCGGGTTTCTCAAGACCGTGTTACTCTGTCCTGGAACTAGCTCTTGTAGACCAGGCTCCGGCTGGCCCTGAACTCACAGAGATCCACTTGCCTCTGCCTCCCGAGTGCTGGGATTAAAAGCGTGTGCCACCACCGCCCGGCCCAGCCTACCAGTATTCTTTCCACTACTCCTCAAGTCTCTTCTCTAGAAACTCACATGTCTCAGCAAAGACCACATCCAAGAACATATAAAGTCCATTGAAGCACTTTAGAAACCCTTGAGCCTCATTTTAACTTTTTTTTCTAGCTAAATAATATATTTCTACATATAGTCATGGTGCTAGTTAGCTTGTATTATCGTGACACAAACTTCCTGAGATGGGGGACTGTCAGTTGAAGAATTGCCTCCATTGCATTGTTACTCTAGGCAGTATCATCCCTAGGCAGGTAGGGCTAGCTACCTAAGAAAGGTAGTGGAGCAAGCCCAGCTAAGCAAGAAAGTAAGCAAAATTCCTCATCGGTTTCTGCATCAATTCCTGTATCTCTAGGTTCCTTCCTTGACTTCTCTCCAGGATGATCTCTAACATATAAAGTGAAATAAGCCCTTTTCTCCCAAGGCTGCTTTTATTGTGGCATTTTATCACAGCAATTGAAAAGTAAACTATAACAAAATTGATACCGGTGAGAGGGACCTTGCTGTGATGGGTCTGAGCATGTTGTGAGAGAGAATTGAGTAGCTTTAGGCAAGAAGAGCCATTGATATGCTGTGGGAATTTGCAAGCTAACGCTAAGAGAAATGTCAAGCATAGAGAGCTTGTGATGCTTCTGACTACCTCAAAGACTACCAGGAATGTTTGTGCAATATATTTAAATTAGAAATTTGTGGAAGTGAAACCTTCAGTGCTTTATTGGGATCAATGTTGATTAGCTGGACCTGGAAATCAACTGTAATTATTAAGAGGATCAATATCCTTGTGAAATCTGGGAATGTTTCCCAATGGCCGTGCACAGAAGCTGTGATCCAGAGGCAGGCAGAGGCTGCATTCAAATAGGCAGCTGAACACGGTGCTGTGGAGGAGTCTCCCAAGTTGTTCTGGTTTTGGCAGCATAAATGCTTCAGAATTGAAGGAGTCATGCAGACAAGCTGCAGTTCATGATGTGGCAGAGTCAGAGCCCCCGAAGTGGCCATTGGTAAAGGTGCAACATCGGTTGCGGTTGCTGTAGAGCCCCAGCAAGTGGAGATGCAAGACATTGGAATGATCAATGCAGACACCAGAAGGCATAGAGTGAGCTTGCCTGAACCTCTAAAAGAATCTGTCTGTGCTGTCTCTACAGAGTGCAGCTGCTATGCTGGAAGGCTTTCTGGCTTGATCTTGTGTGGGTCTTGTTCAGGCTACCACAGCTGCTGTGAGTTCGTGATTTCTATAGTTCCATTATGGCCAGAGGACACTGTTTTGCTGGGACCTATAACTGTTATGATCTCTCTCTTCTCTTCAGTATTGACTTGGGGAAGAGTTTGTAACATAGATATCCTGTTTGTGGCTGAGCATTCTACAGACACTTACTCTCTACACTTCGGCCGGTTTGATTTTTCTGTGTTAGCAGTTGTGACTTTCTACATTAGCAGCTATCTACTGCACAAATGAGCTCCACTGATGAGGTCTCAGAACTGTACTAATTTATGGGTATAGAGATACAGATACAAAGTTAGAGGGCAGTTTGATCCCATATCTCATTAGCAAAGTAATAGTTTAGATACACTGCTGGGACATACGAACTTCTCAACCATTCTGATGTGTTTCTTTCTGTAGAATGGACCTTCAATTTAATTAGAAGGCAATTAGTTATCCCTGTAACATCTGTGACACTATTGCACACATGGGTGTATCTTGCCGCTAGTTTTTTTTTATTAGCTCACATGGTTCACAACATGGTTAGGCTCCTGATGATAGGTGAGATAACTCAGACCCAGAAAGACAACTAGTGCCTTGTGCCCTCCCTCATATTTGAATCTTTATATTTGTGTGTTTAATTTTTAGTACAAGTTTAACTTATTGAATCATCAAAACTAGAAAATGAAAAGAAGAATCTTAATGTGGGGGTATTGCCATTACTTTTATATTACTATGATAAGACACCATGGCCAACATAACTGATGAAAAAAATGTTTATTTAAGGACTACAGTTTCTGAGTGTTAAAGTCCATCACTATCAGCAGGCAGGCAGAAGCTGGATCAGTAACTAGGAACTCACATCTTCAGACACAACCATGAGGCAGAAAAAATTCACTGGGAATGGTGTGGGCTTTTGAATTTAAAAGCCCAGTGACACACTTCCTCCAACAAGGCCACACCTCTTAATCTTTCTCCAAAAATATACCAACAGAGAACCAAGCATTCAAATATACGAGTCTATGGCCGATTCTCATTTAAAAAACAACATTCCCCTCTCTGGACCCCATAGTCTCATGGCAATATCATAAATCAAAATCCATTTTGTTCAACTTCAAAAGTCTCCATAGTCTTTCATAGTCAACAGCACAGTTTAAAAGTCCAATATCTATTTTCAGGGGCTGGGCAATATCTTCCTTGTAAACCCCCGTAAAATAAAACATCAGGTTGCATACTTCTAATATACAATTGCACAGAATATACATTATCATTTCAAAAGGAAGGAAAGAGACATTAAGAGGAAATATTGGATGAATTCAAGACCAAAACCCAGTAGGAAGAACTCTAAATCCTGTGGCTCAATGTCTTATGTTAAGGGGCTTAGATGGCTCCACTCTTCTATCTTTGGTGAATACAACACAGTTTTCTTCTTGGGCTTTCTTTACTCCCTATCTATAGATCTCTTTAATAAATGTCTTATGGGCTTGGTATCCCATCATCTTAGGGTTTTTAATGCAGTTCAGGCTTTTCTTTTATAGCTGCATGCAGTGGCCTCTCTAGTCTTCCAAGCAAGTATTTCCTGTCACATTCCTGGCTTTAGAGGCCCTTACCAATGAG
Organism: Microtus pennsylvanicus; assembly: GCF_037038515.1. NCBI lineage: Eukaryota > Metazoa > Chordata > Mammalia > Rodentia > Cricetidae > Microtus > Microtus pennsylvanicus. The sequence continues at coordinate 71,590,290 of NC_134590.1, read as the reverse complement.
AAATATTCCAAAACGCCTTTACTCATGTATTATTTATAATGTGGAAGTCATAGCCATATGGACAATGCAGTCAAGTCTGACTATTAACTAAGGATGAATATTGGCAACCTGGAATCACACCATAGCAGCCTCAATTTGTTGCTTTGTAGGAGCAGATAGTTCCCTAGGTGTTGCTTTTTTGCTAGTTGGAAACTTAGCTGGGGAAGCCACTGCCTTTATTTTCTTTCCCATCAGGCCTCTTCTGTCTTTTATCACAAACCCCAACATCAAGATTTCTTTGCTCTTTTTTCTCCCCAAACTGTACATTTTTGCATTTTATTTTTCTTCACTTGCTCTTTTTTATTCTGGACCTGAATAAAATTGATCACTAATAACCCCACAATATATAGTCAATATTAGGCTGTCCTAAAATCTCTTCCACCAAAGAAATTAATCTTGAACTCTTCATTAACAGATTCTTGGGAAAATGGCAAAAAAAAAAAAAAGCAGTCACAAGTCACATTCTTTTCCAAAATATCACAAGAATGGTCTCAGGTCCAGTGCTAGTATTTGTCTCCCATGAAACCTCTTGAACTGGGCTCCCACTGTCCACATTGCTCTCAGCACCACTGTTATCCAAGTTCCTAAAAGGATTGTCTATTAAGCCCTACTTATAGCATTCAACTGCTTTTCTAAGTCTCAGAGTCTTTCACTTTTCTCAAAACAAAATGAAAATAAAAAATTCCCCAAACAAACAAACAAACCCAACAACAAAAGCAAAAACAACAGCAAAAAACCCAGCCCACTCCTGGAACCACATTCTATCTTAGTTACTTTTCTGTTGCTCTGATAAGATATTATGTTCAAGGAACTTCATGAAATAAGACAGAGTTTGTATTTGGGCCTTTCAGTTAGCCATCATCAGGCACTCTGGCAGTATTGGAACACTAACCAAGAGGTCACTGATTGAGAAACAACAACAAGGCAGAGAACTGACCAAGACATTTGAAACTTCAACCCTTCTGCCCCCAGTGACACACCTCTCCCAATTAGGTCAGATCTCCCAATTCTTCCCCGATAGTTCCACCAGCTGGGGATCAAATATATGAATTCATGTCGGGGACCATTCTTATTTAAACGACCACATAGATAATAAAACACAGATAATATGATTGAGAAAGGAAGAATAATAGAGGGTGTGGTTTAAATAAGGAGAAAGATGAGAGCGTGGTATAGAGTAGAAATGCTTTGGAAGAGATTCTAAAGTTCTTCAAGGGAAAAGAAAATGACCCGAGCACTAATTTAATTCAGAATTTTAAGAATATGCAAAGAACACTAATGAAGGCAGTTCTTTAAGCAAACACACTGAAATGTAACTTTCTTCTCATTTTTCTCTTAACCCCACCTCTCAAATTGTAACTATGAACATAATTATAAATTTTGAGATTGAAAATAGTCTAGGGCTTGTCTAAGACTAGAGAAATAGTAATTGGGTGCTGGTAGATAAATGGAGTAATCTAATGGTCTTAGTTCATGTTCTATTGCTGTGGAGAGACACCTTGATCATGGCAACCCTTCTACAGGAAGACATTTTATTTGGGCTGACTTACGGTTTCAGAGGTTTACTATTGTCATGACAAGATGCATGGAGACATGCTGGCAGGCATTGTGCTAGAGGAGGAGCCAAGAGTTCTACGTCTGGATCTGCGTGTAGCAGGAAGAGAGAGATAGTGGCCCTGGCTTGGGCATTTGAAGCCTCAAAGCCCAACCCAAGTGACACTTTTCCTCTAACAAGGCCACACCTACTCCAACAAATCCACACCTAATAGTGTAACTTCTTGGTGACAAAGCATTCTAATCTATGAGCCTTTGGGGGGAGATTCCTATTCAAAGCCCCACACTAATATATAGTGAATGATTTCTTTTATCTAAATTATATCTTAGTATGTGACATCTCTGATACATAGGTACACAAAGTACAAAAGAAAGATTGGCAAAACATCATTTTTTAATAATAAAATGCATTAAGGACTTCATAGTATATCTGGAAAAATTTACCATTTTTGAAATATATATAAATAATCAGATTAAGATTTGGTATGATTGCTCATCAATTTAAAGTTTGTACTGCCTTCCACAGGACTCAAGGTAATTCTCAGTATACAAGTTGGGTGATTCACAATAGCCTATAACCCCAGTTTCAGGGAGACTGCTACTTCACCTGGCCTCTGTAGATCTTACATTCATGTGCATACAATATCCCCATATAAAAATAAGTAGAAAGAAAATCTAAAATGAGTACAGTCATTTAAAACATTTTATAAAATTATTTTTGTTTTGGAAAGAAAACAATGATTAGTGATAAATCAAAGTTTGGTTGGAGAGTCAAGTGTGTCACTACAGAGCTTGGCTCCCTTTCCTTTTTAAACTCCATAAAAAGCAGTGCTTTTATCTCATCAGCTACTGGTCTCAGGTTTGTGTACGAGTGACTGGATGGTCTTTCTTCCTTTACATAGACAAACAAATTAAAAAAAATTAAAATGAAGTTAAACAAACTTCCTCAAGATTTTCAAACCAGTAAACGAAAAAGTTAAGATTTGTCATCAGGGAGGCTGGTTCTCTCGTGGTGTAATTTAACGATCAACCACACAGCTACCTCTAAACAAGCAGTCTTCAACTTAGGGGTTGGGACCCCTTAGGGGCTGCAAATCAGCTATCCTGCATATCAGATATTTACATTATGATTTATCACAGTAGCATAATTGCGATTATGAAGTAGCAACAAAAATAATCTTATGACTGGGTTCAGAGCAACTTGCGGAACTATATTCAAGGTTCTCAGCATTAGGAAGATTGGGAACCACCGCTATAGGTTCCTGGTATAAACCTCAGTGTTGATAAATCCATGATTTAATCATTGCTGCATCACCCACTTTTAAGTCAAATTATGTCAGGTGATGAATGTATAATGGGATAATGGTTCAAATTAAACTCAACATCTACTGAGATGGAAATCCACTCTGTCCATTGCTTCTGTTCATAGTGTCCCTAATGAGACAATATACATTCTTTAAAACATGACTGTGTTCCAGTTTTACCATATTATCATTAGTTTGTGTACTATATGCACAGATTATGCCTTCACTATAAAGAACATTTAGAACTGTGACTAAATGAAAATTGACAACACCTTGAAAATTTGTCCGCCCAACGTATATTTAAAGTTATATTTCAAATTCAGTGTGTTTTCCTTTTTGTTTAATCTAAATAAATAATTTATGTAAAAGTGAAAGGACTAGAAAGTATTGATGACTACGTGTAAGCCGAGACTAGAAACATCAAATTTTAAAAAGCTACAAAAATCCTGAAATGTTGGGCCTGAAAAGTCTGCACTACACAGACAAAGAAAATATATATTTCTTTTCTTAGACATCCTTAATTTTATACCGCTTCAAGTGATAAAATTTGAAAGCTAGATGGCACGTAGAGAGATGATGACTATAAACAAAGCATAGACAAGTACCATGCATGATGACGGGTGGTAGATATCTGATTATATCCTTCCCCTGTCTCCTCCCCGCCACCACCTCCCATTTCCCTCCCCCTCCCCCAATCAACTCTCCCTCTCTCATCAGCCCGAAGAGCAGTCAGGGTTTCCCGCCCTGTGGGGAGTCCAAGGACCTCCCACCTCCTTCCAGGTCTAGTAAGGTGAGCATCCAAACAGCCTAGGCTCCCACAAAGCCAGTACGTGCAGTAGGATCAAAACCCAGTGCCATTTCTTTACTTCAAACATTCTTTCTAAAGTATCCATGTTTGAAACAGATAGCAAAATGCTATCCATGTGATGGTAAATTATAGACTTAGGAAATTGCTTACACATTATTTCCAATGGCTGATTTACAAAGTATTGGCACACCAGGGCTATTGAACATTCCTTGTGGGAGGATAGTCTATTGGTATCTCCTAGTAGGCTGAGAATTATTATAGGTAGGCACTCTGAATGCAAATTTTTCTTTATCCTTTTCATGTAAAGGTATAGTAAAGAAATAATCTTTAAAATAAATAACTATAAAAGGCCATCTTTTGGTAATAGAGAAGGCAGAGGAACTCCTGATTGTAGAGGGCCCATAGGCTGAATTACGTTATTGGTAGCTCTTAGATCTATCACCATTCTCCATTTACCAGATTTTTTTTTTAACAAATACAGGAGAATTCCAAGGGCTGGTTGATTTTCAATATGGTGAGCATCTAGTTGCTCTTGTACCAGCTGTTCTAAAGCCTGTAACTTATCTTCAGCTAAGGCCACTGCTTAACCCATATTGGTTTCTCAATTAACCATTTTAAAGGTAGGGCTGTTGGTACCTCTAAAGGTTTGCTAGTTGCTTTATGCTCTTTTACAGCCTGAATGGCTAGTGACCTTTGTGTATAGTACCTTATAATATCCTTCCCAGAATCATGAGTTCCTGGGAGTACAGGAATGTTAATCTGGGTATTTCATTGCTGCAGCAGGTCACGATCCCATAAATTTCCTGCAATATCAGCCACATATGACCTCAGCTTCCTTCTCTGACTTTCTTTCCCTGCTCATCAGCTCCAATAATTTCCTCAATTGTTTCAAATTTTTTACTATTGTCCTTTGTAAAGCCTTAATCTCCTGGACTGTATATATTTTTGTGATTTCAATGAGGCACCTAGCCTCTGGTCCTCATTCTGCATATGTGATTTCAAGGTCTGAAGTTTCTCCTTTAAGGATAATATCTCCTCCTTGGACATTACTTGAATGGCATGCAGATTGCTATCGTGGAAAGATATCTGCTAACTTATTATAACTTTTTAACAAATTTTAATTGTTATTTTCAATAGTATGAATTTTTTCAGATAATTTCTTACTACCTCCAGATAGGGATTCAATTTTTCTGTCAAATTAATTTTGTCCTTTTTAATAGTATTAATTTTTTCAGGCAACTTTTGATTTTCAATGTTGTTTATTCTGTCAACTAGCTATTCATTATTAGTCTGTAAAGACATTATTACTAAAAGACCCATATTCTCTCTTACTGATAGAATATGAAGAAGAAAACTGAGTCTCAATATCCAATAAATTGAAGCATCACCATAACCATATAAACTTTATATAATACAATTCATAGTATTACCAAAAAAGTTACTAAAAGTTTCAATATTAATGTAATCTGCCGTATTGATTTATTAATTGTATGTTATACGATCTGGTAAATGGTGTTAGGTGTAAAAATCTTTATCGTCCGTTGATGCAGAGTTGCAGTTGCCACAGGAATGGTCTTGATTTGCTTTAATTCTAAGCTGCTTTAGTTTCCCACCTTGGTACTGGTTAAATATTGAGAAGTATGCTTTGCTTGACAAATTAAAAGCAATTAAATCAATTCTATACACAGAGCAAGAAACCCAGAACTCATGGGCAGAGAGCAGAAACCTGAAGCTGTACAAGCCAAAACATGGCAAGGAACTGTACCAGGGACCTGTGCCAGGAACTGTGTTGCAGGAGGTCCTCCCGCTCCTCCAGCCTATAGCTGCTGAGATACCAGCCCATTGGGGTGTGGTCTCTCTCCCTTTAAAAAAGCGTCCACTTCCCTCTCCTCTCTCTCTCTTCACTTCCTGCTCCGCCTGCGACTAGACTCCCTTCCTGGTTGCATAGAGGTCTGTTGCCTGGGACAGTGATCTGTAAGTTTTTTCCCCTTTAAATAAATACCACCCTATTAATCATAATTCCAAACTGGTGTGGTATTGTTTGTGACTTACGCCTTCAGAACTGTGTCAGGTAACATGGCAGTTGTGCATGCGCTTGGAAAATTTTCGTGTTGGCACATGCAATAAGCTCCGCTATGGTGGGGGTTCTACAAAACAACTGTTTAGGTAAAAGTAAGCCAAGCAGGCAGGGTTGGGAGACTGTCTGGGCTATGGAATGGCTAGGCCTGTAGGTCATCCACCTGGTAGGTGTGGAGTCAGAATCCATGTGGGTGCCAGATGATGATGAAGGATGCTTAAAAGAAATCCCACATTAGCTCAGAATTGTGAAAAATAGACAGTTATTTATTTAGGGGTAGACTCACAAAGCAAATTCTCTGTTGGAATGGAAAACAGAAACCAAATCCCACAGCCAGTAAAAAGACCAGACACATCCTCTACATCAGCATAAATAGTATAAGAAGCCATGCCCAAGTGGGCAGGTAACCACTGGCTGTAAGACTTCCTACAGCAAACCTGGTCTTTGTTGGAGGAGAGAGGCACTTGTTGGTTCCCAGCCACTTAGCTCTGAAATAATGATACAGAAACTGTATTAATTAAATCACTGCTTATCCCATTAGCTCTAGTTTCTTATTAGATAACTCTTACATTTTAATTTAGCCTATTTATATTAATCTGTGTATGGCCACAAGGCTCTGGCTTACCGAGAAAAGTTCTGGTGTCTATCTCCCGTGTGGCTACATGGCTTCTTCTCCTTTACTCTACCTTTTTTTCTCCCAGCATTCAGCTTAGTTTTCCCACCTATCTCTCTTCACCTATAGCTATATACTATAGGCCCAAAGCAGTTCCTTTATTTATCAATGGTAATCATACAAAACAGAAGGAAATCCCACATCACCTCCCATTTTCTGTTTAAATAAAAAAGAAAGGTTTGAACTTCAACATAGTAAAATTACATATAACAAAACAGGTATCACACAAGAATTACAGTTACAATATTTATATCTATTTTATCTTTTGTTATAAGTAAGGAAAATTATAACTATAAATTCTTCAACTCCATCAAAGATTCCAGAAGGATATAATATTACCTAAGTAAAAGGAAGTACATTTAAGAAACTTTCAAAACTCTAAAATTGACAGAGACATCTCACTGCCTAGACAGTCACTCAAAGTTCTGTACCATTGGGGCATCCATCTTCAGCCCACAGGCACACGGTATCCAGCTGACTTTCCCATGAAGCAGGAAATTTCAAAAGCAGTTCCACCTATATTGGCAGCTTGTCCATCACATTTTTCTGTGTCCTACAGAATGTTTGGCAGACTCTTTTGTGTATCAGGAACCCCAAAGGATCATCTCACCTTTAGATTAGTTCAACAGTTATTTCTCTGTGGATCTTGCATGTCCAGCTTATCAAGCAGTTCAGATAAAAGCAGTTTCTTGCCCAAATACCTAACCAACTCTATAAGGAGCCTCTTTGATGCCCATCTTCCTCTTGAAGTAATTGGTGCTGCCAGGAACAAATGTGTCTCATTATCATGAAAAGTCCTAAATTCTTAAAACATTTAAATGCCATGTTCTGTAGGTCTTTGAAAGGTTTGAAGAACACCTGCTAATTGAAATACTTCTCTATACATCTAGAAAATCTAAGTAACATGACCACAAGCTTGACTATTATAGATGATTATCTATTAACCTGTATTTCTTGATTATACATTACATTTTTAAATGATCTACACAAACACAATACTTTAATCAAGAGCAAAAACTACATATAACAAAATTGACCTTAAATTTGTATCAATAAACAAGATCCATACCAATGCAAATTTCTATAACATATCCCTCTTTAAATATAAATAAACATTTATAAACAATATTTTGGAATATTGACATAGTTTCTCCAACCTGCTTCCTGCTGTTCATTGGGTGAAATATTTTCTTTTTGGGGGTGTTCATGGTGACCTCTCAGGAGGTTGTTGTTTATCAAACCATATTAGCTTAGAATGAATCCACAGGTTCTCATCCTCTGTGGAAACAAAGGAAGAACCTCTTTTCCAAAGCAACATATCCTTAGGTTCAAATTCGGAAGTCAAGATACCATTATAATATACATGTTGGTTTAGCCTAACAGCCCATACAATGAAATGTCTCTCTGGACTTAGCTCCTTCACAGTTAAAAAAATCAAAGAAAATGCAATAATATACATAATCCAGACTCTCTGTGCATAGTCCTTCTTTACATAGCTTATTTTTCTTTATTCCTTTTAATTTATGACTGCCTGTATGCTGTCTCTTTAAAGACTTTTTTTTAAAAAAATGATTTACTTCTTTTCCAATTCTCCATACTCTTTTTCTTCTCCTCACACACCTATGTACATTTATCTAACACATTTAGATTCATTTAGAGGTCTTTTGTGTCTAAATCTGTTCTATGTATTTATAGTTATTTATTGTTCAGGAGTGCTTCTTAAAATTCTAAGAGCTTCTTAAAATGTAAGCTGCAGCATTACTAGGTCAAATACAGTACTATCTGCTTGTCCTACCAAGTCCAGCATAGCAGAGCTGCTTTTACCTCTGAGAGCCATGCACACCACCCCAATTTTAGGCACACAGCTGGTCAATGTTGCCATCAAGTAAGCTGTAGCATGTTTCTTATAAACCCCATCCAAATTCTCCATGTCTCAAAAAAAGCAGAGGTCATGCTAACAGCATGGCCCAGAAAGCCAGCATTTCAAAACTATGTGGGTTTTCTTCTACTGCTCAGTCAGGAAAACCTCTCTTAAAGGAGCCATGCCTCTGCTTGCTTCTAGCAAGCAGAGCCCATCCAAGAAAATGCCACTAGCAAACAATGCTTAACTCCATTCTTTTGTGTCTAGAATTCATGTGCAAGCCCTCTCAGGTTTTAAGTGGATTTTAGTTGGCCATGTGGGCACCAATTTTTTGGAAGAGAGAGTGCTTGTTGGTTCCTGGCCACTTAGCCCCGAAATAATCACACAGATACTGTATTAATTAAATCACTGCTTGACCCATTAGCTCTACCGTCTTATTGGCTAACTCTTACATATTAATTTAGCCCATTTCTATTATGCTGTATATGGCCATAAGGCTGTGGCTTACCAAGAAAGGCTTCAGCATCTGTCTCCAGTGAGTACTACATGGCTTCTCCTTGACTCCACCTCCTTTCTCCCAGCATTCAGCTTAGTTTTCCCTGCATAGCTCTCTTCCCCTATAGCTCTGCTAATAGGCCCAAAGCAGTTCCTTTATTTATCAATGGTAATCATAGCACACAGAGGGAAATCCCACGTGAGGTCTTCTTTCTTTTTCTTTAGTTTTGTTTATTTCTGTTTTTTTACCCTTTTCTTGTTGAAGTTTTTTTTTTCTCATTGTTGTTATGTAGCTTATGTAAGCCTCCAATTCCACATCCTCTTGTCTCTATCTCCCAAGTACTAGGATTTCTGGCTTGATCTTTTACACCCCTAATTTTCAAGAGGACTTTCATCACAGGCTACGTTACCTGAAGATACTTTAATTTACAGGCCAATTTTCCCTTTGTTGCCTTTTAAAAGCAGTACGTTTTTTTTTTTTTAACTGAATAATGAGCATTGTTGTTATTGAGCTGTACTGGAGACTAGAAGACCTTTTCTTTAGCAATAACTGCCAGGGAAGGACAGGGAATTTGTGTTTTCACAGTTACAATACTAAGCTGTGGCCCATTGTCCATTTCAGTTTTGCTGACATATTCTTGCATGACTGTGTATAGTTTCCCTCCACAGGGTGCCCATTGTATGCCAGCCATGTGCACTGCTCTGGCATCTCTTTTGAGTTGTGCTTGTTTTCATCATATCTGCTCTGTCTTCCTCCCGGTTTATAATCTCATTTAATTCAGCTGCACATTTGAGCACTCTTTCTTCTGCAGGTTAAATCAAATGTTGAATACGAAGTTTTTATTCCTATTACTACATATTTACAGTCTAGGATTTCGATGTGGTTTCTTTGCTATCTTTTCTTTACCAATATTTCCAGTTTGATAAAACATTGTTGCTATAACCTGCATTTAATTCCTTCTTTATGATTTCCTTTAGTCTCTTAAGCACATTGAAAACTACTCTGAAATCTTTGTAAATACATATTTGATCTCCTGTCATGGTGGATTCTATTATGTGCATTTTCTGTGTGTGTGCTTCTGTTTCTCTTTATATGTTATAGTCATAGTTAGAAATTGAGAATAACAACTGTGGGTACCAACATTACTCCTTAAAGATGCCACTGATTCAAGAGACACAGCTTTCTGAAGGAAATAAGGGGAACATAGGAGTCAGCCATAATATGCTAACTAGAAGCAAACCACCCAAAGGAAGTTCTTTACTTCTAACAATAACACCTGCCAGAATAGGACTCAGCCATCGATAAGTTTAATGGAGGCCTGAGTCTCATAGCTTACCCTGAAGCAATACCTGGTTGCAGGAAGGACCATAAACTAAGATCACCTAAGCACCACTTTAGAATGGACCATCCAAAGAAAATGTCTAACATTCCAACCACTGTAGATAGGATCACCTGCCAGCACACACACTCACCAAGACACCCGTAGACAAATGTCAGCCAATCAATCAATGGCCCTGAACCTCAGAAACCCATCACCCCCACCTTTACTACACTAAGAACCCAACTCTAAATGAGCTCGAGGTCTCTATTTTTTACAATATGTTGGATATGCAGAGAGACCGAGATTGCAAACTTGCATAAAATAAAGGCTCCTTGCTTTTACATATTGGAGTCAATCTCATTGTTGGCTTTTGGGTGACTTCACAGATTTGGGTATAACAGGGAACAGGACCTTGGTGAAAAACAGAAGCTGCTTACAAAGGTTGCAATGGGGGATACTGGAGTGAAAAGGGAACATTAGGGTTAGACAAGTGAGGCCAGGAGCAGGAAGGATCAGAGACAAGGAAGTATGTAGCTGTGTTTGAAACAGTTGATATGATATAGAGAGACAAGTTGTAAGAACTAGGGTCAGAGTGGGTGGATCAATGGTCTCTCCTCTTAGGTGTCTGGAATATGCACAACTGGGCCATGAAAGTCCCTAGGCATCATTGTCAGTATTATTTTTCTTCTAATGTGTCCAATGCCTGCAGAGATATTTTTGGGAAATATTCTTCCCCCAATGTGAAGGCTCCTTTGTTGTTCTTCAGATGGCTCACTTCTATGTGTACAAACTCTCTGCTAACAGTTCCTCTATCAGACTTCTTGTCTTTTTTTTCCCCTGCCACATTCATTTGTTAAGCTCCACTAATCACTGGATGCTTACTCTATTAGGTTTAGTAGCTCTTTGGACTTTAATTGCTCTAATGCCAAATCAAATTAATCTCAGACTCCTTTGCCTACACTGGGTTTGGGTGGGCCCTGTGGCACACTGACTTTTCAGTGGCAACTTTGTTTTGTGTGGTTATGTGGGGGTCAGGGTCAGAAGTCTCTGGTCTCCCTAGGTGAACTTTTTGGCTCGAAGTTATTGCTTTATAAATAACCAGATGAGGCTGATGAAAACCTTGGTGTTGCCAGTGCTCTGTTCTTGGCAGAGATTACATAAATGTTTGGAGTTAAGTGGAAGAAAGAATTCAAGTTATTTTGGCTAAATCAGAGAACATAGCCTCTCCTGGAAATAGCTGCTGGACAAGATGAACATCTGATGTCTCAATCCTCCTGTGAAGGTGTCCTTACTGTGACTTTTATCTGAAGGAAATGAGCCAGAAGCTAATGGCTGAACCAATTTGGAATGATTATTTAAACTAAATTGTGTCATCAAAGAGTGATATAATTAGATTGTCATAGATGGCTATCTTACAAATTTTTGTATATTTTCTTTTTATATTGTTATTTATTTGTTGTATGCTTTCAGGGCTATTTTAACCATAGTTGGATTTCTTATACCCTTTATATGTTTTGTGCTGAAACTGGTATGTCAGAGTTCTCACATTGACATTCTAGAACCCTCTATCCTCTAAAAAAAATTTCTTTAATTTATTTCCTTTAAAGTAACTTTCCTAAAGAGTATCATTTAATTTGACTTCATTTACACTGGATTTGCTAAACATTATTGATTTGTCCTAGACTTATAGACTATTAGATTGGTCCATTTAAAGTTTTTAATTTCCTGATTATTTAATTATCTGATGATCTTTATTTATTTGTCTTATGTATATTTTAGCTCTGCTTAGTAGTATATTATGACTGATTTAGTAGTCTAGATTGATGCACATCATCACTGAAGAATTTATAGATTTCAAATGCGTATGTTTGCTTTATCTGGATTCTTTCTTTTCTGTAGACAAGAATGAGGGGCTGGAGAGATGGATCAACAGTTGATAGAACATACTGCTCTTGTATTCAGTTTCTATCACCCACATCAGCAGTTCCCAGCTTTCTGTAGCTCCAGTTACAGGGATTCTGATGCCCCTCTGGTTTCCATAGACATGCCCGTGCACATGCACACACATACGTGCACATGCATATGCACACATCTGCAAACAAAAGTAAAATAATTCTTAAGAATTGAAAACAATGAAAAGTGTTATCTTTAATGAACTATACTCATGACAGGTTGACTTTCTGTCAAATAAGCGGAAGAACTGGCAGTATTGTCTGAAAAACACAAACTACCAAACTTTTTGAGGAGAATGTAGCTTGAATTAACTTGTGTATATTTTCCCTAGTTTTTACACGTGTTTATTATAATAAACAATAAAGTTCCACTCCGATACATTATACTTAGAGGTCACACACTTTGGTGATATTCACTTGAATTTTTTCCCCTCCCCTTTTTCTTCTTCCTTCCTCTATGCAAAAAATCCCTTATCTACTTCCTATGTCTTTTAAAATACAAAGTCCACACATGACTTAAAACCTGTCCCATTATCTATGAGTCTGACATTTTATTCAATGTGGTGATTGCTAGTTTCATCTGTTTTAGTCCTGCTAATGACATAATTTTCTTCTTTATAAGTAGATAAAACTCCATTCTGTGTATAATAACAGTTCTTAATTTATCTGTTAATGGATAATTAGCTTATCTGTAAGATAGCTGTTGTACATTGCATCACAGTAAACATAGGTATACAGGTATCTCTGTTGTGTACTAACTAAATTCTTTGTTTAGCTCTATCTTACAGGATTGTAAGCCACATGCTGAGTAGAATTAAGTCAAGAACTGGCAAATGATCTACTTCTGTGCTCACATATGCTATTCTTAATTCTATCTATTGTAAGAAAAAGGCTTGTATTTCTTGCTGCCTGCTATCTGGGGGCCATTGTCTTACTTACAGTGCTACCTTCTACTTAGAAAAGCTTTGAAGGGAGGCAGAGGCAGGCAGATCTCTGTGAGTTCAAGACCAGCCTGGTCTACAGAGCTAGTTCCAGGACAGGCTCCAAAACCACAGAGAAACCCTGTCTCGAAAAACCAAAAAAAAAAAAAAAGAAGAAAAAAGAAAAGAAAAGAAAAGCTTTGAAGATGGTCTGAATAATCTCAAGTAGCAAGGAGAAGAGAGTCTACCAACAAGAAGGCTTGCAATAGTATGTAAAGTAACCATAGAGTGGGAGCCATTGTTGCCAGAGTCTCCTATTGAGAAGCAAATCACAGAGCACACCCAACAACCAAAGGTAGGGAGGGATTAACTAAGGGTGTGACTCAGTCTTTAAATCCAAATGGATTAAAGACCTCAATAGCAGTCCGAACACACTGAACCTGATAGAAGAGAAAGTGGGAAGTACTCTACAACACCTGGGCACAGGAGACCACTTCCTACGTATAACCCCAGCAGCACAGACATTAAGGACCTCATTGAATAAATGGGACCTCCTGAGACTGAGAAGATTTAGGAGTCAGTCTTAAATCCTTTCCAGTGGGGAAGGCTTCACCTGTCACAGTCCATTACCAGGTCTGTGACTCTCCCAGAGGAGGGAGCTGTCTAAGAAAATAATAAAATTTCTCCAGACATTCTTCCTTTTTTTCCTTTTAAATATTAATCTATTTTAGTTCTTTGCATAATACTGTGGGATCTCTCTCTCTGACTCCTTAAAGGATTCCTGGATTTATAGCTTTCTGATGAAATTTTGTCTTTTTCCCCCATGCCCTTATAAATTACAGAAAATTTCTGAAAAATCTTACTTTCTAAGAGTTACTCTTTAATCCATGAAGAGAAATTCTAAGTGTTTGCTCTGCTTTTTTTTTTCATACGACTGAGCCATGTAGCTGTGTCATCCTTTCGTAATTGTAGAACAAGTAGTCATATCATGTCACCTTTCAAAAACTATTGGTTTCTCCCTCCGACCACAGAATGACACCTTTAAACCCCTTGACATTATTTTGAGTCCACTTCTCCATGATCCACTCTGATTCTTCCCCGACTTTTGAGATTTTTTTCTATTTTATCAATGCACCATACTGTTTATGTCCCCAAATGTGCAGGATTATTCCTTATTTTGCTGTCTAATAAAGATCCTATTACTCACAGAGACAGAATTGAAAAGAAGTAATATGGTATATTTAAATAAAAAATAGTGATCTGCATATGTGTATAACTTGATCTAAGGTTAAAAAGTGAGATTTTATTACTGCCACATGCACAACTGCTCTATTCTGCTCCCCAGTTGTATCTTCCCATATTTACCCTTGAGCTAGTTTTGACATTTGTTAATACTATTCCCCCTTCTTTGTAAATATGATTTTATCACTTAGGCATGAATTTTTAAACAATGGATGTTTGATTTTGAAATTCATATTAATAAAATCATACCATAAGTATCCTTCTGTGGCTTGCTTATTTTGTTCAAAATTACACATCTATGATCTATCTGTGTTGATGCCCATGGCGGTACCACCAATCTTTTCATTGCTTTGTAACATTGCATTCTACAGTGTGCTGCAATTTATCTAATCTGCTGCTGATAGAAATTTAAATTGTTTCTAGCTTTTGAATGTGACAAAATTGCTGTTTTGATCATTTTCATGCAGGTCTCCCAGTTCACAAATGTGTAACATATACATGTAGGAGTAAAATGTCTTGAATTAAAGATACACAAGCACAAGAGCTCTTTATAAAAATGGGTTTGCTGGTAACAGAATTGCTACTGTTTGAACATTTGTTCCCCCTCAAGCTCATGTTGACATTTGCTGGAGTAGTGTTAAGAAATGGACATTTTGACAGGTCATTAGACTCTGCTGTCATGAATGGATGAACGCTATCTTTATGAGGGTGGGTTGCTCATTGAAGGTAATGGTTCTCATGTAAGGATGAGGTTGAGGCTGATCCGCTTTCTTTTTTCCTCTATTGCTCTGCTTTTTTCCCCTTTTCTGCCATGGAAAGGTAGAACAAGAAGACCTTTTCCAGATACTTTCATTTGACCTCCAGCTTCACAGTCTTCAGAATTATGTGTCAATATATTCTGATTCATGATAAATTACTCAGTGTCAGATGTTTTGTTACAACAGCACAAAACAGTTTGACAGGTTTAATGCTCCATATTATTATGCCTTTTAAAATATCAGAGTGTAGCTTCAATTGACCTGGGTTAGGGTTATGGAGAGATTATGGCTGTGAGATTATCTGTGAGAGCATTGGCCAAGAGATAGGCATGCAATTCTAAATAGACTAGGGTGATAACCTTTCAATTGACTTGAGCCTCGAAGAAAATAGTAAGGGGATGAGGCAAACTGCTCTGTTTTGAACTGGCCTTTAGATAGCCTTGAACTGCCTTTAGATATTGGAATATATTTTCAAATACCCTGTTGGGTATCCAGGATACACACTACACACACACACACACATATATACACACACATATATACATACACACATATACACATATGGGGAGTATATGTTTTATGCAGTAGCTATTGAAATCTTTTTTCACTTTTAATTAGATATATTTCAAGATATTTTTTCCTGGTTAATTTATGTGTTAATTTTACACTTTCTGGCTAAGCACGTTGCTTAGATTCACAATGTTCTTGGCATATTTTGATGCAGATACTTTCTATTTTTATTGTAATTATTCGTACCAATTACTGTGGAGGGTAAGAGTCATGTGCAGTCAAAGTTAGACTAGTGTAGAAAAAGAAAAATCTACTGAGGCAGAGCAAGCACCAGAATCAAACTCAGACACAAAACTGAGATGGTGATAATTAGACTGGGAATTTAAAGGCAATTTGTATACCAAGGACTCTAATAGAAAAAGTGGTGGAGGTGCAAGAGCATGCAGTTGAGGTAAGCATAAAGGCAATAGTTTGAAGAATGAATGAAGTTAAAATGAATTAACTCCAGGGAAGGTAATAAAAATAAAAACTAAAATAAATGAAGAGTTATTTGGTGAACTTGCCAGAAGATTGTTCACTGAAATATGAAAATATAGATGGTAATGTCAATTTTCATTGTCAAAATGTTAGGCATACATTACTGAGTAAGAAATCAGCTGACGTGTGTGTGTGTGAATCTAACAGTTGAGCATGAGAAATGACCAAGCAACAAGTCCAAATAAATATAGCAGAGAGAAAATTTAACAGTTGACTCAAACAGCATTTCAATACAGTCCTCTAATTGGTATTTAAAAAATATTCAAACACGGCAAGATATACACTTGTTCCATTTTTAAGGAATTATTTATCAAATTTACAAAATAGACAAAACTGTGAGCTATAAAAAACATTCCAACAAATTCTGAAAAGTATGGAAATCACAGAATATGTTTTTGATTTCCAGTTGAGTGAAACTAGAAATCAATAGCATGATAGACAACAGTAACAAAGAAATAATAAAAATCTCCAAAGATAGTATAAAAGAATTACTTCTAGATAACAGGAGTAGAGGAAGATGTGTCATGAGACTATATTCTTCTCTGAAGATTCATAGGCAGATAGTATGTGCTGGAGTAGGCAGAATCTCTTTCCTCAATGATGGGGTCACTGATAAGTTGTCAACGGTCCAGTGAGTGATTTCCCACTCACATTTACGTAAACAAACACAATTAAACTCAGTGGTTAAAAAAAGATATTAATGAAGGAATACTCTGCTGAGAAGAAAGATGTTGGCAGATAAGAAAGGGGATTATGGCAGATATTGGGAGCCCAAAGTCAATATATACAAGAATGAAATGGTCAAATAATAAGGAAAAAAATTAAATTTCTCAAGAAAAAGTTAAAATTTTCATGAAGAAAGGAAAATATAATTTATTATGGTTTTTGGAGAAGTAATGCTTAAAAAGAAAAATATGGTGTCATAGGAATATATTCAAAATGAAAAGAAACTAAAATCGATAACCTAAGTTTTTTTTTTTTTACCTCAAACAATGATAGTAACTTAAGGTAAAATAGGGATGAAAGAAGAAATAATGGATTGTAGAAATCAGTGAAATTAAAACAGGAAATCAATTCATCAATTCCATAACTAAACACAGATGTTTAAAAAGAATAAATGAATTTGACAAGTTTAGGTTAATTTTTTTGGGGGGGGAGGGGTGGTTTCGAGGCAGGGTTTCCCAGTTGCTATAGAGCCAGCCCTGAAAAATCCCTTTGTAGAACCAGTCTGACCTCAGACTCACAGAGATCTGCCTGCCTCTGCCTCCCAAGTGCTGGGATTAAAGTTATGTGCCACCATTGCCTGACTTAGGAGAAAAAGCACAAAATTTTGAAATTAAAAATGAAAGTGAGTTTAGCATTGTTCATCCTATGGATATTAAAAGGGTAACGAAAAATATTATGAGAAACTCTATTTTTATGAACAAGATAGCATGAACTAAAATGATCAAAATTTTGCATAAAGAAATGTCTAAAATTTGTATATGTAAAAATAAAGAGATAGAGTAAGTGTATATCTTTTAAAATATTTAAATGAAAATAGCATTCTAAAGAAGAAATATGTCAAAATCACTTCATTCCTGAGCTCCACTAAACATCTGAAGGAGGAATAATGTAATTTAGTTACAATTTCTTTTAAAATTTAAAAGTAGAGGAGATATTTTTTCATTCATTCACCAGGCCAGCATAATTGTAATATTAAAAGTGATGTAAAAGTTGCCAAGACAGGAAAACTAAAAATGAGTATTACTAATGAGCAATAACCTAAGACTCTCTGAAAAATACTATCCAGTCAAATTTATTATGTTTGAAAAAAAATTAGAAGTCATGATCAATAGGATTTACTCCAGCTGTGCAAGGCTAGATCAGCATCAATAATTTAACCAGTATGTTAACTACTGCAAGAAGTACATGGAAGAGTGCTGTCTTGTCATTCCAACTTGTCCACAGAAAGCATTAACTAACCCCAAACTCATCCAAAATATAAACTTCCATAAGACAAGAATTGGGAAAGAAGTTCCTGAATATGATGAAAAATTATTTCCAGAAAAACATAGCTGGTATCATTCTTATGATGATAAAGTAGATGCTTTTTGACTAAGGCAAAGTGCTAGGAAAGATGGCTACCTCTTCATTTTTACTCACCAGTGCCCTGAAAGTCCTTGCTAGAGCAGAAGAACAGGAAATAGGTTGAGAAGGAAATGTTTGAAATGACATGATTGTCTCTGGAAAGTTCAGAACAATAGAAAGTAAAAGTACATTCATCAGGAGCTTCTTTGCATGTCAATAATGAAATAGTAGAATTTGAAATTAAAAGATGTGGTGCTTACTCTAATAAGCATGTTCTTAGATATGAAACTTACAAATTATGGTCAGGATTTATATGTGACAAATTATAGAACTTATAAAAAAATTCAAGTATGTGATAACTAGACTATATTTTATATCCATTAATAAGAAGAATCAATACATCAAAACTGTGAACAGCTCAACCTCTCCCAATAGTTGAACTATATATACAACACAATGCCAACAAAATTCCTAAAAGGTATTTTAGAGATGCCCAAAACTTATTTTACAGATTTTATGTTCAGACTGGAACAACTGAAAAACACAGAAAAAAACCATGAAAGTGCCACACTACCTATCTTTCAATATTATTTTAAAGCTAAAGAAAGAACGAAGAAAGGATGAATGAATGAAATAGAACTCAGGGTCCTGAGATAGTACTTTTTTCATATATAAAACCAAGCAAAGGTGATTGAACAATCAGTTTTTAAATAAGTAGTGTTGATATGAACGCAAAAATAGGAACACAAAGTGAAATCGTTCACAAATTAATTGAAAATATATCATAGATGTAGATACAAACTTGCAATGCCTCTAGAGGAGCATATATAAAGCCAAGATGTCTCTGGGTCTGTGGTTTTGATGACAAAGCAAAAGGGCATTCTAATAAAGAAAGACATAAAAATTTGTGTGTAATGCATGTTGGAAATATCTGGTCTCTGAGTCACAGTGCTGCAAACAAATAAATAATTAAAAGACAAGAAATATGTGAGAAATAACTGTTTTTAACTCTTAGATGAGAAATAGAGTCATTTAAGACTCAAGGGAAACTCTTAAAACTAAACAGCAAAAACCAATACTAAGCCAACTAAAAAGAGAGCAACGTTGGAACAGAGAGCACAGGCACCAATGCCTGTGTAAAGCTCCACACCTTGTATCATTAGGGGATTGCAAATGCAATACTACTGAGATCACACCACAAGGCTGTTAAAACAGCCTGTGTACGAATTGCCAGCAGCACCAGGACTTTCCGGTACAGACGTTACATAACCGCGGCTCAGTCATTATTGGAGGCGCTCCAGCATCCTGAAGCCACTGTAGGGAAAAAATCCTGGCAGGTCATTTAAAAATCAAACAGCATAGTTTTTATGAACTACCAATCAAACTATAAAGCATTTGATCAAATATATTAGAAATTTAGATGCACATGAGAAGTCTTTTTTTAATTTTTTTTTTATTTTTCAAGACAGGGTTTCTCCGTAGCTTTTGGTTCCTGTCCTGGAACTAGCTCTTGTAGACCAGGCTGGCCTTGAACTCACAGAAATCCGCCTGCCTCTGCCTCCCGAGTGCTGGGATTAAAGGCGTGCGCCACCACTGCTCGGCTACAGGAGAAGTTTTGTGCAGATGTTCATGGCAACTTTGTTTACAATTGCAAAACCTGGCAGCTATTATGATGTTCTTTAATAGGTGAATGGATGTATCAGTTCCAGTATATGCCTATGATAGGATATTATTCAGTGATAGGAAGAAATGTCAAACTGTAGAAATCTCAACTGAAACTTTAATGCTTACCACTAAAAGATAGGAGGAAATCTTAAAAGGCTGAATACTCTATGATCACAGGCATGTGATATTCTGGAAATATAAACTATAGGTAGTGAAACGGTGGGTTAGGAGGAGAATGAGAAGATTACATGAAAGATTTTTAGAGCCTTGAAACCATGTAGTATATTCTGATTATATGCCCAGGACATTCACCATTTGCCAAATCCACAGAACTTTGTAACAGAAAATACCTTACTATAGTGAAGCATTAAGTAGAAAAATAACATAAATTTAAAAGATTGGCAGGATGTGTGTAGAGTAGGATGGAATTTAGAAATGGTCTTTAAAATATATTACCGGGAGTGGTGGGGGGAGGGCTGTGATTTTAGTAACCCTGGGAGAGAGTCAAGGACTCACAGCACTAGGGGATGGCAATGTACCCACACACACTCTCAATGAGTCACCGAGGAGCTGCTACTTCCAATGTGACTTTTCTTCCAAACCCTACACAGATGAGGCCACCTAGAACTTTAAACAGCAAAAGCTATGGACATTTTCCCATCACCCCAGAAGATAAAATGATATGCATGAGCTAGGTTCCTCAGTTTGGAAGACAAGTACAGGAAGTACTGCATTAGAGGTGGGGACACAATTATGAGCTAGAGTTAGCCCAATATCTAACCAGACTGGGACACAGAGAAATGCTTGTGCCTAGTGCTACATACGTGAGTTGCTGCGCACATATATTTCCCTGCCATTGGGGAGTATTTAAAACCTGGGTACCACAGTGTCAGTGAGCACTACTGGAGACCAGATGTGGCATCCTAACATGCCTCTGTAAAAGCAATAGTGCTCTGGGAGAAACAGCTGGTTCTGCATCTGGGGAAAGAAAGAGAATGAAAGGTAAGGAAGAGTTCAAATATAACTTAGTAGTTCCAGAATTGCTGCCTGACACAGGATCTGCCAGAGCTTTCAATCGGAAGGGCTAGAAAAATTTAAGAACAGTAGTGAAAACAGGAGTAGTAATTAAATGATAAACTACATGCCTGTGGAGTAAATCACAGATATAGGAGTTAAGTCTCCTATGAAGAACAGCTTACCCACTTTTCCCAGCGAAGTTCCAAAGAATCTGATAATTTCATTTATTTAGTAAACACAAACTTGATTTCTAATACAAAGTTAACCTTTTATGGGCACAAAATATTTTTCTGGGTAGTGGTGCACACCTACGATTGTAGCTACTAGGAAGGCTGAGGCAGGAGAATTGCTTGAGCTGAAGAGTACTAGGCCGGTTTGGATGGGATAGAAGGAACATGTATCATGACAATAATGAAAAATCTTTGTTCATGGCAATAGAAAAGATAGAAAAGGCTGGTTCTTTCTCATGTCATTCTTCTTTCTTTGTTTTCTTTTGGTCTTGGAGATAAGAGCCAGTGCCTCCTGCATGCTAGCCAAGTCCTTTAACACTGAAATATACACAAACCTTCTGAATCTCTACAGAGCCAGAGAGGAATTCTGAACACAGTCGTCTGCTCCTTAAATGCGGGCTGCTTATAGTGTCCTTGTTCAGAGTAAAGCATGGCAAAGGTAGGGAAGAATAAAACACACCTTAGCTCCTGTGAAGCTCTGACTTCTGTGTCATTATGAGTAAATCAGCAAGGAATCAAGTAAGAAGGCAGTCCATCTGCCAAACCATCCAGGAGCCTCAAAAATGTCAAGTGAGACATTTGGGTCCAAGCACATCTGTCTGAAAAGCCTGGAATAGGCCTTTCGTCATATAAAATATAGGCAAACTTTTCTGGGCTTATGTGGCAGACTAACTGAGGCATTCCAGCTGTGACTCATTGTTTGGTCCTCTCCTACCTTCCATGTTCTGAAGGCTCTGGGAGGAATATTCAGTTAGGGAGATAATGAAACGTTTCTGAAACTGCAATGTAAGTGACCTTTTCCCTTTTCTTGCTCTATATTGATTTTTTTCTTACATACAGGAAGAAAAATATCTTACCTGAGTTCTAGGGCAATCTCTGGACAGAGCGTGCTGTGGAATTGAGAAGTTCTGTCTTTCCCTGTGGTGGCCAAGAGAGAAGGCGTTCTTTACCTGGGCCAGCCATTTCTCCATTTGCTGCTTCAAATGAAGCCTCACTTCTTTCAGGTTGGTCACTTCAAGTCTATTTTTCATCCTACAGCCAGAGAACACATGTATAAATGGACCCCAACGTGTCACTTCCATTCATGAATCCCTTTAACAGTTTTCTATGCCCGCAGGCTGAAGTCCAAGTTGGTTACTGTGACCTGTTACAGCCAGACTCAGCTCCATCTCCAGTCAATCATCTATCAGACCAGAAATCCTCTTCCAGATCCCGACATACTCTTGACACTTTCACCCACACTTGCTTCCGTACATAATAGAATTGACCTATCTTTACACGGCCCTTCCTCCAAGAAACTTTTCCTGGGTAGCAAGGGCTTCATGGATAGGTATACCTGTAACTTTTCAGCATTTGATTTTGCTTGCACAGAATACTTTAGTTAGTTTTTCTTTTTAAATTATAATTTGAAAAAATTAATTATATGTGTATGAGTGTTTTTCCTGCATGTATGCATGTGTACCCTGTGCTTGCCTGGTACTTTAAGAGACCAGAAGAGAGTGTCAAATAGATTGAAAATGGAGATGTAGATATTATGAGCCATCATGTGGGTGTTAAAACCAAACTAGGGTCTTCTGCAAGAGTAGCAAGTGCCCTTATCTGCTGAACCAACTCTCCAGGCCCTTGTTATTTCATATCAAATTCACTTTGTTTTTGAAAGTTTATTGCCAGTGGTAATAATTCTGGCTGGTGACAGTCACTTATTTCATATTTAAATATTCAGTGTCTCCTACTAGTTAGTATTCTTCTGGGAGTCAAAGGTCAGCAAATAAGGGCTTAGGATACAAAACAATTCCTGCTTTCACATTTTAAAATTTATCTTCCTGGGCTAGGCAAAGAAAAGTCAGCAAGCAGAAGAAATAGGAATGTAGAACATGGTGTGTATCTAAGAGCAAAAGGAATGGGAAGGGATAATGGAGTCTGGGGAAGTAGGGAAAGAGACAGCCATTGAATATCCTCAGCAAAACCTTAAGGGAGGATAGAGTTAGTCACAGAGATTCTGGGCCAAGTACATCCCAGACAGAGTCCTACATGGACAGTAAAGGAATGCTAGGAGAGGCTAGGAAGGCAGCTGTGGCAAGTGCAGTGTGGGCAGAGACACAGGCAGCAGAAGTTCTGCCTGTTCAGCAGAAGAGGTCAGTAGAATAGCGGGAGGATTCTTCAGTCTTGCACAAAGCTTTGTTTTCCCATCTTTAGGCATGGCCTACCTGCTGACCTGGGGCAGATGGACTAATTGTTCAACCCTTCCATCACTATCTCCGGAAACAAGGATCCATACAGGACTACCCAGAAGGTTTTGGTGAATTTTAGTTCAGATATTGTTCAGTACTGAAATATAGAAGAGAGAGATTACTCTTATTTTTAGAAAGAAAAACCTGGAAGCCTGTAATGGCACTTGGATACATTCTAGAATAGCTTCCTTAATGCATCAATTGAGTTCTTATTTCTGTAATGGCTGCAAATCATCCCATAACTTATATATGAAGAGGAAAAGTTTGCTAGATTAGTGTTCAATTCCAATAACCCACTTGTGTATGATCCCGGGTCACTCTCCGATATTTCACTCTTTCAAGTATCATGGTGTGGCATGACTTGCTCCTATATTTATACCATGGACTCAAAGTCAGCCATATTTTATCCATACCCCTGTTCACCATCCATTCCTTTTAAACAACATTGAGAACAACCACAAACATCATGCAATTTTATCTGTAAGCATCAATGTTTAGGTCTGGGCGAATGATATTTTAAAATATGATCAAAAATTACTACATTTAAAATAACAGTAATGGTTGTTCTGCAAGATGAATTAACTCAGTGAATGGACAATTCTGATGTGAGGCTGGGCTCTACTCCTACTGTTTTTGCTCAGGCTTGAGTTTCATGGTTTCGAATATTTTCCCTTTTTTCAAGTTTCTTTTTTTGTGTTAAGATTATCAGGTCTTATTGATTTCTAGCTTCATTACAAGAATGAAGAAAAGAAATTTCTTGCTATTGACTTAAGGTAGAGGGAAGACTACATGATAAACTCCAGTGGTTGGTCGGATTTAACATCCTGTGTGTCAGGTATTACCTGCAGCTTATCTTTTCAGAGATGCCCCAGTGTGTCTACTAATCTAGAGCCCAGTGGGTGACTGCAGCAATACTTCAAGAAGAAATCTTAGTATTATTTTTTTTTGCTATTTCATGTAGTTCCTATGCTTGAAGTCTCAAGTTAGTTGTATTTAAATTATTTTGAGAGGATTATGACCTTGATATCAACAAAATTGAAATCCGGTTATTCAAACCAACTGATAGCTGCCCACTGACTACGGGGAGTAAGTATCTAAACACACAGTGCTTGATAAGAGACCAGTCTTAAACACTCATATTTGACACATTTGAAAATGATGGTTCATTTATTTTTGTGTTGCTAGATTTAAGAGTGCATAGTAAATGCTCAATAAATTCTGAAGGAAGGAGAATAGAGAGAAATAGTTAAAAGCTAATCAGTTTTAAGCTCTTTTGAATTACAATCACGAGGTCTGGGAGAATGTGTTTGCTAAAATAGTCTTCCCAAGATAGTTGTTCTAAGTAATTTTGCTATGCTCTTCTGTATAATTCTCATAGAGGGCATTCCTATGCAATTCCTATTAGAGCTGGACTTTGTACACAGGCTTAGCAAAATGAAAAAAACTTCCCTTTGGAACGGGGTGGACATTCTAATTTCCTAGACACACTTTATGAAACAGGGGACAGTAATCTACACATTAACCCTACAGCTGACATTTAAAGATGCAAACTTTAACCAGCCCTGTGTTTCTTCTGCATAAAGTTCTTACTTTTGCAGATCAGTTGCAGTGACAGAATTCCTTCAGTTTCTCCTACACACTATTTCTGCTTCATATTTGAAGTATGAAATATTGACAAGATATTTCTTTCATTTTAGCTTTGTGGATGTGGTTTGCATTCTTTCTGTGGTGGTTTGACTTAGAAAGTACCCATAACCCATCATAAAGTTATATATTTTAATACTTGTTTCCCTAGTTGGTGAAACTTTTGGGGAAGGATTAGGACGTGAGGCCCTCTTGAAGGAGGTGTATCACCGGGGCTGCATTTGAGGTTTCAAAAGCTCATGACAAAACAAAAAGGAATAAAGATGTAAATCTTCAGGCGCTCATATATCAGAATCTTTCATGAGGTTACAATTGAAAACGTATCTCTTTTTGCCTAACATATTGCCTCAATAATTTTGGAGGGAAACAAAGAAAGATTTTGAAAATTGAAAGAATTGATTGAAACTATTTGCCTCATGTATAATAAGAAAAAGAATTTTGGCCAAATTTTTCATCAGAAACCATATAAGAAATTATCTTAGGTACTTTTGTATTTCTTTGAACAGACACCATGATCAAGGTGATTTATAAAAGAAAGAGTTAACTGGAGACTTACTGTTTAAGATGAGTCCATTCCCATCATGGTGGGGAGCATGGCAGCAGGGAGGCAGACAGAATACCAGAACAGTAGCTGAGAACTTGCTTTGTTTTTTTGAGACAGGGTTTCTCTGTGTATCTCTGACTGTGCCGGAACTCACTCCGTAGACCGGGCTGGCTTCTCCTTTCCTGAGTGCTGGGATTAAAGGTGTGCACCACTACCTCCCCACTACATCTTTATTCTATAAAGGAGACAAAGACACAGTTTGGGCTTGAATTTCCATGGTGTCAGATTCCTATTCTTATGAAAGAAAGAAGTTAGGAAATGGTGTTGCTGAGCACCACTGTCCCTTCCCACGACCTGCACCAAGCAATAGTTTCTCAGTACTGTTCATATTCCTACAGGGAATGCCCACAAAGAGAAAGAAACACCTATGTCTGAGGCCTTCAGGAGCTACACTATCCTGTTTGCTCACACATAGACTGTAGTCATTCATAGGAAAAAAATGTAGCTCAAGATTCTCACTTACATATAAAGTGTTTGACAGCCTATGTCCCAGAAAAAGATGTCCAGGCCTTGGTTGCTAACTTCAGATGCTATGCCTCACTGGCTTTCTGGTTGGTAATTTGCCTGAAAGCCTCCGTTCTCTGGTTCATGGAAAGTTATTAATTTGCGTGTCTCTCCAGGATTTCTCTGTTCACAATGGGTCAGCTCTGTTTCCTACAGCCCACTCACTTCCGAGATGAAACTGGGACCCTTTCTGTTATATTTAATAGATATTGTCAATGAATATTGAACCCTAGGTTGACAGATTTGAGACTCATTTTTAGCAGTTTTATTTTTTTTTTGTATTTCTGTCTGCATTGTTTTGGACAAGAAATCTGGTGGTGACTACTACCATAGTTTCTCTGTATATTTGATATCTTTTTTATTTTCTATAATTTTCACTTTATTACTGGATTTCATGAGTTTGTCAGTGATACTCTGGTGTCAGTTTATGGTGCCTGGAGTCCATTAGGCTATTCGGGTCATCAGGTTTGGAAATCGGGCTGCCATTGTCTCTTAGACTGACTTTTCAGCCCTATCGTCCTCTCTCTTTCCTCCTATTATATTTATGAGCTTTATCCAGACTCATGATTCACTGAAGCTCTGCTTATTCATTGTCCTCCTTTCTGCTTCACCATGTTTCTATTTGGAGAGAGTGTCATTCTGTCTTCAGGTTCACTGACCAGTGACATTTTTATTTCAAAACTGTGACTATCCGTTCCAGAATTTGCATTTAGATCTATTCATATTTCTCACATTTCTTTCATGCATTTGTCTTTTTCTTTTACATTTTTGAACATAAAACTAGGCATATTGATGTACACTTGTAATCCAAATACTTAGGGGGTAGAAGAGTCGGTTTTCAAGGCCACCTTCTGTTACAATGTGTGCTTAACGCATGTTGCTAACTCAAAAGAGAAGGCAGATTCACACCATAGTAGTAAGTTTAACTCAGACTGAGACTAAAGGTTGTCCAGAAACAGTTGAACATGTTGAGGTCTTGGGATACTCACGTTGATTGGCAGAAAATGAAAACCTGACAGAAAAAAATAAAAGCACTAAAGAATAAGGATGTCAAAGGTAAAATAATCAAGGCATAAAGGAAAATTCTTAGCTAAGTAGAAAGACAGGAAAATGTCGTTATGCACAGGCAAATAACAAACAGAACTAAAAATCATAGATATAATGGAATTAGCTGATAAGGATGATGCACATCTAATGAAATTGTGTTCAGAAACATTTTTGTTGTTATTTTTGTTTGTTTTGAGATAAAGTCTTACATATCCTAGACTGGCCTCAAATTCAATCCATAGTCAAAGACAGTCTTGAACTCCTGATTCTCCTGCCTCCACTAAAGTACTAGGTTTATGATGTCCCTACTTTATCTTTAAGATGTAAAGAAAAATGATAAAATTTATGATAACCTTCTGTCTTCCTCTCTGAGCCTGGGGCATCTGTTCCATTCTGGTCAGAGCCCATCTACAGGCTTCTGGAAGGAACTGTGGGTCACATAGTTGTTTTTAATCATCTCTTGCTCTTTTTTCTTCCATGCTTGCTCCCTGAGGTGGTATCTCAGCTGGTCATCTGGATATCCAAGAGCACTTCACTTAGATTATGCTGTTGAGTTGCACGAGACCTTTCCACCAAGGGTGCACAAAGCAACACAAACGAAAGTTTTTGTGAAAGCCCAAGAATAAATAAAAATTAGACAGTAAAGAAAATATGCCTAAAATTTAGACAAACAGTATAACAGAAAACCTATATAAAATAAAAAAGAATTATTAGGTCACATCCAGTATGCATACTTGCTTTGTGACTATAAACAAATTTACAACCTCGATAAATTCCATATTTGAAAGAAAATTAACCAATAATAGGAAAATTATTATCTTGTTATTCCCCAACAGCTGTCTAGCAAGAATTTTCCTTTGTTTTTTTCCTTAAATAATTTCAATAAACACAGCATAATTGTAGCAGGAGAGGTAGAAATCTTCACACACAGATGTCAAATGTTTTTAATGAGATACTTTTGTAATTCATCACCTTGCCCTCATATATCCATGAAAAGCAATGGTTGTTTTTACATTTTCTCTTTTTGTCAGTAGTCTTTTCTGTTGATGACATTTTCCTCCTTTTTTTTCTTGGATAGAAATGCCATTAAATTTCATTAGAATTTTCAATCAAAGTGAACACAAATTATATGGCACAAATGCGTTTTCTTAATGGCAATTTGTGTCCTTGAAATAATACATTTATGTTTATTGAGCCATTTAAAATAATGTGCAACCAAATGTTTTATGCAACATGTAGTTTCAATAGATCTCCTATTTGAATCTGCAAACAAGGATATGAATCTGGCATAAGGCAAAACACAACAAAACCCAGCAAGGAATTAGGAAAGTTAAATGGGGAAATAACATACTGCACACATTTCTTTCTCATAAATGAGACATCCTTCTCAAATCTATCAGGGGGAAGTCATAGCCTACTTCAGAGAACCCAGTTATAGTGGCTCAAAAGTAAAGCTTGAAATTCTATTTTAATATAGGCTTCATTATTCTTATTTTCTTTTCTGCTTATAAAATAAATATATATTTTTAAAAAGTAAAAGTATTTCAGAACAAAAATTAATACCAGCCGCAGGTACTCCTTGTTAATCTTTTTGTGTGTATGTTTCTTATCCCCATGCTTGTTTTTATTGTGGAAAATACCAAATCCACCCTAACACAAAATTAAGGACACAATGAATGTTGGTAATCTTTATTATGCAGCTTCAGTAGTGGTCAGCCTTGGTATTTTCTCTGCTTATCTCTCCAAAATCCCACTGGACTGTTTAAGAGGAGTTTCAAAGCATGATGTTCCAGTCAAGAATGATTTTGTGTCTATTTCTTTTTTATTATTTTTCTTTAATTTTTAAAGCAATCTTATTTTACATGCCACATCCAGTTTCCTCTCCCTCCCCTCCTCCTATTCTTCCCCATCCCAGCCTTTCCCTCACCCTACCCTCCAACCACTCCTCATAGAGTATAAGGCCTCTCATGAGGAATCAACAAAGTCTGTCACATCACTTGAGGCAGGACACAGACCCTCTCCACTGTATCTAGGCTGAGCAAGGTGTTCCCCCAAAGAGAATGGGCTAGAAAAAAAACAAAGTCATGCACTAAGAATAAATCCTGGTTCAAAGCCACACAACTGTCACCCACATTCAGAGGGCCTAGTTCAGTCTTATTCTGGTTCTTCAGCTGTCAGTCTGGGGTCAGTGAGCTCCTACTAGCTTGAGTCAGCTGTTTCTGTGGGTATTCCCATAATGGTCTTGACCACTTTGCTTATAATGTTGCTTCTCCCTCGCTATGACAGGACTCCAGGAGCTTGGCCCAGTGCTTATCTGTGGATCTCTGTATCTGCTTCCAACAGTTACTAGATGTAGGTTCTGTGATGACAATCTGATTACAGGGGAAAGGCAGTTTGGGTACCCTCTCCATTATTGCTTAAATTCTTATCTGGTGTTGTTCTTGTTGATTCCTGAGAATTTTCCTAGTGCCAGGTTTCTCACTAACTCTGTAATGGCTCCCTCAATCAAAATAGCTCTTTCTTTGCTCTCCCTTTCTGTCCTTCCCCCAACTCAACCATCACATTCCGTCATGTTCTCCTACATCTTTCTCTTCTCCCTTCCCCACTACCCTCCCATCCTCTACCTTACCCCTCCCCCATGCTCCCAATTTACTCAGTAGACCTGGTCTATTGCCCCTTCCCAGGAAGATCCATGTATGACTCTCTAGTGGTCCTCCTTGTTTCCTGGCATTTCTGGGGTTGTGAACTATAGGCTGGTTATCCTTTGCTTTATGTCTAATATTCACTTATAAGTGATTACATACTATGTTTGTTGTCCTGTGTCTGGGTTACCTCACTCACGCTGTTTTTTTCTTCCTAGTTCCATTCATTTCCATGCAAATTTCAAGATGTCGTTATTCTTTTTTTCTATTGAGTACTACTCCATTATGTAAATGTACCACATTTTCTTTATCCATTCTTTGTTTGAGGGGCATTTTAGCTACTAGTATGAGATTTGTCTAAGTTCTTTACGTAGGTACTTAGTTCTATGACCTTTCCTCTTAGAACTGCTTTTAAAGCGTCCCATAAGTTTGGGTATGTTGTGCTTTCATTTTTGTTGAATTTTTGGAAATATTTAATTTCTTCCATTATTTCTTTCTTGATCCAAGAATGATTTTGTTGAGCATTGTTCAAGTTCTCTGAGTTTGTGGGCTTTCTACAATTACTGTTGTTGTTGAATTCTAACTTTAAACCATGGTGATCCAATAAGATGCAGGGGGTTATTCCTTTTTTTGTATCCGTTGAGGTTTGCTTTGTTACCAAGTATGTAGTCAATTTTAGAGAAGGTTCTATGAGGTTCTGTGAAGAAGGTACAATCTTTTGTTTTTGGATGGAATGTACTATAGATATCTGTTAATCTCATTTAAGTCATAACTTTTGTTGGTCCCTTTATTTCTCTGTTAAGTTTCTGTCTGGCAGTCCTGTCCAGTGGTAAGAGTGGGGTATTTAAGTCTCCCACTATTAATGTGTAGGGTTTGATGTATGATTTACACTTTAATAACTTCTCCTTATGTATGTGGATGCCCTTGTATCTGTAGAATAGATGTTTAGAATTGAATTCATCTTGATAGATTTTTCTCTTGATGAATATGAAATGTCATTCATCTCTTTTGATTAATTTCAGTTTGAAGTCTATATTTTAAATCTAAATTTTAGCTGTCTTCTGGACATTATATGGATGTGGCACTGATGAACTTACAGAAGCTGTAGTTACCTGTCTGCTATCTGCATGAGACTAGGTGCATCATCAATATCCATCCTGGATGAGGAATGACTCTTGAGGGTCCAGCTCCTTCTGAGGAGCTATAGGTAAGGAATGGCTGCTAGTCAATGTACGGTCATGTTTCCCAGTGTTGCAATTGGTATGTTGCTCTTGCACAAGTAAGTAGATGGATATTTAGGCAGGCCTATTTAAATTCAGTTGAACACATATACACACACACATGTGCACACATATGTACACACAGACACAAAGACACAGGCATATACACACAACATGGGCAAAAGAGGGATTTGCTAGGAGAAGGTATTTCAATAGGAGTGGCAAGGAGATAAGAGAGTATGGGGTGAATATGATCAAAGTATATTACTTGTGCATGTGAAATTGTGAAAGAATAAATAAAACATAAAAAGAATGCCTGCAACTCAATGGCTCATATTTATACCATTAATTGTATGGGATATGTAACAAGTAACCCTTTATTCATAAAACTTTCATCCATATTTTGTAAGATTTTTCTTTGTGGTAAGATATAGAAATACTTAGTTCTCACTTCTCCATAGCATTTCAATGTATGACAGAATCATAGTTTACTTTCTCTATGGATAACATGATAGTACGTCTAGATGTGCTGAAGGCTTCTGCTGTGAGTATCTTTTATGTTTTTTCTCTAATGTCAGTGAACATTTGCACAGTTTTTCATAGACATCTAGCAGAGATTAAAGATTATTAGACGCATATGATCCAGGATCATATTGCCCCAAATAAAAAATACTATAGAGTCAAAATTATACATGATTAAGGTTTTTTAGTTATGAAAGCGTTATTCTAAAAGCTATAATTATGAAATAAATTTTGGAACAATGAAAAATGTCTGAAATGAAAAATGTAACATATAAT
Organism: Microtus pennsylvanicus; assembly: GCF_037038515.1. Taxonomy (NCBI): domain Eukaryota; kingdom Metazoa; phylum Chordata; class Mammalia; order Rodentia; family Cricetidae; genus Microtus; species Microtus pennsylvanicus. Next base: position 71,558,566 of record NC_134590.1, on the reverse strand, counting down.
CCTGAATTTAAATGCTTAACCAAACCTTAGAACTGAACAAATACTGGTTCACTATTTAAGAATTTATCTAATGGATTTATCAGCTTCTAGACAACACATAAGAGAGTTTTATTGAAAATTTTATGTCATAAGGATTATGAAACAAAGCAGAGAAGAGGAAAAGAAAGGATATAAAAGCCAGAGAACAGGGTGGAGTGCTGTCTTCTCGGCATGGTATGACTATAGCACACACAAACTCATAGCACCTGTGATTACCTACATAAGATCTATAAAGCATAAAGTCTTTTAAACCCCATCATGAATAAGACATAGTCTAGCAATGCTCTATACCTACCTAAGAAGCAATTGGCAGTTTCTTTGAGGGTGTGGTCACTAATAGATTGTTCACACCTCATTGGACAATCTCACACCCATGCACATAGGTGGCATGATTTGAACAAAGTGAATTACTTAAAATTTTAAAAGGGACATGAAATTGGGGGAGATGTGTTGACAGATTCTGAGGGCAAAATACAATCAAGATATATAAAAACCTTAAATAATAAATAAAATATTTAGAAATAGTGTAGGTTAATTAATTGATATAGAATAATGAACAAACTAAAAGTTTGAAGCAGATACCATTGGGCAGGCAAGCCAAGCCATTTACCCTTAAATTTAACTATTTGCTTTTAGTCAAAGTTGTAAAGAAGGAGGAAGAGGGAGAGGGAGAGAAAGAGAGAGAGAGAGAGAGAGAGAGAGAGAGAGAGAGAGAGAGAGAGAGAGAGTCAAATATCAGCTTTATAAATAATCTTAGAGAAGTCAATAGACCAATATGTGGTGAATATGCTGAGATGTGTGGAGCTTTGGTGCTGAATTTTCAGTGTAATGGCTAAATGGGTAAATAGCTGCAGAAACATCTTCAGTCTTGAAGTCACTGAAATATGCTGTATCACATTTTAAAATTCACTTTTCAACAGTAAAAGCCAGAAATTTTACCATCTTAGTCACTGTAAAATGTGTTCCTTGGTAGTGTTATTTTATGTCTATTCATGTTTGTGAAACAAATCCATCAAGAGCTTTCATCTTCCAAATGTGAAAATGTGTATCCATCAAGGAATATGCCTTTTCTCTCTTTCATAGCCCTGGAAGATACCACTGTCCTTCTGTGTCTCTGATGATGCCTCTCTAGACTTGACAGGTAAATAGTCAGACACTAGATTTGTTTCTTGCAATTGGTTTATTTCACATAGGATCTTTTATTTTTCTAGGTTTAGCCATATGGTACATGACTTGCTTGCTTTTTTAGTGTAGTGCTTTTGTGTATGACATACAATATTGTGTATATTTATTACCACCTGCTCTAAACATCAATGCCTTTGTTACTTATCTGTTGCTGTGAAGAGACACCATGACCAAAGCAACTTATATAAGAAAGCTTTTACTGAGGATTACACTTTTAGAGGTAGAATCCATGACCATCATGGTTTGGGAGCATGGCAACAGACAGTCAGACATTGCTGTGGAATATAAGATTACAGCTTAGCTGATCACCAAGCAAGAGGTAGAGCAACAAAGAGAACTAACTAGAAATGGCATAGGCCACTCAAGGCCCACCCCTCAGTGACACACCTCCTCCAACAAAGCCATACCTCCTAATCCTTACCAAACAGTTCCACCAACTAGGACCAAGTATTCAAACACATGAATTTATGCACACCATTCTCATTCAAACATCACAATGGGTATGCAAACATTTCTTCAAAAATCTGTTTCTTGTTCTCTTGGATGAATGCTAAGAAGTGTTTGCTGGAGGATGATTCCAGCTAAGACCCTAAGCAATAGTGGAGAGGGTTCTCTATAATTAGATTAATGACTATCTTAATTGTCGTCATAGAAACTTCATCCAGAAACTGATGGAAGCAGATGCAGAGAGCCACAGCTAGTTTAGGGTCATGTTCCCAGAGTTCAGTTGAAGAGAGGGAGGAGCACAAAGGTCAAGACCATGATGGGGATACACACAGAAACAGCTGACCTGAGCTAGTGGGAGCTCACTGACTCTGGACTGACAGGAGATAACCTGCATAGGCCCAATCTAGACCCATTGAATGTGATAGTTGTGTGGCTGGGGCAGTCTATGGGATCAGGATTTATCCCTAGTTCCTGAACTGGTGTTTTGGAACCTGTTCTCTTTGAAGGGATACCTTACTCAGCTCAGATATTGGGGGAGGGAACTTGATCCTGCCTCCAAATGTTGTGCCAGACTTTGTTGACTCCCTATGGAAGCCTTAGGTAGAGTAGGTGGAAGGTGGGGGAGAAGGAAAAGGGAGGGAGAGGGAACTGGGATTGGTATGTAAAATGAAAGAAGATGGGTTTAAAATTAAATAAATAAATAGAATTGTATTAGATGACAAAAAAAAAAATAAAGTATGTGCTGGATGGTACAGTAGTTTTACTTTTAAGGTTTTGAGAACCATGCTTTTATATACCAATTTCTCTTATGACTTTGCCATCTTCTAGCTCTCTCATCAGTGTATAGTGGTTTATCTTTCTTCACAGACAAGGATACTTCTTCCTCCCCATCTGTTTCCTTATTCCTATTTTCTTTTTCTTTACTCTATCATGCAATACATCTTGACCACAGCGTCCTTTCTCATCTCCCTCTCATCCTCTCGTTTCCCCTCCCCCCAATATTCACTGTTATAGGAGATAAGAGCCACTGTAGTAATTGTGGGATGATGACATAGTTTTAAAATCTATGGCATTTCAAGGAGACAGTGTGATATTGGCATAAAGAAAGGCAGACTGATCAATGGTCTCTCAAGAGATCTTGGGGAAATATCATCAGCGAAGAGAGCTCAGCTTCCTGGAAAAGGTAATAATTAGACAATACAAAAATATTTCTTCTCATTAAGTATGCCTGAGTCAATTGAGAATGAATACAAGAAGAAAATGAATCTCAAAACCCTGTCTTATACCAGTTACAAAATATCATCTTTTTATGGATTAAAGATCTACACGTGAGAAGTTTAGAAAATATAAAGAAATATCTTTGTTTCAATTTTTCTATAAACATAGGCAAAAATTCCACAAATAACACATAAAATACATTGTCTTATATTAAAATGAGATCATATTAAGAAGCTCCTGTGATAATATTTACAAATAGGTTTGATTGTAGTAGAGGTGATAGGGAAGAAACTTGGCAAATGCCTTCCCACCTTCACTAGTTATGAGAAAATAAAAGATATAAGTTTAGTCTGACATTACATTCTCCAAAATAAAAAGAGAGAAGGGAGAGGAACAGAAAATGAATGGCTATCTTTTGTCATGATCTTCCAAAGTGTTGTCTATTGATGGCTCAATATTCTCCACAATTATCTGTCAGGGATGACCCTTAATGAGAAAGAACAAGACATTTTCCTCCTTTTCTTTCTTTCTTTCCTTCTTTCTTTCTTTCTTTCTTTCTTTCTTTCTTTCTTTCTTTCTTTCTTTCTTTCTTTCCTTCCTTCCTTCCTTCCTTCCTTCCTTCCTTCCCTTCTCCTTCTTCTTTTTTTCTTCTTCTTTCTCCTCCTCCTTCTCCACCACCTCTGTCTTTTCTTTAGTTTTAATTACCTAGAGATACCATAACAAATTACCACAGTCTGGGTGTACTTAAGCACTAGGTCAGGTTTAAATGCTGTTTGTTATATTATAAAATTGTTCATGTTTATAGTATGGATAGAAATAGAAAATAACAAACCCTTATTGAGTTATCTTGCCATTTTGGTTCATTTGTTTTAAATATTTCATTTAAAAGACTTGAAATAACTGATTCACATAAAACTATAATAAATAATATAGAGAAATTCTATATAACATTTATGCAGTTGTTCCTAATAATAATGATAGAACCATATTACAATAATGTAATGAGGATCTACATCATACAACCCACTGGTTTTATGTAGATTTCCCTAGGTTTTGGGTTATGGATGAAAGATGTGAGTGTGTGTGTAACGCTATACATTACTATAGCATTTCACCACAGCAAAGACAAAAGGCAATTCTAAAGTGCAAACTGTCTTTTGGTTTTTGTAGTAGTACTTGTTTCTTGAGACAGTTTTTGTGCGATTCACCTAAAGAGAGCTGAAATAAAAAAAAAACATTTACTTTCGATTTAAAATACACATTTACACAGTATCAGTTGCTTCTCTGCGCAGTTAGGTTATTATGGAAGTCATCTGAGCATGGAAAATTTTCTAGAAATACTCTCATGGAAGTCATTTGTATAGTGACGAAATAAGCAGGGTTGTGGAGAAAGGGAACGTCTCACATATTGCCAGCGGGAGTATACATCAGTGCAGTCGCCTACGAACTCTAAAAATAGCTCTAGTGTATCTTTTAAGGAGACCAGCCATACTGCTCTTGCATTCATATCCACTGACGTTGAGATGGATGTATTAAAGTCATACCTGCATGCTGATTTCAGCATTTTAAAAAGCAGCTAAGGGAAGACAATGCTCTAAGTGTCTACGAATGTATACGTGAATGAATAAAATGTGCTGTGCATGTTTTCCTGCTAGACTAAAATATAACACATCTACAATGGAACATTACCAACCACAAAAGAAAGGAAACCCTGCATTTGCAACACTATGGATAAACTTAAAAACATCATGGTGTGAGCTAAGTTGGACACAGAAAGCACATGCTATGTCGTCTCACATATATGTGGAATCTTTAAAAGGCTGAATATAATTGCAGGTATCAGGGGAGAAAGATGGTCATCAGGAAGGAGGATCAGGAGATGAGCGCCAAGGTACACAAATTTGTACTTGCAAAATGAATTGGTTCTGGAGATTTCATATTCAGTAGTGTGACTGTAGTTTAAAAATGTATTGCATGCTGGAAAGTTAACTGAGAGAGTAGATGTAAGACATTCTCGTCACACACACACTCACACACAGGAGCAACTATAAGAAAAAAGATGATACATATAGTAAATGGCTTGAATTTTCGATTCACTTTGGGATGTGTACACATGGAAGACATCATGTTGTGTATTTTTAATTTTAATATTTTTATTAATTTTAATATTTTATAATAAATATTTTATATTAAATATCATTTTAGTATTTTATATTATAATAATTTTAATATTTAATTTTAATATTTTAATTTCCCTCAATAAAGCTGGGAAAAATAGAAAAAGAAGATCCCGAGATTTTATTGCAATGTGACATTTGTTTGGCACCAGCACCAGAAACATATGGATAATGTGTCTGACAATGGGAGAATTGCTAAAGCTTACAATATGGATAAAGTGACATCTGATAGATGTATCTACTCAGTCTAAGCAGAGATATCCGAAGCCAAGCAGGCTGCAAACTTATACAAGACATTGGTAAAACCATACAGTTCAAATTTAACTTGTGAAGAAAATTTAGAATATGTTTGTCAAAATGAGACAAGGAAGTTTCACCTCATTTGAACATAGTATGTAGATAATTTTTTGGTAGATTTAATTACTAAAGTATGGAGAGAAAAATCCACACCACACTCTAGAACTGTGAATGTATACTGGAAAGGTGAATAATGAGAATGGTAAATAGTTTTCCCTTGAAAGTAAATAATAGCAAAATGATTAGATTATTCTGGGAGAATGAATTTATTCCAAAGAAAGTGTTTGTTTCAAATAGAATTGTTACTCAACAAAGCAAGGAGTGAATCACATCCACGTGAAGAGTTAGATTTATTACTATATTACATGAAAAAAAGAACATAGTCAAGCTGGTGCCTGCATGGAGCCTTCACCACTAGGTTGTGGTCTCTCAAGTTATGGAAAATAAAAACGGACACCAACCCAGCCACAAAACCCTCAACCTGCAAAACATGCTGGGGCAATAGTGGCACTGAACTTGTGGGGGTGGTCAACCAATATTTGGTTTAACTTGGGGCCCATGTTAGGAGAGGCAGCCCACACCCTACACTGCATGGATGGATAGTAACTTGAGACAGGGTAGCCAGGAGACATAGAGTAGAACTGAACAGGACAAGAATAAACATCAATGAGATGATTCCTAATGACAGTCTGCTATGCTCACAGATCGGGGCCTTTTCCAGTAGTCATCAGGAAGGCTTTCTTGGGCAGCAGATGGGAGCAGGTTCAGAGACCCACAGAGAGACATTATATGGAGAGTCTAAATTAGAGGTCTCCACCGGGTCCCTCCCCTCCAAGATCAGGAAGTCCCATGGGAGAAAGGATGGGAAGATTGTAGGAATCAGAGGGGATAGAGAGCACTAGGAGAACATGGCCCATCGGATCTGCTAAACAGGGCTCACAAGAGCTTGCAGGGACTGAAATGCAAACAGAGGTTCTGTGCATATGCGTTATATATGTGCATATATTATATATATGTTACATATGTGTTATGGATGTCAGTTTGGTGTTTTTGTGGGAATCCTAACAGTGGGATCTGGTGTTTCTTCGACTTTTAACTACGCTTGGGACTATTTTTCTCCTATTAGGTTGATTTGTCCAGCATTGATATAAGGGCTTTAGTTCTGTTTTATTGTAGCTTGTTTTTTCCTGTTTGGCTGTCGTCTCTTGCCTCTTTTCTGAAAAGGAAGTGGAAAGAGAATGGATCTGGGGAAAGTATAAGTGTGGAAGCAGGGCTGAAGGAGTGGAAAAAGGGAAAAACTGTATCACAGTGTATTGTATGAGAGAAGAACCTATTTTCAATAAAAATACATATTTTTTTGAAAAGAAAAATAAATCATTGAGGAAGTTTCTATTAATGGAAGTTCAGGAGTATTTAGGATTAGTCACTATTTAACAGATTTCTAAAATCCAAAATTCTTTTCTTCCCTTAGTATTTTTATTTATTTAATTTTGAGATATGTAATTGTAACATTTTTCACTTCCCTTCCTCTATCCAAACCCTCTCATTGCTCTTACCAATTCTTGGCCTCTTTTTTCACTAATTGTTATTGCACACACACACACACACACACACACACACACACACACACACACCCCTAAATATAGCCTGTTCCATCTGTGTGTTGCTTGTATGTATGTTTTCAGGACTGATCACTTGACATTGGGTGATTAGTTGGTATGCTCTTTTCTGAGAAAAATTATTTCTCCCACTCTCAGTGTTCCTTAGTTGCCTGTACTTCTTTGTGTGGGGTTGAAGCCTTATGGACTTTTTCCTGTCTACTTTGTCATGTCTATTTTTATCTACTTTGCTCAGCTCACATTTAAGCAGTTATGTTGTTGAGACTCATAAGTGTAGCTTCTGATATTAATAAGAGACACGATCTCACAGAAAACTCATTGTTCTTTTGGTTTTAACAACCTTTCTTCCCCTTATTCTCCTGTGTTCTCTGAGTTGTAGGTGTAGGGGCTGTTTTCTTAGATGTATCCATTGACACTGGGATTCAAAACTCTGTGGCTTGATTGGTTGTTGTTTCCCGTTATGGTCTCCTTGACAACACTCACCTGCGATCAAAAGGACAACTTTTTAGAGTATAGGGATTACACTATTTAGTAAATAGTGAGAGGTCCTTCTGTCTATGTGTTGTTTCTGTTGGTTAATGAATAAAGGAACTGCTTTGGGCCTATAGCAGAGGTATAGGGGGACAGAGCTAGGTGGAGAGAATTAAAAGGAATGCTGGGAGGAAGAAGGCAGAGTCAAGTGATGCCATGTGGGAGACAGAAGTGCTGGAACTTTGCTGGTAGGCCATGACCTCATGGTGATAAACAGATTAATAGAAATGGGTTAAGTTAAGATGTAAGAGTTAGGCACTAAGAAGTTAGAACTAATTGGCCAAGCAATGATTTAATTGACGCAATTTCTGTGTGGATATTTTGGTTATGAGTGGCCGGGATAAACAAGCGGCACCTCCTTCTATAGTTGTAAGTTCTGCCCTGAGATTCATGACTTCACTAGCCTTGGGTAATTGATAAGGTTTCCATTATGAGGTATGGTTTTTTTCTTGCTGAATTTGTCTTAAGTTCAATTAGAGAGTTTTTGACAACTGCCAAGATAAATGCGTGTCTACTGCATCCTTGGGTTTATTGTCCCATACTCGTTATTCTTAGGGTTCACAGGTGTCATAGCTAAATAGCACTGTTCATTGCTTCCCAGTTCTGGAAGCTTGCATGGTGCCTTCTGGTACCAACAAAGCTAGTCCTCGAGGAGGTGCATTCATTTCTGTTCCTGCTCAGTGGCATCTGGACCCTGTGACTGAAGTGTGGGATTTTTTCATCAAAAGGGACTTAGTAGCCTGTAATGTAATCTTTTGGAAAACCCTGAGCAACAACTCAAAGGAAAGCTTCTCATGTCTAGTGTTGTGTTATTCTTAGATAGTTTTTGGCTCCTCTAGGGAGCTTTATTAGCCAAAATGGGAACATTTTATCTAAACATTTTGTCTGTATATATTTATACACAGACATGTGTATTATAGGCTGTTATTAGTATGTTGTTAGTATGATTCAGTATATATTTTTTAGACATCCTTACTGTTTTTATTTTATTTTATTTTTTTTTACTTTCCTTCTCCTTCTTTTGTGTTTATTTACTTTTTCCCTTCCTACTTAGAGGCCTCGCTTTCCCATTTCCCTGATCAGATCACTGGTACCCTTTCATTCTCTCCTCTGTTGTTCCCCTACCTCCTTACTCCAGAAAATTTTCCCTTTTGATTCTTTTGTGTTCTGAAGCTACTACAGGTTATGTTCTCACACATGAACATTTGGAAAGAGGAGCCTTCAATAAGAGAGAAAATACATTTATCTTTTGTATTCTCGGTTACCTCACTCAGTATTTTATCAACATTCTCACAACTTGTTCATGAAAATTGACAGAAACTTATGCAAAGTTGAAATGACTAAAAGTTTATAGAGCTTTATGAAAAGTTCACGATGTTACAAGAAACAAAAGCGCCAATATTATAAACATTCATTTACCCTGTGCTATATAGATAAGTCTGCTTTATCTTTATATTCAGTTTAGAGAAAACATATAAAATGATATCATTTTGTAAAATTATACAAAATGAAGAGAAAGAGTAGAGAAATTATATAATTTGTATTATAATTTTAAAAATTAAAACAAGTAGTTTGAAAAGAATAAGCATTCAAAAAATAAAAGGAAAAATAATTTGCACTCCACACATATTCTAGAGGATGGAATCAGTTGATTAATGAATAAAATATTTATGTTTTCCAGGTGTGTTATGGTACGTTTCCCATCTTTTAAAAATATGTAATCTATTGTGACTTCTAGTGTAAATAACTACCTTCATCCATGTTATTGCTTGGGCTTGGGAAGCCCCTTACAGGATTGTTGTAGAAAATCTAGGAAAGGAAACACAGGTGGAAAAAGCTAGTCACTAATGGCATGTTGTTAGGGGTTGCGTCTTTTCTCTCTGTTTCCTGTCTACCATGGCTTGATGAGCAACAGCCCTGTCACAGTGAAATTCTGCCCAAGCACTTGGGGCCATGAGACCATGAACATAATATCATGCAAGTCCTCTCTCCTTTAAGGTGTTTGCTCTGGTGTTTTGATCACAGGCATGGAAAAGTAACTAGTGCAGCATCCAAACCCGTATTCATAAAAGTGACCTACAAAGGCTACCTGCCATAGCTCAGACAGTAATCCCACTTCCACAACAGTCTGTCTCCGACTGTCCCTCTTGTCACCTGAAAAGGAACCAGTTCTGTCTCTGATGTCAACGTAACCTTTGGATTTCTACACCATGGAGATGTTTGTCCTGTTTTGGGATATGGCTGTGACATTTTAACTTTTTTAGATTTTATATAAAATGGCTGTGGGACTGGAAATAAAGGTGGTAGTGTGAGTGGCAAGTCAGCTTTGCCAATGAACATTGAGTCACAATTTCTGTGTTAAATTGTTTTATAAATCAGTTAAGTAAGGTGTGTTTTTCTCTTTTTTAATTTTAATATTTTTTTATTGATTTTATTGAGTTATACATTTTCCTCTGCTCCCTTCCATTCCTCTCCCCTCCCCTTCAACCCTCTCCCATGGTCCCCATGCTCCCAATTTACTTAGGAGATCTTGTCTTTTTCTACTTTCTGCATAGATTAGATCCATGTATGTCTCACTTAGGGTCCTCCTTGTTGTCTAGGATCTCTGGGATTATGATTTGTAGGCTGGTTTTCTTTGCTTTATGTTTTAATATTTTTTTAAATTTTTATTTCATAAATAAATTCTAATCCAATTTCCCAATCATGCACTCTCACTCCCCGATCTCCTGATTTAAGACTGTTTCCTGCATGGTTTGTCTCCTCAGTCATGGTCCAGAGGACTCTGAGAAGCCATAGGAATATGTAGGCACAGACTCGAGTGAGTACATATGATAACAATTGTCTTTCTGGGTCTGGGTTACCTTACTCAATATGATGTTTTCTAGCTCCATCCATTTGCCTGTAAGAATGGCGAAGATCAAAAACACTGATGACAACATATGCTGGAGAGGTTGTGGGGTAAAGGGAACAGTCCTGCATTGTTGATGGGAGTGCAAGCTGGTACAGCCCCTTTGGATATCAGTATGACGATTTCTCAGAAAATTAGGAAACAACGTTCCTCAAGACCCGGCAATATCACTTTTGGGTATATATCCAAAGGATGCTCAATCATACCACAGGGACATGTGCTCAAATGTTCATAGCAGCATTGTTTGTCATATCCAGAACCAGGAAACAACCTAAATGCCCCTCGGCTGAAGAATGGATAAGGAAAATGTGGGACATTTATATAATGGAGTACTACATAGCAGAAAAAAAAATAATGGCATCCAGATGTGGTTTTCAAATGTACCCATGAATTTACATTCTATCTGACTTAGTTTTAGTTTAGGAAGGAGATTCCAGTCACAAAAACAAAGTTCATGGGCTGGAGGAGATACAGCATCTCCTCCATCTCTACTACCTTGGAGATGTGTAGTAATGGGAATCCATCTGTCCTTACCTGCTGAAGGGACATCTCTGATTCTCTAGTGTACATGTTTCTAGTTCATCATGAATTTCTTTCTTTAATGTTCAATCACAAAGAATTAAAGAACAATAAATGATATTAAAGTTCATTACAAAATGGTGGTCAGGGACTTTTATATGCTGGTAAAATGGAAGCACTGAAGGCACTCAAGAAATGAATTATCAAATTCAAGAAAAGACCAAATTCAAGATGTGATAGCTCATTTAGAGATGGTGTCAGACTGGGAATGTTCAAAGTTCAATGATTCTTGTTTTATAATTTGAAGCCATTTTAAACAAACAAGTACAAAACAGTGACTGAGATTCAGTACAGGAAATAGACTGTCTCAAATATCATTTCTTGGCATTAGCAATACATAGCTCTTTTGAGCATCTTAAGGTCTATCTGTTATTCTTTCGGTCCCTTCCTAGAACGCCCACTCCTTTTTTACCTCTGACCTCCGCTGCTATCTCTCTCTCTCCTGTTCTCTCCCGGTGTACACATGGGGCTTTCTCTCTCTTCTCTCTCTCTCTCTCTCTCTCTCTCTCTCTCTCTCTCTCTCTCTCTCTCTCTCTCTCTCTCTCTCTCTCTCTCTCTCTCTCTCCTCTCCCTCTCCCTCTCCCTCTCCCTCTTCTGTAATAAATATTTTAGCTTTATATCTATTTTTGTGTTTATGTGTCTGTTACCCGCCACCATCAGCCACACGGCGCGTGCCCTCCCTCTGGTGGGAAACTGTAGCGCTTGTCACATGGGGGGCTCCGCCAGCCCACCCCGGGGATCTTGCAGGTACGGACAACCATCTCTTCGGGGCTAGCAGCTGCGCCGCAAACATCTTAGAAACATTTTAGGAATAAGACTATCAACCAAATATGTGGAAACTTTTTGACTCATTAATTTTTTTCCTCTCCTTTTTTCATGTCTATGATTTGTAGTATGCTTAACTGACTAATTGATCATGTTATTAACCAATTGCTTTCTAAAGTTCTATGATAGGCATGTGTTACAGGTATTCAGAAAATAAACGCTAAGATTATACTGTGTCAGAAGTCTGCTGTAGTCATGTCATTGACCGAAACCTTTTCCAGAACCCTGAAATTGTCTATACTGCTCTCTCCACTTGTAGGAGAAACTGAGCCAAAGCACTGAAATACGTGCAATATAGCATGGAGGCAGTGCATGGCAAGGCTGAGTTAGGAGGCCTGAGAGTTTTCATTCACCCTCTGTTGGAATTATAGCTCCTGAGATAGACTCTTCACCTACCTGGAGTCTCTATTGAGAATGCGTGGTATCCAACACTCCCAAAGTGTTGACTGTTCACAGATATCAAGTTTACTCACACAGTTTTCAAGCCAGCCTCATGGTAGAATGAAAGCAAAAGAAGCTATGGGAACCTGCCCTGTGGACTGGAGAGGGAAGGGGAGGGGCAAGGGGGAGGAGCAGGGAAATGGGAGGAGGGGAGAATTTTTAATAATAATAATAATAATAAAAGAAGCTATGGGAAGAATGAAGAGCTGTTTTTTTTGTTGTTGTTGTTTTGTTTGCTTGTTTTTTTTTTTAGCTTTACCTGAATGAGAGACCCAGAGATGAAATTAAAGTTCATCGCATTTTTGGCAAAATGAAGGTCCACCTCCAAACCTTATTTGTGTTCTGTCAGGCTCTACATTCCTAAGTGGTGACAGCAGAAGCTCTCCACACTCTAGCTGATTTTCTTAAGGCAAGAGTCCTACAAACCTCTTCCTGCTGTGTATTGACAAGAAGAGGATTGATTTTCTTTGTTCAGTGAAAGGCACAGGGCCACCAGCTGGGATAAGAATGCTTCACAGGGTGTGGGTGGGCATCTATTGGGTGAGAACAACAACAAACACACTTAATTTGGACTCTCAAAGGGAAAACCAGTTAGAAAGTATACCAGGCCTATTGGATAGCAACAACTGAAGGCCAAAATAAAATCCTTTCATTTTCCTGGCTTTTACGTTTTTTTCTGATTTTTCTACTGAGATGTTTCCTAAGCCTTAGGCAGGGGTTTTAATATAGATGTTCCATTTAGGGCTGGGCACCCAGCAGTCACTCATTCTGAAATTTTGATGAGTTATGAATCTCTACATTAACTACTGCCCACTCAGGAAAAACACTTTTATGAGCAAGGTTGAGAGCAGCAGGAACCTATGGGCACAAACATAAATATTTAGAGCACAGTTTGATAACATGTCTATTTATCAAAATAAAAGTAGTAGGTTTCTCCTTAGAAGCCACCCCTCCCAAGCTGTAGGCTACCAGGTTTATGGTAGCAGGGAATAATTTTTTTTTCCTGTGAGTCAGGCCTTAAATTCCACCCAAAAGCAGTTGTTTACCTAGATATCTTTCATTCACTATTGGACCAGTTGCTCCATCTCCTGGAAGATGAGTATTGTAGTGTGTAGGGTCCAGTGTTGAGTAAGGTCATTGCAGACTTTTTCTCCCGTAGTGGTCTTTGAAGCACCTGCAAGAATATGAAAGATAGCTAGCTAGTAAGGAAGAAGTTTTCAGACAAGGTCCAGCTTGATTTCTCTGTATTCCACAAACAAAGTAGTGCAATGTTACCAGCTAGCCCTGGTGCATAATCAAAAGTAATGGCAATAGCCAGTGTTGTTTTGGCTACCTCTGGGATTACCCCAATGAATGATTCATAGGGGGTACCCCATGCCTCACACCAAGCTTTCCATTAAAGGCATAAGGTTTTTTGAGGGAAGCATTGACCACTCATGCATGCTACCTGATCTAAACTTCATTTTTTTTTAAAAAATAAGTTATGTTTTATTTAGTCTACAAAGTCACGGGCTTCCACTCAGAGCTTTGCTTAACTCACTCTTTGCCCTCTTCTTTCCCCATCCCTCTGCCCTGATTGCTGCTTAAACCTTTAATTATTGGTATTTCTCTCCTAGATTGTCAGCTTTTATGTCACATGTTTTACTGCCCCCCCTCATCCCTAAGTCTTTCTCTCTCCCTCTTATGGGCCTCTTTTAACTTCCCAACTTCTACAGGCTCTCAAAATTAAACACACAAGTATAAAAACCTTGAAGCCATATGTTTTTATTGTTTGACCTGACTTTTCTTACTTGTTATAATATTTTCAACTTCTATTCATCTATTTGAAAATTTTATAATTTTATTTTTCCTCACAACTGAATAAAAATCCAGAGTGTAAGCTGGGCAGTGGTGGTGCATACCTTTAATCCAAGCTGTTGGGAAAGAGGCAGAGGCAGATAAATCTCTGTGAGTTCGAGGCCAGCCTGGTCTACAGAGTGAGTTCCAGGACAGTCAGGGCTACACTGAGAAGCCCTGTCTCAAAAAATCAAAAAGAAAAGGAAAGAAATCCAGAAAGTATATGTACTACATTTTCATTACCCAAGCATTGGTTGATGGAAATCTAGGCTGTTTCTGTTTCTTAGCTGTTGAAATAGAACAATGAACAAGAATGTGCAGTATATCTGTAGGAACACATGGAGGCCTTTGGAAGTATGTAATTTTACTTTTTTTCTTATCAACCTAACAGTTGAAGGCTTTTGGACTTGAAAGTATAGGAATTATTAGATTTTGAAATGTTCTAAAGTTGAACTGAAGGGGTTCATCATCCTAAGAAGATCAGGAGCCTCTGAGAACTGGTATAGATAGCTAAAACCTGTACTGATGTTTTTGGCTATAGACTTGACAAGGCGTGAGGTGTGATGCTGAATCTTGTAAACTTGACAAGGTCCACAAGTTACCCACAAGCAAAGGCTCTGCTATACTGGGAAACCAAGGTGCCTCAGAATAAAAGGGAAAGTAAAGAAGAGAAAGAGATGAAGGTAGAGACACTGAGCAGCTTTTAATAGAGGAGACAACATGTATTTAGCTAAAGCAACTTTTAGCAGATAAGACTCAAGGTACCTTGGAGGGATTATTTTGATTATGGCAATTTAAGTAGTAAGACCTGTTCACAGTGGATGGCACCATTCCCTAGCAGGTACCTTTTTAAATTCTTTTTGTTTATTTACAACTTTTTTTTCAATTTACATGCCAACTGCAGTTCCCTCTCCTTTCCCTGCACCAACTCTTTCCTTCACCTCCTCCATCCTTCTCCCCATCCACTCCTCAGAAAAAAGTAAGGCCTCCCATGGAGAGGCAACAGAGTCTGACATATTAAGGGGAGGCAGGACCAAGTCCCTCCCTCCTGTAGAGGCTGAGCAAGGTATCCCTCCATAGGGAATGGCCTTCAAAAGCCAGTTCATGCACTAGGAATAAATCTTGGTACCATTGCCAGTGACTATACAGACTGCCCAAGCCACAAGACTGTCACTCACATTCAGAGAGCATAGTTCAGTTCTATGCTGGTTCCTCACCTGCAGTCCAGAGCCAGTGAGCTCCAACTAGCTCAGGTCTGCTATCTCTGTGGTTTTGCTGTGGATGAGCGGCTGGCTGTGTCCATTACCCTGCTAGCTTAGACCCTGAAATAACCACACAGAAATTGTATTAATTAAATCACTGCCTGGCCATTAGCTCTAGCCTCTTATTGGCTAACTCTCACATCTTGATTCAACCCATTTCTAATAATCTGTATGTCACCACAAGGTTGTGGCTTACCGGGAGAGATTCTAACCTACGTCCGTCTCGGGAAGGAGCTTCATGGCATCTGCCACACTTCTCTTCTTCCCAGCATTCTGTTCTGTCTACTCCGCCCACCTAAGGGCTGCAGCTGGAAAGAGAGAAGAAAACTCAGGGCATGTAGCCCAGAAATGGCCTGGGTTGTGGCTGAGATTGTGGCAGTTCATACACATGCACTGTAGCCTGCTGAGTCAGACCCACACCATGCTGTGGAACCAGGAACAGCAGTAGACAGGGAATTTTGAATTGTTATACCTCCCATAGTAAGAGCAGATCAATAGAAATGCCTAGATTCTATTTGGTCCATGAGACAAGGAGCCTACGTGAATAAATCTATGGCTTTTAACAGAGGAGAGAATTCAGAAATTCTCCTAATTTTTTGACTACAATATTTAAAATTAAAAAAATCAAATGTAATAAAAAACAGTGTGGTCATACAGTGTCTAAACTTGTAGACAGTGGTCTTGGAACCTCTGTAATGGTGGACACCTGAGAACCTGTAATTTGTTAGCCACCTCTAACATTGGCCTCTGATAGGCCTGCTAAACATGAAAGCATGGCCTGTGCTCATAGCAGGCAATGAGGGACTGGTTGCCTGGTCCCAATTCCCCAGGCAGGGTGGTCAAGTGGTGCAGGGAGAATGGCTTGCACCCCATCTCATGGCCCAGCTTCAGCTATGAGCCCAGATCCTGGTTCCCAGTCTGATAGCCAAGCTGCAAAAAAGTAGCCTCAGGAACTGTAGCTTCAGACCAGTCAAGGGTCTGCAAAAATATAAATGAGCAAGTTAAATCCTGTCAGTTAGGCAGATTTGCAAATTGGATTAGAAAAATAGTGTAATCAAATATCCAATGGTGAAAATCTTATTTAAAATATCTTATGGGAGACCTTGAGCCATTAATTGAAATTCTTAAAGGGAGAAATGATCCCAATTCCACTAGACAGCTTATAGAAACTGCCAGAGAGGTACTCATGCAGATGGAATATGCTATACAGAGACAGAAAGTACATTATATTAATTACAATCAGCCTTGGCAAGAATGTATATTAACTCCAAAACTTACTCCTACAGCAGTATTATGGCAAAATGGTCTGCTTTTATGGCTACCCCTTCCCCTTTTTGCCAGTTAAACTACTTCTTCAAAAAATCCTTACTTTGAAGCAGTAGCTTGCTTTAGCACAAAAGGAGTAGGATGGAACCTAGGAAATATTTTGGCAGAGAACCTGCTATGATCAACATTCCTTATTCTATGCAACAGATTAGTAGGTTATTTTAAAATAGTCATTCTTGTGCAATTGTGTTTGCTCAATTTGAAACCCAGATTGATAATCTTTTCCTATGTAATCCATTGTTGCAGTTAATACAACTATATTCCTTTAGTTTTCCTAAAGTAGCAAAAGATCCCTTAGGAGATGTTAAGTTCATTTTTTACAGATGGTTCTTCCAATGGAAGAGCTGCATATATTGTAAATGGTGAAGAGCATTCAGTGCAAACAGAACTGGCCTCAGTTCAAATAGTTGATCTGTGAGCTGTTGCTATAGTGTTTCAGCATTTTGCAAGGAAGGCATTTAATCTATGTACTGACAGACAATATATTTTTAATGCTCTTCCATTCCTAAAACTCATCCCATATATTGGGAATAGCAATAAGCAAGTTAAAATGCTATTCCAGCAAATTCAAAATGCCTTAAATCATAAAACTTTTTACTCTAAACTTCTTAAATGTCAAGAAGCAGTCTGCCATTACAGATTTTGGCATGATGCAGTCTGAAAAAGGAAAGAAGATCATGGTGACAACTGGTGATACTTAGTTTGTTGATGGACTTACTGTGTAAACTTCCAGACCAAGTGTTTCCTATTCACCTTGGAGCCAGACCAGAAATGTTGATTGAACATTTGGCTGTTTTATATTTTGTGGCACAGAGCTCAGATTACCAATGATGTATTCAAACTGCTATTGAAATGTTGAAAGAACCTGAGAACTGATGCCTCAATTTTCCCCTCAGGGAAAAAAAGACTTGTTACAAGGAGTCAGTGGAGCCCCTCAACATATAAGAGGAGGGTAGCCTTAGGGTTTCTACTGCTGCTCAGAGACTAGGACAAACACCAAAAAGCAGCATTGCAAATAGACTCTCACTCATCACAGAAACCTTTTCTTGATTTTTGATTAGAATGGATTTATGAGAATTGTGATTTGAGAAATTGTGTTTATTATTCTACTAGAATTTTGGTGTTAGCCTGCTAATGTTTATAACTGCTTTAGTTCACTATAATATGTTAATGATTAGAAAAAGATTAGAACTCATCAAAGAGAAGTTTGACATTACAAGTGAGTTCTTGGATTTGACATGTTTGATAAGACAAATTTAGATTTTGATGCAGCTGAAAATTGTTAAACACGCTAGACCAGTTCAAAAGGCATTCCCACCCCTGGTGATCCTCTACTTCTTTAACTAAGAGATACTGTGGCCATAGGAGAATGTATATTGTTGCAAAGTGTTATCTGCCTGCAAATGATTATCTTGATTTTGGTGAACTCTATTGACAAAATATTGGCTCATAGGTGCAGGGTGCCAAGAGATGCGGTTAGCAGTCAGAGATTAGTTTGATCCTCCCCCCTTCAGGTGCTTAAAACATGGGAATGCATGACTGGAATGCATGTACCAAAGACAGGTAAATTTTGAGAATGGGAAAATGTAAACCTAAGGCAGATGCAATCATCCTTCCTGTATCAGAAGCTCAGGCCTATTAAAATTAAAAAGGGAGGAATTGTGGAGGCTTAAAAATGTGAGCCTATTTCCACCTTGTCTGAAGGTCATAGTCTGAGGTTGCTCAAAATTGTCGACAACAAATAAGGCTACACATCCTGACCCAGGATGTGCTTACTTGGTTCTTTTGACATTAATATGGCACATACAGGTAGATACACTCCATCCTGACAGATGGTCAGGGTATGCAAGCGTACTTCCCTTCTTTTGTAATAAGAGTTTACCTGGAGTGTGGCTGCTTTCACGATGTTTGGTCTAGTGTGGGTTCACTGCCTAAACTACAGAATGCTAATGGTTTGATGGCTCAAAATGTTGAAGCAGTTATCTGTCTAGAAAGGAAGTGAATAAGTAACGTGTAAGCAGAAAAGGCAAACCACAGCCATTATGGTGTGCCAGACTTTCATCATGAAAGTCATCATGAAGATGGAAAGTGCTGTATTCCTGTGACAGGGTGTTCATGGCAGGCATTATCATATGTGAGCTAAAATAGTATGTACATGTGCATCTTAGTTTCAAAAAAGTTTTAAAACAGTACAGCTTCATTTAGTCATTCAGTCATGCAAAGTCCCACTAACATTAGATGATATAGGCATTCCAGTGAGGATGAGGAGCAAAGTGGCAGGATAGGAGCTTCCAGGGACATTTTATCAAGTTTTCCTTCTGTTTTCTTATCACAAATAGTTTCTTCTTCATAAAAGGAAACCAGCTTAAGAGTTCCTAAATCCATATCCCACATGTTTAGCTCCAACTGAAGCTCAACACTGCACAGAAAGTTTATCAACCTAATTAGGGTGAGCATTAACACCTTTAGTAAAGTTGAGAGCAGGGAGGAAGGATGAATGACATGGAGATTTTCTTGTTGTTTTCCTTAATCTTCTCTTATGTCCTGCCCCCAATCAATCAGGCTACCCAGACCACACCCTCAAGCTCCCATTCCTCCATTCCCCAACCTCACCAATTTACTCATGAGATCTCTCTTATTTCCTCTTCCCAGGAAAATCTATGCATCCCATTGTGGGTCCTTTTTGTTATCTAGCCTCTATGGGGCTGTGGATTTTAGATTGCTTATTTTATACTTTACTCCTAATATCCACCAATGAGTACATACTATGTTTGTCATTTTGGGTCTGGATTACCTCACTCAGAATGATTTTTTTTCTAGTTCCATTCATTTGCCTGCAAATTTCATGAGGTTTTTATTTTTTACTGCTGAGTTATACTCCATTGTGTAAATATACCACATCTTCTTTATCCATTCTTAGGTTGAGGGGCATCTAGGTTGTTTCCAGGTTCTGTAACTTATTTATTTTATTACAAATAAAGTTGCATTGAACATAGGTGATTAAGAGTCTTCATAGTATGATTGAGCATCCTTTGGGTATATATTCAAGACTGGTATAATTGGGTCTTAAGGCATATTGATTTTCAATTTTCTGAGAAACTGCCATATTGACTTCCAAAGTGGCTGTACAAGTTTGCAATCCCACCAACACTGGGTGAGTGTACTTTTTGCTCCAATCCTCTCCAATATAAGCTAACATAAGTGTTTTTGATCTTAGCCATTCTGACATGTGTAAGATGGTATCTCAGAATTGTTTTGACTGGCTTTTCTCTGATGGCTAAGGATGTTTAAGTGTCTTTATGCCATTTGAGATTCTTCTGTTGAGAATCCTATATAGAACTTTACCCCATTTTAAATTGGATTATTTGGTATTTTGATGTCTAATTTCTTGAGACTTTTATATATTTTGAAGATAAGCCCTCTGTCATATGTGTGTTTGTAAAGATCTTTTCCCATTCTGCAGGCTCCATTTTTGTCTATTGACCATGTCCTTTGCCTCACATTCACAGAGCTACATCATCTTTTTTTTTTTGAAATATAGGAGGTTTTAAGTTTAATGAAGTCAAAACTATCTACATTTTATTTTATTACTTGGACATGTTATGTCACACATGTTTAAGAATCTACTGCCAGAGCCAAAACCATAGTGAAGTCACGCCTTCATTTCCTTTGATTGTTTTGAGCCCCCCATGCATTTCTACTTCATTATTTTCTTGTTATTATAGTAATATTATTACAATTATATTTAATTATAATGCATACAATCTTATTACCATACTAATACAAATATTATTATTATTATTATCATTTTATTCATTATTATATCTCTCAAAGATATCTTGGCTCTTCTGAGTCATTTGTATATTCCTATGATTCTGTAGTCAGTTTGCTAATTTCTACAAAAAACTTGGGTTTTTGTCTAATGACAGAGACTGCTTGTATCATTACACCAGTTTGAAAACATGGCTGCATGACTGACATTGAGACTTTTGATCCTGTGAACATGAGATATTTTTGCATAGATTTAAAAACTTCTTTAAAAAGAGGACTCCAGTTTTCAGGGTATTGATTTTGTACTTGTGTAGTTAGATATCTTTTTCATCCTTCTGTGGAGTTGCAAAAGTTCATGCCCTCATCATTTCCTTTTATCAACATGGTCCTGATGGAAGCTACACACATCATGATGATGAAATTTAGTCTTGGGACACTTCAGTTTTTTAAGATTCAAACTCATCTTCCCAACTTTGGGAGGAAGACATGTTTATTTTCTTGGAGGACAAATGCCTCTGTCCTCTACCCCGGAGGAAGATTCCACTTCTATTTCCTAAGTATGCATAAAGATATTTTAGAACAAAAGCAGTACCAGATGCGCAGAAATGCTAGAGAGCAGTAGAGGATTCCTTTTTTCCCCAGGATCCATATAGACGGGGACATGGATTTCAGTAAAATGCTTGCTGAATAAGTAATGCAGCACAGACACAATATACACCAGAGTTTGGAAAGAGACCTGGAGAGATACCCCTCCTTTCTTCAGGCCCCTCACATATCCCTTCTTTTGGATATGGCAGTTTAATGATTCTTAATTTCTTTTCCATTTGTTTCTTGGATTGTCAATTTACTATTATTTGTTTATTTCAGAAGGGATCCATAATTTTGAACATAAACTTATGATAGAGATGGGCTGACACAGGTATCATCTCAATCTGAGGATTGCCATGATTTTTTAAATCTGATTTCAGCTATATTTAAAATTTAGTGAAGACTAAATGTATCACCAGTTTTTAAATTCTCCTCTCTCTCTCTCTCTCTCTCTCTCTCTCTCTCTCTCTCTCTCTCTCTCTCTGTGCATGCATGTACCTGTATGTGTGTGCATGTGTTGGTGCCCTTATGAGCCAGGAGATGGCATCAGATTTTCTAGAACTGGAATTTTATTTTATTTTTGTTTCATACAGCTTTTATTGTTTTTTAATTAATTAATTAATTAATTAATTTAAGATTT
Source organism: Microtus pennsylvanicus (assembly GCF_037038515.1). Classification (NCBI taxonomy): domain Eukaryota; kingdom Metazoa; phylum Chordata; class Mammalia; order Rodentia; family Cricetidae; genus Microtus; species Microtus pennsylvanicus. The sequence continues at coordinate 71,536,877 of NC_134590.1, read as the reverse complement.
CTGCCTCCTCCCCGCCACCGCCTCCCATTTACCCCCCTCCCCCGATCAAGTCCCCCTCCCTCATCAGCTCGAAGAGCAATCAGGGTTCCCTGGTGGTTATGATCCATGTGATATGGATGCTAGAAATTGAAGTTACAGCCTCTGTAAGAGCAGTAAATCTTTAAAAAAAATGCAGTAAATCTTTTAAATGTTCAATCACCCCTCTAGCACCAATTAATTTTATTATAATTAAAAATTTTGGTCTTATGCAGAGAATATTTTCCTAGCCAGAAACAAAGAAATATTTAAAACATAGGTTCTCTATTTTTAAAAAAATCACGTTTAGTTTTAAAGCTTACCTAAACTTGATTTTGTAAAATATAAATTGATAGTTAAATATTATTTTACATAATCTGTAATGACAAATTAGTTATATATGGCTACATGGTTTGCAATCTATACTCCATTCTGTTGAATTATATTATTATAGAAAAATCTGTCCGTCTTAGTTTCAGTAGTTTTATAATAAATTTACTAAGGGTATCATGTGTCTTTGTGGAATATGGTTCTTTTTTTATAGATTTTTTCTTTATGCAAGGACTTGAAATTTTAATACAGTTAGCATCACCTGGTCAACATAGACATAAGCATACAACACTAGAAAATTATTTGTGAATGTAGTGAACTGTGTTTGTGGTTGTTTCTGTGTGTTCCTGTGAGAGTAGGCTGTTCATTCATTCCCGGATGCCCAGAACTGAAATGACCAAAGAGGAACTGTATTAATTAAATTACTGCTTGGCCTTTTAGATCTAGTTTCTTATTGTCTAGCTCTTACATCTTATAGTGACCCATTTTATTATTTTATATTTACCATGAGGCTTGTGGCCTACTGGCAAAGTTTCGGTGTGTCTGTCTCTGGCGGTGGATACATGGAGTCTCTCTGACTCTGCCATCTTTCTCCTAGCATTCAGTTTAGTTTCCCCTGCCTACCTCTATTCTGTCCTGTGCAGGTCCAAAGCATCTTCTTTATTAACCAATAAAATTCAACAGCTTACATTGGGGAATCCCACATCAAGTCTCTATGCCCACACTGTCAGCAGTATGCTGCTCCATTCCCCAGTCAACTCAGCAGGGTTCACAAAGGATGTGTAAGTGACAGTGCCTTGTGATAGTTTCATTTATTATTAATTGATTTCTATGCTGTCTACATGTACATGTGAAATGGTATTGATGGAATGGTGGTTTTATTATTTGCTTTTCAATATTTGTATTAATTTCCTTGGCTTGGTTGTAACTTCCAGTACATATTGAATAAAACAACCAGCTCTTCTTTATCTAATTTCTAGTACCTAAGGGAAAGTTTCAATAATTACTTATTTTCAAAGTTAATAAAATTCTACTAGGGTATTACTATTGACCCAAAACAATCTGTGTTCCTATAACATGCAGGTAATAAGAGATGCCTTATGTAGAATTGATCTCAATTCCCTTTTTAAAACTTGGTTAATTGCCTTTATTTCATTATTGGCTTTCTCTTACTGTCCACAATGTTATATATTCTAATTCCTTAAAGCTAGATAATTAAGTTTGGCTTATCTTATTCTTCACTGTTTTATCTCTTGTGTTTCCAGCTTTTTTGAAGATTGAAGATCTTACTATCTTACATTTCTTAATTTACAATTGATTTATTTTCTTCATCGTCTCATTTCAAGTTTCAATCATGTAAGTGCTTGCTCTACTTATAATTATCTCTCTTATTAGAAGCCCTGTGGATTAGAAAGCAATGTTAGATTTGCTCCATGAGTATTTGTTGACAGGTGTTTCTATCCTGCCCAGTTCTGTAGCCCAAAGAGATACAAAGAGGTATACTACATTAATTATAAACTGGTTGGCCTATTAGCTCAGGCTTTTCATTAACTAATTCTTACATCTTACATTAACCTATTATTCTTGCCTGTGTTAGCCAAGTGGCTTGGTACCTTTGTCAGTAAGGGATTCTCATTTTGCTTCCTCTGTAGCTGGGTGATAACAGCAGACTCATCTTTCTTCTTCCTAGTTCTCCCATTCTTGTTGCCCCGCCTCTACTTCCTGCCTGGTTGCCCTGCCTCTACTTCCTGCCTGGTTGCCCCGCCTCTACTTCCTGCCTGGCTACTGGCCAATCAGCATTTTATTTAAAATAATACAAGTGATAAGATAAAAGACCATTGTCCCACAACAAGTATTTATTTACTGTTAAAATCCTAATCCTTGCATAGTCTAGTTTACAGAAGGTAGTATATAACAGTGAATGCCTATGTATCTCTTACCTAGATTACCAAACTGCTAACATTTTAAGAAGTGATTGATGTTTATCAATAGTGGTAAACCAAGACTTCTATTTTGTTAGCTAAATTCCATCATTTACATTATGGTTCATTCTTTTAAACCATTCTGTGGATTTTTATGAACACAAGACACCATTTTAAAATAAACTTTCTCCTTTTGGGGTGTGCAGGATACTCAAGGCAGATATTAGCTGAAGTGGCAGAGAGGTTACCTGCAAAAGCCATTAATAAATAGGAAAGGCTACAGTAGAAGAGATTGAGTCACTAAAAACCAACAAACAAATTTAGCAAAACAACAAGACAATTCCAAGACATACTCCTGCCCTGATGAATGGCACCAAATATGTAAAGAAAGAATTAATGTAAATATTTCTTAAAATCTGCAAATTGCAATGACATTTTACAACTCATTTAAAGAAATTTTCATTTCCTTTATATCCAAAGCAAAGAGACACCACAGGAAAAAGAAGTCTACAAAAAAGGTACCTCCTAAAACTTCTCCGGCACCGCTGGCTGATGGTTCTGGCTGCACAGATAAGTTTTACTCAAGACTGAGATGACTGAGATTTATTTCAGAAATTCAGTGGTGGTTCAAGAACTGGGATTGATATGTAAAACACAAATTAATTATTTAAAGTAACTAATCAATTTTCTATAGAAACAGAATGAGAAGATAGGAATTGGAGATGCTGTCTTCAGAATGGCCAGGAGCTGCTATGTGAGTCACAGTGGTCAGGCAAATGGAATACTTTCCCCTCAAGTACTCAAAGGACTAGAGTAGTGGTTCTCAGTCTTCCTAATGCTGGGACCCTTTAATACATTTCCTCATTTGTGGCGACCCACAACCATAAAATTATTTTTGTTGCTAATTCATAACTTTAATTTTGATACCGTTATGAATCATAATGTAAATATTTTTGAAGACAGAGCTTTGCCAACAGGGTTGAGATCATCTGCTGCTGCCATTTCTATTGATGGTCTTTGATTTTGGAATGTTCCTTAGTGATTTTACACCTGAGATTTTTTTTTTAAAAAAAAAAAGAACTTACATTCCACTGTTGCTGTATGAAGACAGTCATGTATTTCAGTCAGATAAAGATGAATACTGTCTTCTGGTTGTCAGTGGTTTTATTGATTAGTCACAAAGAGTACAGGGAACCCTAAGTATGACACACAGAGTATTTCTCTTTGGCATTCTGTCAAGTCTTTTTTCTTTTTCTTATTGTTAGTCTTTGTTTTGACCTGTATAATTTTCCTTTCTGTGTGACCATGCTGTTTTCCTTTTTGCCATGCCACTCAGGTGACAATATATTTCCTCAAACTCATCTAAGTTAAGTTGTTTTTATTTCCTGTGCGTTTGCACACTCATCCAGCTTGCGGCTACTTTCAAGTTCCCAAACCTTCCCTCTAGTGTTAATTATTGGTATATAGCTCAACCCTACTCTAAGAAGCAATTTCAAATGTTGTTAGAATAGCTTGTGTGTGATAAAAAAAAATATGCTAGACTGCTTGGCTTAAATGGCAGATCTTTGTTTCTCACAGTTCCACAGAGCAACAAGCCCAAGATCAAGGTGTTAGAAGAGCTTATGTCTACGTAAGTCAGTCTTAGGAACTGGCTTTATTTTGAGTTGTGGATGAAATTGCTTTGAAATGGTATGATTCTTTGAGATGTGATCATTATTAAATGTTACCTTTGATCAGGCTAGAGTTAACTATCTTCCAATCCTAAGTGAAGGTCCATCTGAGTGTGCTTATCAAGGTCCTCCACCTAAGGTTGGCTGAAAAACTTTATTTCTGAACCTGTGAATTTAACACAAAATTCCTCCTCTCATCTTTTGAGATACATCTTTTCCCATCTACAAAACTTCTTCTGAATGTGATGATCCATCCCACATTCAGATGAACACATGGCAGGGGGGGGGCAGATGATCTGTAGATTTCTGGTACATTGTCCCTTCAACTTTGCAATGTCCCAGTTCTGTTAGTTCAATTCAGAGAGCCATTGGGCTGCTTTCCTTGACCTGTGTGCAGATATGTATCACTCACTCAACCTAGGCAGCAATGTAACTGCTATGTGCTCTTATTTTATCACCATTCCCTAGGGCTCCTGTCTTTATGCCTCATGTCCACTGTTCTGAAACCATTGCTTATCATACTGTGTTCATTGGGAGTTATTTTAGGAAGAACAGTAAGTTATACTTTCATGTGTTCATGTGTTTTTCTCCTTGCCTAACATATCTTTTCAAGTTGTTATTTCATATGGGATATGAAATGTGTACAAGTTTCAATTAAAGGTTCTCATTCTTTGGAGAATTTTTCAATGAATGTTAGAATCATTTCTCTGTTTTTTCTCTTCCATTACATTACATTGATACTTGACTAATTTTCTATCTTTTTGTTGACAATGATTTTCTATTAGAAGTGTTTGGGAATTTTCACAGATGGAATTTGTTCCCTGAGAACAATTCATAAAGCATAACAAAAGCCGAGAAACAATTACTGAATCTCTGGATTTATAAAAAAGTTAGTTCTGATTTATAACACTAAAGGATATGCCCCAACATATGAAACTTGGAGCATATTCTAAATTCTAACCTCTTTGAGACAGAGAAGATGGAGAATAGACTGGACAACATGCTTGAAGAAACATTTTGCGGCTCAAGCAAAATCAGGTCTAAATCTGATTTAGACCTTAGCACTTCCACTGTTAGAAGAAATAGGCATTTAACTTTTTCCCCAATTAACCCTGTCAAGCCCCTTAACAACCTGACAAAACATTGAGGAAGTGTGGGATATTTTTATGCTGTAATCTCCATTGGATGACTCAGCTGGAAATCATCTAATTCAATCACTGCCGTATGAATGAATATAGACTCTGATTTCTGGATGATGGTAACATAAACACCAAGCAAACACAGAATGAGTCATAAGTGTCTCTAAGGTATTTAAGCAATCAAGTCCCGGAGCCAGCAGGAAGCAGAGTTAAGAAACATAACTCATCCAGGACAGTCATTATTGGAAATGTGATTTCTGCTTCTCCAGGCATTTTGAGGGATGCAAAAAAGATTAGACAGAAAGTGTAAGAAAATAATTGTGTCCTCATACATTCGATAAGAGTTGAATGTCTTCTCTGAAACCAGTGCCACTACAGAAATGGCTCAAAACACTCCACGATAGCACAATGCTGCTCTTCCACACACATGAAGGCATGGCCAGTAGTCCTGGCAGGTGTCTGAATTTGGATGTAAAGCGTGTGGGTGAAGGAACAAAGTAAAACAGCTAGAGAGTGGATGGTGAGGACTAACACCTGAGGTTGTCACACCTGTACACACACACACATACACACACACACACACACACAGCTGAATATATTTTTGGAGACCTGTAATGTGAATATGGAGCCACCAAATATCCATTGTACTGAATAAGAATAGCGACCAGCATCCTTGAATTTATAAATGAGCACTAACCCTAAGAAAGAACTGAGGTTTGTTACTTTGTTTCCTCTTCATGTATTCTACATTTAAGTCAGAAAAAGTCATAGACCTGCAATGCATAGCCATGGAGACTGGGTAGCACACAACTTGAGAGGCTGGATTGCAACTCATACTAAGAACAGTTAATATTTTATGGCACAGCTTCAGTGTCATACGTAGGAGAACATCTTCAAAGCATCAGTTTACTTCAGTACTTTTATAAAGATTAATTAAAATATATTATAAAATATGTTTATATGTAAATTTTATATTTAATTTAAAAATTAAATTATTTATTTTAATGAAAATTTGAAAATTTAAATAAAATATATTAAAATATATACTATATAAAAATAATAGTTAATAAAAATATATTAACAAAAATGACTTCAAAATATCAAGCTATCTGGAACTATGAGTAATGATTGTTCCTGTGGAAAACTCTTGTTATTTGAATGTGAATGTTGTTGCATACACTAAATATTTATTTTATAGAAGGAAAGACTCTTATCCCAAAACAACTAACTGGTAAGATTCTGTGTAACTAACTTGTGTTACTTAATGGCAGAGATATAACACACAACACCAATGTCATTAGTTGTTAAGACGAATGCCATACATTCATGTCAACATGTCAAACATCTAATCAGCCCAGTGGGCCTTGAGTTTTGTTCACCCCACCCTCTCTCTCTCTCTCTCTCTCTCTCTCTCTCTCTCTCTCTCTCTCTCTCTGTCTCTCTCTCTCTCTCTCTCTCTCTCTCTTCTCTCTCTCTCTCTCTCTCTCTCTCAATCTGTGTGTGTGTGTATGCAGGTGTATATTTGTGCAGGTATGTGGGTATGCACATATGTGAGTACTCACTATGAACAGGTACACACATGTATACTGACGCATGTACATATGCATGCACATGTGTGTAGAGGAGCAAATAATATCCACCAAACTCAGAAGTTATTCTTCAGATGCGATCCACCATTTTTTTTTAAATGAGAAAAGGTCTCTTACTGGCCTAGAGACCATCAAGTATGCTAGGCTGGTAGATTAGTGAGCTCCAGGAATTCACTTGTCTCTGCCTTCCCAGTGCTGGAATTATAAACATGTGTCACCAAATTCAGGTTTTTCTGTACAGGCTCTGGGAATTGAAGTCATAGCCTCATGCTTGCAAAGCAAACATTTTTATGCATGTGGGCAATCTCCACAGCCAAGCCCTTCTCCTTTTTCATTGTAAAGGCCAGAGAGTATTTAGTTTAGCTTTGTAGCTTTGAAGGTGTGTTGCGGTCACGCATTTCTCCTGGCACATGGAGAAAGCAGATACAGATAAATGAAAATGAATGGCCATTGCACTTCATGTTCATTTACAAAGTAGGTAGTGGATGATTGGTGGCCACTGGTCTAGAAGGACATACAAGTCTAAAAATAGATGCCCATGCTAGGTCTTCTAGAGAAGGGGCTAGGTCTTACCTTAAGACGACTTACGGGAGGTTTAGGTAGTCAACATTCACCAAATATATGTGTTGGGTTGATATAAAAAGTACATGAGGCATTTGACTTACTACAGTTATTTCTGCCTTGGAAGTAATAATTAGGACATATTAATATTAATTCTTTCTATTTCCAAGGGTTTAAGATTTCTTTCTCTGATTTTATCAGTTCACATTACTGTATTTTAAAGTAGAAAGGTCCTACACAGAGAAAAAGGAGATAAAAACAATCTATGGAATAGAAAGAGGAGGCTCTGTATACTTGATTCTGATACAATCCCTAAGTGGCTCTTCTAGCCTGTTGTAGATGCCATAGACCTGTTTCCAGAAGGACGTACTGGCCTTTCCTTCCTCTTCACAGTGGGCAAGAGAAACTTGTGTTTTCACTATACAGAGCATAGTCCTGTCTTGTATACATTGACACCATGAGACTTTCGTATTCACCGTGGGTAAGAGAAACTTGTGCCGTCACTATACAGAGCATAGTCCAATCTGGTATACATGGACACCATGAGATTGAGCCTCAGAAATGTGACTAGTTTTTAGAATCATAATCTAAGCATTTACGGTATCTATGTTAGTTTTCATGTAAGTAGTAAGAAACATTGGTTTTCTTTGAATGGGAGAATTAAAATTCTGTGTTATGCCGTTTTTTTCAATGTGATGAGTAAAGATTTGGATCTCTTTCAGGATTTAAGTTGATAAGCATCCTTAAAGGGGAAAAACAGTTTTAGCTTCAAAAAAGCAATTCATTTGGCTTCCAGAAAATGATTTGCAAATGCAAAATACTTCCTCCATGTAAACGGAGGCGGCTGTGGTATTCCATAAGCAGTGTGGGTGAGGGAAGAGGAGAACAGCTCTGGACTCTGTCATTCCTAACCCCTTCCTGTATTGGAATCTGGGTTATGTGGGAGCAGAAATGTCATCTAAGGAGGCCAGCTGTCTTCTTAGGTTGTGCCATATATAGGATCCCCGTGATCTGTGTTCTCATTCCAAGCTTTGCAGCTTCAGCATCTTACAGTTTGAAAGGCACCCAGAGTGGATCAGGTGCAGGGAACAAAACAGATGTTGACTAAATATCAGGATCCCACTGCAGGGCTCTGTAAAATTAGAGTGGGAGCTAGCGCCTCCCAGAGGCTGGTGCTTCTGCCCCTCATCAGGCACTCTCTTCCTTTCTATCAAGAACGCTAAGCTGGTGGTGCTCACAGCAATACAAGAGCAGCTTTCTACTGAGTGGAGACACATTATTTAGGTTTCAATAGCTTATAAGGTATGAATTATTATTATCGCAAATAATATTAAAATTATAATGTTATATTATAATTACTATTAAATAAAATATTGTCACAGAGTTAAACAAAGTCCACTGGTAACACAGGTAGTGAGTGATAACGTTCTTGGCATGCACCTTCCCACTGAGCTGCATTCCCTGGCCTGAGTCACTTTACAATGTGACCCCAGGTTACCCGTATTCACTTAACCCTTAACACATCTGAAAACAGGCAGGCAGGTATCATGATTCTCAGTTCTGCTTTCCTGGCTCAGCAGAGTCTATATGAGATGTTTGTTCTGAGATTATTCCACGGAGTAACTTGGAAATCGCATACAACACTACCTCCTAAGTGAATTCTTTTCACTTCTCTCAGTTCAGTTTTCGTTGATCATGTGCTATGTGGTTAATATGTCATCAGCATTATTTTATTACCGCCACATAAGTGGACAGTGTTCTTTTGACATAGGAAGAATTTAGGTTCAAACACCTTAGTTAATTTTCTCCAAGTCTAATAAATCAAGTTGTAATATAGCGAAGTGAAACCTTTGGGATGCAGAAGAACCCAGTTCCAATCTAGCTCTGCCATTTACTGCCTCATTGATGTCAGCTGATTTATCACCTATATCCTGACCACACAGAGGTCTCCTTTGGACAGAAGGTGATTATTCATATGGAAGTACTTTTTAAAACACTCTGCAGCTATTCTAAGAAAAATGGTTGAGGAAAATGATGCTGTCACTTTTGCTTCTGAAACATCATTCAAATAGAATGAGAAGGAAGAAATTAAACTCTAGCTTCAACAAGACAAGAAACATCTGGAGCCCTGAAATACAATGCATGAGAAAATGTTTCTTAATAGAGCGAAGTGCTATTGCGCATGGTGGCACATGCCAGTAATGCTGGCATTTAAGAACCTGAGGTAGGACAGTGGGCGGTCCAAAGCATGTTGAAAGCCAGCATAAAGTACATAGAATGTTTTCATTATAAGCAAAACAAAGTTAGACTTCTTTCTCAAGGTCTAACCAAGGACATGGATGCAACTTGAAAAGATCATACTGAGTGAGATTATTCAGATCTAGAAAAAAGTGTTGCAGGTTCTGTCTCATCAGAGACTCCTAGCTCCAAATCTTTGGATTTGAGGACATATTCTGAAGTAATTTCAGAAACCAGGAAAGTAAAGGTAGACTAATGCTGGGGTAAGGGATTTGGAAGCAGTGGAGAAGGGAATAGCAGGTTACATGTGATCTGATCAGGGAAATAGGGAAAAAGAGGGGGTTGTAATTAGGGAACGTGAAAGGAGATAAATACTGAAGAACAAGTGAGAATTAAATAAGATTAAGGGTGTCTGGGAAAAGTCATAAGAAATCATGCTATTAACTGCTTACCTTAAAAACCAACTATAGTAAACTTATGTCTATATGAATATACATGTATAGCTCAAATGAAATTTTTGCATCTGGCCAGACAATGTTCATTCCAAAAACCAAACACAATTTAACAAAAACCTCAGTATGCGATACGAGAAATGCAGTTTTTGAGTTATTTGCCAGGACTTTCCAAGAGACTCACAAATCATACGTGCATTGCTATTGCCCTTGGTTACTCCTCAGAGGTGGAAGGTAAGTCCTTATTGCTGAATATATCATGTACTTCAGAGGAAAGGTTCAGATGTCCCTGAGCTGGAATTGACCTCAGTCTCTCTTTCCCGATCACCAACTTTCATGATGACAGAAAATGCCATACCAGCTTCCAAAGGAGGGAAGCAACCCACAATTCTACCCAGTTATAACATTATTGAACCACAACATTGACTAGCATGGCATAGTAACCCCCATGGTGCAGTAGTGGCACACATACATGCACAGTAACCAACAACTCTCTAATTGGACTTAAGACTCACTTACCAAGAGAGAAATTACTCCTGGAAGCTAGTTACCTAGCCAAAAATCTTAGGCTAGAGAAGCCATGGATCTTGGCGGAGAACATGCTATCACCACTTTATTAAACCAGCACCCATAACTATACTCTAAATATTTGTCCTTATACTCACAGGTAAGTGCAATCCCCACTCTTCATCAAGGAAACTGCTCTTTGTAACAGATTATGACCATTAGAGTAAACTACAACCAATCACAATGCAGAGTTTTAGAGCCCAGTCCCAATGAATACATCTATAAAACAAACTTTGCATCTAATACTCAAGGAAAATTGTGGAAGAATGGGTGGAAAGACTGTAAGAACTGTATGTGTTCCTAATAAACATTCTGCAAATGACAGGTTCTGGAAGATCTCCTGTCATTCCACTGAGGACAATGGTTGATCATGGAATCAAAAGGCTCCCTATTTTGTGGTGATTTCATCTAACTGGAGTGTTCCCACATAGAAGGAGGAGAGAAGCTTTAAGACCCAGGAAGCAAGAAAAATGCATGCAGTTCAGGAAGGGAAACATACAAAGTCAAGGAAACTCTGGTGGGTTACAAGATTGAAGATGGCTATCCTTGGCTGTCCACTTGACTACGCCAGAGATGAACTAAACCCCCAAACGGAGGGTACATCTGTGAGGAATTTTGTTTTTAAATTTGATGTAGGAATATCAGCTTCTAATCCAGATCTTTGAGGTAGGAAGACACTCCTTTAATCCAGATATTTTGAACTGGGAAAAGACACGCCTTTAATCCAAGTCATAGAGCTGTGAAAACTGACCTGTCGTCTGGGTTACATATCTGGCTGTGAGCTGTATAAGAACAGAGAGGAAGAAAGCCTTTGCCTTTTGTCAGCTTGCTCCTGCCTTGCTAGCAATTCCATTCCTTCATTGGCCTAGCTGCATGCAAACCAAGCAGGAAACTCCAGGGGTGTAGGTTTCCTAAGTCATCCTCCATCCTGTGGTGAGCTTTTTATGTGTCTCTGAATAAGTAACACCTTATCACCTTGTTTCTTCAGTATGCTCACTTGATCACTAAGAAAGAATTGAGTGGAACCAATTCTTTGGCCTTTTGTTGGCGCCCTATCTAAGGGGAATTAAATGTTTGTTCACAGCCCAGAGGCAATCAGAATCTGAGTTGCTGTTTTGGAGAAACAACTGATATAAGTGATGAGATTGTTCTCTGTCATGCAGAACCTCGCTTTTATATTTCTTTTTTGGTAACCTCTAGCTGTCCAAGGCCACCTGTCGTTTGCTTAGAAATGTCAGTGACTAACCTTCAGAGAGTCTGTCTACTTTCTGTGAAAGGTTTTATTTTATAATATTAATTCTTGAGTACCTTATGAAGTTTATAAAAGCATCTGAAAAATAGTAAAAAGATCATATCTACATCTATAGCTATGTATCTATCTATATATCAATATATCTATCTGTCTCTATATAAATATACTATACATAGCTTTATTACACACACACACACACACACACATCCTGAAAACTTAATCAGAGTCATATATCACATAAAGCAATCACGTGCTGTGAGAAATCTTTATATGAAGAAAGTTTTGTATGAAAGCATGATGCCATCAAGCTGGATGCTGAAAGAAAATGGCTAAAGATATAAATAGGAAAATGAAATGCAGTGAAATATTTAACCCAAATGCAGGGATCAGAAGCAAAAATAAAAAGGCAGAAAAGAACAGAAGATGCAGGTATATTGTCAAGTCCACCACAGAGAACACTTCCAGGAGGAGCAAAAGTCATTTCACACAGTTCTCTATTAGACCTGTAATTAAGCAATCACTTTTTGCTCCTAATCGGTGTAAGCTAAGTAGAAAATTCCATTTTACAAGTAATTGGACAAAATTGGAAAATTTATTTATGGATAGATCTAGTGGAAATTATTCCTAAAAATGCTTTCTAAACCCAAACCCATCCAAAATGTACTCAAAAATTGTCGAAGCATTTCTTCCTAAGATAGAAGGAGGAAAGAAAAACAAACCAAGTAATTTGAAGTGGACTATTTTAGTGCACATCAGTGTATAAAAGAATGGCTAAAAATGACAACCATGACAGTGATTGGACATTAATTAGAATATTGAGAGGAATTCTGTATTTCTACCAAAGTAGGCATCTTGGACTCTTGGATCAGTGTTTTTCTTAAGGAAATAAAGTATTTGTAAGATGTAACTTCCATCTTATTTCAAAATAACATGGAGATAGGTATTTACATAACGAGAAAAACATTCTCCAGTCATCAGGTGCAGGAGGTCATCAGGAAGATAGCAATGGATGCAACACATGCACAATCAGGAAACTCAGCCGGGTGATGGTGGCGCACACCTTTAATCCCAGCACTAGGGAGGTAGAGACAGGCAGCTCTCTGTGAGTTCGAGACCAGCCTGGTCTACAGAGCTAGTTCCAGGACAGGCTCCAAAGCCACAGAGAAACCTTGTCCCAAAAAAACAAACAAACAAACAAAAAAAAAAATCCACAACCAGGAAACTCCCTAAAAGCCAGAGACTAGATATAATGATTACAATTATATGATCTTTTGTTTAGACCCATATCTATCATCATGCACAAAACTCAAGTCCAAATGGATCAAAGACCTCAATATCAGTCTGAACACACTGAACCTGATAGAAGAGAAAGTGGGAAGTACCCTACAACATATGGGCACAGGCGATCGCTTCCTAGGTATAACCCCAGCAGCACAGACATTAAGGGCAACATTGAATAAATGGGACCTACTGAAACTGGGAAGCTTCTGTAAAGCAAAGGACACTGTCACTAAGACGAAAAGGCAACCCACTAACTGGGAGAAGATCTTCACCAATCCCGCAACAGACAAAGGTCTGATCTCCAAAATATATAAAGAACTCAAGAAACTAGACTTTAAAATGCTAATTAACCCAATTAAAAAATGGGGCACTGATCTGAACAGAGAATTCTCAAAAGAAGAAGTTCAAATGGCCAAAAGACACTTAGGCCATGCTCAACCTCCTTAGCGATCAGGGAAATGCAAATCAAAACAACTTTGAGATATCATCTTACACCAGTCAGAATGGCTAAAATCAAAAACACCAATGAAAGCCTTTGCTGGAGAGGTTGTGGAGGAAGGGGTACCCTCATCCATTGCTGGTGGGAATGCAAACTTGTGCAACCACTTTGGAAATCAGTGTGGCGGTTTCTCAGGAAATTAAGGACCAACCTACCCCTCGACCCAGCAATGCCACTCTTGGTAATATACCCAAGAGATGCCCGATCATATGACAAGGGCATTTGTTCAACTATGTTCATAGCAGCATTATTTGTAATAGCCAGAACCTGGAAACAACCGAGATGCCCTTCAATGGAAGAATGGATGAAGAAAGTGTGGAATATATACACATTAGAGTACTATGCTGCGGTAAAAAACAACGACTTCTCGAATTTTGCATGCAAATGGATGGAAATAGAGAACGGCTGGAACAATTGGAACAATATTTTTATATAGCTGTGATAATCATGACAGCACTTTTGATTATATTCAGCAGAGAGATGACTTTGAAATTGCATAGACAGCACTTTAATACAAATTCCCCATAGGTAACATAGGCATGACCATAAAATTCCAAAATTAAATATAAAATTTATCAGGTACACATCCAGTGTTTATCTGTCTAAAATATAAATCTCAATGTTTTACACTATTTTTACAGTATGTCCTTTCCCATCATTGACTTTAAAATTCTTTGTCATCTCTCAAAGGGCATTTTAGAAGTTAGGAACCTTCGCCTATTTCCTTTGCTACATATAGCAATCCTTCTCATCCAGGACTCAGCAACTATGACTTAACTTCCTGTCTCTACTAGTCTCTTTTAAACATTTAATTTAAATGAAAACAAACACTGTGTGATCATTAGTGATGTTATTTGTTATCATAATAGTTTCAAGGTTTTTCTATGATGTAATATATAAAAATCTCTCCCTTTTGTTGTTGAAAAAGATACATGGTAAGGGTATTTCTGTTTGTTTATTCATTTTAGAAACATATTTGAGTTTAGTCATCTTTCTGTGGTTCCCTCACAATATTGTATAGCATCCATCATCCATCATCACAATTTATCAAAAGATTACCTTCATCAAAGTGACATAAAATGATTACAAAGGAGACATCCTGGGGGGTTGTGATATGCTTAAAATGAAGCTTGTAAATGTTAATGCATCCGACATTTTAAAGTGTTTGAGAAAATATACTTATATCAAAGCTGAATTTCCTAACAAAAATAGAACATTTCTGATATTCATATTAATCTTTTAAAGTGAGTAACTTAAATTTTCAGGTAAGTTGTAATAATTCTGTTTTGATAAGTACCAACAGGTTATGGAATGCATTACTGTATTTCATGTTATTATTCATTCTGTAATGAACAATGTGACTTTGGGAAGACCTCACAAGAACATAGCTAATACAGCCATAAACCAATTGATAAGGAATAAACAGCAGTCACAGGTGGAAAGAACAACAGTAGCTCACACAGAAAAACACCACTGGTCAGAGAGGGCAAGCATCCTCTGCCCATTTTCTCCTACTTCCTAGTTGCTGCTTAGCTTCTTGAGGAAAATAGAGTATATAAGTCATGGCAACCAACCAGGCCGTGTTTCTCTGTTGTTTCTTCTTTGCAGCCATGTCACAGAGAGGAGCTAATGTTGAACCTGAAATGTTGCTCAGTCTTTCTAGAAGAACTGAAAAACTAGGAATTAGGGGTGGAAAATTCATTTACTTCAATTGTGCACCATTTCCCAGAGTTTTTATTTTATATAATAACAGTTAATATATTGTGATTTTTATCTTTTATCAAAATAAAGGAAAATAATTTCATTAAATGATAAGCAAATTTTAAGGAAATTTCTGATCCTGTTTTAATTTCTAATTGGGTAGAAGTATGATATTTGTTTTATCTTCAATCTATCTGTCTGAGAGCCGCTTTACTGCAAAACTTGGATTTTGGCATTAAAAACATAGATTTATTTTCCAGTGCATTGAACAAACTGGCAGATTTTTTAAATTAAAATTTTAATTGATAAATAAAACCACGAGCATTTATCATTGATCAGTTTGCGCAAACTTAGCATGAACATCATAATTGTTTCGAATTCACAGATGTTGTAGAATCTGCCCTCTAGAATCCATGGATGTGTGGTCAGGAGTGGATGCTAAAATCTACTGTACAACATGAGGACTGTAGTTAATACCAATGTATTGTATTCTTCCAATTATATTTCAATTGTTCTTTCTCAGGAAAACTTTGAATCTCTACGCCACTACTTTTTCTTTCACCTGTGAAGTGGGAGTAATAACTTACATTGTAGATGGCTGTTGTGAAATTTGAGTGTGTGAGTTATCATACTCAGGGCATCATGCAAACTTGACTTGCAGGCTCACTACAAAAATGAAATATTTGCATCTTACTGGCCAGCAAGATGCAATAAAGTTAGAGTTAGCTGAAAAAAAAAACAGATGGCAGAAGAATATTAGATGGAATTTATGGCCAGTAAAGGAAAACTATTTAGAGCTCAGAATTAAAAAACAGTTGAGACTAAAAGCTGGCCAGGAAAGACATCTTTGGACTATTATAGGGGTTGTTTGTGCCTCAGAAGCCTCAAATTTTGCTGTTTTGTGAAACCCCAGGGCTATCATGTGAAACATGGGTATATACATCTCTGGAAAACTTAAAGACATACTTTATATCCATGTTCAGTCTTCCCCTGCTTGAAAATTGCTACTAATGTGTTCTTGTAGATGATGAGAACAGCAGATCCCATTCCGGAGTCACTTTATGACATAGTTGGTCTCATAGTGACAGATGCCAACTACCACCAGCTGATTTGTACTGCTCACCTCTAGCTATTGCAATTAGCACAAAGGAAAACTTCACTGGAGCTGCTGAGACCTGTCAGTCCAGTGGGAAGGTTGAGACCTCTATGTCAGTGAAGGCCATGACATGTGATGGATATGACAGCACCTCAACCCAGTCAGTGGACCAATCATATTTAAAAGCTCCCTGATATATTTTGGTCTCAGACGGTATCTGGAAATAGCCTATGGTTTCATCTCTTTTTATTCTCTTGCAACACATGCTTTTATGCAGTTAAAATTAAAAATAGAGTGTAAACTCAGGCTAGTAACATCAAGAATATGAGTGTAACATTTCTTCATTTTTACCAGAAGGAAATCAGAGCTGTGAACTAGAAATCTGGGATTGGAAAACAGTATGTGTCCACAAAATAGAATTTGCATTCTCAACTTCTATCATACCGGTGTAGTTAGCATTTGTATTTTTCTTTCTATTCATGTGATATAACTTGGTTTCTTGTTTATGAAGTTCCCGACTATAGAATTTAAAAAAATCTCAAAAATGGTATAACTAAAATGAGATAAAATATTTCAGGCAGTCTATTATTAAAAAGATTCTTTGTCTTCTTCTGTGACTAAAATGCTAGGCCATTATAAGGATTTCTTTTCCATCTATTGTATATCAAGGGAGGAAATTCAGTATCTAGTTAACTTAATTTTCGGGGGGGGGGGAGTCTTGATTGTATGCCTTTAACTAATGGTGAATGTGTAAAATATTTGTTGACCAGCTAGAGACAAACAGGAAGAGCTGATTAGAATTTGCCATTTCTTTGAAGCTAGATTTGTGCATCCTGCACATGCACATTAAGATTCTTCGGCACACTTACTTCTTCAGTTAATCCACAGGCAAGGAAAATTAGACGAGTCAAGGAGTGGACTGGGCAGATCCCTCAGGTGGCAGAATACTTGCCTTGTGTCCATAAGACTCTGAGTCTGAGATTTGCTATCAGCACTGCTCAAAATATAAAGAACTAAAAGGGCCAGGAAAGGCTGTGTTTGGTCCATGCCATTGTTCCAGATTTGAGTAAAATTAGGACATCATCATGGAGTTAAGATTACATGGGGAAGTCAGAAGTTTTATTTGGGAAAATCAGTGTCTTCTGATTTGCCTTCTTTTGATCACTGTCCTGTCATATACATAAAACAGCATGATTTTATTTTTACAGACTTATTTGTTGAAGAATTCTAGACTAAACGTGCTAGGAATATGAATAAGTTATTGGATGTTTTCTGTGCAAAGAGTTTTATACTAATATTGATAGAAACACAACAAAATCACTTGTATCAAATCAGTTATATAAACGGAGAAGCTTCCAATCAATAGGGAGTTAATTTTTAAGATAATATTGTCTATTTAATTCAATTGTTTGATATACTCACTACTAACTTCTGCCTAATCAGGATGGGTTTGATTTATGCTGACATAACAAATAACTCCAACAAATGAGACTGACAAGTAAAAGTATATTTCTTTCTTTCTTTGAGTTTTGAAGACATGGCAGTTTGTAGCCATATCATTACTTTAGAGACTGAGGCTAACGGAAGATTTATTATTTATAGGGCAATTTGCTCTAGTATATGAGATTCCTGACCTATAATACCTTGTAAAATGCCTTCCACACATGGTATTCAATTTAGACTACCTCTTTACTTTCAAAAACTTTTCGATGAGTTGTGTGAATCAGTTACCTTACCAAGCATTTCATATATATTTCATTTTATTTCTACAAACACAATTTTATATGCTATTATGTCATTTTTTGAAGAGAAAATATACTATATTTCTTTGATTTTTCAAAGAATGTGTGTGATACCTTCTTGATGGATTGACCATGGCCATTTTTTATCAGGACTTAATCCTGTTTTTTTTTTTTATTTCTTGTAACACATGTTGACATAGCATTTATTTATTGTCTAGTTTTGGATGTTAGTGGAGTTAGCTTGTATCTTTCTGGCTTACCCTTCACATTGAATAAACTTCATTTTCAATCTTACTGATTTGACATTCTAGCATCTCTTACAATTGCTATGTGGTTGGATAGTTTGTAAAATTCATTCTATTCATTTCTACTTTTAAGTTTGGGGTTTAATTATACTGAATGCAATTATTGACGGCTGACAAACTTTTCCAATTTTACTCATTTGTTTCCTATGCAATTTATTTTTCTTTTTTGCCCAAATACTCTGTTATTGTCTTGTTTTGTTCCTAATACTACTTTTCTGGGTACATTTTATTACATTCTGTACTTCCATTATTCTGTTTTAAAAACTTACTTCCTAAGCATTTGCCTTTAAATTATAATATTCACAACATAAATTTGCAAAATCCAATTTCAGCTAATAGTAACTTGTATTTATTTCTATGACAAATTCTACTTCTTTCTTATTTCTCTGTATTGTTATTGACACCAAATAGGCCTCCTTTCACCATGTTTACAAAAATTAGAATGACCATCACAGTGAAACACAAAATTTTGATTCAAGATGATTGATCAGTTTTTACTTTTTGATTAAACAATGAAATACTTTGCCTAAACTGGCAGTTAATTTCAAAATATGAAAAAGAAATAGCTATAAGACAATTTGAGAAAACTTTCAAAATGTGAGGAAGTTGAAGTTATACACAGCTTTACAATGTGTGTCTCACAATCCACCCAGTATTTCAGCATTGGCCCGTCACCATTCACTTCTGTTTGTGCATGTCCTAAAAGACTCTAAAGGTTTTGTTTCCTTTATTTAATAACACGTTCTCACAGGAGAGATGGTCACATTCAGAAAAAATGGTTCTATATTATGCATATGTAATTAGCATTCGAGTTCTCTCTTTCTTGATATATTATTGATTATTATAATGTAGTTATGCAGGTTTAATATTTCTTATAATGCTTGCTCAAAAACTCTGCAGTTTATCTGTCATATGAACAAAGAAATACTTGGAGGCTCGTAAGGTTAGCTGAATCCAAGCACAAAAACACAGCTGAATTACTGGTACAAAATCGCAAACACAAGCAAACAACAACTACAACAAGAAAAGAGGAAAAGAATGTAGATCTAATAGTCTTAGAAAAATTTTGGAGTTTATCTGTCAGCATTTCAAGGCAGTACTCTAGTTAATTATTCAAACAAACTGTTGACTGTAGAGACACCTAAAAGTAGTTACACAGAACAAAGGAAATAAACATTATTTGTGCAGAGGATTTGTGATACATTTTAAGAGGGTTGTTAGATATGGCTTTCAAGTCATAAAGTTTACTCTTCGTCAGAAATGGTTGGTAACTTGTTATGGCTTGGAGGCAGTTGAGAAACATTTCCACAGTTCCCATTCAGTTCCCTATCTTGCCCCCCTCCATGTTTCTATTTCCTTATCTGTTTTTAGCTTATGGCCACAGACAATCGCTAACCCAATTTTTGTATCTTTAGATTTGTCTTCTTTGGGCACTACTTACATTGTGGCCCTTTGCATATGGCTTCTCTTGCTTAGTTTAATGTTCCTAATGTCCATCTAGGCTTTGCTACATGTCATTTGTGCCGGTGTTGTGGGAATTCCTACCACCAGTAGCCTTTACGTTACCGGTTCATTTGGGTGTGGCTTCTTATACTATATATGCTGATGAAAAGCAAGTCTGGCCTTTTCCCGTGCTGTGGGATTCCATTGCTGTTCCCTGTTCCGGCAGAGGACTGTGATCAGTGAGTCTACCCCTAAATAAATAACCCTCTATTACACTCAATTCTGAGCTAGTATGGGATTTCTAATAAGTGTCCTTCTTTATCTGGTACTCATGGAACTGCTTTGGGTCTATAGTACAGCTATAGGGGAACAGAACTTGGCAGGGAAAACTAAAGTGAATACTGGGAGAAAGAAGGACAGAGTCAGGAGGCAGATGCTGGAACTTTAGCCAGTAAGCCACAGCCACATGGCCATACACAGATTAATAGAAATGGGTTAAATTAATATGTACGAGATAGTCAATAGGAAGCAAGGGCTAATGGGCCAAGCAACGATTTAATAAATACAGGTTCTTTGTGATTATTATGGAAGTCTGGGCAGTTGGGAAATTAACAAGCAGCCTCCCTCCAGTAATCTTGGACTTAGCCATCGTTTTATTTTCACAGGATTCCAGAGAAAGAACATCATGCCCATGACAGCAGGAAGTAATTCTAGAAAACAATATCCTCTCTCCCAACAAAGTTTGTCCTCAGTGTTAAAGAGATCAATTAGGGGTTGATTTTAATTGGTACAGGATTGGGAGTTGGGGGAAATTATGCATCCTTAGGGATCTCTTTGAAAAAAAGAAAGAAAATTGGATGGTATAATAGATTAGTGTGAGCTTACTCACACTAATAATAATAGTGAGTAATGGAGTGAATACTTGTGAGCTATTATTTATAGGTAATTTACATTGGTACAGATTCTTGTATATTGATACAAGCTTAAATTATATTGAATATCTTTCTATTTTGTCCACAATATTTGTATACCTAGGCAAAGTTATTTTGTCATATTGCATGCATGCATGCTTGTACCTTTGCTTAAGACATTTTGTATATTGATACAAATTTAGTATATATTTATCATATTGCAATGAAGAAGGATACTTAAAAGAAATCCCACACTAGCTCAGAATTGAGACTAATAGATGGTTATTTATTTAGGTAGACTCACAAATCAATATTCTCTGCTTGAATGAAGAACAGCAACTGAATCTCGCAGCCGGAAGAGGCCAGATGTATGCTTTACAACAGCATAAATAGTATAAGAAGCCATGCCACAGTGGGCAGGTAACATAAAGGCTATTGGCTGTAGGATTTCCTACAGCACCTCCCTGTTTTGTTTAAACAAGAAAGTTCCAAGCCTAATACAAAATTATATACAATAAGAGCAAATATATTCAATAATTATCTTATCCTCATGAGTTTAAGTCTTGTATAATAAATAACTGGGTCAAGTCATGAGAGGAAAGTAACTACAACTATCTAGTCTTCAACCCCATCGAAAAAATATTACCTGGATAAGCAGGAAATGCCAACTTCCAAAATGTGCAACAAATTATAAAGACAACTGGCTACCTGGGCAATCACCCAGAGTTTCATTTGCAACATCGAAGCAACCAACTTTGGCTAAGGTCTAGAGTAACTGGCAGACTATTTTTCAGATGCAAAAAAAATTTTCAAAACTACCTTACCCTGTTTTGGCAAGATTTGACTTTTTCCTTTTTTCTTTTTTCTTTTTTGTATCCTGCTTGTTCTGTCTGGACATTGTGCATTTTGTCAGTGGTCAATACATGGGTATTTCTTTGCTCAAAGTCCAGTTTTGCCCAGAAGAAAACACTGACAAGGTACATGGTTTCCAGAAATGGATAATGAGGACACTTCAATGGGGTTGAAGACTAGATAGCTGTAGTTACTTTCCTTCCATGACTTGGCCAAGTTATTTATTATACAAGACTTAAACTCATTAGGATAAGATAATTATTAAAACATTTATTACATGTTTCTTGCTTGATATTGTTTATGCTGGTTTTATTCTAATTTTTATACTTGATATTTGTTTTTTTTATTGAAAATAATTTTTTTATTGAGAAAAGGAAAAAAAAACAAGTTTCCGCCTCCTCCCAGCCTCCCATTTCCCTCCCCCTCCTCCCACCCTTCTCCCCCTCCTCCCACTGTTTTCCCCCTCCTCCCACCTTTCTCCCACTCCCCCCACTCCTCTCCCCCTCCCTCTCCAGTCCAAAGAGCAGTCAGGGTTCCCTGCCCTGTGGTAAGTCCTAGGTCCTCCCCCCTCCGTCTATATCTAGGAAGGTGAATATAAATTTGTATAGGCTTAGAACTTTCTTATTTAAACAAAAGTGGGAGGTGCTGTAGGAATTCCTACCACCAGTTGCCTTTAAGTTACTTGCCCACTTGGGTGTGGACTATTAAACTATATATGCCGATGAAAAAGGCACATCTGGCCTCTTTCCCAGCTTCAGGATTCAGTTGCTGTTCTCCAATCCAGCAGAGGATTGTGATCTGTGAGTCTACCCTGAAATAAATATCCCTCTATTATACTCAATTTTGAGATAGTGTGGCATTTCTTTTAAGCATCCTTCTTCATGCAGACTTTTTATTTTGGAATGGGCATTCATTCTAAAGACACAGCATGTTTCTTTATTGCTTTGCCAGGTGATAGGCATTTGTAATGTCTTGACTGCCATCAACATTCAGTCATAGGACTTCGCGTAGTAAATATTTAAAACTTTTTTTGGATAGCCAGGCAAATTGCTAGATCGTGTTATATATTAAACTTATAAGAAACTGACAAACAGGCTGATAAAGTAAAAATGGCATTTTATAATCCTTCCGGGGATTGTAATGGAGTTCAAGTTTCTCTACATGATTACCAACACCTATCAAAGTTTATCAGTTTGATAACAATCATTCTAATCTCAGTGTAATAGTGTCTCACTTAGTTTTATTGTACATCTTCTTAATGACTAATGATATTGAGCATGGAAAGGCATAGTAAGCAGATTAACTAAAGCAATCATCAAAAACTAAGGATAAACGCACATTATCTCAAAACTTACTCTATAACTACAGCAATTAAGTGAGTATAATATCAATAGGGTTAACATCAGCCTCATTGGAAGAGTAGAGAGTCTGGAAGAGCGCCAAGGAGTATACTATTGGACTTTAAATTGTTTTAAGAGACAGTAATTAAACTACAACATTTATCTTTCCATTGCCTCCTTCCATATTCTTCCATATACCCTTCCCCACTCACTTTCATATTCATGGCCTTTTTTTGTCACTAATTGTTCTTGTATGCATATATGAATTAGTATATACATATATATTACTAAGTGTAACTGGTTACATCCATATGTTTCTTGTATGTAGGTTTATAGGGCTGATCTTTTGACTCTGAACTGTAAACAGTTTTTAAGATTTAGTGGTGCTAGAGTATATGGATTTCAGTTTATAAAATAAATTGACAATAAAATAAACAGACTCAATAAACTTAGTTCACATTAGAATTTGACTGATAATAGGTGATGAGAATATATGTAAATTAAAAGGCAATAATGCATTTACAACAAAACAGATCTTTGTAACTCACATCTAGTTCTTAATAACATTTTAACTTTGGAGCTAGGGTTTGGTCCAGTGGTAGAGTTTTATGCCTAACATGCTTAATGGCTTGTGTCCTATTGACAACACCACAAAAAATGTGTGTGTGTGTGTGTGTGTGTGTGTGTGTGTCTTTCAAAAGAGTATCATAGATTCATTTTCATCAAAATATTATTCTGTGGGCACCCAACTAAGGAAATGAAGGGTGAGGTGGACCTGGGGTTCAGGACTATCATTCTAACAACTATGGAGATTGAAGCAGAAAGACTTCAAAGATTCAAGGAAGCCAGTGTGGGTAAATCTGTGAGATCCTGTTTCAAAAAAAAAAAAAAAAAGGAAAAAAGGAAAGAAAGAAAAGTAAAAGGAAAGAGAAGAAAATGGCTCCTCATAGCCTGCAAGAAAGTACTTGAAAATAACAAATCAAAGGGATTATGCAGAATATGTAAACACTCCAAACTCAAAAGCAAATAATGAACAATTCAATTAGAAAATTGCCTAAAAACTCAGAGACACTTCAACAGAAGAGAAAGAAAATGAGTGTACAAAGATGTTCAAAATGATAAATATCAGGGGAGTGGTGCTTCAAGTCATGATCAGAGCTTGGCTCACTTACTAGGATGCAGAAACAAAAGCCAACTGGCCCTCTCATTCATTACTGATGGCAGTGGGGAAGCTGACCCTCCTAGGAATTGCAAATGGAATAGAAAACAGCGACATTCTGGAAAACATTTTGCTGAGGACTTCTTTTGTTGTTTGTTTGTTTTTTAAACAAAATTAAGTTAAATTTCCTTTATGACACAACAGTAATACTACTGGGCATTTATCTTAGAAAAATAAAAGCTTATGTTCACTCATAAACCTATATACAAATGTTTATAGAAGATGTGTTTGTAACAATCAAAACCTAGAAACAACCCAAATGTCATTCAATGGTTGAATGGATAAACAAATTGTGAGACCTACATTCAATTGTGAATACCACTCAGCAATAAAAAGAAAGCAAACGATTCCACACTTGGAAACTTTTATGGATCTCTAGGGCATTATTCTGAGAGAGAAAACCAGTACAGAAAGGTTACATACCATCTGATTCAATTTATACAACATTCCTAAAATGACAGGAAGGACAGAGAAGTGATGAGTCATTCTTTTCAAGAACGAGAATTGGAAATCAAGGAAGTATGCTTCCAGACCGGTAGCAGCACCATTTCCTTTTTGTTGATTGAACAGCTCTGTCTTCGCTATGATAATGTTTTCTTGAACCCAAGTACATGGTAAAATGTCATGGAACTTAATGCACACTCTGAGAAAAGAAAAGGATGGGGCATGAAATCCCAAGAACACCTGAGTGTGTAGATTCCATCAAATGGCTATCAATTCCTGGTTTGATTAAGGCACCTCCAGGTTGTAAACTCTATTGTAAAGTATTTCCATTGTGGAGAGGCAGACAACACTCTTTGGGACTTAGCGATCCTTATGAATCTGTTGTTTTTAAAGAAATAAAAAAAGATATAAAAGGAATGACTCATGTCAAAAGTTTGCAATTGATCCCTCCAGAGGAATACAGTAAGCCTGTGTACTGAGGACTTCCTGTGGAGATACCATGTGTGACCTAATGAAACTTTTTACAATGGGAAGGAATTGCTGTGTGAGACTAAAAAAAAAGTATCAGTGTCATTTGGGACAAAAACATTATAACCCAGGTTGTAAGCCAGTAGGTGTCCAGTTGAAATTACCTGTGAATTCAAACTCTCTCTGAGATTTTAATCATTGATTTGCCCCTAATAAGTTTATTGCATAGAAGGTCAAGTTTCTTGAAATTGCCCAGTGAGTTTGTTAAACCATCTACAAAACCCCAGTATTCCACGAGTAAAGCTCCCTCAGTGGATGATATGTGCAAAAGGAGCTTTCTTCAGAAAAAGCCTCAAGGTTTGAGGAGATTTTTGTTATGCTTTCATATTGATGAACATTTCCCCCTCTTCTGCAGAGTGAGTCCTTCTCAAATATGTTGCTATTACTAAGCTCTGCCTGAAGAACTAATCAGGAAAGGGAAGAAAGAAGATGAACTCCGTGGATATGGTTTCATTTAGGAGGATGCAGACACGGTTCTTAAGATTTACACTCAGAAGTTTTCAGGCTCTCCTTTGAATGTCTCACACTAACTGCATCTTAATTTGAAAATAATGGGAATACATTTCTGCACATCCAGATTCAAACACAGACAATTTTGAAGTTGTTGTATATGAAAGTTACTTAATTCTGCTTTTCCTCTGTGTGTGTGTGTGTGTGTGTGTGTGTGTGTGTGTGTGCGTGTGTGTAATAAGGGTTAATGGTGATCATTAGACTACTGTTGTTAGGACCCGAGATTGAACTTCTCATGGAGAGGAGAGACACATTGTAGGTAAGAGGGACATAGTGATAGGTAGACTATCACTCACACAACTTCCTCCTTCCAGGCTTGCTTTGCCCCTTAGTGGGAGACTGATCATGCTGTATGGAATACTAAAGACATCATTTGAAAGACAGATCAAGAAGATATTTAGAAGAAACACTGGACACTTAACTGTGGTCCTATAATTGTCATTAATAGCAAGAAGTCAAATTCTGTTTATGCTCTGATGTTCTGTACTACTTGCTAAAAAACAGAAATTCCAAGTCAGCCAATAAAAGCCTGAGGATGAAACCCTTGGTTTTACTCAGTGGGCAGCATTGTTCTTTTCTGTAGATCTGCTCAGAAAATAGCATGTAATTCCCTAAGGATCTGCCTCTGAGGAAGATTTAATGAATGTCATCCTCTAACTGTTGAGACAGGTGACAGCAGCATTTGTCCCTGATGGAAGGGGATGAAGCCATAGTTTCCCAGAGAGATATTTGGTTCTTCCAGAATCATGATCTCGGGAAAGGATATAAAGACCTACCAGGTGAAATGATTTCCTTCCCACTAGAATTCTAGAGCTGTCCAAGCACGTCATCCTTTGATTCAGAGAGAACAACCTCAGCTGCTGTGCTCTGAAAAGCCTGTTTCCTTCTGGATTATCTCTCATCTACCACCACTGCAACATTAGCCAGAAATCTGAGCTGCAGGGGAAATTCCCAATCCAATAAAAGTGACATTTTCTGCTAACATTTAAGAAAGCATTCCATCATTTTCTTTTGCATTATAAATTGATCATGACAATAAAGACATAAAAGCAGTGAAAAATTCATCTCAGTAGAAAAAAGAGGGGAAAGTCATGTTTTTGAACAAATGGCTTAAATGAAGTTGTGTATGCCTATAGAAAGTGGAGCTGTGTTTGGGTGGTGAGGGAGCTAAGGATGGATGCAACATCTCTAGAGAAGTAATTGTGGAATTTGGGTGGCTGAGGCTTGATGATCACTAGTTCAAAGCCAACCTGGGCAGAATAAGGAGATACTTCCTTTAAAATCCAAGACCAGGGACTGATGGGATGTCCTAGGAGGCAAAGGAACTAATGCTCATCACATCAATTGATCTGAGATTGATGCCCAGAACACACATGACAAAAGAATAGATATCAGCCCTGTAAGTTGTCCTCAAGCCCCACAAAAGTTCTGTGACATGTGTATGTACACACACATGTAGTATAAATAGTAAAAACTCAGAAACTGATATTGGGGTTCAATCTGAAGATCAGAAAAGCAAAGCAGCCAGACACTGGCTCTTACCTCCACCTCAGACTGAAAATGGGTGAGATCCTGTCTCCAGGAATATATATATATATATATCCCAGTGTAACTTCCTAAGTCTAACTGTCTAACTTGAGTTTGGTGAGGCCTACTGTAACTTCGTGAGCCTGGCTCGAGTTTAGAGACTTGTCTCTGGCTACCCAACCCAGACCTGCTTCTGTGCAGCCACTACTAGGGTGGCAGAATATTATTGGCCCTTATTCCTTACCCTGCCTCAACCCATCCCAAACTTCTCCATGCCCATCACAACCCCATATAAGTTCTTGCCTGATACCATTAAATGAGATCCTGCTTCAGCAGACTCCCGATTCAGTGGGTGTGTTTTTCCCCAGAGGCCAGTGGGGAGGGCAGTGAGTGTGTTTCTCCCTGGTGGCCAGTGAGGATGGCTGGGTCCTTAGACACTCACCATCCTGCTCAGCCCCAGGGAGCCCACCTCCCCCCCTTTCTGCCAGCAAACCAGGCAGAAAATGAGATCCAAACAAACCATATCAACTAAAAGGTGAATTTCAAAAGCTTCCTAACCCAATAAGTATTATCATCTTTGGAAACAGCTTACAGTGTGTTGGGTATGGTTGTGTGGCATATATCGCTCTCAGAAGCAGTGATAAGGAAGGAAGAATTGCAAAACGAAGCTTGTGGTAAGAGACACTGAGAAGGCAAACTGCTAGGCTGCCATCATGGCATAAATACGCAGGAGAAGGAGGGAAATAACTGCATCTCTACCCGGGGAGACTTATTAACTTGCCACATGGAAGACAAAATACCATGGGACTTCCTGCTGGGCACGCACCTGGAACATGCATAATGGTTCCCTTGAGAGATTTTATATAGGATGTGGGAGCTGTTTAGGTGACACATTTAAGCTGCCTATAAAAGTTCAGACTTAGTTATCTATCTTCCCTAGATTGTACACACAAAACCTTTTAACACCAATACACTTCATCCCATTTTGAGGGGTCATCATAGGGTCCAATAGGAAAATATCACAAGAGACATGTCATAGAACAAATATAACAAAAACTGATGCTTCCTTTTACAAAATGATATAAACCAGAATTTGCCCCCCATTATATCCAGATGTTAAACATTATCAGCATTATTAAAGAAACAGATTCCAAGAACTGAAGTGTAGAAACAGAACCTTGTCACCCAGAAGGTGAACAACTTTGACATGGGTTAGAACATCATAGTGAGTCAGTGTGCTGGAATACTAGTTCTAAGAGCTGCAGCTCACATGTGTCAAGATCATCACTTAGATACAAGGAAAAGCAGAGAAAACAAAATGAAGGAAGGGACAGGAAATGTTCAGAGAGAAAGTGGTTGGGTCCACACAAGTAAAAAAGTGTGACTCTTCAGTTTGAGGAAAAAAATGTGGTCAATGTGGAATAGGATTAATTAGAAAGCAATCTACAACTAAAACATCACAGAGAGAAGGACTAAAACAAGCAGTAAAAATTTAAAATTATATGAATGTTCTAGAGAATTGACCATGAACATGATAAAGGTTATAATCCTCCCATAGGCTTGCAGTACCAGAGAATAATGTAACGATATTTTCTGTGTATTCAGAAAAAACTACGTTCTTGACCCTAAGACCACATAAAATATGAAATAGAGTAGTAGTAGGAAAGGCCTTGCAAATTTTAAAAATGTTTACAGTTCCTCTCACAGAGGGTGTGGAAGAGAGAACAGCTTACTACATTTAGCATTTGCTCTAACTGTTTTTTTGTGCCTGGTTGGGTGGAAAGCACAAGAAAGGCTCACATCACTGTTCCCCAATCCCTCACAGCTGCCATGTTGGGTATGACACCAATGATTCCAGTGAGATCTGATTTTGTGTCACTGAGGTGGGAGAAGTGAAAGCCTTCTGCTTATCGTGATGTTTCCAAACTATAAGTGACAAAGCAGACTCCAGTCCCATGGTCAGCCCTCTGATCTCTGTTCTGAGGAGCAGCTCTGTGGCCTTCAAGGGTGTGGAAACCCTTTCCAGACTTCTGATCTCTACATGCTGGCCTGCCCCTTTAAAAATAAGACAGTCGTCTCCCTCCTTACAGACTTTCAGGCTGTGTTAGCCAAGGGCAGGTCCACACATGCCAGACCAGCCGGGTCTACAGGTGAACTCCAAGTTAGCCTGGTCTACATAGTGATACCCTATCTCAAAAATGGATAAATGGAAACAAAACAATAAGAAAAATCAAACAAGCAATCACACACACACACTCATATACACACAAATCAATTCCTACTTATCTTCCTGGCCATGAGAATGAAGACAGAATCCCCAAAGGCCTTTATTCCAATGTATGTAGACTCCCCTCCAAAGCCTCTGACATTATGAATCTGCTTCAGTGGCCACGACTATTGCATGAAGTAAGGACCATTTTGTTCCTCACATGTTTAAGTATTCACACACAACTGTTCACATACTCTCTTCCACTACATAGGCAAGGGATGTAAACACAAAGACTATTATTATACCTGACATCACAAGTTAATGAGTGCCCACATGGGAAAAAGTCAGCTATAGTAAAATAAATTAGAATCCCTATAGCTAAAACCCAATGAGATTTTGATGTTTCTCTCTGGTATTTTCATGATATATTAAAACCTTCTGAAAAATTACAAACACTTCTAATTTGGCTATTTCCAATTGGCATCATAAATGATCAATTCTCCACATCTTTACCCCTGTTTTAAACATCATTTTCATTGGATTTCCAATTTTAAATCGATGCTTAATAATTTTAACTTAATTCTTCAGGCAGTATGAAGATTTATTCCCTATTTGTAATAAATAATTCTGTGATTTATTTCCTTTGGATGACTCTTTTGCAAAGAAAAAAAAAAGAATAACACTGGCATGGTAATTGTGACATAGTTGAATAAAAGTGTTTGCGGTTTTTGTGTGTGTGTGTGTGTGTGTGTGTGAGAGAGAGAGAGAGAGAGACAGAGACAGAGAGACAGAGACAGACACAGAGACACAGAGAAACAGAGAGATCAAATACAGTGCAAAATTTCTGTCTTTGAAGTATTTACAAAAGTTTTAATACATAGACAGAAATAATATAAATCTATACAAACATTTTATGATGTTTAACTTTTTAAATCAAATGCCAAGATGTCAGACTGAGTAAAATAATTATTATAGTGTTTATATTCATTGATTTTTGAAAATTACCATATAAAAACTACTTTCCATGTGTTAATTGGTCAAAATAATTTTATTTTTCTGCATTTCCAGTTATTTTGTCTGATTTTCTCCTATGTGTTTCGGAACTGAGAACCATAAAGAAGCAAAGCACCGGCCTTACATGTTCTAGGAAAACCACGTACCTAGAGTTAACTTCCAGGACTCAGTGAAATTAAATCACTCAATGTTTGTTCGACATCTTTGTGTGTAACCACAGTCAAATCCTACCAACCAGAGGTTTCTGTCTTGGAGTTTCCCAACAAGTTATCAGAAGTGTCTTAATTTTCCTTTTTAATTATTTATTCTTTATTTTTTTTCATTTATTTTAGGTTCTGTAAGTAGGACTGACTTTTAGAGATAACATCTAGTTATCAGGGAAAATGGCAAACCCTGGGTCTGTGTCTTTTTCTTATTTTGAATAGACAAATTTCAGTTACAAGCCCAAGCCCAAAATTATATTGATATGTTACTAAAATTCTGTAGGATTCTTTTCAAAGACAGGAATCGGGATAATATCTATATTTTTGTCCCCTGCTGAAGCTCAAACAAACACCACCTATGACATTCCATAACAAATGTCTGAAGAAAAACTAGCTATTAAAAATTTTCCACTCCCAAGCCCTTGTCACTTTCAGTGGCCTGTGTTCCAGGACTGATGACATCATACCACCAGGGAGACATCATATCCAGCCCTCAGATCTGAGTCTGAATCAGACTCAAGCAGAAGGCACAGACCTGCACAGACAAATGCATACCTGAAAATAAGCATAAAGGCTTTGGATGTTTAGGGGAGCTTTAGTTTCTTCACAATGACTTACCTTCCAGAAAGAAATCATGGAGACTGTCCCATGGGCCCACTGTATCTTTGATCCAGTAAAGAAGCTGTGAGAAAAAGACTGGGGTGGGACAAAGAATGGACAGAACCACTCCCAGGCATTTTTGTGCAGGGCATGATTTGATTTGTGTGGAGCAAAATCACAGTGATTTTCTAGAAGGGAAGCTTTCCTAGGTGGGAAATTATGAATACTGATTACAGCTGAGGATCCCTGAGACCAATTCTTGCAGAACGAAATGACAATAATCAAAGGAAGGGCTGATGGCATAGAATTTTGCAGCAGAAAAATTGGAGGAAAAAGAGGTGTAATTTACCTTTTCATCCTTACGAGTTTTATTCCTCTTTTGAGTGAAACAGTATAGGACAGAAGGTATAGGATGAAGGAGAAGAGGCTGTACTGTTTCCATTTATGTGTTTTCCCCCTGGCTTAGAATTTGGCAATGTGTTAGCTTCTGTAAACATCCTCAGGCAGCTTAAGAACTATCTTTGTCTCAGATTTTTTTTTTAAAGTCAGACTTCCAATTCCCAATTTTAGCAGATAGAATAACACATATTACTTGGACGGTGGGAAAAAAAATTAGAAAATTGGAAGGTAGCTTTGTACAACGACACTCTGTAAATTTAGGTGGCAGCCAGCAACAAAAGTTCACAAAGACAGGTCAGGACCACTGCATGACACACCCCTTGGGACAGAACACTAGTGTGCAGTCCAGCTCTATCCCATCCTGACTGGATGAGTTCATGTTTGAACTGACAAGTTTGGCTCAGAGAGTTAAAGAGAGTTCTCCATTCAGGTGATAAGTTTGTGAAAAGTGATTTTCTCATCTTCCACATGCTGGTATGGGTGAGGGAAAGATGCATTCACCCGTTACCAACTGCAGCAGGTCAGACAGCTAGCCCTGAGGTCACCAGAGTGGGGAAAAAAAAAGTAGAGTTGGCCCAGGCAATATGAGTGGGAGGTAACTGGATCTGAAGGCCTGAGAGCAGTAGAATTGGCCCTGCTGCTTACTGTAGGCTTTATTGGGCAAGGTAGCCCAGGCAGTGCTGGAGAGCTCATCAGGGTAGTGACAACCAGGAAGAGTGGGCAAACTGACCAACCCAGATACCACCGAGGACCATTTTGAGTTGGCCCACCCCAACATCAACCAAATCTATGAACTCTTGGAGCATGTGAAGAAGACTAACCTACAGATCCAAAACAGCAGGCTCTCCATGACACAGGACAACAACTGGATATCCAAGAGGAGCTCCAGTGAGGACCCATTGTCGATAGTGTGACAAGTCAGAGGACTCGAGGCAGACCAATGGCTTGTGGAAATAAACACTTGCAAGTAAAGATGAACAGACTAAAGGGAAAACTCTATGACTCAACTGGCCACACTACAGCTTTCATGACAAAATTCTTCTTCTTCTTCTTCTTCTTCTTCTTCTTCTTCTTCTTCTTCTTCTTCTTCTTCTTCTTCTTCTTCTTCTTCTTCTTCTTCTTCTTCTTCTTCTTCTTTCTTCTTCTTCCTCTCTTCCTCCTCCTCCTCCTCTCTTCCTTCTTTCTCTTTCCCACTTCTTCCTCTTTCTTCTCCTCCTCCTTCTTTTTTCTTTTGGTTTTGGATTGTCTCTGTTTTGTTTGGTGTTCTGGATTTTCTTTTAAATTTAATTTTGATTTTTGGGGGAAAGGTTGCAAGGGCAGAGCAGAGAGCAAATGAGAAGGGACAGGGAGAAAAGTGGGATCAAAATGCACGATGTGAAATCCACAATGAATCAATAAAACGAAAAAGCAAAAAAAAAGAAAACTAATTTTCTTCTTCCTTGTGAATCTAAACTATAAATGCCTGTTGTGTCTATCAGACTCACTGTCCACTGGTCACTGTGTTAGTATAGTTAGACTGGAACTCTGATTTGTCTTCCCTTGCCTTCTGAATACTGGTTTTAACAAGTTGTACCACCATTTCTGGCTTAGGAATTGCCATTTAAAGAGTGTTAGACTATTGAAGTAACAAGATGCATGAACGTTAAAAACCCTGAAAGAATTCCAAGCTATCTAAATGTGGTACAGTTGCTGAGTTGGAAACAGAATTAAGGTGACTTGCTCAAATTATGCTTTCTAGCACAGAGGGAATAATAAGACTTCCAGCAAGGATGGAACCACACTGACACTTTTATATGTTCAGTGAATAATTTGTTATATATATATATATATACATATAACATGTTTGCATATATAAAATATAAATAAAATAATTTGTTTCAAATATTGTATTTATTCACATACATCTCTATCATGAACAATCTAGTTTTAAATAAAAATAGATCTTATTTATTCTGTGTGTACATGTATGTGTGTGTATGCTTATGCTGTGGTGTATATGTGGAGGTCAGAAGTTAACCTATAGGAGTAAATTTTCTCCCTCCACCATATTTGTTGCAAGTATCCAACTCAGACCTCAGGCTGGACAGCAGGAATCTTTACTGGCTGTACTCCCTCTGTGGCCTTAGAGGTCCAATTCTGTGAGACTGGCAGGTATTCACTTACCATTCTTGGTAGGTGTTGTTTAGCTCCTGGAGCTCTAGTAAGTCTTTTGACCTTGGATAGGTAGAGAGAGCCACTTTTTTTAGTTCTGTCTAAAAGTTTATGAAACAGAGAACTTCTCATTTACACTGTGAGGCAATTTAAAGCTAAAACAAGTCCCATCCCATTTAATTTAGTGGAACAAAGAAAAAACTACATGCCAAGATGCTGGTGCTTTTTGAGTAAGTAGACCAAAGGAGAGCTCTGCTGTCCAGCAGTTGATAGAGAAAGTGTACACAAAATATCATTTGATACACAATCACGAAGATTCTGTGTTAATTTGTTATGTACTATGCCTCCATGTTTTATGGGATAAAGGTGGGTAAAAGCATTTCTAATACATGTATAGCATGGGTAAAATGTAAACTCTAGCTATAATGCTATTAGTGATACTTTTCAGATTTTTCAGTACTCATTAATTTAAAAAAAGAATGTAGATGAACTTGTCTCAATGTTGTATCTAACTAGTTGGTAACTTGACAGCAAATACTGCTTAAATTTGACTGAACTTATATATTCAGTAGTAGTAGAAAATGGATTTTGTCTGTGAGACAGTTTTATCATTTTCATTTATCAGAAGATAAATGTGCCAGATGAATCATACATTCACTAAGAAATACACTTCTCACTTAAATTATGTGTGTGATTCAGTAAGAACCAGTTATGAATGGTTAATCACAGAGTTCAATGAATGGTCAAGAGCATAAAATAGCAATCACAGGAGCCATTTTGAGAGGAAGCCATGCTATGCCGTAGTTAGATAGTCTTTACATGTAGGTAAAAGCACAAAATTACATATATTTCTAGAAGACAGGTTTTTGAATCAATATATGCTTAGAACAATCTTTGCAAATAATCCTTGCATTCACTCAAGGCTGAAACAGCAGATGTCAGCTGGGGGCCTGAGTCTCCAGAATATCTTTTAAGCATCTCCCTTCCTGAATTTTCTCACCTCTGTTCCACACACTTGATGTTGTTGTTGCCAGTTGGAGAGCCTTCATGATTTAAGGAGGCAAGTTACACATATATGAATATTCCAATTCAATGACATGATTCATAGGCAGGAATAGTCACACAGAAACCATATTATTTGCAATACTGTTTGGCCTATTAGCTCTAGCTTCTTATTGGCTAGTTCTTACATATTAATTTAACCTATTTCTATTAATCTGTATATTGCCACATGGCTGTGACTTACTGGGTAAAGATCTGACATCTGTCTCTAGCGGGGTTACATGGCTTCTTCCTGAATCCACCTTCTTTTTCTCAGCATTCAGTTTAGTTTTCCCCTTCTTCCTCTATTTTGTCCTGTGCACAGGCCAAGTTAGCTTCTTTATTTAGTAACCAATAAAAGCAACACATAGACAGAAGGACCTCCCACATCAGCATAATGTCACTTTTATGTATGTGTTCAGGGCTATCTGGTACAACCAATTGGTATGTGCTTCCCTGAGGAACATTATTTCTCCCATTCTTAGCATTTATTGGTTGACTATCATTCTTTCTATAAGGTTGAAGCTTCATGGCTTCTCCTGTCTACATTGGCATGCCTAGTCTTGTTGTCCTTGTTTAGCTCGCATTAAGGCAGTCATATTGAATATATAACTTCCTACATTAATAGGAGACATAATCTTACAGAAAGCTATCTGGTCCTCTGTCTATTACAATCATTCTGTCCCCGATTCTGCAGTGTTGCTTTAACCTGACCTGCAGTACTTGTGTTGTAGATGTATCCATGTAGACTGGGTTCCATAACTCTGAATTTTGATTGTTTGTGGCTTTTTGTAATGGTTTCTGTCTGTTGCAAAGAGAAGTTGGTTGGTGAAGGGTAAGGACTATACTTCCCTGTATTTATAAGGACACATACTGTGAATGTAGCCAGGGACTATGCTGTTCTAGTAAAGTGGTAGTTGTAGCTCCCCCTCCAAGATCCATTACTAGCCCTGAGGTTTTGGCTAGGTTTCCAGTACAAGGAGTGATTTCTTGATGTAGGAGTCCCCTCTGTGTGCTGTGATTACCATTAATGAATAAAGAAACTGACTTAGCCTGTAGATAGGGCAGAACTTAGGTAGGTGGGGAGGCCTGGACTGAATGCTGATAAAAAAGAGGGGCAGAGCCAGGAAGAAGCAATGGAACCATCGCCAGAGATAGACATGCTGAAACTTTGCTGGTAGGCCATAACCTTGTGGTGATATACAGATTTATAAAAAAGGGCTAAATTAAGATATAAGAGTCAGCCAATAAGAAGCTAGAGCTAGTGGGCCAAGCAGTGATTTAATTAATATAGTTTCTGTGTGGTTATTTTGGTTCTGGGCAACCAGGACATGTAAGCGGCCTTCTTCTACAATTTCCTTTCTGTTGAGTGGGTTTTAAGTCTAATTAGAGAACTTTGGTTATGGCCAAGATATGAATGCCACCATTACTGTACCCTTAGGCTTATTTGGACATGTTGATTTTACTGAGATTCATAGGCTTCATAGTGGGGTAAGACTGTTGATTACTTTCTGATTTTGGGAGCTTTCCTTTTGGTAGCAGGAAAGCTAGTCTTCAGGAAGGAGGCATTCAGGTCACTCCAGATTGGGGATCTCTGGGGTCTGTGTCTGAAGTGCATGGTATCCTCAGAAATAGACACATACCTTTCAATTATTGGGGTCAACCAAGGACAATAGCAATATTTGTAATGCTTTAAGAGTCTCTTGGATAACCATGGCAAACAACTAAAAAGGATGTTTGGACTGTTGTCAAATAGCCTTTGGATTTGAGGAGCGGGTTGTCATCCCATATGAAAAGTTTTATTTAAAAATATATGTATGTTTTCTCTAGTTTTATTCATTTATCTGCAAAGTTTTAAGATGCTTTAATGAAGAAAAGAGAAATACTATGACTTATAAATTTGAAACCAAAATCTTTTGTTTGAAGATCTTGTTTTATACCCTGGGTGGGTGATATCAAGTCATCTTGATATCTGAAATTTTGAGGATACTTAACATCTCAGAGAGGGTCTATGTGCATGAGTCAATGTGTGTGTGTGTGTGTGTGTGTGTGTGTGTGTATGTGTTGTGTCCTATGGAATATTTAACACAAATGCAATGTAGAACTATTCACAGAAGTGAATGTAGTGTACAAGATTATGACTGTATAGCACAAAACAAACAACCAAAACAAAACAAAGAAAGAGTTAATAAGAAGCCTGAGCTAATGGACTAATCAGTTTTATAACAAAAAAAAAAGGTGCCTGGCGAAAAAACAGGGCTGTTCCAAATGTTAGATCTTTACTGCCACAAGTTGGGCTTTTACTGGGAACTGTGATGAATAATTTCCAGAAAGAAGAACAGCCTTTTGCATTTATCTATGATTTAAGTCCTGTGTTTTTTATTCATGAATATCTAGCAGTCTGTAAACTATTTACATTTTGATTTGTGTGGAGTATTGATTATTACTCTAGGTGTACTAATCTATGACGTTAAGCTCTTGCCGTTTTAGAGTGATGGCCAAGGATGAGGAACTGATCTATGTTTACTTGTAGGTGAATGAAGTACTTGTCATAGAGTATCATATTTTAATGAATGGGAAAAACTGAGTTCAGCTTTTCTGAAATAAAAACAAGCAGTGATCTAATCAAATTGTTTTTCCATAAAGTCAAACGAGTCATTAAATTTACGGCAGATATTTCCCATATTTAATGTGAACTAACTTCACATTTCAACATTTTAATCAAAAGAGGTAAGAGAAAGGATATGGTCAACCAGGCAGTGTATGAGCAAGGACATGGGTGACCATTATGCTTCAAGAATAATCAATCACTCTATTCATGTCTGAGCACACAGATAATATAAAAAATATTGATTTACAAGAGTGATTACACTCACTGGCTGATGGTCAAGTATAGGCCAACTGTTGATTCTTTTCGTAAAAGTATTAACATATTCAAGCAGAGAGATGTCTTTGTTTTCTACTTCTCCCATCTACACAATTGTTTAATAATCAGTTTT
The DNA here is from genome assembly GCF_037038515.1 of Microtus pennsylvanicus. Taxonomy (NCBI): domain Eukaryota; kingdom Metazoa; phylum Chordata; class Mammalia; order Rodentia; family Cricetidae; genus Microtus; species Microtus pennsylvanicus. Next base: position 71,499,128 of record NC_134590.1, on the reverse strand, counting down.
CACTTATTAGAGGAAATATCTGTGAGATTAAGGGACCAGGCTTGCTAGACTTGTTATGAGCTGACCACAAAGGCTTAGATATTCAAAGGGTATATATTATTTATTTCCCTCCAATATTCCTAATTAGAGTTCTCTCATTTCCCCATTTCTCCCTTAAAATTAGTTATACCCCATTATCTTCCTCAATGTTACTCCTTCACCTACACCCTCTGCCATAATCCCCCTATCTTCCTTGTTTCTGTAGTTACTTTGGCATATTGCACTTATTTCTGGAGATTTGGAGTCCAGAACTTCAGATGAGAAAGTACATACAGTGTTTAATTTCTTTATTTGGGTTTAATCCAGTCAACATAATCTTTTCCAATTCTATTCATTTACTGACAAATTTCATTTTTCAAAAAAATTAATTTTTAATATAACAGGTAAGTTACAATTTCTAGATCCTTTCCAATCTTTCAGGTCTTAGATCAATGTGTAAATTAACTGATAAACAATGTTTGAATACTTGGATATTTTATAGATAAAAATGCTATGAAACATTGGCAAGTAATCACAGTATTAATAGTCCTTAATTCTTAAAATGACAAATTAACCAGCTACCAAAGACCCTTTGGAAAGTGACATAGCTTCAGTTCATATCCCTCTTTGCTTAACGAACGTTCTCTGATAGTCTTATCTATCGAACCTCTTCCAATGACTCTGTTCTTGTGATCAGACTAGTGTACACTTAAGCCTGGGTAGGACTGCTGCATACCTGGGCAACTGGTGCTCTTGGGCCAGTTGGATAAGCAATCTTTAGCCTACACAGAGGCTAGAATGATTGCATTCTGCAAAATAAGATAAGAAAACCTTTGTCACTCATAAGAACTCTCAGGTTTCACATTTAATTACATCAATACTGAGTTTGTCAGGGGTAACTCATCTGAATTTCCTCACTGAAATGTCAGGGATACTGCCTAAAGGCCAAGGAACTGAATGACATCCAGTTTGGGCCTTCAAAGCTTCCAGAGCTTTAATTTATCTATTTCCAACAAAATTAGATAAGGACTCATTACATTGACAGCTGATAAAAATTTGTAGCTAATACTTGTCAATAAGATATTGTAGCATACAGTTCAAATAACTAAGAAATATACTGCTATAAAATTCCCTTCTGTTTTCATTTTTGTATGTTTGGAGATATGTCTTTGATTATTCTGATTGATTGAACTGAAAATAGTCTCATACTGCTCATAGGGATAGAGTTAGTGATTTAAAACATTCTTGAGTAGGTTTGTGTTGCTTGATCAATTGTGAGCTCCTAATTGAAAATCTTCCTTATTCTTGAGAACTTGTTTGTTATTTAGTGCATCATTGCCTTTAAAAATGGACGTTTTCAGTTCTATACATGCTTTACAAAAAACCAATAATGGGATGTGATCATTTAGAAAGCTTTCAAGACTAAAATGTATTCAAATATGAATTTATGATATAAATGGAATAAAAAAGTCACTTTATGATTAAAATAATTTAAATTTATTGACTATTAAAATACTTATTCAAAGAGCTTTTAAGGATGATGTGTGGGTGCTAATTAATTTAATACTATTTCATTTAATGTCTATCTGCTGTATATAAAATATGTGTGTTGGTTCTATTTTCACTGAAGAATAAAATTGAGACTCAAGATAAAGCTTTTTAGATTTTTTGTGCATCTAGAGGCAGTCAATTTTATCACTAAGACCATAGTTGCCCTTCACAATATTCTGAGATGCTAGAAGTTGATTAGTTTTACCTCTAAATTAATTTTCTTTCTTAGTCAATTTAGTCAAAGACACTAGGAACAACCAATTAACATCATCATTTTAATTATTTGTCCCAAACTTTCAAAAGTTTTATATACATAGTCACTAAATCCCTTCTTGCCTCTTAAAATTCTTGAATTCAGAATAATAAAATATATATTTGGATCCACAATTTGTAAACTAGTTCACACTATTGGTATTAAGTAATATCTGATTGTCTAGGAGAGGCTTTAGTAATAATAGATGTTGACAAATTGGAAATACTATTTCAGATACCTAAAAAAAAATCATCCTTATACTTTCCTTGCTCTAAAAACACTCCTGGTACCAAAATCTCTATTAGCCAAGGTTCTCCAGAGGAACAAAACTCATTGGATTATATATATGGGATTTTTAAAGAATGTCTTATAGGTTATGGTCCAGCTAGTACAGCAATGGTTGTCTATCAACAGAAAGCCCAAGAATCTAGTATTTGTTCAGCCTACAAGGCTGGATGAATGTCTCAGCTGATCTTCAACATTTTTCAGGTCCTGGAAGAGGTAGACTGTAATGCCAATGAAGGAATGGGCTTACCAGTGAGAGTGAGGGCAGGCAGGCAAAGAAAGAGAGCTTCCTTCTTCCATGACCTTTATATAGGCTGCCAGCTAAAAGTGTTGCCCAGATTAATACTGACTTTTTTCCATCTCAAAATATATAGATTAAAGATGGGTCTTCCCTTCAAATGATATAATTAAGAAAAATTCCTCACCGGTATACCCAGGCACTTAGGATGTAGGTAATTCTAGATATAGTCAATTTGACAAAGACTAATCATTACTACAGCCTTAGGCAAAGCAAGTTCAGCCAGCTCTCTTACTATCTGCATATCTTCTACAGAAAACTACACTTGGGTTAGTACTACTTTTAGAAAAAAAAACACTGTTTTTTTAATTTTGCATTTTATTTATGTATTTATTCTCTTTTAGTATGAGAATGCATGTGATATGTATATGCATGTTAGAGGACAACTTGTATGAGTTTCTTCTTTTTCCACCATGTGGGTGAAAGAGACAGAACTTCAGGTTTGGTGACAGATGCATTTACCTGCTGAACCAACTAGCAGGCCTCTCTATCTTTTTATGTTTAGATCTAGTGGCCTGAGAATTAAACAGACGCAGGACTCTTAGGAAGAGGAAATAACTAAAATTAATTGTACACATAGATAAGAATTCAAAGACAAACGTGACTCAAGTAGCTGGTTAAGATGCTAGTCACATAATACCTTAGAAAAGGACTGGGAAAGGCAAAGCAAATGGACTCTTGAGAAAAGAGATGGGAGATATGAAAGCATTATGACAATATGTGCTCATGCGGTTTCATATACTGAAGCTTTCTTGTCTTTGGTAATGTATCAGTTTTGCAAGTGTGAAACTTCCAGAGAGGGTATCAGTGACAAGTGAACTCTTTATAAATGTTTTGTTTTTGCAAGATAAAAGAAGAATGGAGAAAGCTGCTTCCTCCAGCTGTAGATGTGCAAGTGTCTTTAGCTCAAAATAATCCTCATGTCAGTGTGGTATATTCTAGACCACATCATTGTCATTTAAAAAATTTATTCTTTTCAAAGTGGTTTATTTTCTTGTAATTGTATTATCTGTTTTCACTAACCCTAAGATGCCTGGGCACCAGAACTTTCTAGAAAATTGCAGAAAACATATTCTCAAGTCCATAACAAAATTAATTAAATAAATTTAGAGACATTAGAAATAAACAATTATTAGGACATATGTTTTGAAAGACACCCCCATAGATAAGAACAGGAGATCTAGCTCTTCATAACTGCTCTGAATTGCCATCTAGCCACAGTTTCCTATTGAGATACTTGTGGTTCTTTTTCTTGATTATGCTATAGAGTTAACAAATGTTGGTTCTGAAACACAGGCTCAATGCAGATGTGTGACAGCTATTTTCTGTTCAAACAATAAAGTTAGATTCTATTTGATTGAAAAAACAACTTTATAATCAAACACAAAGACAAAAGAAATCTGAGAAATGATCTACTTACTATTTCAACTACTCATGGTAGTTGAAAATAATTGTGACAAGAAAGTTAATTTTCATGTACAAACCTGGAGCCCGTTTCTTTTTCAAAAGCTTTTATCCCTGGATATAGATCTCTCGACTTGACTCAATTTTGACTGTGAAGTTACAAACCAGTGATAAGGGAACAGAGCCTCCATTTTCCCTGCGTGTAAATGCTGATTTCCTGTGCTTTATTCCTGTGAAAGGATGGAGTGCATCTGTGCATTCTTCCTTTCTTCAACAGATTCTGAAAGGCATCCATGCCCGTGCCATTTTGTCTCTTGGAGAGAATTATTCATGAGCTGTGAGCTGCACAATGCTCAAGCTAGAGAAAAGTGAATCTCTACAGTGTGTGTATGTGTGTGTGTGTGTGTGTGTGTGTGTGGTGTAATACATATCGTGTATGTGTGTGTGTGTGTGTGTGTGTGTGGTGTAATACATATCGTGTATGTGTAGAGAGGGTAAGGTGCTATAGTATGTCACGTCTACCCTTCATTTTGTTCACGTAGATTTATCACAATGCTTGGTGTATGATACGTTTCAGTTTTGTCATTCAGCAAATTTAGTGGAGGAAGTTGGGCAGAATGTGCTCAAAGATGAACAATGAATAGGTTCTTTATGGGTGTCTGGTATAGCTGCCTCCACAGAACAAAGCTGGAGGGGACAAGTCAGGATGCCTAAAGTATCAAAGTCAGCAGTTTAAATGTTTCTTAATTATGGTCATAAGAGCATATGCTAAGAACAAGGACACAGATGCATCTGGAAGAGGCCTTGATTGAGGGCCTGAGTTGTATGCACATATGGGCCAGTGCACTTGGTTCTCAGTAGAGGAATCTTGGGGTGGTGGTAGCTAGGAGTCTGCTGGCTTAATACTTGAAAATGGTAGTGTGACATCCATGGGAGAAGAGAACACAATGAAAGTGCTCGAGACATAGAGCCTGGCTGCTTTGAGAAAGTACACTTTTACTTCTGGATCAGATTCATTATGAGAGCTGATCCCGGCGCCTCATGTTCCACAGGTCAGAACATGCGAGATTTCCTGGAGCTGTGCTAAGATTGCTAATGCTTTTCACAAGGGAAACTTTCCACATGTTCCTCTAGGTTTCAGCATTCCCTGTGAAACAGGACCAGATAGGGGTTGGGCATTTCTTTCCTCATGAACCGCATAAGGGAGTCTTAGAGAGAGGAAAGTGGAATATTAAGTAAAGAAAGACTAGTGAGAGAATGTGTGCATGGGGAGATGCACTTCAAACCAAATGTTGGGAAGGGAAGTAGAATTTGAGGCTAAATATGCTTTAAAGTCAAGGAAAGACACTGGTCTTTTAATAAGTCATGTCTCCTTGCAATCAAGTGCTGGTTCTTGGGGTGTTTTTTTTATACAAAGACTCATTCATTCTTCCTCTCAGAATTTAAATTCCAGGTACAGGAGAGCAGCCTGCTGGTTGGAATGATTCTTGCTCTGTAGGAGGAATTCCACTCCACCAGGCTTTTATGTTACTTCATGTGGCATCGTACCCTCTATTACTTCTCTCTCTCTCTTTCTTTTTCTTGTGTTTTTTTTCTTGGTTTTTCAGGACAGAGCTTCCCTATGTAACAGCTCTGGCTTTCCTGGAAATCATTTTGTAGACCAGATTGACCTCCAACTCAAAGTTTTTTGTCTTGCCTCTACCGCACAAGTGTTGGAACTAAAGATGTGCACCACCGCTAGGCTCCTACTGTTTCTTAAGAGGAATAACCAAATGATAGTAACCTGTTTGAGGGTGATGTATGTGAGGACTCTGAAGGGGAAGTCTGGGGGTTCTGGTAACAGTGATGCGAGCTGATGTACAGTTTCAGCCTCAGTGGTGTTTCTTGTCTGAATGAAGTGATTCCTACTCAAAGAATAGGACAGAAATCTCATTTCCCTGTCCTTTCACAGGGAGTACCCATCTTCACAATGATGAGAGAAGCATACATGGGACAGGTTTTTTTTTCCAAGTCTTTGAGTTTTGTCCAGATATATTGTTAGATGCAAGGGTGCATAAAGCAGAAGTAAGAGGCCAGAGTGGGAAGAGTTGATAGTGCCTAGAAACCAACACCAAGAACCATTGGTAAAAATGAGATTCTAAGGACAATGGAGCAGCTCCCCAGGTGAAAGAGATCACTGTGAAAACCTGGAGACCGACTTTAATTACTGGAACCCACGTGAAGGTCGATAGACAGATCCAGTCTCAAAAGGTTTTCCTCTGTCCTCTATATACATACATACCACATGCAATATATGTGTGTGTCCATGCAGATCACAGTGATAGTTACCGGAATAGTTTCTGTAGTTACAAATGTAGCATTCTATTTTCCATACTTCTATGTCACCCTTTATAACCCTATAACTCTTTATAACCTTTGATGTCACCCTGATAAACAGTCCCACTGGGAATAAGATTATTTGTATACAGACTTTTAAGTCTTTCAGACATCTCAAACATGTGAAAGTGTCACTTTCTGTTCATCTGCTCTGCAGTTATCAATGATATGATAAAAGAAACAACAAAGGAGCAAAGGGGCTCCATGTACAACTGCTTAGTGGTAGCTCGAGGAGCCTAGTGTCAAGGTTAATCCTTTTACAGGAGTGTAAGGCACACAGTCCAATAGCTCTAAAAGAATTTGGCAATCACACGTGTGGGTGGGACATTCATTTCTGCATCCAAGCCTATGTGGGGTGCTGTACTCATTTACACCTGAAATAAATGGCAACAGGCAAGATTTACATGTTTTTGGAAATTACAATAATTCCAAAACAAGCACTTTCATACTGTACTGGCTGGTTTTGTGTGTCAATTTGACACAAGCTCGTCATCAGAGGAAGGTACTTCAGTTGAGGAAATGCTTCAGTGAGACCCAGCTGTAAGCGTTTTCTCATTTAGTGATCAGTGGGGGAAGGCCTGGCCCATGGTGGGCGGTGCCATCCCTGCACTACTGGTCCTGGGTTCTATAAGAAGGTAGGCAGAACAAGCCATGGGGACCAAGCCACTAAGCAGATCTCCTCCGTGGCCTTTGTATCAGCTTCTGCCTCCAGGATCATGTCTTGTTTGAGTTTCTATCTTAGATTCTTTTAGGAATGAACAACAATGTTGAAGTTAAAACCTAAAAAACTCTATCCTTCCCAACTTGTCTTTTGGTCATGGTATTTCATCACAGCAAAAGAAACCCTAACTAAGACACATATACAAAGTATATCAGTGCCATAGTTGATGAGCTTGGGTTAATGGTTTTTCTCTGCCATACTTTTTTGTGTCCTTTAGAGAAAATTAACCGAATCTGTGCATCAAGGCAGACCACTTCCTTAGTGATGGTTCTTGTTTCACTCCGTTGCTGTAATCAAACACTCTGACCAAAAGCAACTTTGGGAGGAAAGGGTTTATTTCACTTCCAGGTTACAGTCCATTATTGAAGGACGTCAGAGCTGAAATCTAAGGCATGCGCCTGAAGGTAGCGACTATAAACGAATGCGCTTGCTCAGCCACTTGCTGGCTTGTGGTTTGCTCAGAGACTCACACCCAGCTAGATATCTTACAAGGCCCAGAACCAACTGCCCAGAAGATGGCATTGTCCACAGCAGACTGGGCCCTCCTACATCAGTTAAGACAATTCCCTCACATACATGAGTCAGTGCAGTGTGATTTAGGCAGTTTTCCAGTTGAAATTCACTCTTTGTTGTGTCTAAGCTGTGTGAAGTTGGGGGTGCATCACACGTGTTCAGGTTTAACTGCTTATATTTTTCTGCAGATGAAGTTTTATTAGTAAGTTGCTAGTAGGAACATTATTTTGGCATTTATATTTGCCATGGTTAAATTTGCCATGTCTGCATATTAGTCATGAAATTCCTACTCTTTAGAAAACATTGCACTTTAAAGCAAAAGACAAATAGAGATGATTTTAACAAATCTTCACTAATTCCACTTATGAGTATTATCTTAGCATATTATCTTTTGACATGTCAGAAAAATGTTCATGTTTTCCTTCTGAAACAAAGGCTTCACAAAAGATTTTAAAGGGCAAAAATGACATTACACAAGAAGTCATTTTAACAAATAGCGAAGTGGCAATCTCTTGTTACCATGCTCTAGATTGTCAGAAATCTCCATTTCTACCCTAAAAGACAGAAGTGCAGAATGCTATGGCAATACCCACTTATTAGCAGCAATTATTATTTGAAATATTTTACTTATAACCTAAACATTAAAACTTTTACTAGGAATCAAATTCTATCGCATAGTATTTCCTCTATTTCCAAATACACCTTTGAAATTTTTGAAGGCAGCCACAATAAAGCTGCTGAAATACTTTTCTTGGAACATGCAATCCTTATTGAGTGTGATGTGGTTGCATTTTAGGAGCTGACACTGATAATTACGTCGTGGAGATGAATAGTATACTCTGTAGAACTGTGCACTCACCATGCATTGGAGATATGCTCAAAGTAAACATTGAGCACACACACACACACACACACACACACACACACACACACAAATGCATACATACTCACATAGAACTCACAGAGAAGGATGGGGGAGAGAGACAGCATGCGTGAGTCCAGGTACTTGATTGTGGTGGCAAGGTAATAAGGAAATGACAGACACACAGAGACACAGAAGGCTGGGATCAAGTGGTTTGGGCTTTCATCTAGAGAAACCACATTTACAGCTCCATGGAAGGGCATAGTGTTTATTATATAGAGTTAAAAAGAGAGGCAAGGATATTGCTTGAAGCTGAACAAAGAGGCAGGGTTATTACACATATATAAACAAGGAGGTGGGATCTATGGCATACCGCTAGATCAAGGAGGCAGGTTTATTTTATAATTTCAGTGGGAGCAGTCTCTCTAAGGAAGTAGGCTTCAAGCCATGATCTCATGGAGTTGGAGGAGAAAGCTATGGTGGACATATTTATTCATATTATCAACATCTACACATGAACCAGAGGCTTTACCATTTTTTAGAGCCTCATTCTCAGGCAAAAGGAAGGCTTGGCACTCTTCCATAAATCTGAGGTTCTCGTGTCCTTGACTTGGCTGTACCCATATCAACAGCATACATTCAAACATGGCTTTACACACTCAGGCTTGCTCTGCTTTCTACAGATATGCTTTCAGGAGAGAGAGAGAGAGAGAGAGAGAGAGAGAGACAGAGACAGAGACAGAGACAGAGACAGAGACAGACAGACAGAGAGAGAGAGACAGAGAGAGACAGACAGAGAGAGAGACAGACAGAGAGAGGGAGAGGGAGGGAGGGAGGGAGGGAGGGAGGGAGAGAGAGAGAGAGAGAGAGAGAGAGAGAGAGAGAGAGAGAGAGAGAGAAAGAGAGAGAGAGAGAGCGCGCTTCCAGCAGAGTTTAAATCTTATCCACACTCAAATGGCATTTCCTGTGAGTTCCAGGAGCTTTATGGAAATCAGTGAAACACGAGGTTGTAATTATGAAGAAGGAATATGGACATAAAGTAGGAGTAGTAGTGGGTGTGAAAAGCATAAAGCTTCTGAATTTACTGTCTGCTTTTATAATGAGGATTATGAAGAATTTTAGCAAGGCAAAAAGTCATCAAATTTGTAATTAAAAGAAAAGAAAATCTCCTTGACATGGTTTAATTTATAAATCAGTGCCAGAGTAATTGTGGCTGAAAGGTTTCTGGGAAAATTAAGGAAGAAAGTGTGATGATTTGGCTGTGTCAAGTACACTGGAGACCTCCAAAAAAAAAAAAAAAAACCCCAGCAATTTATTTGATAGTAAATCTATAGGACACAGCAATAGTAGTAACTGAAAACATAAGGGAATAGGCACATGAGCAATAATAAAAGCTTCCAAAATACTCCCAGCAAATATATGATGTATCTGAATAAAGAAATTGAATTATAAATAACCAGATCAATATTTTAAGTAGGCAAAAAGAAGTGTAATATTTATAGAAAATATAGCCAATAAAAATCACCAGATACTGTGACTATAAGAACCAAATAGACTAGTATGTTCAAGTAAAATTCAAAATAATAAAAAAAATCAGAATAAATGAAATTTGAAGTTTGCTATTTAGATACTTGGTAGCTTTTTAGCTATTATACTCAACAAAGCTCTCAATCACCAAAGACAGAAAAAACAAGATATTCCATGACAAAGTAAGATTTTAACAATTCCTATCCACAAATTTAGCCCTATAGAAAGTACTAGAAGGAAAATTCTAACTCAAGGAAGTTAGCTGCCTCACAAAAACATAGGCAACAGATAACTTCACACCAAGAAATCCAAAAGAAGGAAAACTTACAGACACTACCACCACCAAAAACAAATAGAAGAGGAATTAACAATTACTGGTCATGAATATCTATTCATATCAATAGTCTCAATTCACCTATAAAAAGACAAAAGCTTTAGAATGGATACAAATACAGGACCCATGCTTCTGTTAAATACAAGAAACACACCTCAACCTCAAAGACAGACATTGCTTCAGAGTAAAGGGTTAGGAAAGGATATTCCAAAACAAAGGACCTAAGAAACAAGCCAGTGTACCTATCCTAATATCTAATGAAACAGACTTCAAAAAAGAATTAATCAAAGAGATGGGAAAGGACATTTCATATTTATCACATGGAAATTTCATCAGTATGAAATCTCAGTTATAAACATTTATGTCCCAAGTACAAGGGCACCCACATTTGTAAAAGAAATATTACTGAGGTTTAAATCCCACATCAAACCGCTCACACTATTTAGTAGGAGGCTTCAACACCCTATTCCCACCAATAGACAGGTCTGCCATACAGAAACTTATCAGAGAAATGAGAGAACTAACAGATGCCATTACTCAAATGAACTTAACAGAGATCTACAGAACACCACACAACCATAAAAGAATATGCTTTCTTCTCAGCACCTCCGGGATAATTTTCTCAAATTGATCACATACTCAGTAACTAAACAAACCTAAACAGATACAAAAATATTGAAATTACCCACTGTGTCTTATCAGATCACCATTGCTTAAAGTTAGAATTCAACAATAATACTAATTGCAGAAAGCCTACAAACTAATGAAAATTGAATAATGCTTAACTTAAACATAACACAGCATACTTAAATTTATGGGGTGCTATGAAATCAGTACTAAGAGGAAAGTTCATAGCACTAAGTGCCTGCATGAAGAACGTGAAGAAATCTTAAACTAGCTTGTAAGCAGAGTCTGTGCATTTGTTTCTTCACTACCAAGACCCAAATAATCACATAGAATCTATATTAATTGCAATACTTTTGGTCTATTAGCTTAGGCTTCTTATTAATTAACTCTTACATCTCAAATTAATCCATTGATATTAATCTGTGAATCACCACAAGGTTGTGGCCTACTAGTAAGTTTCTGGCATGTCCTTCTCCTTCAGCAGCTACATGGAGTCTCCCTGACTCCACCCACTCTCTTTCTATCTCTATTCAGATTTCCCACATGCCTTTACTCTGCTAAGCCTTTGGCAGAAGAAGCCTTATTCATTATCCAATGAAAGCAACCTATATACAGAAGGATTCCACAAATAATAGCACATCTGAAAGCTCTAGAACAAAAAGTCAACTCATTAAGGAGGCATAGACACCAGAAAATAATCAAATTGAGGACTGAAATTAACAAATTAGAAACAAAAAAGAACAAAACAAAGAATCAGTGAAACAAAGAGTTTGTTCTTGGAGAAAAATCAGTAAGATAGACAAACCCTTATTCAAACTAACGAAAAAAGAGAAAATCCAAATTAACAAAATCAGAAATGAAAAGGTGTAAATAACAACAGACACTGATGAAATCCAGAGAATATTATAATAATTATTAATAACAATAATTAGGTAATAGTTCGAAACATATGCTCCACAAAATTGGAAAATTTAAAAGAAATGGAAAATTGCATGGATAGAGACTACATACCAATATTAAATTAAAGCCAGATAAACAATTTAAATATACCTAAAACCCCAAAATAAATAAAATGAGTCATTAAAAGGCTCAAAACCAAGCAAATCCCAGGATCAGACAGTTACAGTGCAGTGCAATATTCTACCAGAATTTCAAAGAAGAGATAATACCAGTTCTCTTCAAATTGTTTCACACAATAAAAACAAAAAGTACATTGCCAAAGTCTTTTTATGAGGCTGTGGTTATCCTGAAACCCAAACCACACAAAAACACAGCTAAGAAAGAAAAATTTAGACAAATCTCATAAACACTGATGCAAAATTACTCAATAAAATACTGGCAAACTGAATCCAAGAACACATCAAAAAAATCATCCATGATCAAATGGGCTTCATCCCAGAGATGCAGGAATAGTTCAACATATGAAAATCTGTCAATGCAATCCACCATGTAAATAAACTGAAAGAAGAAAACCATAAAATCATCTCATAAGATGCTGAAAAAGGCTTCAACAAAATCCAACAACCCTTCATGATACAGGTCTTAGAGAGACCAGGGATATAAGGAACATACGTAAGCACAATAAAGGCACTATACTATATAAAGCCAATAGCCAACATTAAACTAAATGGAAAGTCAAAGTGATACCACTAAAATCAGACAAGACTGTCCACTCCATATCTATTTAATATAATAATCGAAGTTCTAGCTAGAGCAATCAGACAAAACAGAAAGAGATAAAGGGGATAAAAATTGGAAGGGAAGAAATCAAACTTTTGCTGCTTGCAGATTATATGATAGTATACATAAGTGATCCCCAAAATTCCACCAAGGAACTCCTACAGCTGATAAACACCTTCAGTAATGTGGCAGGACACTAGATTAACCCCAAAAAATTACTAGCCCTCCTATATACAAAGAATAAATGGGCTGAGAAAGAAATCAGAAAAATATCACCATTTACAATAGCCACAAAAAGCATAAAATATCTTTTGGTAATTCTAACCAGACAAGTGAATGACCTGTATGACATGAACTTCAAATCTTTGAAGAAAGAAATTGAAGAAGATATTAGAAAATGGAAAGATCTCTGATGCTGTTGGATAGGTAGGATTAGCAAAGTAAAAATAGCAATCTGCAGATTGAATGTAATCCCCATCAAAATCCCACCATAATTTATCACAGACCTCAAAAATAAAAATCCAATTTCGTATAAAAAATCAAAAGTCCAAAATAGTCAAAACAATTCTGTGCAATAAGGGAACTTCTAGAAGTATCACCATCCCTGGTTTCAAGCTGTTATAGAGCTACAGTATGAAAACAGGTTGGTATTAGCATAAAAAAAGACATGTTGTTAATGGAATTGAATTGAAGGCCCTGATACTAATCCACACACCTATAAACACCTGATTTTTGACAAAGAAGCCAAAATTGTACAATGGAAAAAGAAAAGCATCTCCAAAAAAAAATGGTGCTGGCATAATTGGATGCTGACATGTATAAGAATGCAATAGGTTCTTATCTATCACCATACACAAAACTCAAGTCCAAGTGAATCAAAGCCCTCAACATAAATCCAGTTACACTGAACCTGAGAGAAAGTGGGGAATATCTTTGAATGCATAGGCACAGGAGACCACTTTCTAAATATAACACCAGTAACACAGACTCTGACAGCAACAATCAATAAATGGGACCTCCTGAAACTGAGAAGCTTCTGTAAGGCAAATCATACAGTCATTAAGACAAAATCATAGCCTACAAAATGGGAAAAGATCTTCACCAACCACACATCTGACAGGGGATTGATTCCAAACTATATAAACAACTCATGAAATTAGACACCAAAATACCAAATAATCCAATTAAAAAGTGGAGTACATATCTAAATAGAAAATTCTCAACAGAAGATCCTCCAGTGCCTGAAAGACATTAAAGAAATTGTTCAACATCCTTAACCATCAGGAAAATGCAAATCAAAGTGACTCTGAAATACCATCTTACACCTATCAGAATGACTTAGACCAAAAACACTGATGAGAGATTGTGCTGGAAAGGATCTGGGCAAGAGGAATAAACACTCCTCCATTGCTAGTGGTTGTACAAACCTGTACAGCCATTCTGGAAATCAGTATGGTGGTTTCTCAGGAAATTGGCTATTATCAATCTACCTCAATACACAGTAGTACCACTCATGGGCATATTCCCAAAGGATGTACAATCATACCACAAGGACATTTGCTCAACTACGTTCATAGCAGCATTATTTGCAATATCCAGAACCTGGAAACAACCTAGATGGCCATCACCTGAAGAATGGATAAAGAAAATGTGGTACATTTACACAATAGAGTATTACTCAGCTGTAAAAAACAAAAACAAAAAACAATGGCATCTTGAAATTTGTAGGTAATGGATGGAACAACAACAACAACAACAAAAAACCATCCTGAGTGAAGTAATCCAGACCCAGAAAGACAAACATATATGTATTTACTAAGTGGATTCTAGATGTATAACAAAGAATAACCAAGATACAATCTGCAATTCCAGAGAAGCTAGGTAAAAAAGGGGACCCTAAGAGGGACCCTGGAGAGTCCCCAGGAAGGAAAATATTTAAGATTTCCTGGATAACCTGGAAGTTGGGTAGAAGGGAGGACATGGAGGATGGGAACATGAGGGATCAAGAAGACTGAACTGGGGGAGAAATGAAGAGAGAGAGAAAGAGAGAGAGAGAGAGAGAGAGAGAGAGAGAGAGAGAGAGAGAGAGAGAGAGAGAGCAATGAAAGATCTATCTTCATAGAGGGAGCCATTATGGGATTAGGGAGAAACCTGGTGTTAGAGAAATTCTCAAGAATCTACTAGGATGAGTACATACCATATTCATCCTTTTGGGTCTGGGTTACCTCACTAGGGATAGTGTTTTCTATTTCCATCCATTTGCATGGAAATTCAAGATGTCATTGTTTTTTTTTTTTTTTGTTTTTTGTTTTTTTTTTTTTTTTTTTTTACCGCTGAGTAGAACTCTAAAGTGTATATGTGCCACACTTTCTTTATCCATTCTTCTATTGAGAGGTACATAGGTTGTTTCCAGGTTTTGACTATTACAAATAGTGCTGCTATGAACATAGTTGAATAAATGCTTTTGCAGTATGATTGGGCATCTCTTGGGTATATTCCCAAGAGTGGAATTGCTGGGTCCTGAAGTAGGTTGACTCCCAGTTTCCTGAGAAACCGCCACACTGCTTTCCAAAGTGGTTGCACAAGTTTGCATTCCCACCAGCAATGGATGAGTGTAACCCTTACTCCACATCCTCTCCAGCAAAGGCTATCATTGGTGGTTTTTTTTGCTATTCTGACAGGTGTAAGTAGATTCTAGCCATAAATAAAGGACATTGAGCCTACAATTCGTGATCCTAGAGAAGCTAAATAAGAAGGTGAAACCAAAGGAAAACATATAGTTATCCTCGTGGATATTGGAAGTGGACAAGATTGCCGGGCAGGGGTTAGGAGCACGGGGTGGGGGTGTGGTGGGGATAAGGGGAGATGGGGAGAGAGAAGGGAGAAGGGGAGGATGGGAAGAGCTTGAGGGAATGTGATAGTTGGGATGGAGGAGGGGTGGATGTGGTAGCAGGGAAGTAGATATCTTAATTAAGGGAGCCATTTTAGGGTTAGCAAGAGACTTGACTCTGCAGTGGTTCCCAGGTGTCCAAGGAGATGTCCCCAGCTTGTTTCTGGAGCAGCAGAGGAGACAGTGCCTTAACTGGCCTTATCCTATAGCCACACTGATGAATATCTTGTAATCACCATAGAACCTGCATCTGGCGATGGATGGAGATAGAGATAGAGACCCACATGGTACTGAAAATTTCTCTCTTCCTCTATTTTTTTCTGCTTTTGTTTTCTCGGTGAAATAATTTTGGTTATATTGGAACTCACTTCATAGACCAGGCTGACTTGAAAGTCACAGAGATTCACCTGTCTCTGCCTCTTAAATTCTGGGATTAAAAGTATGTGCTACCATAGTCTCACAATTACTTTTGATTTTTTTTTTTTGGTTTTGGTTTTGGTTCCTCAAGGCAGGGCTTCTTTGTGTAGCCCTGAGTGGCCTGGAACTTGCTTTGTAGAGCAGGCTGGACTTAAACTTACAGAGATCTGCCTGCCTCTACCTCCTGAGTGCTGGGATTAAAAGCATGCACCACCACTAATGGCCCAGCTGAAATTTTTGAAGTAACCTCTCACGATCCAGGAGATAGTGGCAGAGAAGAAGACCCCTGGAGCCAGTTGGAATTGCTGAGGCAGTCCTCATACAAAATAATCAGAGATATCAAACAGATAGCCTGATAACATACTTGAAGGTCTTAGAAAAATGAGATTAAGACACCTTCTCCAAAGTAAATAGGCATAAATAATAAAGACTGTGGTACAAATTAAAGGAAATAAAACCACTAAAGAACAACATATGGCTTAAAACAAATACTTTTTAACAAATAAAATGTTCTTTTAACAATAAAGTAACTGTATTTGTCAGAGTTCTCTAAAGGAATGGATATGATAGAATAAATGACTCTAAAGGGAATTTCTTAGAGTGAACTACATTCTGTGGTCCAGGTAGTCCAACAATGGCTGCTTTACATTAGAAGGGTGGAGAATCTAGTAGTTCTGCAAGCCACAAGACTGGATATTTCTAGTGCTGGAATCCTGGAGGGTTCCTGGAGAGCTATTGGTCCTGAGACTATGTTAGAATCAAGGAGTAGTTTCTAATATAGGTGAAGGAATGACTTAGCTGCAGGATAGATGAAATCGACAGAGACTGTGGGCAAGCTGGCAAAAATTTTCCGTGTTCTTTTAAGTAGGCTGCCCTTAGCAAGTGTGGCCTAGACATAGGGTAGGTCTTCTCAACTGAATTAATTCATCAAGAAAATCTCTCACATGTGCGTTGAACAAGTTGAATTTTGGTTGATTTCAGATGGAGTCAAGTTGAAAACCAAGAATAGACATCAAATTAATAATTTTGAGCCAAAACTAGTCAAAAGAGATAAAGAAGTTTACTATATTAATAAAGAAAAGAAAGTGGAGAAAATATAACAATTATCCATTTATACTCACCAAAGTCAAGGATTTCAACTTTACAAAGTAAATACAAATGGTATAAAAGTTTAGCTTCAATGCCTTACTCTCCTCTTCAGACATATTATTCAAACTAAATATTATAAGAAAACTTCAAAGTAAAACAATGGCATAGGTCAAATTGACTTAACAGACATCCTATTGTATAATCTATCTAAAAGATCCAGAATACACAAATCTTCTCTAAAAATAGGCCATATTCTGGACCACAAAATGAGTTTTGACAAATATATAGGCATTTAAATGATTCCTATTATAAGAATATGGTGGAATAAAGCTAGGAATCAGTATCAAGAGAAAGTAGAAATACAAAACCCCTTGAATATTGAATAGTACATGCTTGAATAAAAACTGTGATAATAAATATCAGAAAGTAAATCTAAAATTGCTAACATAAAGTTAAGATGAAAGCACAGTCTCCCAGGACATTTGAGATAGAGTCAAGACAGTCCTTATATAAAATAACCACATGATATACTGACTCTCTTAGAAAAATTTAGTAAAGACAACCCCAAAGAACCAAATAAGAATAAATAATAAAGATTGTGACATAAATTAATAAAATACTCACTAAAGAACAACATATATAGTGAAAAAAGGATAAGTTTTTTTTTTAACAAGTAAAAGTGGGGGACATAACTCTAGCCAGTCTAAGCAAAAGAGAGAAAAGACAGAAAGTATATGGTGCTGTTACAATATATTCCAAAAACACTTACAGGAAAATTAGGGAGTAATTTCAAAATACACATTATAAAAATCTGGAAAATATAGGAGACTTAATGGCTTAATGCTTAAGTATATATGTCCTATTAATATTACTTCAAGTGAGAAAAAAATAATTCAAACATATATAAGCCATCAAATATTGAAGTAGTAACTAAGTCTCTAAGTAAATAAAAGATCAGAACTGGATGGCTCCTCCACCAAATATTTAAGGAAGAGGTAACACCAATTCCTTTAATGTATCAAGCTCATTCAGTATAGCCAGTACTATTCTGATGTCACAGGTGGAGAAGGATATAATTGAAAAAGTCAATATATATTAATTACTTAGGTAAGCATAGACATGAAAATTCTTAATAAAATTCATGCAAACTGATCCTGAACATATTTTAAGAGACATATACTATGACCAAAATGACTTCATTACAGGGACCTGATATACAATACACAGAAACAAGTAAGGGTTATGCAACACACAAATAAAATTGTATAAAGAAATCCCAAGATTATTTCAATAGTTGCAGAAAATATTTCTTGAGTATCTCTTTAAGATAAAAAGTTCTCAATAAACTAAGAATAGAAGAAAAAAAACCTTTATTGTTATAACTAACTTTATACTAAACAAGGAAAACCAGGAATTATTTTCTCTAAAATCAGGAGCAAAGCAAGGGTGTCTACTCTGTGCTCTCTAATTCAGTACAGCACTTGAATTATTCTACAACAATAACGCAAGAGAAAAAAGTAAAAGGGATAAAAGTAGGGAAGGAAGAACTCAAACTATCTCTATTTGCAAACCATATAATCCAATATTTAAAAGCATAAAATTTTATTCAATCTGAGAGCACCCTTAGCAATGTAGCAAAAGAAATAAAAAATAAGTAGTATTTTTAAATATTGCAACCATATAGCAAGATAAACACAAAATTAGTAGATTTTCTGTATCCCAACGCAAACTTGCTGAGAAGAAATCAAGGAACAACATCTCATTCACAATAATTTCAAAATTACTTAGCAATAAATCTAAACAAGGTAGTGAATGTTCTATACAATAAATATCTTTGAGCACCAAAGAGAGAAGCTGAAGATAGAGGATAGAACTTTCATACACACATCAGAATTAATATAGTGATACTGGATATATATCTGGAGACATACAACTTCAATATACTCCCCAGGAATTCCAATAATATTGTCAAAGCACTAGAGACAAATTCTAAATTGATATGAAAGCAGAAAAACCCCTGAAAAATCAAAAGTATAGAATAAAGAACAATACTGAGCTGGGCTTGGTGGAGTACACTTTTAATTCCAGCACTCTGGAGGCAGAAGCAGGTGAATCTCTGAGTTCCAGGCCAGCTTGGTCAAAAGGGCAAGTTCTAGGACAGCTATGGATACTCAGAGAAACCCTGTCTCTAAAATAATAACTACTACTAATAATAGAAAAACAATACTGGAGAAATTTTATATCTGACCTTAAACAATAACATAGATTCACAGCAAGAAAAAGGAATGGTGGTGGTATAAAAGCAGACAAAAAAGACCACTGGAATAAAAGATAAGATCCAGAAACAAGGCCACACAGCTACACTCATCCTAACTTTTGACAAATTTATAAAAATACAGTGAAAAGAAGGCCACTTCAACTAATGGTTTTAAGAGAAATTGATGTTTATATTTAAAAGAATGCAATTAAATTGATGTCTCTAATGCTGACCAAAAGTCACCTCAAAAATGGATCAAAGATCTTCACATAAGATCCAAAAGTCTTGCTGTAAATGGTGGTGTACTTCTTTAATACAAACACTCAGGACAGCTAGGGCTATTATACACACACACACACGCACATACACAGACACACACTAAAACCTGTCCTTTAAAAACAAAAACCAATGAAACAGCAAAAAAAAAAAAAGATCCAAATTATGATACTGTAAAAGAAAACCCCAGGAAAATATCACAAAATATTGGCCTGGCTAAATTCTGCTCTGTCATAGGCCAAAGCAGCTTTATTCGTTAAAGCGATAAAAACAACACATATACAAAAGAACATCCCACATCAATAGTCAAGGACTTCCTGGAGAAGATTCCATCTGTACAGGACATAGTCCCAATAACTAATGAAAGAGAGTTGTGTGACTCAAGTGCTATTGCCCATCAAAGAAAACCATAATCCATAGAATGGGATATGTTTGCCAACTATAAACCTGGCAATAGATTAGTAGGTTAGTAGTATATTTAGACTCTATATAAAACAGATGAAACACCAACTGACTTATTCAACTAATAAATGAGCTAATGAATTTTACAGCATAATTAATGAAAACTCAGAGGGAGAAATTGGGGTTTAACCTGAAGATTCAAAAAGCAAAGCAGCCAGCCACTGGCTCCTACTTCGACCTCTGTCCAAAAAGGCTATCCTGCTTCCAGGAATCTCAGAATGAGACTGTGTCTGAGAGCTGTTTCCTCCAGATATATAATTCTCTCTATGGCTGGGATTAAAGGTGTGCACCACTGGCATTAAAGGCATGCACCACCTGATTTCTCTGGCATTTAGTGGGCCACTGGGATTAAAGGTGTGTGTTACCACTGCCTGGTCTGTAAGGGTTATTAGAGGAGATATTTTACTTTCTGATCTTTGGGCAAGTTTTATTTATTAAAACATACATGAAATACTACTACATTTTCCCTTTTTGTCTAAAATCAAAAAGAAGACTACAACTAATACAAGCAAAACTATATAAATTAAGTACAATAACCATGTATGATTATATACAGGCAATAAATACATCAACAATATCTAGTCTATTTGCATTTGACAAATTCAGAGAAAATAATCCATATCTATCCTATTTTGGTAAGTCCAGTCTTGTACCGAATTTTCTTTCTATCATAACTTGTTTTCTGTGTCAAGTAAACAAGGAAAATTATAGCTATCTAGTGTTCAACTCCCTCAGAGACCCTAGAAGGAAATAACATTAACTGAGTAAGCAGGAAGTGGAAACAAGCGACTTCCAAAAGATGTGAGTATTGAGAAAAACAGCTCGCTGCCTAGACAGTCATCCTAAGTTCCTCTGCACGTTGGAGCATCTCCAACCTCAGTCTACAGACCTAGCATATCCGAAAGATCTTTCTGTGACACAGGACATTCTGAAGGACTGCCCCTCCTTGTCTTAACAATGTTTGGTAGTCACTTTCTTATATGTCCTTTTTATCCTAAACAATTGTTAATAATAATTTTCAAGGACTAAAAACTTACATTACATTTTTAAATGAACTATAAAGATATAATATCTTGAACAAAATTATAAATGTATGTGCAGTATGTTTAACAAAATAAATCTTATATTTGTATCAATAACCAAAATTTGTATAAAATATAAAAAAAATCCAATACAATGTAAAGCATTTAAAACTAGTAGTTGCTTTTTAAAAGATTCAATAATCCACCTTTATATCTTATATCTATGTACTCCCTTTTTTCTTTTAAAGACAAGTTCATATCTATATCCTCCCTTTTTTATTTTCAGAGTAGATTCAATAATCTATCCTATTATCCTATCATATATATGATAGGATATATATATATATATATATATATATATATATATATTCCTTTTTTCTTTTCAAAACCAGATCATATCTCATCCTTCCTTTTTTTCCAAAGCAGGGGCCTTGAATTTAATTTCCTTTGTTTAACTTTTTTTCCTGACTATTACCAATAATAACTTGGAACCAACACTTTTAAACAATGATGAATATCCATAATCAATTTTTTTCTAAGCTAATTCCTGCTTGTTGTGAGTGTTGATAATATTTTGGGATCCAAAGAAGATTTAGGATTATGGTCAAGTCCTTACTGGAGTTTTCTGTGAGGCTGGATCATCTCAGCCAGCAGGCTTGAAGATGTACAACTTGGAAGAAACTGCACCAGAGGTGCTCTAAAATATTTAATCATCTGGGCCATCCGCTGCTATCAGAGATTTTTCAGGGGAGTCTTCCTCAATCAAATTTTACTTTTCTTAACCAAGAACGAATCTTCACCTGATAAAACTTTATTTTTATTAACCAAGAATGAATTCACAGGCTCTCATTTCTTGTGGAAACATAAGTCAAACCTTTTCTCCAAGGTCTTTTTCTTAAATTTTAAAGTCAAGGCATTTTCAAAATATATAGGTTTGATTAATCAATCAACATTTATAATCAAATGTCTTTTAGCAGCTGTTGCTCTTTTCTCCGTAGTCTAACAATTCAAAGACAACACAATACTACACAATATCCAGATCCTCTGTGTATTTTCCATCTTTACCTGGAAGCTTCACTGTGGCTGATGGGAGCTGGGAGTGCTAGATTTTTTCCCCAAACCCAGGTGACTAGGTTTGGATTTGGCTTTGACCTGAATCAGTGGTTAAAAGGCTTCAGGTAAATGGCTCTTCCATAATTTGATATACTAAAAGTTGGGCACCAAAATGATGCACATTTAATAAAAATTCAGAGAAATTGTTGTTCAACCTGAAGGTCAGAAATGCAAAACAGCCAGCCACTGACTCTTTCCTCCAACTCAGTCCAAAATGGCCATCCTGCCTCTGGGAATCTCAGATGAGACTCTGTATGAGAGCTGTTTCCTCCTGTTTTATAATCCTTTTGAGGGTTGGGATTAAAGGTATGCACTTCCCGGTTTCTATGGCAACTAGTGTGGCTACTGGGATTAAAGGCGTGTGTTATCACTGCCTGGTCTGTAAGGCTAACCAGCGGGCCTGTTTTACTCTCTGATCTTCAAGCAAGCTTTATTTATTAAAATACAGATGAAATGTCATTACAAATTTGAATAGACAATCATTCAAGGAAGAAATACAAATGTCTGAGAAATATTTGAGAAAATATTGAATGTCCTTAGCCACCAAAAATATTCAGTTTAAAACTGTTTTGAGATCCCCACTTCACTATGGTAAAAATGGCTACCATCAAGAATTTTATAAACCACAGCAAATCTTGACAAGGATGTGGGCAAAGAGAAGCCATTATATGTTGCTGGTGGAAATGTAAGATGGTGTAGTCACCTTTGAAATCAGTACAAACAGTTCTCTTAAAACCTAAGAGATAGAACTATCACATTATTCAGTTTAACATCTCTTGGGCATATGCTGGAGGATTCCAAGTCATTCTATTCTCATATCTACATATATTGCTGCAGTAATCACAATAGCTGAGATGTCAAACCTGCCTAGATGTTTACCAACAAGTGAATGGATAAAGAAAATGTGGCATATGCACACAATCCTCTTTCACCTGTGAAGAAAAAAGAAATTATATTATTCTCAGAAAAGTTAATGGCTTGAAGATCTTTGTTAAAAGGAATAAAA
Organism: Microtus pennsylvanicus; assembly: GCF_037038515.1. NCBI lineage: Eukaryota > Metazoa > Chordata > Mammalia > Rodentia > Cricetidae > Microtus > Microtus pennsylvanicus. The sequence goes on along the minus strand of NC_134590.1, from coordinate 71,476,147 downwards.
CACAAACAGAAAACCAAATATCATATTTTCATTTATATATGGGATATAGATTTAAACGTGTGTGTCTGTCTGTTGCAACCTTCACAGCTTAGGGATTGGCCTAACTGGAGCAACAGGGAAAAAAGAAGGGCAGACACACATATAGAAAAGTTGGGACAAGTGGGCTGTGTCCTCTGCTGGAGATGCACCATCAGCAGAAACTCGAAAATATAAAACGTTTATTTTATACATGTAATCTAGAAAGTGAGCTTATGCTCTGCAGATGACCAAGGAGGTGGATTAAGTGACGTAGGTAGTGATTTCCTGTAGGGAGAGCAGTCTCAGGGTCTAACATCCTCGATATTTTCTACACACATGGTCAATATCTGCACATGAATCAGGGGAAGACACTTCCATTCCTGTGGACCTGAGGCATTGGGGTCCTTAACATGGACATGCTCATGTGGACAATGCACATTCCCTCCAGACTTCCTTTCTCCTTACACACTCCCTCAGGGATTCCTCTGTTTCCCTCTCCCTTCCCTTTCTTTAAGTATGTGTAACAAAAGAGGCTAATGGAAGAATATACTTCATGGAAGCAGATGAAGAAAATACTTGGGAGAGGAAGGAGACCATCAAGAGAGGGAGAGGAATGATGGGCTGGGGCGGTTGGTGGGGCTCAAATAAGAAAGCATAATAAAACATCAAATATATGACCATGTTGCAACCGATTTTTCATGCTAGCCAAAATGTTTTCAAAAAGAAAAGAGAAAGCAATATTGTGTTCAATTTCAGTGTAATTTCACATTGTTTTCATCTGCACATCAGAATGAGTCATGGTTGACATAATTGTCTGCTGATCTTTTTGTGATATTTCCGCTGCTATATCAATATCAGACAGTAACACAAAGACTCTAAATTGAATATTAACATGCTCAACATGGACTTGGATATGTTCTCTTGATTTTAGGCTATTTACCTTGCCAAAATTAATTGACTTTGGCTATTTAATAATGTCTAATGTAACTTATCATACGGAAAATACAATCTTTATTCATACCAAGAAGGTTTTCACATTTTAAATGTAGAATAGCATTTGTTTGAAAAAAAATGGGAAAAAAACATCAACAAGAAATCCCAGTGGTTTTTGTTGCCATTTCTGGAAATTGTTTCAACATTTGTCAGCTTCCTGTGGTATATAGTTAATGATCTTGGTATTGAATGCCATCAACTGCATCAGTCTGCCTATCACTTAAAGAGGAGACATCTCATTTGGACAAATTTATTGTGTGACTTATTGAAATGAAAAATCAATATACACAGAGCAGTTAATCTATAACATATTATTGAAGCATACACATTAATAAACAAAGGACATAAAAGCACCTTACTATAAAAAAACATGCAGGTAGAGGATAAATCAATTGACTGTTAGCAGTGACTGCTTATGAGATATTTTACTAAAGTTACTATTATGGTAATATTTTCACATTCCATGAAAATGTAAGAAGATTCCAACTTTTCCTGAGAGGTTATCCAAGCCCAAGTGGTCAGGCCAAAACACATATACATACAAGCAACAGTTGTTGAATGCATGTGTAATAATGTATATGATATCACATTCTTTGGGAATAATGTCATGAATTTGAGAGGACGTTGGGAGAGAGAGAAAATGGGTTAGAAATGAGAGAAAGGGGGTAGAAATGATTTTATGTTTTCAAGAGACTGTGGTATTAAAAAAGAACAGAGAACACACAAATTTGAGAGGGAATAGTGGTGATGGGGATAGGTGGAGTTCTTAGAAAGGAGGAAATTCTGGGTGGGTATTGTCAAAACATATTATATGGATGTATGAAGTGTTTGGGGGTAAAAAAAGTGACGTTGGATATGGGTGAATCTATAGTGATAGTGTGTTGGTTGGAAATTGCATCCTGGGTCATCTTTTAATGCATTATGTTAAGTGTGCTGGTGTGCTGGTTCATTTTATGTCAGTTTGACATAGGCAAGAGTCATCTGAGAAGAGGAAACCCCAACTGAAAAAAAAAAGATGCCTCCAAAGATTGGGCAACAAAGCATTTTCCTAGTTAGTGATTGATGGGGGAAGGCCCAGCCCATTGTGGGAGGTGGCATCCCTAGGCTGGTGGTCCTGGGTTCTATTAAAAAAAAAGGCACAGGTCAAGCAAACCATAGAGACAAGCCACTAAACAATACTTATGGCCTCCATATCAGTTCCTGCCTCCAGCCTTCTGCTCTGTTTGAATTCTTGTCCTGACTTCTGTCAGAGATGGGCTATGTAGAAGTATAAGCCAAAAAAACTCTTTCCTTCCCAACAAGCTTTCTGTCATGGTTTTTCATCACAGCAATAGTAACACTAACTAGGACACTAATTGAAATAAGTCACTCACAAAATAACAAATACTGTTTGATTCCATTTATGGGTGGTGCCTGTAGTAGCCAAGCTTATAGAAATAGAAAGCAGAAAGGCAGTTGTGGGGTGAAGAAGTGAGCAGGAGAATTAGTGCTTCATATGGAGTGAGTTTCAGTTTAAGGAACTGAAAAGTTCACAGAATGTGATGAAGTTTAAGCACCTGTGTGTACAACGGTGTGGATGACATTCAGCACAGTTGTGGGTGGTTAAAATGGCCAGTGTCACTTTATGGTATGATTATTACCACAACAAAATAATAACCCCATTCCTGGTCAAATTTAATTATTCAAAACAGCAGATTCAGAAAAACCTGCTTTGTGTTGTTCTCCCCAAGGTGGGTTATCTATATGCTATTAAAAAGATCACAATGTCAAGGTGACATTCAGAATCTCTACAATACCCACCAAAGGATCTGTTCTTGAATGAACTGTTGTTCATGAAGTAGTTTTCAGTGAAAAAAATTATTTCGTGTCTTCTCAAGAATTTGTGATTTCTCATTGCTTTCCACTCTCTCCATATCTATTTATGAGTTTGTTACCAATATTAACAGTAAATTCTAGAGATTCTAGAATACATTGCATATGGGAGGAAGAGAGTCCACATAAAATAACATTAACTGGAAAACAAAACTCAAAGCGGCTTTAGGCTTCAGAACACATCACCAGAGGGAACCACTTCAACATAGCAATTGTCAAGCCATTTTGTCTCACATAGCTATTGTTATTAGAGGAGAATGAGAGGCCAAACTGGATGACAGTATCCAGAAACTTTTGTGGGCTTCTGTAAGCCTCCTTGTAGAGCCTTTCCTTTCTCATTCGCTGCATGCCCCCATGCATATGCATCTGGGATATTGTGGGAAACGCCACAGAGGCAGCCAGAAGCCATCCACACACGTGCATTATCACTTATCAAGATGAAACACGGGAGAAATGATAATATACTTTTTGTCCTCAGAAATCATTTAAAACTGTTCTCTTTGCTTTCGGGGAGCTTCCATATCCCCAGGAAAACGATAAGCATGGATTTCTAAACTGTCAAAGAAATGAAAGATGACCTGCCTAATGATTCAGAAATCCCTTTTATCTTTGCAGTTTGCTTCAAAGTCTTAGAGGAGGTTTTTATGTTGCTGCGCAGAATAGGCAGCCAGGCAGTACTCTGATCCTGTGCTCAGTGAAAACTATGGCTATGGAAATACCATTTAAGCCCTGGAGATCCTCAGCTGGCTGAGCTCAGCTAGACCTTGTCACGGGTGTGAGGACACAGCACATCCACTGAGCACTGAACCACACACAAAAGTTTTGTGAGTGATTTAACTTGCTTCTTTGACCTTCCCACCTCTGTGGTGGCTCTGACACCCAAATCCGGCATTATCCATCTCATGCTATTGGTAAACTTCTTAAAGGAGTGAGAGACAAGGAGGACAAATTCAGGGGGCATTGGTGGGACTTGGACCAAGGAGCCACTTTTTGAGACTCTCACAGATTATAAAATGAAAATAAGTAAATTAAACAAAGCACGAGAGAGAACTGATAAGAATGGAGAGACCCTGTTGATATAGGCGTCGGTATTTGAGGTAGTTGGTGGTAGGTGACCCATCCTCAGGAATGTGTCGGGGAAACAGGCTGTGATGTTAAGGGTCCTGTTTGCTCTGGGAAGGTTCCCTTAAAGCCAACAAGCCAGGAAGCAAAGTCAGAGACGAACAGTTATCCTTTTCCAGTCTCCCCTGCTTCCCACTTTCTCGGCTTCCTCCCTCCCACCTCCGCGCCCTGTGTTTGCTGCATGATCTGAGACTCCCTTGTCTGTATGTTCTCAGTATATTAGGTTCATACATATTTTCAGAAATTCCCCCCAATTATATAGACCAAAAATATCCAGAAAAAGAAAAGAAACAATAAAAGAAAAATGGATATGGGGGATAGAGAAACAGCTGTAACTGACTCTCACCTATGAGTATTATAAACCAAGTTGTGGCATTTTCTTTCTTTGGCATTCTTAAAATAATTTCAAGCTATTGTATCACAGATCTAAAAGAATTCTAGAAGATTACATTATTTAGAGTTTAACAGTTTTTTTCCCCTCTAGCTTGTCTGAATATCTAATTTTTCCACAGGCTGTTTGAAAAGCCGAGAACACGTTTCTTAGATACATCCCTCCATAATTACCCACTTCTCCAGGTAAATATTTTTTGTTCCCTTAAGATTGTCCCTCTACACTGCCGCAATTGTGTCTATGAGAAAGCCAAACTCTGTCTAAATATACTAACAGTATGACAAGACTAAAGTAGATTAATTTTCTTTCTTTACTGCTTCAACTTTCCATAGAGAAATCTGTATAGCAGTATCATGCCCATCAAGCGTCAACACAGGTACCCATGTACCTAGCTACATGTATCAGCAGGATTTGTTTCATAATTGTTTACATAAAGGGGAAGTGTCATTACCCTGGACTTGACTTCTGCCCTTTACTGTGTGACAAAGATTTAATGTAGCCCTTTCTTCACATTGGGAGCCAAATTTCCTGGTCATAATCCGTGTTTAAAATGTATGACTATACATAGTTTCTTTGGTTTAGAACAATAACTCTAATATGATGCCTAATTTTGGACTGCTTTAAGGTCATTTAAAAAAATCCAACTAAATTTATTTTGTCTGGAAAGTTTGATTTGAGGCTTACTTTCTCAGGTTCAGCGTGTTTACATCTAGTACTACTCCTTGTTCTCTCTCTCTCTCTCTCTCTCTCTCTCTCTCTCTCTCTCTCTCTCTCTTTTAATTCTAAGTATGGAATTTTATGAAATGTTTATAGGATCTGTTTAAACACTTGTTTGCCTTCTCATTGGTTAATGAGCTATAAGATGTTATTTTGCTATGATATTTCAAAACAATGTGAAATACAAAAGAAGATATGGATTTTTTTATCATGGCATAAAGACTTAAGAAAACTGAAGTCTTTAACAATCATCCTAATTGCTATTCCTATGCCCTAAAAATTACTAACGCTGTGGTTGCTTTAAGTTTTAAAGTATTTCAACACATATTGTGGAATATTCGTTTACACTGTATGAATATATGTTGCTGTGGTTGGGTCACTAAAGAAGCTGACTGCCCTATAGTTGGACAGGGTAAGGTGAGATGGGAAAACCAGACTAAGGACACTGGGAAGAAGAAGGGTGGAGTGAGAGAAGTCACAAGTGAGACATGGTGAGGAAACAGGAGGTGCAAGATGAAAAAGAGATAATGCCGCATATCAGAAGGTAGATTAATATAAATGGGTTAATTTAAAATGTAAGAGCGAGCTGGTCAAAAGCCTGAACTATTGGGCAAACATTTATAATTAATACTAAGCCTCTTTGTGGTTTTTTGGGAGAAGCTATCAAGATACTGAGACTGTGTAAATGGGGACTGCTTGTTTGTTTTCTGGTTGCCCAGATTTCTGAAAAATCACACAGAAACTATATTAACTAAAACACTGTCCAAAATGACTAAGACATATTTATAACTAGCTCCTACATCTTGAATTAACCCATTTCTGTTTATTTGTGAATTGCAACAAGACTGTGGCTTACTGGAAAGTTTTTGGGTTATTCTCATTTGGCAGCTACATGACATCTCTCTGACTCCACCTACTTTCTCTCTGTATCTCTGTTTGGGTTTCTCACTTGGGTTTCTTTACTCTCTCTGACTCCACCTACTTTCTCTCTTGGGTTTCTTTACATCTCTCTGACTCCACCTACTTTCTCTCTGTATCTCTGTTTGGATTTCTCACTTGGCTTTACCCTGCTAAGTCATTGGCTGAAACAGCATTATTTATTATCCAATAAAAGCAACACATATACAGAAGGGCATCCCACATCATCTACCTACAATTGCTTCCTTCTAAAATATAGCTTAATTTAAAAATTCATAGAAATAGAGCATTTTTATTAAAAATTTACCACTTAATCACATACATTAAAAAATTATGATTATGCAGTTTACCCATTGTCAGAGACATACTGGGAATGTATTTAGTGTTAGATTTCTGTAGTCGCTAATATGACACGATTGTTCAACATTCATCTACAGGTGGTTCTTATAATTTTGTTTTATAACATCATAAGTTGTTCTGAAATGAATATAATTAGAAACATGTTTGAGGATGGAAGAGAACCTTAAAGATTTCTGTAAAAGTAGAATTGTTGGCTTCTTAGTTGTGTGTTTCACATCAGAGTTTAATACTAAGTTGTTGTCCAAAGTGTAGTTCCAAACACTCCTGGGACTTTGTGTGAGAGTACCTGGTGCACGTGCTAGGAATGCAGCTCTTGCAGATGGTTTGTACCTTGGTCAGTATGACACCAGGAAGGGAGTCTCACTGTGGTGATAGCCTCCTCTTCACAATTCTTTATAGCAGCAAGCAGCTATTCTCACATCATTTGGGATCCCTGCTTACTCTGTGAAGGATCTTTTCTTTTAGTTTTGGGACATCTCATGATTCATTTTCTATTCTGTAGGCATTTTGTTCTTATTTGGTTCAGTTTTTAAATATCCCTAATTTTTTATTCTTATACGCTAACTAATAGGATACATACCTGAAAGATAATATGTATGTTATGATGTGAAATGCCCTTCTGTATGCTGTGACTATGTTTTATTACCATTGGTTTATATAGAATATGATTTGGCCAATAGCCATGCAGAATAAAGCCAGGTGGGAAATACAAACAAAGATAAAGAGGAAAAGAAGGAGGAGTCTGAGAGACAGCAGCAGCTGCCGAAGAAACAAGATGGGAGGTAACTCCCAGGCCACGTGGCAATACATAGATTAATAGAAACGGGTTAATTCAAAATGTAAAATCTAGTTAGTAATAAGAAAGAGCCATCGGCCAAAGAGTTTGGAATTAATATTAAGCTTCAGAGTTGATATTTGGGAACTGATAGGCAAGAGAAAAACCTCCACTGACAATGTTATTTATTTCAACTTTCAGTTTCAGAAACATCTTCCCTTGGGTTTTCCCCAACACAAATTTTTAACCTTTCTTGCTTTTTTCTCTGTACCCTCCAAACACAGCAAAGCAAAGTCTAAATGTAGTTTGGTTTTTACCCCCATCTTTAGCATACCATCAATGGATCCTATGGTATTTCTATTTGTTATAATACTCTCCCATTTTATATACTATACACTTTAAATACTAAAAGCTTAGTTCTAGATTCATTCTTCTTTATCTACCTGGGAACACTTTAGACTTCTTAAATTTCAAAATCTATGGTTTTGTTTTATTTTTATTTTTACAGAACACAAATGCCACAGTATTAAAAAATTAGACAAAAAACAAAAATCAAAAAACAGAACCTTGGGTACTTTAGTTTACTTCCCTGAAAGATCACACAAGTCTAAAGTTGAACCTCTTATTTAGCTACCTTTCTTAAGTAGGCTCTCACTATATAGAACAGGCTGGCCTATGGTTCATTGTGTAGCTCAGTCTAGCCAAAAACAGTGGTCTTCCTGGCTTAGCCTCTCCAGTACAGTGATTATAGACATTAGTCACTGCACATGCTTTTAATATTTTATTTGTATTTCATATTTCATGTTTCTAACAAGTCATATTTTCATATATTATTTGTTGTTCATTTCACACCAATTTCTTTACTTTTTATTTATTTGTCTATTTGTATTCTGCAATGAGTTCCTGGTCCTTTTCATATGTACACATTTATTAGTAAACATACTTTTGATTTCTTTCCCAGTTTGCCTGGGATACTAAGTACTTCATTTGTCCCTTCTGGCATCTCTCATGTTCTGTACCTTTAAGGACACACATGACAAAACTTTTGTCACAGATAAGAGGTCAGTGTCCTGGCTTACAGGCTTCTATTCTTTAGTGTTGTTCTGATGTATCTCTGCAGTGGAGGGTTCTGGACATTTCTGAAGACACCATGTTACATTTTTTTTTATTTTTTGGTATTTTACCTTTGAGTATATTTGATATTCAATTCTTTTCTTTCATGGTGTATTTTCCTGTGTGTCTAATACCTCTGATTACAGGCAGTTTGTGAATGATTTTACTTGCATTTGACTTAAAGGTTAGTATTAACATAGGAAAGGGGTCTGTAGTCTTATAGGACTTTATAAGACACCCGCTTTCCGCTCTCCAAGAGTAGGGGATGAAAAAGGCATCCTCACTCTGTCATCATGAAAGAATTCTTTCTCCCATGATGCACTTGCCAGCCCCACACTCTCATCTTGAAGCAGCCTCTTCTCCACTCCAAATGGAACACGGACATCAACATAAGATGTGCTTGTTTGAATGTGATGAAGAAAAAGTCAAGAATATGGGTGAACTTACAGACACAGAAAAGAACTTTCTGAGCAGGACCCCACTGTTGTAAACATTAAGACCAACAACTGATAAATGGGTCCTTGTGAAACTAAAACACATGTGTATAGAAAAGGACAACATCATGCAAGTTATGAGATAGCTTTCAGAATGGAAAAATAGTCTTCATCAGTTATGCATCTGACAAAGGCTTGGTATATAGAATATACAAAGAATTCAAACTGAATATCAAGAAAACAAATACAGTTAAAAATGGGGAGTAGAACCAGAAAGAATTCTCAAAAGTTAAAATACAAATGGATGAGAAATCTTTTTTTTTAAGTTAACATCCTTAGCCACCAGTAAAAGGCCAATTAACACTACTTTGATATTTCATCTTACTTCAGGCAGAATGGTGAAGATTACAAAAAACAAATGGCAACAGATGTTGGTGTGGACGTTGGGAACATTTTATTACTGCTGGTGGGAAAGCAGACTAGTATAGCTACAATGAAAATCATTACAGAGATTTCTCAGAAAGCTTGAAATACATCTTCCATAGGATCTATCTATACCACTCTTGGGCATATATCCAAGGGAATTCCTATCTTACTACAGAGATAACTGCTCATCCATGTTAATTGATGATCTAGTCACAAAAGCCAGGAAATGAAAACAGACTAAGTGACCATCAACTGATGAAGAGATAGTGAAATCATGGCACATTTACACAAAGAAATATTATTTAGTTGTTGAAACACTGAAATTATTAAAATTGAAAGTCAATGGATGTAGTTGTGAGGTGGTTTGAATGAAGGCCCCCAGGGGCTCTTACGTTGGACTGCCTAAGTCGACCCATACACATAAAATGTGTTTAAAATGAGCTACCATGCAAGAGGGTGACAACACCCTTATGAGGCATTACAAATTAACAAGTAAAAAACCCGGTGGCAGGAATAGGTCACGTCTTTATGAGTTGATTACTAATAGGGTCATATAGATCCCTTAAACATTACAGATTATCATTACTCTTGGTTAACCTCCAGAATTTGACAGTAAAACACTATTGCTGAAGACACCACATGCTTTAGTTATCAAATATGGATAAGTCATTCTGGTGCTGAACTGGAAGCTTCCTCCTTAACTGACTAGCTTTCGCAGTGCTGGAATGTGCTATGCATGCTACTGGAAGAGAATACTAATCATCTACCTTACCCAGACGTGACCTCTGAGTCACAATAATCACTTACTAGATATGCCCACTGGTACAAGTACTACTCAAAGTTAGTGGAATAACTAACCACTTTCTAATAGTTTTAGGACCCACTCCACAAGATGAAACTCATGCTTGTTATTATCACAATCAAGAACCTGTGGCTACATAGATCAGAGACCCTAGGGAAGAACTTGCCACTATTACTCTACAAAATGAATATAGCACTAGATTCCTGTTGTCTTCTTGTTTAACATATAGATCAATACACCCCTCAACTCTCTCTTCAAAGGTGCAAACCCTATTTTTCTGTAAGTGGTGATTACCACAAATGGAGATAAACAACTGGTCAAATGTATAGAATGCTGGACTGGGTCATGGTAATCTGCATTGTATCCCCCCTCCTCCAAAGAACGAATCATCATGGGAGGGGAGACGGGGAGATTATAAAAGGAAGAAGTAGTAGGTAATAACAAAGAAACAGTAGCTTCCAGACATAGCAGGGCGGCTGCACATATGAGCGCCAGCAGTTGTGACAGCGTACACAAAATGAGCAAACTAAGCCTGACAAAGCCCATCATGGAGAGGGGAGGTGGACACAAAGTCAAACCTAAGCTAAAGAACTATTGGCAATGATAGCAGCCGAGAGGGAGAAAAAGGAATTTAGAATGTCTGAGTGTCTTCCTGCCCTCAAACCCCAGTTTCCAGCTGTCCTTCCCAGAGGCAGCCAAGCTTCTGATTCTTAATTATCACTTCAGAGACATACTTTGGGAATGCAAAGATGTATATTAATGAATATTTCAGCACTATAAAGCTGGGTACAATTTATATGTACTTTTGCATTGTGTCTTTTCTGTGTAGAAGTCTTTGTAATTACTCCAAATCTCAAGAGTAAACAGCAATTATTTTCAAAGTCTGCATGACATTCTATTGTATGAATGTACAAATAATATTCTAGCTATATGCGCCTGGTGTGCTTTTAAGCTGTTATAACTTTATGTTCTCATAGATGATGCAATGAAAATCTTTACATGACTTTGCACAGAAATGTAAGTACTTCCTAAAAATAAATTTTTATTAGAATAACAAATTTTGTACATAGTTTCAAAATTTAAAATTCATTAAAAAATTTCTCCTCAAAAGCAGTACCGTTCAGAATCTTAATAACAGCATATGCATGTACTATCTCTCTCATACCTGAAGAGAGTATCATCAGTCTTTCAAAACTGGATTTCATGATCTACAATCTGTGTTTATTATTCCAATCATATATTTCTAGTCTGGGGAGAAGTTGGGCATCTTCTCTTTTACTTCAAAACATCATTTTTTTCTCTTTTGAAAACCTATAGACTAAAAATATTAGTTCATTTATCACATTTGTTTTTAAAAACATCTTAAAAATTAGTTCCTTGAGAGTTTCAAGTCTCTTACAAGACGTTTTGATTATATTTATTCATCCTCCAACTCTTTCCAGATCCACCCTCTCTCCCATCTTCCCAACTTTGTGTCCTGTTATTTTATGAACGTTTCAAGACCAATTTGCTCTGCCGAAAATAGCCTTGGATATGTGAGCTTCCACTGTAGCAGGTTGACTTCCAAAAAGGTAACGTTGAAAAAAGAATAATTATAGATATGTAAGCAATTCATTTGCATTTCCTATCAGTTCATGTTTCAGGCAAAATACACGTACAGAGTTAAAGAATCTGGTTCCAAGAAGAATCCAAATCATTGGCAGGAAAAACCAGTAGGTGATCAGGGAAAGAAGAACTGTTTTTTTCCTTTGCTTACCATCTAATTCAGGATTCCCTTTTTTAAAAAAATTCATTTATTTATTTATTAAATATTTCTGTCTCTTCCCCACCACCACCTCCCATTTCCCTTCCCCTCCCCCAATCAAGTCCCTCTCCCTCGTCAGCCCAAAGAGCAATCAGGGTTCCCTGCCCTGTGGGAAGTCCAAGGACCACTCACCTCCATCCAGGTCTAGTAAGCTGAGCATCCAAACTGCCTAGGCTCCCACAAAGCCAGTACATGCAGTAGGATCAAAAACCCATTGCCATTGTTTTTGAGTTCTCAGTAGTCCTCATTGTCCGCTATGTTCAGAGAGTCTGGTTTTATCCCATCCTTTTTCAGACCTAGGCCAGCTGGCCTTGGTGAGTTCCCAATAGAACATCCCCCTTGTCTCAGTGTGTGGGTGCACCCCTCGCGGTCCTGAGTTCCTTGCTGGTGCTCTCTCTCCTTCTGCTCCTGATTTGGACCTTGAGATTTCTGTCCAGTGCTCCAATGTGGGTCTCTGTCTCTGTCTCCTTTAATCGCCTGATGAAGGTTAATATTCAGGAGGATGCCTATATGTTTTTCTTTGGGTTCACCTTCTTATTTAGCTTCTCTAGGATCACGAATTATAGGCTCAATGTCCTTTATTTATGGCTAGAAACCAATTACGAGTGAGTAAATCCCATGTTCCTCTTTTTGGGTCTGGCTTACCTCACTCAGGATAGTGTTTTCTATTTCCATCCATTTGCATGCAAAAGTCAAGAAGTCTTTGTTTTTTACTGCTGAGTAGTACTCTAATATGTATATATTCCATACTTTCTTCATCCATTCCTCCATTGAAGGGCATCTAGGTTGTTTCCAGGTTCTGGCTATTACAAACAATCCTGCTATGAACATAGTTGAGCATATACTTTTGTTGTATGATAGGGCATCTCTTAACAAGTTGTGAAAATCAGTGTTAATTGTCAACTTGGGAAAATCTAGACTCTGCTAAGGGAAAGCCCTGTGGCATACCTGTGGGGAATTATCTTCATTGTGTTGCGATGGAAATGTCTGACCACTGCGGTGGAACAATTTTCTGGTAGTTTGAGTGGAGAAAAGGAACTGGGTAGCTGCATTCATTACTTTCTGCTTTACCTAGTAAACTTCTTCTTTAAAAAAAAAGTGCAAACAACCTTTCTTGATTGTTCCCAGTAAATTTTTAGAAGATTGGTAGGATAACAGAAATGCATTTTATAGTTTACTTTTAATGCTAGATCAGTTGAACAAAGATGACCAAAGCTAAAGCAAGATCATATGTATCGTTAATCTTTTTATTTCTACACATATATGTGCATTTATATTTGTGTATGAGAGAGAGAAAAAAGAGGAAGGAGAAATGGAGGGAGGTAGCAAGAGAGAGGAAGAAAAAGGAAGAGAAGGTATTGTAAGAGGAGAAAGGAAGGGATAGAGAGAAGGAGGAAGGAAGGGAGAAAGTAAGGACAGGAAAAAGGAGGAAGAGAAAGGAATAAGCAGAAACTACCTGTTTGTGAGTCTTCCAGCAAGATTAACAAAATCAAATATTTCTTTCATGGAATAGGCTTGACTGAGGGCCAAGAGCCTAGTAGAAGGTAATGAGAAGAGGAACTTGACATCTGGTGGGAGGAGAATGAGCCATAAATTGGTAACCTAAGCAATGCTGTTTGAAGGGGTGCTGATGATACACACTGGCTGAAGCAATGAGCTTCTTAGATGAGCAAGGCACCACAGATGCTGGCTTCTTTCCCTGGGTTTTTCAAGAGTTATGAGTCAAGAGCAAACTGAATGCTTCATGTCCTCTACTGCTTCATCTTTTTGCTCATCCAGTCGCTCAGTTCATCAATAAATATGTATGAGTCCTCCAGACAGTGCATTACCTGATTGAGGTCCAGAGATCTAAAATGGATTCTAAGTTACTGTTCAACTCCTTAAGAATATTAAAACCCAAGAGAAAGAAAGAGGTTTTAAACAGACTTAAATATTTAGTTACTATTATTTGCAGTCTCTTAGCCATGTAAATTAAGAAAATGTCTGAAACGTGCAACTGGATGTATACCATCCCAGAAGGTATTCGAAGGTTTCCTTTGCAATGAGACAATTCTTTCTCACAAGGTTATTGACACATAAAAATTACTGGCCTTTATATGTTGCTTTGAATTATGCTACTTTGCTGACTATATTAGATCAGGTGTAATAAGGGCTTTCTAATTTAACTGTTAGGTTCTTTTACATATACAACTACACATTGTCTGAAATTCTGCTATTTCCTATCTTCCTTTTCTAGTCATCATATCTGTTTTTCATCTCACCATATTGTTCTAGGTAAGACTTGAAGCATTGTGTTCACTATGGATACCAAGGTAAAGCAGCCTTGTCTGTTCTTTGATTTCCAAGGATATGCTTTTGCCTTTTCCCATTTAGTATAATATAAACTAGAGACTTATTGGATATAGACTATATTGTGTTGCTGTGTTACTTCTAATCATTGTTTCTTTAGGATTTTTATCATAGAAGTATGTTCAAATTTTTCTTGTAGCTATTCTGATGACTGCCTTTGAGTCTATTAATGCATGCATACTGAATATGCAAACAACATGGTCATGCTAATAATTTTTGTTGCCAACTTGAATGGATTTGGCATTACCTATGGGGTACATCTTAGGATGGCTATGATGGTATTTCTAGAGAAATCTAACTTAAGGAGAAAGACTCACCATGCATGTGGGCAGCACTTTTCATATAAAATTTTAAAAATTGTGATTACTCTGCACTGATGATCCTAGTATTGGGACAAAAATCATCTTATCAAAACTTTCAACTGGACTTGAAGCTTGGAATGATAGTCAGCCTGTCCTGAGGGTGCAGCTCTTCTCACCAGGCTCATCTGTATTTGGATGGATGACTTATGAAATGAGACTTTTGCTTCCCCATCCCTCACCACGGAGCCATGTGGTTGAAGGTTTGCTCATCTTGGCTTGTTGCTATTCAGTGCATCACTTGTCTTCACTCCTGAACTTGTCTGGCACCTTGACTTATTTTATGAGTTTCCAAGGCTCTTCTTCAGTTTCTGCTTTGGAACAGTTTGTTTTCTTTTACTTATTCCTCTCCCTCACAACCAGGCAGCTTAAACCGAAGTCCTCAGGGCCTGGGCTAACAAATTTGTCTAGTTCTTCATTTACCACCGGAATCCTAGAAAGTGGTGAGGATATCAAATCAATAGTCAATGGATTTGCTAATTTGGAATTTCTTTGTCTAATAGTATATGTTTCTCCTGCTTTTATAATCTATCAACTCACTGTGTTCCTCACACTCTTACAATACTCTCATTATCTACGACTTTCAATTGTTCTTGAAAAATCACTTGCTGTGCCTAGATTTTCTTCAAATAAATCGCAATAAAAGAATAATCCTTTCCAAACAGTACAGTTCTGATATGTCACCACTATTTTATTAGGGAATGTCCAATTTTATCTCTGATTTACATATTTTGGACTATCATGATGATAATTTTGTGGACTTCCTGCTTTATTTTCTCTCTCTCTTAGTCTGTTTTTTTACTTTAAAGGTTGTTTTCAAGTAGAGATTATTAATGGTATTTACATCCCCCTCCTTCTGCATGAGTCTTCACCATCACCAAAGTAGTTCAAACACTAAGATAGCATTCCTTACATTTCAATCATTATTTAAATTGCATTACTAAGTCATTATGTATTTGGCAGGTATTTTTAAATTCCTGTCACATATGCTAATATATAAGTATATATAATATATTCATACATATGTCAAATTAGTATATAATAATATGAAGATCTTTAGGGTTTTCAATTTTCCTCTTCTGTTTCCTGCATTGTATCCCGCAGACTCTGACATATATTGTGTTTTCATTGCATTCAAATACCGGCATTTTAAAATTTCCTTTAGAATTTCTTCAGTGACCTATTTATTATTCAATGCTGTGTTGTTTAATCACCAGGAGTTTATTCATCTTCAATTTCTTTTCCTATTGATATCTAGTTTTATTCCATTGTACTCAGTACAGCATGCTCTTTCAATCCTTCTGTATTTGCTGAAGCTTGCTTTGTATCCTAATATGTGAGTTTCTAAGCAGAAATGTGTTTTCTTTAGTGTTTAGGTGGTTTGTTCTACAGATATGTTAGTTCCATTTGATTTATGATCTTTAACTCTGCTGTTTTTCTGTTTTTCGTGTGTGTGTGTGTCACTTCTCTACTAGTTATAATAGAATATTTAAATCCCTCACTACTGTATTTCAGTTAATCTATGGGTTTATATCACGTGGTATACAATTTATGAAATTGGAAATCAGGTGCATTTGTGGTAGTCTCTATTGTAAAAATCTTGATTAATTGTTACCATTTTCAGTATAAAGGGACCTGCATCATCTATTTGGGCTAGATTAAGTTTGAAGTCCAGTTTGTCCAGTATTATAATAGCCTGTTTATTTCCTTGCATGAGTATTTTTTCCCATCCTTTTACCTTAAGGTATTCTCTATGTTTAATGGTAGGGGGAAATCTGTATCTTTTTATTGGTGAATTAAGACTATTAATATTCAGATCTATTATACAAATATATACATCAATTTTTTGTCATTCTGTTGATTTTGTGTTTTTTTTCCTTTGGGGGGGCTGTTTTGATTAATTCTTCCATTATTGTTTTTCTTTTCCCCTGCGACCATTTAGATTTGCAAATCCTTCTCTTTTGTCTTTAGAATTTTTTCCAGTGGCCTCTGTATACTTGACTTTGAGTTCATGCCTTTCCTTAGTCTGTTTTTAATTGTAGAATTTGGTAGCACATATTCTAATTGGTATTAATAATAAAAATCCAGAGTCAGATATACGGGTTAATGCTGGAGATCATAGAAGAAAAGCAGACAGTCACTAGAGAGTTCTTTTACCTCTACCAATGCTCAGACTGAAGGGGAGATCCTGTCCTCAGACTGCATCTCCAGACTTTATCCTCAGACTTTAACTGTCTCCACTAAACCTCAGACTGCAACTGTCTGCACCAAACCTTAGACTACTGAGCTCCTATCTCTTTCTGCCTTATATTCCTCTCTCCACCCAGCCATATCACTCTTGTCTCCACCTCCTTAGTTTTGGGATTAAAGGCATGAGATCCCAAGTGCTGGGATCATCTTTGTATGAGCTATGTTTCTCTTTTAGACAGATTCAATCTTGTGTAGCACAGGGTGGCCTTGAACTAACAGAGATTCCTCTGCCTCTGTCTCCCAATTACTGGGATTAAAGGTGTGTGTCACCACTTCCTGATGTTTGATGCCCTGATCTTCAGGAAAGCTTTATTTGTTAAAAGATAAACAAATATCAATACAGAATTTTTAAATTTATTTTTTAATTTTAATACATAGTTTTGCTGGATATCATCTGGGTTGGCAGTTGGGGCCTCTGCAAATGTGGAATAAGTTTTCCCAAGCCAGTCTTGCTTCAGAAGTTTCTGCTGATCAATCACATGTCCTAATGGTCCTGTCTTATATTTGACTTATCTCTTCTTTCTTTGTCTTTTTAGTACCCATTTTATAGCTTGTAGATTTAATGCTTCAATTATTGGAGGTCATGGAAAGTTTCTTTTCAGGTCATATTTATGTGAGACTTTTATGGTTGGTTAAGTATCTCTTTTTCTAGAGTTAGGAATTTCTTCTCCTAAGGTTTTATTAAAAACATTGACTGTGCCTTTGGCCGGGAATTCCTCTTTAGTTGCCATAGCTCATAATGCAGTGTGGTGTTTTTATAAGGTTCCAAAATTTCTGTATGCATTACATTCAGTGTTTCTTTTGATGATGCAGCTTTTCTGTCTTGTGTTCAGACCCCAATATTCTGTCTTCTATCCAGTCCATTTTGTTTATGCGACTTTACACCAAGGGTTAGGTAGATTTGCCATGTTTTTTATATTCCCCTTCAGTTTTTGTTCTATTTAGTATTTTTTCTCTTTATTGAGTTTGAATTTTATTTCCCGAATTGTCTTCATTATTTCACTCAGTGGTTTGCCTATGATTTTTTGACTTCAATAATTTTATTTCTGTGCTCTTAAATTTACCCAATGATTATTTGTGTTTTGTTTGACTGCTTTGAAACCTTTGAACATGTTTCATATTTGTTCTTTTGAATTCTGTGTCTTGAGTTTCATAATTGTTGTTCTCCTTAGAGAACATTTCTATGGGGTTGATTTCTGGAGGGGGCATTTTGTCTTTTTTTTTTTTTTGCAGTATTTGTGCTTCTGTAATGGGATCTGGGCATCTGGATTTAAGATTTTGGTTGTTTCTTTTATATGTATTATTAGCCCACCTAGTAAGGATACCAGGCAAATTGGAGGTAGGTTAGGAGCTTGACTGAGTCTCGGGGTGAAACATAGGTTGAATGGATTGAGGTATGGCATTGTATGGGAGATCTTTTTTGGAGTCCAGAGTCTGAAGTCCTGAGATCAAGAAGCCTCAGGGTTGGAGACAAGAGGGCAACTTGGAACACTATGTCATGTGTACCAGAAGGCATAGTGGGCTAACATTCATGCATAGAGCGAGATCTCCCTGTGAGTTTAGGGCAAGTGACTATGCAGAATAACTATAGAGGCTGGAAGCCAAGGTCTAAGGAAGTGACAGTCTCCTCCTGATGCCAGGACAAGGGATAGAAAATTGGAATCCTGTAGTGCTGGCCAAGTGTGATTGGAAGTGAGTGGGCCAGAGGTCAGAGCACTGCTGGGGCAGAGGGACCATGTAGAATTAGAATGACTGTGGTACTTGAATTCTAAGGCAAAGAAAGACTTCAATCTATTTTTGTGAGGTATTAAATCTGTTGATTTTATTTGGTTTTTCAATTATAATTTTTATTATTTTTTTCACTTATTTTACATATTGGTCATAGTTGCCCCTTTCTCCTCTCCTCCTGTTCCCTCCCCCATCCCCATCTGCTACTCTTCCTTCTCCATTCAGAAAGAAATAGGCCTCCTATGGGAGTCAACAAAGAATGACATATCAAGTTGAGGTAGGACCAAGGTCCTCTCCTTGCATCAAGGCTGGGCAGGGCAACCCAGCATTGGGAATAAGTTCCCAAAAGCCAGTTCAAGCACCAGGGAAAGGTCCTGATCCCACTGCTAGGAGCCTAGTGAACAGTCCAAGCTACAAAACTGCCACACACACATGCAAAAGGCCTAGGTCAGTCCCATGCAGGCTCCCTAACTGTTGGTCCAGAGTCCTTGAGCTTGGCCCAGTGCTTGACTGTTACACAACATATTTTATTAGACTTTCCTCTGTTTGTAAACCAAGCCCCCCCATATAAAGTGAAAATCAAATACAAACAAATACAACAGAATCAAGATTAAAAGTGCCAAAACAAAACAGAAAGCATACAAAATAAACTGTTTAGTTCATTTTATATTGGCCAGCTACTGGGCACAGGAGCTGCTCTTGGGAGTGGTTAATACCCAGTGAGATTACATTTTAGAAAACTCTTCTTTGCAAAGGAGTATCAGCTGCAAATAGATTCTTGGTTGTGGCGGGGTCCTGTGTACATCTCTTTGCAATGCTAGGACCCTGTTTGGCTTGAACCTGTGTAGAGTCTGTGCATGCTTTCAATGTCTCCATGAGTTCATGTATGTACCAGTTATGTGTCAAGAAGACATTGTTTACTTAGCGTCATTAATAACCCCTGTCTCATAATATTTCTGCCTCTTTTTCCGTGCATATCTCTGAGTGTTGAGGGGTGAAGTTTGTAATTCTCAGTTGGGCATGAGAATTACAAAGTCTCTCACTCTCAGCATACATTCCAGTTGTCCATCTCTGTGTTAATCACCATCTACTACTAGAAGAAGTTTCTCAGATGAGGATTGATAAAGGCTCCGATATATAGGTATAGCAATATGCCTTTAGGTATCATTATATTGCTATATTCCTTTAGCAAAACAATAGAAGTAGGTTTACTCTGAGGCTTATTACCTATCTAAACTCAGGTTCTTGGCCACTTTAGCAATGTCCAGTAGGTTCTATCTCATGGAATGAGTCTTCAATTCAACTCTTAAAGAAGTGGTTGTTTATTCCTGAAACATTTGTACCAGTATTGCATCACTATATCTACAGGCCGACCTCTGCTTTAGGTCACAGAAGTTGTATTGTGTGATATTAATGGTTACCTCTTCTCCTCCAGTAGCATCCATAGCCCTTGCCAGTGCCATGAATGCATATCATTAGGGGTGAAGCTTCTAGTAGGTACCAGGTCAACGTCTCCATCTTGGATGACACAAATAAGTGTTTTATCCAATAAGAGGGCCTTACTATCACATTGCAATGTGTAGCCAATAGCCTTGGCCATAGTTTGTGTTGTCTGAGGCATTCTGTGGTACCTCTCTGACCAATGACCCAACAAGATGTAGCCCATTCCTGGCATCAGAAGTTTCATCTGGTGGCATAAAATGTACAATTGGGGCATCGTTTCTCTCATCATATGCTTTAAAACATCAAACAAACTGTCATTTCTGGAATAATTACCACTGATCATGGTGAATAACTCATAATATATGAGTGGTGTGGGTTTCCAAGTATATATGTAAAGACTATTTTAACTACACATAGGAAGGCTACTGTTCTTCTTGTTTCCTTTCATGATTTGTCTATGAAAAAGGAGTGTGTTAGGGATATGGGAGAGGGTTGTGTTAAAAGTGCTCAGTATGAATTATGTACATGTGTGAAATTATTAAATAACACATTTAATTAATAAAAAGTAGGATGAAAGGTAGACAAAAACAAGACCATTTTCATCTAAATAGGAAGCAGCAGCTTGTGACAAAATTAGAAGTGCTCAACAAAGTAAAGACAAAAAGAAAAGGTATTCAAACAAAAAACAGTGGTCTAGTGTTGAAATGTAGCTCCTTTGAAGAACGTTACCCTAGAATGACAAATGTTCTAGATTTTTCTCTATACCGCTTGGTGGATGGAAAAGAGTAAGAGCAAGGAAGGGGGGATAAGAGAAAGGGATGGAAGGGAAAAGAAATGAAGGGAAGAAAGGAGAGGCCAAGAATTTCTGAAGGCCTACAGCTACCATAATACATACTTCGGAAATAATGGATGTTTCTACTAAGATCAAGAACAAGGCAGGATTTTCCACATATCCTACCATGCTTTTTCCACATTATCCTACACATGCCCCCCAACACACAAAGAAATAAAATCATACATTTCAGATAAGAAGTTGAACTATTTTTATCCTCAAATCATATAACTTATACATATCAAACAATTATAAGTTCTTTAAAAGTTATTAGAATTGATATAGAAATTTGACGTATTTAAAGAACACAATGTCAAAATACAAAATTATATGTGTGTGTGTGTGTGTGTGTGTGTGTGTGTGTGTGTGTGTGTGCACAAAATACAAGGGAAAGGTAGTAGCTAGAGGGTTGGCTACTCAGTGATTAAGACTACTTACTGATTTTGAGCAGGGGCTGAGTTTGGTTTCCAACCCTTACATCCCTGCTCCCAGATCTCTGCAAGTCTAGTGCCATGTGATCCAGTGCCTTGTTCTGGACTCTACTGGTACTGCACCCACAAGTACATAGACTCTCTGCACATATACATAATCAAAAATAAGACAAACTTGAATGATAAAGTTATAGGAGATCTTAAAAATTAATCTAAAACTTAGATTTATAAATCAGCAATAAAAATAAAATATTTTGAAGTACATTTGGTAAAAGAGAGGCAAAACTTGTATACTGTAAACCCAAGTAGTGTGGGGTGGACATGATCTAAACACCTTGTATGCATCCATGACATTCTCATAAAATAAATTAATTTAAAAGATGAAGGAAAAAGTAAGCAGAGAAGAATCTCATTCTTACTATTATGAGACTGGGTGCTGTTTAAATATCAATATTTTTCTTATTTGTCTAAAGATTCAAACCATTTTTTTATTGAATTCCCAGGTGCGTTTTGATAATATAAGCCAGCTGGAGCATAACTTGCATAGAAATGCCAAGGATGCAGAATGATCTAAATATTCATCTTATGTTTTATCTTCCTATGGTATGAATGCATATCACTAGGTGTGCCACCCTTTGTACTATTTATGGTATGGAGATATGGCAGGGATCTACAATTTTTCTTCTTATTAAGCTGAAGCTTTACACAGTATATGGGTAGCTGTTAATTTCCTCCTTTATTAATTCAAAACAAAGCACAATTGTACATAAATAGTCGAAATAATTAGCTGCATACTCCCAGTGAGGGGATGCTATGACTTGTGAGGTAAATCTCAGCATACAGGTCCACACATAACAGTATCTCTTGAGGCCACTTGTTCGGTGTGAAAAGGAGATATTAAATCGCTAGCTTTCAATTGCATCAAGTTTCTGAGTTACAGGACTTCATTTCCCAAATGCACTCTCATAACTGCTGTTGCTGAACGAGGTAGAAATCCCAGGGGGTAGGAGAAGGAGGACTGAGGGCTTTCTGTCACTCTGATAGATTTCCTTGGCTGGAGATCCTAATTTCTATCTTCCCTGTGTGTGAAATCTGGCCCCAGGAGCAGGGTTTTTGTGAAGGACTGTAATAAAAAAAAAAAAAGTACAGCCTTAGGGAACTGACTGAGGCTTTTGTGTAATCCAAGTCATTTAGTGATCTAAACCCAAACCCAGGGCCATGGGAGCTTGAGTTTGTTAGGCAAGAGTCTCCTTGCTTATCACATTTAGAACCAGGGGGCTTAACATCTGAGAAGCAAAGTTAAGTCTCTCTTTCTCTCTCTCTCTCTCTCTCTCTCTCTCTCTCTCTCTCTCTCTCTCTCTCTCTCTTTCTCTCTCTCTCTCCCTCCTTACTTCTCTCCTTTCCAAAAAGAATGCTGATAACTAAGCAGGTCATTTCTTTAAACTCTCCTCCCTGAAATTTGATTTAGGGAATACAGGGTAGATTTAATAGTCTAAAGGACCAATCGAAATTATGTATGAGGTCAATATTGCCTTTCTTCCACCTCTCCTTTAAATTACTGTGATTGCTATGAGGTTACCTTTAACATAACTGAGATAGCATGGTATAGTAGTTGCAGCACTATACAGGATCCCTTTAAGGGTGATTGTGTCTTAGGCCTTGGCAAACTCATGAAAGTGCTCCGGAGTCTGTGATGCACAAACACCACCAAGCAATGGATCTGATTATACAAGCAATTTTCTATTCATAATCCAAGAAGAGATACCCAACAAAACCCACAACTTCTTAAATACTTATCTAATATGTGCCATGCCACCTGCTATCAAATCCGAATTTAGGCCCTGTCATTGAGGTGACAGCCTGTCCAAGATGCTTGGATTCTCCTGAAACCCTGGTGCTGGTCTCTTTACCAAACTATGGGGTTGTGAATGCTCCTGGGATGAACGGCTGTCTGAAAGACTGTGATTGTTCTGCTTGTCTCTGAAATAAGGCAGGACACTGAGTGAAATGATTGCCAGAAAGGGGCAGTGAGAACAACTGGAAGTCTTTTCTAGGTTTCAATTTCCCCCAGAAAATAGGCCGAAAATAGCCTAACCCTTGCAGTTTTGATTCTTACAGAGATAAATTACCAAGGTCAGCATTTTAGAAATCTATTTATTTTATTATAAAACTTAAAATTTGTCTTTAGTTTATATTTAAAGACATAAATTGTATATATTTGGAAATTGCTATATATATTTTGCCATGTGTATGTTTCATAACTCTCCAGATAAATTTCTCTACAATAAAAACTTTCAAGGATCTTCTCCTTTACATTGTCCTGCATGATCCTTCTCAGTCCCATGCTGAGCAAACTGGGATTTTACGCTGACATAGCTATTATTTATATAATCAATCTTCCCCATTGTTTCTTCTCTGACTAACTTAAGCTACTGGTTAACAGCATTCTATTCTACTTTCAATTTCTGTAAGATCACTTAAAATGTATTATTTAGGTTGTATATTATTTGTCTTGTTCACTTTAGCATATTTACTCTATTTCCCTGGGCAGGGGACAGGAGAGAGAAAATATTCTGTAGTAAATACTCCCATCAGAGTAGATACTTCTAGTCAATAGAAACTGAATGAGAGCAACTAATGAAAAAGATCAGAAGCATTGCAGTGGTGAACCCCAGACAGGAGTGTGGCTGGCACCTGGGCTGCAGTCCTTCAACTGACTGTCTCTGCAGGATATGGGATACTAAACATTCTAGGCATGGGGGAAAGGAAAGTCACCAAACTCAAAGTCCCCACTTCACAACTGACAAAAGAGACTGAGGTCTTAAGTGGAATGTGATGTTCTGAAGTTTGCGGTAGTATTTACTTGTCTATATCAGGAGCTTGCCAGGATGCTAATTCCCTCTTTACAGCACCCTTTAGTCACGATGTGCTGGGGATGAGATAAGCCCTCAACTCTGACAGAAAAATATCTTTTCTCTTTCCTTTCACCCACCTGGGTCTTGTCATGTCCCTTTACCCAAGGGAAGACTCGTGTTCCTCAAGTACAATAACACACCAGAACACAAATCAGCTTAAGCCAGAACACATCCCTGCCACTTCATCCAGGCCCAAACATCACATTGGTTGATTGAAGGCAGGTAGGGAGGCTTCCCTAGGTATTTCTACAAAAAGAGCAGTAGGGGAATGGAGAATTTCTGAATGAAAATGGGGAAATGTGAAAAAGAAGTGGCAGACTGGTTTGTTTTTATTAGAGAATGGCTTGAGAAAACCATTGACGTAACTCAAGGCGACATTCTTTACTGTGTGGTTAGTAAGAACTTCTGGGATATTGAAAGTTATCTCATAATGTTCAATATCGCTATGATTTCTTCTTCTGTTTCGGCATCAACGTGTTTTTAACAGCCTGAATTAGAGCTGTAAGTCAGATGTCACTGGATCCAGAGAATCAGAACACACTGTTCTACAGTGACAGGTTCATAGTTCATGTGTGGTTCAGTGAGCTGCACCTTGATGCCCATGAAAATGAAGATACTGATTAACTTCATGCATCAGATGTCTTGATCAGGGAAAAATAAATATGATTCTTGTCAACAATTTGTGATAAAAATTGTATTAAATTATGTTTGCTCGAGTTTTATATGTTTCTATGGAAACAAGAAAGATCAAAAGTCTTCTGGGAACTCCTGCGGGCAAGGTAGCCTCTGTCCCTCTTCTCCGAGAATTATTCACTTTATATCTGCAGCCAACCCTTTTGTGCACTCTGTAAACTCACACTCTATGTACTCTGCAAGTACTAACAACGCTCATGGAATAACTACTATTTTGTAGTGAGTTGCCAATTTCCATAATGTGGATCTCTCTCTCTTTCCCTCTTCTTATCCCCACATTCTCTCCTAACAGTTTATACAGTTTCAGCTCATGGCAAAGCAAAAACTATGACCTGATGACAAGATAACCAGGCTTGTGCAAAAGAAAACATATTGCAGTCAAATGTGAAATAAAGCCCGTGGTCTCCAAAACTCAGATGGGTCACAGAGCATATGGGGAGCCAATATGAAAAGAGAGAAAAGCAACACCTAAGCTTTCAAGATGCATAGTTTCATATGTGGGTGACATCATCCCAGGAGAAAGTGGGAGTGAGAACCAAGTCCACATCTTTTGGAGGGCTAGCATGCTAGAAGATAAATTATTCAACTAGTTAGGTTATTACCAAGACAGCCATGAGGCTAGATAGCAAACTTCAAGGCCAGTGACATGCAGGGTAGTATATTAATAATAAAATTGCAAGGATCATTATATTTACTTTTTAAAAAAGCTTAAATTATTCTTATGCATGTGTGTGTTTTGCCTGAATGTGTCTGTGTACCACATGTGTAACCGGTGCCCATAAAGAACAGAAGTAGGCATCAGATTCCCTGGAACTGGAGTTATAGTCAATTTCTAGTTGCTATGTGGGCTCTGGGAATTTAACCTGGGCCCTCTGGAAGAACAGCCAGTGACCTTCACTACTGAACCATCTCTCTAGTCATTTTGTTTACTTTCTATCTAAAACTTCTTTCTTTTAAAATTTATTTTGGTTTTAATTTTCCTCCAGTTTGTTTATGTATAATACAGTACATCCAAAATGTAATAGTGCTTTATACATACAATGAAATAATCTACTTTAAGTATGTATACAGCTCACTGAGTATAATGAAATATACAAATCTCTACCACCATTAGAATACAGAATAGTCTCATCAACATGAAAAATATTTTCATGCTCTTCAGTCACTACATATCACATCATGCTCCAATTTAATCACTGTCCTGCTTTATGACAATATGCAATTTTTTCCTTTGTTTAAAATTTTACCTAAGAAGAGTCAGCAAGATGAGTAAAGGTTTTTATTACTAAATCTGATGGCCCAAATTCACTCTCCAGAAACTACATGCTAGAGAGAGCCAACTCCCATAAATTGTTCTCCAACATCCATGGGTAAGTTGTGGCATGCTGACACCCACCTCCAGATTAGATAAATAAATAAATAAATAAATAAATAAATAAATAAATAAATAAAGCCTATAAAATTTTACCTAAGAATCTCACTGTGGCAGTATTTTCTCAGATTTGGGCATATATTCAGTTAAAAATACTATTAAGCTATGTTTTATTAGCACATAGTTTTTGCAAATAACTTTTTCCGTTCTGTCTTAACTTTACTTTTCCCAACAGAATCATTGAGGAAACTATCAATCTTTGCAAAATTAATGACTCTTTCTCTCTTCCCTTATGGTTATAATTTGTTTTTGTGTGCCTTTTCAAAAAATGGCTTCCTAAGCCCACTCGTATGTTTTTTTTCAATAGAGATGGTCACTGAGAGGTGCTTACTCTGAAATAAGATAAATGGCATAATAATTTGTAGGTGACATTTTTATTAGAAATAATTTACTGTTCTCTCTTAGCGACTTATAGTTCTGAACAAATAACTTCCTATTTTAATAATATGTAATTATATTTTCTATTGTACTCTATTGTTATTTTTACAAAATCTATTTGCTGTCATGTCAATTATTAATTGCTATAAATTATGAATTACCTATTTGATGTAGATTTTGCTATAAATTATGAATTACCTATTTGATGTAGATTTTGAAAGAACCTGGAGTTTATTGTTTTGTATGATATCATCTAGAAGTTGTTCATTTTTCTTCCACACTGATGTCAGGTAGACCCAGCACCATTTATTTTAAACCTTGTGCCCCTGTTTTGTATGCCATGCTAGTAGTGATGTATCTGCACACAGGCAGGTCTGTTTCCAGACTCTGCTGTGTCCCATAACACTATCTGTCAATCATGTACCCTGCTTTCCAGTCTTTATTATAGTTCTGTGGGCTAAATAACATTTTTCTTTTTAGTATTCATCAATATTGTCTAGAGTTTTCTTAGTCTTCAGATCTCTATCTAAACCTTAGAATTGGCTTATCTGTGTCCATAAGTACTAATATTTGATTGAAATTGCTTTTAATTTATAAATTAGTTCCATAAAATTGAGCACACATCTTTCCAAAGCTTTCTTTAACTTTCATTTAGTTGTATTTGTGCTTTTACATATCATCAAAATCATTTCCTTCTTAATAGTGCTTTTGCATTTTTAAAAGGTTTATTTACTTATTATGTATACAATGTTCCTCCTATATGTCTACAGGCCAGGAAAAGACCACAGATCTCTTTATAGATGATTGTGAGCCAACATGTGGTTGCTGGAAATTGAACATAGGATTTCTGGAGGACCAGCCAGTGCTCTTAACTTCTGAACCACACCAGTCCCACAAAATTTTTTCTAAATATTATATATATATACATATATATATACACTTGAACTTATATTTTAAAATTCTACCATGTGTCTTTTCTCAGCACACATATAAATTCTAGATTTATTATGCCATCAGTGCATAATGAATGTTTTATCTAATTATTTCCATTTTATGATGCTCTCGTAATTTCAGGTTTTGCTGTTTGGGCTAGGATTTGAAATACAAGGATGATAAAAACATCCCTGTTTCCTAATCTCAAGAAAAAAATTTCTGAACATTCAGTAGTAAAGTATTTAGTCTAGACTTCTTTTTGCTCTTCCTTCTACTAAGCTAAGAAATTTCACATCAGCTGTTACTCACTGACCAGAATTTTCAGTTTGCTCTTACATTGTCATGGTATGACTTGGTGTTGTATACCGTGGTGTGGGATAAGGTGGGTGGTGTATGGTATAGCTCCACTGTGGTGTGGTATCACATTGTTCATATTATCTACTCATCTCACTGCTGTGACCAAATTTCTGACAAAAGTAACTTTAGGAAAGAAGAGATTATTTGGGCTCACAGCTGGCTAATCAAGTCAATCATGGTCCAGAAACCATGGGACCAGAATCTTGAAGATACATGGTGAATCCACAATAGGGGGAGCAGTAAGTGCAACTGCTTCATTATTTACTTGTATTCTGCCTGGGACTCCATCTGCTAAGTGTTGATGCCTTTGTTTAGGGTGGGTCTTCCCGCCTCAACTGATTTAATAGAGAAACTCCATCACAGATATCCCAAGAGACTGGTTTCTCCTGAGGTTCTAAATCTTGACAAGTTACCAACCAAGATGACCATAACAAGGGTTACTGGGTGGTGTGAGGTGATGTATTTATAACAAACTGTTTCATGGTGGTGCAGTACGGGGTTCTGTGCCTTTGACCGATGACATATTTCAATGTCTCAATTTCTTTTTTCATTCTGTACATTATACTCAGTTTAACACAGTTTTACCCATTTTCTTGAGCACCTAAAAGTGATAACAAAATGATTGCTGCTTTATGAGGCTGGGCCTTTGAACAAAACATTTTAAATACTAGAGCTACAACAAGAACAAAAGCAAAATACTAGGAAAAATAGAGATAGGGTAGAACTTTGCATTTTTATCTGCTTAACTTGTTTATAATTGGGTTATAACTTCCATGTTTTGAAAAATATCTGCATCTAAATAATGCTGCAAAACGTGAGATACTTGCTTTTATAATTTAAGCTTTGATCACCCATCAGTTGACAGAATACACTCTCAAAATTACACACACTTGATACATACATGAGGACAGAGCATATCTGAGCTGAGTAGACAGACAGCCCCACCACTCACAGTACAGCTAGACCAGCCCTATATGTGCTTCTTAGGACATGGGGAAAACAAATATTTTATATTGATTGACATTTGATGAACAGGATGCCAGAACTGAGGTCCATGGAAGGTGGCCTACCTATCCACGTAGCTGTGACACATGTGACCTTGGCAAACTCTCCTTTAGACCAATGCTACAAGTAGGACACCCAGTGGCTGGTCTGGATACAAGACGGGTGAAAAGGAGTGAAGCAGGAGAAAGTAAAGAATGAATGGCAGTTGCTCAGATGTCTACTGTGTCCGTTTCCACCACAGCTATGATCCTGAAGAATAAAGCAAGAGAGCTGGTCCACACTGAAGACAAAATACCTAAGCACAAAAAGTGGCCTAGGTTGGACGAGGAGGAATTCTAGGGCTGAAACTGATGACCAAGCTCAGAAGCAGATCTCTCCCCTCAGCCAAGATGATCACACCCACACGGGAAGCTATGTTTTGAGTCAGGACCCCTGACCTGCAGCAACTGAAGATGCTTGAAACTCCAAACAAGCTGGGTGCAGAGGAAAACTACACATCAAGGCACAAGGACATTTTCCCAAAAGGTGGAAGAATGGATATCATGGAGACTGTGAAAGGGACAATAGTGCAGGCCACAGATGCAGATCTGTGCTGGGCCACAGGGAGAGCCCTTGTTGCTGACAAACTATCACTGACACTCTGCCAGTGCCTTTCCACAACAAGAAGTCCTGGGTGACCCAATCCTCTCCTAGGGTATCCTCTATTACTTTCCTAGTGAAATGGGATGTGCTGTTTAAGGGGTAGCGTAGTCTTAAAGACGTTTTCCATTAGCTTCTTGTAAGTGCAGTGTGATTTTTACACATTGTTCTGAGATGTATCTCTTGGAGAGTCTCTCTGTTATTTGGTGACACTGATTGTCATCAGTTCCTTTTCCAAAATCAAACATGCTATATTCCCCTCTGATATCTGTGTAGAGAAATTCTGTTGTTGGCATTTCTTCCATTTCCCTACTTTCTCCTCTTGCTCAGCACACACAAGCCGAATTTGGACTTTGTTTTGTTTTAAATCCTCTGCTTCTCTTGTTCAGTGATCCTTAAGGCATTGTGCAGAATTTCATTTAGAGAGAGCTGGCGATCCAGTAAACTTCTTCCCCAATTCAGCAGAGCGTTCCTGAGACTGGAGATCAATCTCACTGGCTGGAAGACAGAAAGCAGTAGGTTCCAAGCTGCTTCCCTATGCATTCTGTCAATGCAGCACTGGTTATAAATGGTGGCACAGAACTTGGGGCTAGGATGTCTGTCTGCTGCTGTGCAGTAGAGCAGCCTTGTGCAGGTTCCTTGGTTCTTTTGGGCCTCAGGATTATTCTTGCACAAATATGGGTGGTAATGTTATTACCAGCTATTCAGAATTTTAAAAAAGTAATTATAAAAATATTACAAAAGAACAAAAGACATCTAGATACATGGCCACTCACATAAATATCAATATTATTACCATATGTTTGTTTTAACTAACCTCAATTTTGTTTCCTATGGATTTTTAAAATGTGCTAATGAATACCATTTGTAATTAATGTTAGCAATATCTTATGCTGGGAAGGTGGAGAAGACATCAGAATGTCGTGGTTTACTTTGGCACCAGCTAAGTGAGTAAGCATGTTGCTTCTACTCACTGAGTTTTCATTTCCTTTCTTCCTAAATGAGGTTGAGATTTCCAGCAAGACTATGGTTACCATCCAAGGGTCAGGCATCAGAGAAACAGACTCTTAACCTGAAGAGAAGATGTAGAGCCAGAGTATGCTCTCCTCTGCAGGGTTTGTGCTCCTTCCTTCGGAAGTACTTTGGATAAAGAAGGGAAGGCTGATTGGTTCCCATCAAAGGAGGCCAATGAAGGGTAGATAATAGGGCCTCCAAAACAATTTCAGCCTCAAAATATTTGGGTCAAATTGTTTGTCCTTGGGGAGGAAGACCTAGGAATTCACCAGCTTAATGAAAACATTCATCTGCCCAAGGCTTCTGTCCTGCCTACTTGCCTGCTGGGGACTATCTGACTCCTATGACATCTTACTCCTATGTAACCTACAAAGTGTGACAACGATTTTACTGACAAGCACCTGGAATGGCCTGCAGACTTTGGCTGCCCTGAGTATAGCATACAGCATATATATCATAGAAGATTCTTCCTATGCAAAAATATATGTTTTATTAATCAATACTGAAGCCTTTTTCATTTCATCCTTTGATTTTTGGAGTCACAATGCCTCTCTCTCTCTCTCTCTCTCTCTCTCTCTCTCTCTCTCTCTCTCTCTCAGTTTTGCCTTATAGTTTTCACACATACTATTTGTAAATTTAATGATTGGGGAAACACAGGCTTCTATAAGAATTTATAGGCTAATTTTGCAACAAGAGTTTGAATAAATGCATACATCTTGCATATTTATGAAAACTTTGCTCTATTTTTTATGCCTCCTATTATTAAGCTATACATTAAATATTATCATACAAACTCAATAATTCACATAAATGGATTTCTTATAGTTCAGAGATATATTTAAGCAACATTAGACACAGAAAATTTATGTCATATGAAAGCAATATATTCAAAATTAACAATATAAAATATAAC
The DNA here is from genome assembly GCF_037038515.1 of Microtus pennsylvanicus. Lineage (NCBI taxonomy): Eukaryota > Metazoa > Chordata > Mammalia > Rodentia > Cricetidae > Microtus > Microtus pennsylvanicus. The sequence goes on along the minus strand of NC_134590.1, from coordinate 71,444,731 downwards.
AAGGCAGTAAAACTATTAATAAAGAAATATTATGTCCCACCGTAATATCTCAGTAAACAGTTGAAGTGAAGAAAAAAATAGGCTGATGTTTGGTCTATTTTTCTACTTTGAATTTGACTGAATTGAATGATCAAAAAAACCTGAAAAACACCAGAGATATATCTGATGCAAAACAGGAGCATCTAAGTTCCTTGTTTGGCTATGGATTGAGGAACTTCTGCTTGGGTGTGTAGTGACCATTTCCTAGATAGGAGGATGTCACTTGGAAATCACTTAAATCCCTGTAGTTGAGGAAGCAACTTAGTCCTTCCAGTTAGAGTTGGCTCTTTCATAGACATATTGCACATAACGTAGGGGCTGCCAGATAGTGGTTAAGCATGTGGCCCTGGGTCTTGAAAATACTAAAGTATCAGAGTTTAAAGTGCTACAGGTCCATGCAGTATGGGCTGGGGACCTGGAGAGTAACAGCAGTACCTGTAGAGATCTGCTCCATCCCCCACAAAGTAGATATGCCCACTTGTTTGTTCCAGCCTGCCCGGCTAGCTTAGCCCCAAAATAACCACACAGCAACTGTATTAATTAAATCACTGCTTGTCCCATTAGCACTCATTTTTATTGACTAACTTTTACATTTAATTTAACCCATTTTTGTTAATCTGTGTATTGCCACGTGGCAGTGGCTTACCGGGTAAAATTTCCAACATCTGTCTCTGGCGGATTCATGGCGTATCTCCAATTCTGCCCTTCTTTCTCCCAGCATTTATTTCTGTCTTCCCTGCCTACCTAAGTTCTGCCCTATCAACAGGCCTAAAGCAGTTACTTTATTAACCAATGAAAGCAACACAAAGACAGAAGGACCTCCTATACCATGCACTCTCTTGTAAAGTAGTGTATTTACATCTGCTACCACCTTAAAGTAAGTTTCCAGCTGAAGACAGGAGACTCAGTCTGTGGAAAGCTCAGGGACACAGCTCCTAGATGGTGAGCAGGGGCAACAGACAATTGGCCATTTCCCTTGAGGTTTACATGACGCAGCTGGACACAAACCTTTTTTTCTCTGCCAGACCTTTTGCTTTCCCAGGTAATTTTAGATTCACCTTGTGTGCCCCACAAAATCCAGAGCATTTCAGCAATGACTTTGGGTGCTTTGGATATGTGGATCAATCTGAGAAAAGGATGTTTGTGAACACAATGGAGTCTCCCTTCCTGTTGTGCTTACTCTCACCAATGATCTTGTCAATTGACACTTCGTAATCAGTAAGTGTTTTTGGCAATTTCTTTAAAAAAAAAAAAGAAGAAAGAAATAGAGAGTCCCTCAGAAACAGAAAAAAAGTCTTGACGGTTTATAATTTAACTTTAAATAAATACAAGCATGGTGTTCTTGATAAATTTACAGCCTTCTACATACTCCATGTGTGCTTAAAAATTTACTAAACTCAAAATTGTATTTAAGAATAATTTTCACATTAAAAGAATACAAATGATATTATATAGACAATCTTTTTACATGTATCTTTCACATAATTCAGTTATCAGTTATGTTCATAGCAGATGAGGGAGGGTGACTTGATCGGGGGAGGGGGAGGTAAATGGGAGACGGTGGCGGGGAAAAGGCAGAAATCCTTAATAAATAAATAAATTAAAAAAAAACAACAAAAAACCAAAATATTTAACTCATCCACAGTGCATTGCAGTTTGAGGTTTAAAGTATTAATCACCCAAGATTTCTTTTTCTAAATGCCTGGGCTGTGGTTAGTACCAAGCTGCAACAGAAATATCTGGGGGGAACTAGGACTCTTTTTCTCCCAGGTTTGACCAAATTTTAAATAAAAATATCTTCCTCTTTATCAATTCATATATATTGTATTGAAAGAAACTGGGAAATAAATTGATAAAGAGGAAGTCCCTCTGATGAAAATGTATACATGAATATATTGTGAATATATTGAAATTTGATAGATACATATTTTCTGAGTATAGTTAGAATTTGGGAGGTGTTAAGACCATACACGTATATACAAGATAAGCAATATGCTTATGTATCCTATGTACTCATTCACTGTCTCTAACTTTTGACATATTCTTGAAGTGTATCTTAAATATATTTAAATTGCATTTACATTTAGATTATATATTTATATTTAGATTAGAGTCTGCCATGGAGGTAAGTCAGTCCATGATGTGGGAGTGTCATATATCAATCTGTTGATTTCATTGGTTAAGCAATAAAGAAACTGTTTGGCCCTGTGGGTGGAGTAAACAGAACAGAATGCCAGGAGGAAGAGGAAGTGAGGTCAGACTCCGCAGCTCTCCTCTCCGGAGCAGACACAGGAGAGACGCCATGCTACGTGCTCCAGGGAAGACGCACGCTATGAAGCTCCGACCCAGGATGGACTTAGGCTAGAATCTTCCCGGTAAGAACGGTGCTATACAGATGATAAGAAATGGGCTAGTCCAGGTGGGAGAGTTAGCCTAGAAGATGCTAGGTAGAAATGAGCCAAGCAGTGTTTAAATGAATACAGTGTCCGTGTAATTATTTCGGGCATAAGCTAGCCGGGCAGGCGGCTGGGGTGTTGGGGACGCAGCCCCGCCGCTCCTATTACTACAAGTCCAGGAACTTGTTACAGAACCTAGAGGCAGAAAGTGAAACAGAACTCTTAGGAGAATGTCCATTACTGGCTTTTTCTGCTTACTCAGTCTGTTTTCTTATATGATTCAGGGCCATCTGCCCAGAGATGGCACTGCTCACAGTGAGCTGGGCTCTCTCACTCTAACTATTGATCAAGACAGTGTTCCAAAAACTTCACTTCAAGCCAATAAAGCCCAGATCAGTCCATGCTCTGTCATGCTGACAAAAATAAGCAGCACACTGCTCTTGCATAGGACACAAGTTTGGTTCCCAGTACCCACATCAGATTGCTCACAGTGGCTTGTAACTTGGCTCTGGTTTCCTCTGGAATTGAGGAATTTGCACATGTAACCCCCCCCCCACACACACAGACATATACAAATAGTTAAAAATAAAATTTAAAGCAAAAATTGAGTGGACTGTTTAAAAATTCACTCTGAGGGTTTTAGGTCACAGTAATTTTCAGGATTGAAAATATATTGAGAAATTGAATTTGACTATATCTTATAAAGAGCCAAGAAGAAACAAAACTAAATTTTAGTACGCTATGTGACAGATTTTGTATGGATGGATCGACACTGTGATTTCCTGAAGTGATAATAACATTTAATAAGCATTCATGGGACCAACAGGTGCTGCACCCTTTGCTCTCCTTTCTTTCTAGAACGGCCACAGTGGCCTTTGTGGAATCTTTACAGGAAGTTTCTAGAGTTATTTCTACCTTTATGGAGACAAGGTGTGGCCAAGAGTGAATAATTTTAGTGCACTCTCCAGAGTCAGTTTTGTTCCTGCATGTAGACACCTGTTACCATTGTAACTACAGCATGTTTGTTTCCCCTCTGACCTCTTCAGGGTCTTTTTACCTACTCATATATTAAACAAACCCAGAAATCCAAATATGTGCTTTTCTATGAAGTCTCCATTTTACCTGGAAACAAGAAGATAGAAAAGCAACACTGAATGCTGAGGGGGGTGGGGAGAAAAAAGATAAGGAAGGGCATGGTAAAAGCAACATTGAATGCTGAGGGGGGTGGGGAGAAAAAAGGTAAGGAATGGCATGGTGTGATCCATCCAGTGCAGTACAGTGAATCCCAGGGCTGTTTTATGTGCTTTTACCTTGGCCAAATGTGTCAGTCTATTCCCTCTCTTGCTTCTTAACTTTGGACATAATGTTGAAAGTAACCCATTCTTTCTATCATTTTGAACACAATAAAAGTAACTGTGAAGCGGTGAAAATAATGTGGGTTTTATTCATTTTCTAAACAGCACCTAATTCTTTTGGATTATTTGTTATTAGTAGTAGTAATAGTAGTAGTATTTGCTATATGGAGTGGAGAGGATACTAACATATTTTAAATTGAGTGTATCACCAAACTTGAAAATTTATAGTTTAATTTATACATTTTGTTGAAGAAAATAAATTTATACTATCATAAATAAATGATTCAAGTTTATTTCCCCCCAAACAAAAACTTATTAAGATTATTTCAAAAAAATCCAACACCAATAATATCATTTATGTTTCCTAGTATAATACTTTGACCATAATATAAAAAATGGCAGTTTTTTTTCTAATATGTTAGGCAAAAATACAAATGTTGTGCTGTACATGTGAAGAGAGTGATTTGAGGGCTGGAGAGCTAGCTCAGCAGTTAAGAGCACTGGCTGCTCTCACAGAGGACTGTAGTGGCATTTCAATTGTATTTTAATAAATAAAGCTTGCCTGAAGATATGAGAGTAAAACAGTCCCATTGGTCAGCCTTACAAACCAGGTTATGGTAATATACACCTTTAATCACAGTAGCCATAATGGCACACACCTTTAATCCCACTTGCCACAGAAATTGGGTGGTGCCTGCCTTTTATCCCAGTGGTGCACGCCTTTAATCTCAGCCCTAGAAAAGTTTATAAAATGGTGGGAGACAGCTCTCAGACACAGTCTCATTCTGAGATTTATGGAGGCAGAATCACCATTTCAGACTGAGATTAAGTTGAGAGCCAGTGGCTGGCTGCTTTGCTTTTCAGATCTTCAGGTTGAACCCTAACTTCCCTTTCTGAGATTTTATTAATCTTGTGTCATTTGGTGCTGCATGGATCCTGACTACATGCCAACTGGGACTGGCTCGAAAGTTCCCAAAGTCTCTAACTGTTGCTCACCAGGTTTGGTTTCACCTACAAGGCATTTTTTTTTTTTGTGAAAATCTTGTCACAGTGGAGCTACCTTTTGTAGGCCCTCCTCTCTGTGACTTTGCAATTTCCCAGGCTAAGGTATGCTACAACCTGCCCCTCCCCCTCTGCCCGTTTTCGCTGCAGCAATTTACTTATGCCGCTTCCTGTTTATGTTTCCAGCTTATGAGCTCTGAGTTCCTTGATATTCTGGCCACCAAAAATCTCTCTGTGTGTTTTAAGAGCTCTTAGTTTGTCAAACAAATTTGTCAGTATTGAAGCAGGTGCCAATGTGGAACCAAGCGGAACTGTTCAGGCTACCACCATTCTTAACTTTCTGCTACCCCATGACACCTAATGACCAATAAAGATTGTTATACCTACAACAATTTACTGAAATCTAATAAAGGAGGTAAGTTCATTTGAATAATAAATAAATCAGTAAATTTGAAAGTTATATAATGGAAGACATTATCACTATTGAGGAATTTAATAAGCTTTTAGCTTATACTACGGATGATATTCTGCAAGGCTTATGTTGTTTTCTTGCTGAATCCATTTATTTGATATTGGGACTTAGCTTTGTTTTTCATATTATATACTTAAAAATAGTTTGATAACAGAGCCAAGAAAGAGGCACTTTTAGAAATAATACAGTCTTTATGGACTAAAATGAACAGCTAGCTGACAGGATTTATACCATGGAAAATCAAAATTTAGCTGAGAAAATTAGTACCATTGAAAAGGATAACATTAATTTGAGAAAAAATTCAATCCATCTCAAAGGATGCTGAAAAATTATCTGAAAGAATTCATACTGTTGAATTTGACAATCAAAATCTGTTAAAAAGTTGATAAGTTAACAGTTAAGAGTATCTCTCCAGAAAGGCACTCTGCATGCCATCCAAATAGTATTCAAGGATGAGAAGCTATTATTAATGGAAAAATTTCATACCTAAGAATCGTTTGTGCAGAATGAAGACCAGAGGTTATGTGAGTCGATGAAATCATTAGAAATATTCATAGGTCAAGAGATTCTGGCTTCACAAAAGACAGTGGTAAAAACATTTGAAATAATCTAGGAAATTATAGAAACTGATGAGCATGGGGTGGAGGTACAAGGGCAGGATTTAGCATTGCCAGTACATGTCAGAGTAAGAGATGACTTACCAAGAGTTTTAGCTATTTACTAAGTAACTACCTCTGACAAATCGTCCAGTGCTAAATACCCAAAAGGATTCATAGGATGTAATTGAAAGCCTATAGCAATGAATGATCTAGAGGAAATTGAGCAAGCAGTAGTGTCTTGTGGCTTGTTAGGGAGATAGTGAAAATGTAGGCTTCAAGCAATAAGGCTACCCCACACCATTGGATTCTACTAGTTTCAGCAGTTCTGGAAGATGGGACACAACTACTGTGGAAATGCTAATTGCAAGAAGAGGCAAAAATATTAGAACAGGGTAAAGCAAATGGATCTGAGGCTTCCCAAGATCAAATTCTTGGTGAGGGTACTTATGCTGACCCACAGGATCAAGCTCTTTATGATGAACATATCTGTCCCTATGCCACACAGCAGCCTTAAATGCTTGGGACAGGGCTCAAGAACCAGAAAAAAAGAATTGAATCATATACTTGGGTTAAACAAGGCAGAAGAGAACACTTTAGTGACTTTTTACAAAGATAACTAAGGTTGTACAAATAGAACTAACAAACCCGCATGCTAAATGAGCACTTATTGAATCTCTGGCTTTTGAAAATGCCAACTTAGAATGCAAAAAGATACTTGGACTTGTAGAGATTAGATTTGCACCAATGGATGAATTGGCCCCGCATAAAATGAATGTTGAGACATTTGACTGTAATATGAGGAATGGGCAGAAGAAGTAAAAAAATCAAAATTCCAAATGTTTTAATTGTGGTAGAATAGGACCTCTGAGAAGGGACTGTAGACAAGGCATTCCTAGAAATAACGTCTCCTCTAAGATTAGCAAAAATAGAAGGTCTCAGTCTTCGGGATTATGTAGAAGATGTGACAAAGACCAAAATTGTGCCAATGAATGTCGATCAAAAAAAGATAAACAAGGAAACCTGATACCATCAGGAAACTCCTTGAGGGCCTCTCACAGGCTCCAAGTCAAACATGGTCCAGACATTTCCAGTCATTGTTGAGGTCATGTCTCACCAGGATAATTAAAAAATTCAGTGCCTGCTGTAAAAAACCATACTGTTCTGGATAATGGATCAAACATAGGGGATGACTCTATAATTCCAATAGGAAATGTATATTTTGGCAGACTTCTATAAATGAACAAAGACAAAAGCTAAGAGTGCATATAAATAACATTGTGATTGAGGGATTACTGGACATTGGTGTGGATGTGACTATCATTACTCCAGAATCTTGGCATCCACATTGGACTCTTCAACATGCTGATGTTCAATTCCTAGGAATTGGAACCCTATCTCAAGTGAAAACACACACACACACACACACATACACACACACAATGGATTGAATGCATAGGACCAAAATGACGGAAAAAAAGGCTGAGGCCATATGTGGCTAATATCACAGTGAATTTATGGGGTCATGTCCTGCTGTGGCAATGGAATACCTAGATAAACATGAGTTTCTGGGAAGGATATTATAAGGTACTATAAAAGAAGGTCATCAACTATTCAGGCTGTACAAGAACACAAAATAACTATCAAACCTTCAGAGGTACCAACAGCCCTACCTTTAAAGTGGTTAACTGGGGAACCAATATGAGCTAAACAATGGCTTTTAACAAAAGAGAAACTGCAGGCTTTAGAACAGCTGTTACAGGAACAAATAGATGCTCACCATATTAAAGAATCAACCAGCCGTTGGAATTCTCCTGTATTTGTTGTTAACATGAAATATGAAAAATGGAGAGTGGTGATAGATAAGAGCTGTCAACAAAGTAATTCAACCTATGGGCCCTCTATAATCTGGAATTCCTCTGCCTTCCATATTGCCTAAAGGATGTCCTCTTATAGTTACTGATTTAAAAGATTGTTTCTTTACTAAAATCTTACGAGAAAAAGTCAGAGATTAGTCTACTAGGAGATACCAGTGGAACCTCCTCCCACGGGGAATGCTCAATAGTCCACCCTGTGGCAATACTTTGTAAATCAGTCATTGGAAATAATACACAAACAAGTACCTAAATCTATAATTTATTATTACATGGGTGACATTTTGCCATCTGATTCAAATGTAGATACTTTAGAAAGAATGTTTGAAGAAGTGAAGAAAGTTTTGCATGAATGGAGATTACAAATAGCTCCTGAAAATATACAAAGAAGAGATTCTGTCAATTGTCTAGGTTATAAAATAGATTTACAGAAAATTGGAACACAAAAGATGCAAAATAGGAGAGACCAATTGTGAACTCTTAATGACGTACAAAGATTGTTAAAAGACATTTACAGTCTATGACCACTGTTGGGATAACATCTGATTTAGTAATTCATTTAAATAAAACCTTAGATGGTGACAAAGACTTAAATAACCCCAGGTAATTAACGGCTGAAGCTGAGAAAGAATGAACTGTGTTTAAAGAAAAATTATAGGAGGTATATGTGGATTGGGTGAATCCAAATTGTAATTGCTCTCTAGTCATATTGCCTTCCAGAATTTCCCCTACAGGAGTTTTAATACAGAGGGAATATATTATCTTAGAGTGAACCCTTTTAACACATAAACCAAGTAAAAAATTAAAAACTTATGTGGAAACAGTATCTGAATTAACTGCATAAAGAAAACAGAGACTTTGTCAACCAACAGGCATAGAAACAGCAAAGATTTTAGTGCCTGATGAAATTAAAACTTATGGGAGGACAATGAACCCCGGCAAAGAACTTGTGTTAAATTTTTTTGAGCAATTAATAGCGATTATCCCAAAAGCAATAAAATTAACCATATAAAGAGAACTACTTGGATTCTCCTGCACTGTACATGATACACCAATAACTGGAGCCCATACATTCTATACTAAAGCAAATAAATCAGGAAAGGCAGGCTACAAATCGGAAGATTTAAATTAAGTGGAACAAAGCCCTTATAATTATGTGCAAAAGTCAGAACTATATGCTATTTTCGTGGTACTAAGGGATTTTAAAGAACCTCTCAATATAGTCACTGATTCACAATATGCACAAATACTGGTTTTTCATATTGAAACTGCTGAATTTATACCAGATGATACAGAATTGACTTCATTATTCATTCAAGTTCAAGATATAATCAGGAATAGGAGTTGTTCCTTATACATAACACACATTTGATCCTATATGTGTCTGTCAGGTGCTCTAGCACAAGATAATGTGGAAATTGATTGATTATGAATTGGAAATGTGCTGAAGGCATCGGAATTTCATAAAGCATTATTTTAATAGCAAAGATTTAAAGAAAGAATATCCTATTACATGGTAACAAGTTAAAAAAATTATAAAGAGATATCTGGCTTGCTCTATAACCAAACACAACTACCCACAGGGAGTAACCTAAAGAGTACTCAAAGAAATAAAATCTGGCAGATGGATTTGTTCCACTTTACAGAATTTGGAAAATTACAATATGTACACCACATCATTGACACTTATTACGGTTTTCATTGGGCAATTGTTTTGATCTCAAAAAAAGGCCGATTTAGTAATCATGCATTTATTAGAAGCTATGGCCATCATGGGTACACCTAAACAAATAAAGACATATAATGGTTCAACATATGTCTATAAGAAAATAAAACTGCTTTTTTGTTTATTATAATATAAAACAAATTACAGATATATCAAACATTTCTACAGGTCATGCAGTTATAGAAAGATCAAACTGAACTAAAAAGGCTATGCTAAACAAACACAAATGAATAAAAATACCCCCAGGAATGATTATATAATGCTTTTTTTAAACTTGAATTTTCTTAACGCTAATGAGAAAGGAACAACAGCAGGAGAGGCAAAGGATAATAGAAAGAACTTTTGAATTAAATCAGCTGGTGTATTTCAGGGATGTGCTGACCTCACAGTGGAAAACAGGAGATGTACTACGTTGGAGAAGGGTTTTCACTCTTGTTTCCACAGTAGAAGAAAACCTATGGAAACCTTCAAAATTAATAAAGATCCAGTTTGAAAAGGAGAAATGTTTTGAGACAGAATAATGACAGCTCATCCACATAGTTGATAAGCAGACAGATAGTAAGGCTTGGGGCAGGGTTCTGCACTTGTCTTTGCAAGAAAATACTCATCTTCAAAATGCCAAGAGACTTTGGACATTTAGATGCCTAAAGAAGAAAAGATAGCTATTCAGAAAGAATCACCAAGCAAAGAGAAGTCTGACTTATGGTACCATATTCTCTCCAGGATAAAATTTCATGTGTGTGTGTGTGTGTGTGTGTGTGTGTGTGTGTGTGTGTACATATATGTTGTCCAGAAGTTTCTCTCTCAGCCTAGTTCCTGCAATTGTTAAGTTTCCAAAAATTACACAGTGGTCTACATTAGTTATAAACTGATTAGTTATAGACTTCTTGTTAATTCTTACAGCTTATATTAGCCCATTATACTTGTCTCTGTTAGCCATGTGGCTTGGTACCTTAATTGGCAAGCCAGTCACATCTTGCTTCTTCTGTGGCTGGGTCACAACTGCAGACTAGGTCTTCCTACTTCTTAGAATTCTCCTGTTCTCATTGACCCACTTCTACTTCCTGTCTGGTTGTTCCACCTATACTTCCTTCTTGGCTACTGACCAATCAGCATTTATTTAAAATATAATTGATAGAATACAGACCATATCCCATACCATATATACATATAAATGTATATATGTGTATATATATATATATAGTTTTCATAATAATAAAAACATAAATCACAAATTACTAAAAACAAAAATCAAAACTGTCTTTGGAATTGGAAGTGGCTATCCTTCTCTAAAACTAAACATGTTGCTAAAAGAAAAATTCAAAATTTCTGTCTCATATCAGAAGCTATCTGGTATGATAACAGAAAAATAAAGAATTTAGGAAAGATTTTACTTTTTCCCATAAATATTTTTGTCTTTATTGTACCTTTCATTGATTATATGTCTATATTAATAATGTTTAAGTTTTTCACAATGAGCAATAAATATTTTACAGTAATTTTTGATGTTTCCAGGAAGAAGATGAGGTCCCTCAACAATGTTTCCACCTGGTTGTTATGACATCATGATGCTGATAGTTTTGGGTACCAGCTGCTCAAGTTGGCTCCAACTTGGTTAACTGAAATGGTACACCTCCTTACAATGTTCTGGAAAGAACTTCAAATAAGAACTTCAGAAAAACCCTATTGACTACTTATAGACTATTTGTAATTATACCAGACAGTAATCTTGAAACCTAACCATCATTTTAGTTTTACAGGATCCCATAGATAGAACATCACCCCCATGATACCTGGAAATAATTCTAGAAGATGACGTCCCATCTCCCAACAATATTTGCCCTTATGGTTGGGGACATCGATTAGGGGTTGATTTTAACTGGCAAAGTGTTGGGACTTGGGGTGTATATTTTGTAGGCCCAGGAATCTCCTTTGAAAAAAAAGTAAAAGGGGGATATAAATACAGTAAAATAGAAAGGTAGATTATTAAATCTACTTTTTATTTATTTATTTTATTTTATATTATTTTTTTTCTTCTTTTCTTTTTATTAAAGATATCCACCTCCTCCCCTCCTCCCATTTCCCTCTTCCTCCCCCCACTCCCTCCCCCCTCCCTCTCCAGTCCAAAAAGCAGCCAGGGTTCCCTGCCCAGTGGGAAGTCCAAGGTCCTCCCCCCTCTGTCCAGGTCTAGGAAGGTAAGCATCCAAACAGACTAGGCTCCCACAAAGCCAGTACATTCAGTAGAATCAAAACTCAGTGCCATTGTCTTTGGCTTCTCAGTCAGCCCTCATTGTCAGCCACATTCACAGAATCCGGTTTGATCACATGCTCCATCAGTCCCAGTCCAGCTGGCCTTGGTGAGCTCCCATTATATCAGCCCCACCATCTCAGTGGGTAGGCACCCCCTGGCTGTCCTGACTTCCTTGCTCCTGTTCTCCCTCCTTCTGTTCCTCATTTGGACCTTGGGAGCTCAGTCCAGTGCTCCAGTGTGGGTCTTTACTTTTTAAAAACAACTATTAGCTTTAAATATTTTACATTGGTTTTACTTCTTTATATTGTATATTGATACAAATTTGAGATTAATTCTGTTAAAACATATTGTACATACATTTCTAATCATGTTCAAGGTTTTGTACCTATATAGCTCATTTAACAATGTAATGTTTCTAGTCCTTGAAAATTAATATTATCAATTGTTTATGATAATAAAGAAATATAGGTTGGCAGTTAATCACTTAGTATTAGTGATGTTAGACATGTTTTCAAAGTCAAGCAAAGATATAATTTAGATAGAGAGGTCATTTTCAAACACTTCAGAGATCTACAGAATATGGCATTTAAGATGTTTTGATAACCTAGGTTCTTCTTTTTTATGACAATAAGAAATGTCTGCTCCTGGCAATACCAATCTACTTCAGAGAAGATAAAGGGCATTGAAGAAACTCCACATGGAGTTTAGTTTCTTTGTGGCAAAAGTAAGCCCCTGGGCAAGAAAATGTCCCTACCTTGACTGCTGACATCATGCTGTCCTAATTAGACAAGCAGCACACAAAATATCCTGCTTCACAGAAAAGTCTGTTCAATATGCTTGGCCTTTAGGCTGAAGACAGATGCCCCATCATTGCAGAGAAACTTTAGGTGACTGTCCAGGCAGTCAACTGTTTCTGTCATTACTCACAATTTTTTTTGGAAGTTGCTTGCTTGCACTTTATTCTTACTCAGTTCATATTATTTACTTCTTGCATCTCTGAGGAAGCTGATGATTAGATAGCTATAGTTACAGTTTACCAGACACAAAAAGAAAGTTATGATAGAAAATATATTAAGTATAAGACTTTGGACTCACCAAGATAGAATAGATATAAAGTATTTTATCTGATTTTGTCAAGTGCAAATGGGCTAGATATTTATTGCCTGTATATATATATTATATATAGTCATTGTACTTATTGTATATAGTTTTCTTACATTAGTTACAACCTTCTTTTTTATTTTAGACAAAAATGGGAAAATTTTGTCTAAATTAGTGGCATTTCAATTGTATTTTAATAAATAGAGACTGCCTGAAGATCAGAGAGTAAAACAGTCCCAATTGGCAGCCTTACAGACCAGATTATGGTAACATACACCTTTAATTCTAGTAGTTACACTAGTTGCTATAGAAACCATGTGGTACATTCCTTTAATCCCAGTAGTACATGCTTTTAATCCCAGCCCTAGAGAGGAATATAAAATGGGGGATATAGCTCTCAGACACAGTCTCATTTTGAGATTCCGGGAAGCAGGATCATCATTTTAGACTGAGGTCGAGGTAAGAGCCAGTGGCTAGCTCCTTTGCTTTTCAAATCTTCAGATTGGACCACAATTTCTCTTTCTGAGTTTTTATTAATTGTGCACTTGAGAATAGAGTTGATTCCCAGTACCAACATGACAGCTCACAACTGTTTGTTCACTCTCAGGGGAATCAGACACTCTCTTCTGGCCTCTTTGGATACTAGGCACACACACACACTGCACAGACACACAGGCAGGTACAACATTTTTGTATACAAAGTCATAAAATTATTTTTGTAGAATGACTTGAGTTATTCCTATATCCTTATGTGGTGAAGTTGTATATCAATGGCCCCTGGATATGGATATAGGTGAGATCACAGTGAACTTAAATTGTGCTTCCGTGTGATTTTGAGGAAGGCACAGTGTGAGATAATTTAGGGTCAGCTTGATCATGTCTGTTACATATCTTTAGCATTAAGCTAGATGGTTAGGTAGAACTATTTAGAATAGTGTTAGAATAGTTTCCCCATATTTCTTCAAGTCTGTGCTTCATGATTCATATGTACTAGAAGAGATCATGGGCAATAATAGCACCAGCTGTGCTACAGCACAGCAGGCAGTAACAGAAACAGTGATGTTTTTTCACCAGATATGATGAAGATGACACATGTAACATCTTGATAGCAGAGCTTTGAATTAATTTGGGGACCCTGGTTCCTCTCTTTAGGTTGCTGCATCTCAACAGTGTTAATATCTTGCTAACTAATATTCTGACTGGGTCTTCTCCAAGAGCATTTGTGAGCTCTCTGTGCTTTTCTAAATGAAAACTGTGGGTGGAAAAAGCATAGTTTGCACATCTTAGTGAATCTGAATCAAGAAGTCTACCTGGATATAAAATGATGTTGATCTAATGCATGTGTTAGCCTGTCAAAAATGCAGTTAAGGGCCAGAGAGATGGCTTAATGGGTAAATGTACTTGGACATGGGTCTGATCCCAAGCATCTATGGTGGAAGGATAGATTAGGCTCCCAAAAGTTGTCCTTTGAGCTACATATATTTAAAAACTTTTAAAAAATGAAGTTAAGCAGATTACCACACAATACAATATGAACTGAAAAATACAACCAAATGGAGAATATGCATGTTTATATTCTGTAATGGTTTGTGGAAAAGACAAAACCTCAAGAGTAAGAATCTGTGAACCAGCAACACCTTTTTAAAACTTTCTGGCTCTCAATTTCATTATAAGTCACCTGTGAAATAAGGACAACTATAACATTCTCTTAGAGGCTCTGAAAAGCAGATGTCCAAGTCTACGTCTACAGAATGTGATGACAATGTTGGTATACAATAAGCTGCATTTCTCCTTGATAAATTACAAATGTTTTTAGAAATCTGCTGGTGACATAGAAAAAAAAAATAAAAAGTTTGGAGGTGATTTTGAAGACTGAATTCACACAAAGGAATTCAGTGGATCAGATTGCTATCAGGAAAAATGAAAGAGTTAGACTCATTGTTTTTCTTTGCCAACATCAAGATGTGAACAACAGAAGACAGCATGGTGTCCAAAAGAAGGCATGGAAAACTCAGCGGAGAGTTGGTAGTTGACCAAATGACTCTACCTTCATTTAATGAATAAATTAGCTTCAGGCAATAACATAGAAGCACTGCCAATTGTCTCCTAGGGAATTCAAGGTCAGAACTCTCTGTAATATCTGTAAAGGAAATGCTTTTACAGATAACCCAATAATATAAGGGACTCAGCCACAGGAGCATGATGGATTAATTTTATTAAGTCACACGAAGGTTATTTGTTTCATGCTGAAATTTTTCAGAGAGTCGGAATATCTTAATAAATATTCTACACACCAGAAATCATCTTAACTCAGCATCTTAATAATTGTGTGTTCCAAACTGTGAAAGGCGGGTTTGTCATCTAGGGAGTATGACTATTTACTGCAAGTGTCAGCAGAGACAGCTAATAAATGCAGATTATGAAGGCACACAGAGGCATCCTTTGCTTTGAAAAGGGCTGGAAAGCAGATGACAGGTGTGGAAAACTTAATGAAAATACTGGGAATAGTTTTAAGTGCAAAAGGACCGAGTGCCTCCTAATCCAGTACCCTGAAGAGACAAAATAAAACATCATTGTCTTCTAAGTGATAATTGTGGATTACCTATAAACACGTCCACATCAACTGGTTTCTGAAATACTTTCACAGTCTAGAAAGTACCTGTTTCCACTTTGAAGTTACTTCTACTTTGCACTGTCAGGACTAAAACTTGCTCTTCTTAATGCAAATGAATTCTCTCACTTCTGTATCTCTTGAGACCTTTTCAATAAACTTCCAAAATATCTGTTTGCATCAACTTTCTCTTTTGAGCTCTCTCCTGCTCCCAGATTAATCTCCATCAATATGCCACCTATTCTCTTGCTCAAACATACTTAGAATGTGTTAAGAATTTTTTTTTCTTCTTAGCAGGCAGGGTTATCTCCCAAAATATATCCTCTATTACAACCTAGAATTAATTTCTCTAGAGTTATACCATTTCTCTAGACTGACTGGTCTCCTGATAATTTACTGGAGCAAGATAAGAATCCCTTGGTCTAGAGATGCCATGGTCATTAACATTAACTTTGTCCCTTCCTTTGTAATTAAAAGTTCTATAGCAATACCAACTGTACCTTCTTCTCTATGTATATAGTTGGTCAACCAATTCATGGGTTTCCATCTTTGCAATTTTGTACCTGGGTGTGATTATTAAGTACTATGACAAGGAGTTTTGCTATGGTTAAGACCAATGAAAAAAACTGAAACATTTTAGTCAGGGTAGAGACTGTTTTCGAGTTATGCTGAATCATGGAAGGCCATGATAAAAGGAAAGAAGAAATGAATGCTTGCAAAAGTGAACAAACAATGGTATTGACTTTAATTTCTCTAGTCATCCAATAAATAAATATCTAACCAAACTAGTTTTATACAGTCCCAGACATAAACATGGTGTGGATAAACCCACGAGTGAGTGAAAATATGAAGCAGACACAGAGGAGCTTGTTAGGCAGTGCTGATACGAAAAAATCAGGCATTGGTCAGAACATTCCAAAGCAAAGCATGATACAGGTGGCTTTAGTGAGTGAAAAACAGCTATCCACAACTATCCCCATAGGGCTAAGACAAATTGATTTTCTTATAGATATATCAGAACTGAGAAGAAAAATTAACCACTACACAAAGCCAGAAACAAAGATAATGATATTTTTTTTGTGAGGTAACCCAAGCTGGTCTTGGACTCTCTAGATAATTGAGGGTAACCTTGAACTTTTGATCCTCCTCTTTCCACCTTATTAATGCTGGGATTGCAGGAGTGCATCATCATACCTAATTTATTTCATGTTGGTATTCATACCACACTTGTTATGAAAATACCCCACCAACGGAGCACATCCTCATCCATTTTTACACAACTTATTTTTCTATTCTAAATTCTTCACATACCAAACTAATTTGATCCTCATACCAACTCTGAGCACCATAATGACACCTAATTGGCAGTGGAAGGGACCAAGGTAGAGAGAGATTTTTGTAGCTTTGTGGATGTGTTAAGATCAGGATATTTCCTACTCTGAATAAACTTATAGTGTAGCTCTCGTTCTATTCCCGGGGCTAAGTCCTTTGTCAGTCTGTGCTAGGTTCTCCCTGACAGATACTACAGTTTCTGGGTTCACTAGGGGGATAAATTATCCTTATTCCTCAAAACGGAGCAAAGACTGCTTTTAAAATGGAGTCTTTCAGAGCAAGACACAATCTAAAAGCTTTGATAAACACAGCTTTCACTTCCTTTTGTATTTTAAAAAAATGTCATGCTGTTTCTGCTTCTTCATCATATCCAAGCACTATGCACCACCCCACATCATTGAAACCTCTCTTGACAGAAAATGGAGACCATCACAGGAAACCACAGTGGTACACAAGAAACAGTGAGGGCCCTGCTCCTGCATCCGTGGTTTGAGCCAGAGTACCATTAAGTATGCTGTGAAACAGTCTTTCTTAGACATGGCTGCATAAACAAGACCTAAGCAAGGTGGTATCAATGCACACGTTAGTGTGGAAGGGAGGAAAAGGAGAGAAGCAATCAAGCAGCTCTTCCCAGTGGAGACAGCAAAGAACCACAATAATTACCAGCATGGCAGGATATGTATAAAGGAGAGATAAGTTGCAGTCACATGCCAGTCACCAACAGCAACAGTCTAAATGAACTTAAGACCTAATCGATAGGAGGAAAATCATGCTTGGTACTGAAAACCTAGTCAGGTTCCCGGGTCAGTATAAATAATCTACTATTTCCACATTGCTAGACCATCGTATTTCCTTACTATATTCTAAATCTTATTTTTATACCACAAATAAGTACAGCTTCTATCTCTAATTAACAAAGTCTCTTTTCACTGAAAATGGACCACAACTAGACGTAATAATTAGATCAAAATATCCAGCCTCAGTGGATGCATGGACATCATAGCTCCTGCATCGATGGCTCAAGGAGAAAGATTCTATGAGCCAGAGTACTAGGATGTCACTATGAAATAGTCTCTCCTAGAAATGGTTGCATAAAGAGGACCAGAACAAGGACAAGATCAATTCACATACTTGGTGGAAAGGAGAAAAATTTTGAGGGACCTTACCCCTAGATAAAGAACTACATGAAAGGCCGGGCGGTGGTGGCGCATGCCTTTAATCCCAGCACTTGGGAGGCAGAGGCAGGCGGATCTCTGTGAGTTCGAGGCCAGCCTGGTCTACAAGAGCTAGTTCCAGGACAGGCTCCAAAACCACAGAGAAACCCTGTCTCGAAAAAACAAAAACAAACAAACAAACAAACAAAAAAAGAACTACATGAAAGTAATGACTGTTGGGAGATTGAGAAGTAGCTTAAAATTTGTGGAACTTTATTTATGCCTTTTGTCCCAACAACTTGGTGTTAGGGGCAGAAAGGACATCCACGAGAAGCCACTATTCTGTTAGTTAGCAGCTCCCTGGTTCTCCGGTTATTGTCTGCAACATCTAGTGACTCAAATCCCAAAGGGATTCATGGCTTTTGTCCTGTCGTGCTTGTAGCTTAACTGCTCACCTTTATATCAGTTAGCTATTTTCAAAATATAAATGTATTTGTGTATTTATTTTATATCCCAGCTGTAGTTTACCCTCCCTCCTCTCCTCCCAATCCCTCCCCTAGCCTCCCTCTGAATGTGTGTGTATGAATGAGTGTGTGCGTGTTGGGTGGGGTGGTGTGTGTGTGTGTGTTGATACAGAGGACTGGCTGTGCACAAAGCTGCATCAGCAAAGATCTTGATCTATAAAAAGGAATAGATAAAAGAAAAAAACTTGGTTTTGTTAAATATAAGCACAATATATTCACCTAAATAATTTAACAAATGGTAGCACATCTCCAATATTCGACCTATTTCCACTCTTCCTCTGTTTCTACTTAGGAAAGGGCAAGTCTTCCATGAGTATCAACAAAACATGGCATTTCAAGTTGCAGTAAGACCAAGCACGTTCCCTTGTAATATGGCTGGGAAAGGTGACTTAGTGTGAGTAGTAGGGTTCCAAAAGACAATAAAAGAGTCTGAGACAGCCCCTGTCCCGGCTGTTAGGAGTCTCAGAAGAGGGCCAACCTACACAACTGTAACATACATACAGAATGCCTAGGGCAGTTCCATGTAGGCTCCTTGGTTTTCAGTTCAATCTCTGTGAGACCCTACAAGCCCAGGTTAGATGATTCTGTGGGTTTTCTTGCAGTATCCTTGACCCCTCTGGCTCCTACATTTTTTTCTCCTTATCAGATTTCCCTGAGCTCTGTCTAATGTTTGGCTGTGGGTCTGCACTTGTTTCCATCAGTTGTTGAATGATGCTTCTCTGATGACAATTGGGCTAGGGACCAATATGGTCACAAGAGATGGCCTGTTCAGGATATGTATCTGTATTGCTAGGAGTCTAAGCTGGAGTTATCCTTGCTCCAGGTTTTTACCTGACCTCAAATGCCTTCCTTTCCAGTAGTCTCTTTCAGTACTCTCCCCATATGTTCCCCCCCCCCCCGGAGCCTGATCTTTCATGTCCCCATCCCCAACTGCCCTCAGTCAAATCACAAAATATCTTCTATTTTTTCCTTTACAGGAAAATCTGGGCCATGAACTCTCCTTGTTACTTAGTCTCTCTGGGTCTGTGGACTGTAGCACAGTTTTCCTTTATTTTACAGCTAATATCAACTTTTGAGTGAGTACCTTTCTTGATCTGGGTTACCTCGCTCAGGATGATTTTTTTCTAGTTCCACCCATTGGCCTTCAAATTTCCTAGTGTTCTTGTTTTTAATAGCTAAGTAATACTGCATTGTGTAAATGTACCACATTTTCTTTATTCATTCTTCGGTTGAGGGATGTCATGTGGAAAAACAAAGAACCAAGGATAGCTAAGACAGTCCTGTATAATAAAAGAACTTCCAGAGTATTACCATCCATAATTTTAAGCTCTACTACAGAGTTGTAGTGTAATAAAAAACTCTATGACATAAAACCAGGCAGGTGGATCAATGAAATCAAATCAAGGGCCCAGATGTAAATACATACACCTATGGACACTTGATTTTTGACAAAGAAGCCAAAATTATACAATGGAAAAACAAAGGCATCTTCAACAAATGGTACTGGTCTAACTGGATGTCAATATGTAAAAGAATACAAATAAATCCTTATCTATCACCCTGCACAAAACTCAAGTCCAAGTGGATCACAGACCTCAACATAAATCCATCTAAACTAAACCTGACATAAGAGAACATGGGAAGAAATCTCTAACACATTGGCACAGGAGACAGCTTTCTGAACAGAACACCAATAGCACAGACACTGAGATCAACAATTAATAAATGGGACCTTATAAAATTGAAAAGCTTATTACAGGCAAAAGACACTACTAGTAGGCTAAAATGGCATCCTACAGAGTGGGAAAATACCTTCACCATCCCCACATCTGACAGAGGGCTGATTTCCCAAATAAATAAAGTACTCAGGAAGCTAGATATCAACAAATGGAATAAGCCAATTAAAATGGGGTTCAGATCTAAACAGAGAATTCTCAATAGAAGAATCTCAAATGGCAGAGAAACACTTAAAGAGCTGTTCAATATCCTTAGCCATCAGGGAAATGCAAATCAAGCAACTCTGAGATTTCCCCTTACACTCTCAGAATGGCTAAGATAAAAAAACCACAAGGAACAGCTTATGCTGGAGAGGATGTGGGGAAATGGGAATACTCTTGCTTTGCTGGTGGGAATGCAGACCTGTACAGCCACATTGAAAGTCAGTATGGTAGTTTCTCAGAAATCTGGGAATCAATCCTTCTCAAGATCCAGTTATAGTGTTTTTGGGTATATACCCAAAGGATATTCAATCATACCACAAGGACACTTGCTCAGCTATGCTCATAGCAGCTTTATTTGTAATAGTCAGAATGAGCAGCACATTTTAAAGGCCAATTTAGGTAAGAGAAATGTTGATCCCTATGTAACTACACTTAGTACGCTAACTCTGTCCTAGCTCTGTCTGCTCGTCCTTTCTAATATACTGTGGCATGCATACCTCTGCTAAAAGTAAACCGTTTATCTCGACATTCTGCATCTTCATAAACCGACCTTGCATATTTCCTACAGACTTTTCATTCAAGAACAAGCAGTCCTCATTGCAGGCTTTGTCCTGATGCTTTTCTGTGACCTTGGCCAAAACCCAAACCCAAATAAAATTACTATCAGTTTCGTTATTGTCCTAGTTTGCTTCTGTGTTGTCGTGGTAAACTGATCTTCAGGAGGGAAGAGTTAATTTAGATTGCATTTCCGGGTTATAATCATCACAGAGGGAGGCACAGGCAGGAACTAAAGCAACAACTGAAGCAAATCTATTGAAGAATGCAGCTTATGGGTTAGCTCTCTAGCTCACTCCCTGACTTATTCTCAGCTAGCTTTTTTAGACATCCAAGGCCCATAAGCCTAGGGAGGGTATTGTCCACAGTGTCCTGGGTCTTCTTTAAAAACATTGTCCCACCATCATGCCCACAGTCGTGATTGAAACAGTTCTTCAGCTTGGGTTCCCTTCTCCTGGGTGCCTCCGGGTTTTGTTAAGCTGACAGCTACAACCAACCAGGACAGTCATTTTGAAGACAGTGGGGCCTGTCACAAATTCTCCTGGAAAGCTCAAATAAACATGAAGAGTGGAAGCAACTATTTTCTTCAGTTCTCCTTTTCCTCGGGGAGAAATTCTATCAGGTTGTTTTTTACATGCATTGTCTCTGAGAGTAATATCTCCAGGTGAAAGGAAGGAAAACTAGAAAGCAGCATGAGTCTTGAAGATACAGAGGTGTGTTTGTGAGAGAGAGAGTATGCATGAGTGTGTGTGTGTGAGAGAGAGAAAGAAAGAGAGAGAGAGAGTGTGTGTGTGTGAATGTGTGTGTGTGTGTGTGTGTGTGTGTGTGTGTGTCTGCTAGGATGGGGGGCAGCAAATTTGACACAAGGGACAAACATGTAGAAATGAACCAGTGTCCCTCCCAGGAATGCAGAGAGCCTGCTTATTGATATTGCCCACACATTGATGTTTATGTAATATTTGCTGGACTTTCTAGTACTTACCTACAGGCAGGCTACTTATACATTCTGTCTGGGTTCTTGTTAGAAATCTCAAAACTAGGCAGAGCATTTGCCATTAGACCTTATTTGCGAAGGAAGAAAGAGTTCCGGGAGGCTATGATTTAAGACTATGTCACATCTGCTGCCTGAATGAAGATTCTGCCTCTTTGCTCTGACTGGAGGGTTGCTTTCTTGGCATATTTGTCCCCTGTTAGCCTCATTGATCTGCGAAATCTAAACTTCATGCTGCAAAGTACACTCCTGCTTTGGAAGGCTGTTCTCATCTACAGAAAGGGAATTTTCTAGGATTCTGATAATGTAAAAAGGAGGATTAAAAGTAAGAATTGTGGTATTTCTGATTCACTGGTAAGCAATCATTTTATGATAATTAGGCATTTTGGTTAATGTTACCTTTTACCTGAGAATGAGAGATTTATCTGGCTTTGTCTTTCTATTTTAAAGAAAAGGCCATGAATGAGAGACTACAATGGAAAATATACCCATGCAGAAATCAGGAAACTTTCTTCTGATGGTTAATCTTGGTTGTGAACTTGACACACCTGGGAAGAAGAAATCTCAATTGAAGAATTGCCTGCATCAGATTGACCTATGGGCTCATTTTCTTTTTTTTTTTTTTTTGTTTTTTGGATTTTATTAGAGACATAATTGGTTTTTATTTGTGATTCTGGAATTTGGTAGCACCCCACTTTGAAGTTGAATGAGTGATCTGTTGATCTAAATGGAGAACGTTAGCTTCATGAGGAGAAAAATCCTGAATAAAATATGACTCAAAGGAAAAGGCAAATTTGGAAAGAGGATGCTTTTCATTTCATTTGCTCCATATTTTTCCTTTCCATCTCCTTGCTTTTGTTTGTTTTGTTTTTTTTTTCTTAATTTTTTTTAATTTTTTTTTGATTATTTTTTTATTGATAAAAGAATAAAGGCAAAAAAAAAAAAACAAATTTCCACCTCCTCCCAGCCTCCCCTTTCCCTCCCCCTCCTCCCACTCTTCTCCCCCTCCTCCCACTCTTCTCCCCCTCCTCCCACCCCTCTCCCCTTCCCCCCACTCCTCTCCCCCTCCCTCTCCAGTCCAAAGAGCAGTCAGGGTTCCCTGCCCTGTGGTAAGTCCTAGGTCCTCCCCCCTCCGTCCATATCTAGGAAGGTGAACATCCAAACTGGCTAGGCTCCCACCAAGCCAGCAGATTGCGTAGGATCAAAACTGCGTGCCATTGTTCTTGGCGTCTCATCAGCCCTCATTGTTCGTCATGATCAGAGAGTTCAGTTTTATCCCATGCTTTTTTTGGTAATAGTTCAGCTGGCCTTGGTGAGCTCCCAGTAGATCAGCTCCACTGTCTCAGTGGGTGGGTGCACCCCTCGTGGTCCCGACTTCTTTGCTCATGTTCTCCCTCCTTCTGCTCCTCATTGGGACCTTGGGAGCTCAGTCCAGTGCTCCAGTGTGGGTCTCTGTCTTTATCTCCATCCATCACCAGATGAAAGTTCTAAGATGATATGGAAGATATTCGTCAGTATTGCGCTAGGATGGGGTCATTTCAGGTTCCCTATCCTCAGCTGCCCAAGGAACTAACTGGGGACCTCAGCTTGGGCACCTGGGAGCCCCTCTAGGGTCAATTCTCCTGCCCACCCTAAAGTGGGTCCCTTAACTAAGAATTGTGGTTCCGTGCTCCCCTATCCAACCTTCCTTTATCCCGATCCTCCTATTTCCCCAAGTCCCCCCTCCTTCCCTTCTACCTTTTCTCTCCCCATCTCCCCTTACCCCCTTCCCACCCCACCCCCAAGATCCCACTTTTCTCCCCAGCAATTTTGTCTACTTCCCTTATCCAAGAGGATAACGATATGTTTTTCCTTGTGTTCACCTTCTTACTTAGCTTCTTTAGGTTCGCCAATTGTAGATTCTGTGACCCCTATTTATGGCTAGAAACCAATTATGAGTGAGTACATCCCATGTTCTTCTTTTTGGGTTTGGGATACCTCACTCAGGATAGTGTTTTCTATTTCCATCCATTTGCATGCAAAATTCGAGAAGTCACTGTTTTTTACCGCAGCGTAGTACTCTAGTGTGTATATATTCCATACTTTCTTCATCCATTCTTCCATTGAAGGGCATCTAGGTTGTTTCCAGGTTCTGGCTATTACAAATAATACTGCTATGAACAT
This sequence comes from Microtus pennsylvanicus, assembly GCF_037038515.1. Taxonomy (NCBI): domain Eukaryota; kingdom Metazoa; phylum Chordata; class Mammalia; order Rodentia; family Cricetidae; genus Microtus; species Microtus pennsylvanicus. The sequence continues at coordinate 71,420,649 of NC_134590.1, read as the reverse complement.
AGTTGAACAAATGCTTTTGACATGTGATAGAGCATCTCTTGGGTAAATTCCCAAGAGTGGTATTGCTGGGTCGAGGGGTAGGTTGATCCCGAATTTCCTGAGAAACCGAAACACTGACTTCCACAGTGGTTGCACAAGATTGCATTCCCACCAGCAATGGATGAGGGTACCCCTTCCTCCACAGCCTCTCCAGCAAAGGCTATCCTTGGTGTTTTTGACTTTAGCCATTCTGACAGGTGTAAGATGGTATCTCAAAGTTGTTTTGATTTGCATTTCCCTGATTGCTAAGGAAGTTGAGCACGACCTTAAGTATCTTTTGGCCATTTGAAGTTCTTCTGTTGAGAATTCTCTGTTCAGTTCAGTGCCCCATTTTTTAATTGGGTTAATTAGCATTTTAAAGTCTAGTTTCTTGAGTTCTCTATATATTTTGGAGATCAGACCTTTGTCTGTTGCGGGGTTGGTGAAGATCTTCTCCCAGTCAGTAGGTTGCCTTTGTGTCTTAGTGACAGTGTCCTTTGCTTTACAGAAGCTTCTCAGTTTTAGTAGGTCCCATTTATTCAATGTTGCCCTTAATGCCTGTGCTTCTGGGGTTATACCTAAGAAGCGATCACCTGTGCCCATCTGTTGTAGGGTATTTCCCACTTTCTCTTCTATCAGGTTCAGTGTTTTCGGGCTGATCATGAGGTCTTTAATCCATTTGGACTTGAGTTTTGTGCACGGTGATAGATATGGGTCTATTTTCATTCTTCTACAGGTTGACATCCAGTTGTGCCAGCACCATTTGTTGAAGATGCTTTCTTTCTTCCATTGTATACTTTTAGCTCCTTTATCGAAAATGAGGTGTTCATAGGTTTGTGGGGTAAAATCCGGGTCTTCTATACGATTCCATTGGTCGACTTCTCTGTTTTTATGCCAGTACCACCCTGTTTGGGCTCATTTTCTTGATTGTTAATTGATGAGGAGGGCCTAGCCCACTGTGGCCAGTACCATCTTTATGCAGGCAGGACTGAGATGTATAAGCAAAATAGATTAATGTAAGCTTAATCAACCAGTAAAGAGCCGGTAGGAAAGATTCCTTTATAACTTATACTTCAATTTATGCATTTAGATTCTAGCCTTGAGCTTTTGCCCTGACTTTCTTCAGTGAGAGACTATCATAAGGAAGTGTAAGATGGAATTAATTCTCTCCTCCCCAAGTTGCTTTTCTTCATGGTGTTTTTCTATCTCAGCGACAGGAAAGCAAACTGGCATAGTTTCTAACAACACCACACATTAAGTGCTTGAGAGATGGTTCAGCAATTATGAGCACTTGTTCCTCTTATAGAGAAATACTTTCATTTCTGGCATCCACATGGCAGGTCCCAGCTTCTCGTTACTCCAGCTGGCTTAACTGACATCCTTCTGTGGGTGGCATCAGGCACACTCATGGTTCACAGGCATCCATGTAGGCAAATACCCCCACATGAAAATGCAACCTTTGAAAACCAAAACCATCACTACCCACAAGAACCAATGACTTCATTTCAGGTCAAACCATGAGTGACTTTTAGGCTTCTGGAAGACTTTAAGTCCATTTTAAGCATGGAAAATTCTGTAGGAACATGTGACTGATCACAACCTGTCAAAGTTGATAATTCAGGTACTACAAGGCCTTAAAGCCTTTTATTATGTAGCCAGGGGTGATCTTAAACTTCTGATTTTTCTGCTTCTACCACACAAGAGCTGGAATGACCATCAAACATCACCTTGTCTAGTTTATGTCATGTGCGGAATTGAACCTGGGATTTTATGCATAACCAGACAAGCAGTATACCAAGTTGTAGTGGCATTTCATTTGTACTTCAATAAATAAAGTTTGTCTGGAGATCAGAGAGTAAAACAGCCTTACAGACTAGGCAGTGGTGACACACATCTTTAATCCCAGTAGCCTCACAAGGTGCCTAGAAACCTGGCAGTGCAAGTCTCTAGTCCCAGAAGTACACGTCTTTAATCCCAGCCCTAAAGAGGATTATAAAATGGGTGTAGACAACTCTCAGGCTCAGTCTCTTTCTGAGATTCCTCATTCAGGATTGCTATTTCGGACTGAGGTAGAGGTAAGAGCCAGTGGCTGACTGTTTTGCTTTTCTGACCTTCAGGTTGAACCCAATATCTGTCTCTGAGTTTTTATTAATCATGCTTCACCAAATGGCGGCTACCTACCACTCCTTTGTTTATTTACTTCTGAGCTGGGATCTCACTATGATATTCATGGTGGCCTGGAATCTCTTCTTTGGAAGCCTTCACATTTTCTGAGGAGGTAAGTGTGGAAAATGGGGTCTGGATCCTACTGTTTTAGACCAAGCCAAACTTACGTAGTAATAATAATCCAAGTAGAAAAATACACAAATGAGAAAGTCTATCATCATTCATTTCCCTTGTGTTCCTGTAAGGCCCCTCACTCATCTCCCTTCAAATAAATACTTTTTCTTATTTTATTAATATGTTCTCCCTGCTGTCTTCTCCTTTCATGTTCTTTGTTTTGCAATGTTCTCTACAAATAAATAAATTAAAAAAAATCCTTTGTATTGCTTGAATCCATTCAGTCCTGTTGTGCTCCTGAAGATTTAGTCCATAGATTTGTGCTCCTCCTATTTAAGGTGTTCTGTGCACCTTTATGAAATAGTTAAACTGAAAGGCTGTTTTGCTTTCTGTTTTTTTCACAGTGGAAATATTAGTGATAAAGGAGACTTTCTCACTACAATCAGGTCAGGCTATAGCTTTCAAAGGCAATAACATTTGTGGAATTTAATTAAATCTCAAACATATCACTATCTTGTATGACTTCAGAGATAGGGCACACAATTGAATCTATTTTTCAATTCTAAAAATAAGCAGAACTTATCAGCTCTGGCTGTGAGCACACTATAAAGCTCGAGGTGCAGAACCAGGAGTGAATGGGTCAGGCAAAAATAGAAAGCTTGAGTAGTTGTTTGGTATCAGTGGGGCCCCGCACAATGAAAGTGAATGCCTGTGTTTCTGAGCATAGGCATCAGCAGTCAGCATGATTGATATCATACTGATACTACTAACATGAGACAGCACAGATGCCACAAAAAATGAGACTCGAGCATGAAGTTCTGTAAGGATGTCTGATGGAACAAGACAACTGCCTGCGGATTGGCTCCTTGATTGTCCCACTTGGGAGGTTTTCCTCACTGGATGACTTTACACAAGTCATTTGGTATCTTGATAAAGCACAGTTTTCAATCATAACATTTAAGGATTTGGATGTGATGGTTTCCAGTGCTTAAATTCTGCGCTTTGTAGATTTTTACAATTATACCAGTGGAGAAGTTCCATCGGTTTTCAGCCACAGCCAGGAAGCCTTGAAATTCAATCTCCTCCCAATTATGAATTACCTGTTAAGTGCTGATGTCAAGCACAATGATTTGCAATTTCTCCATCTGGTCAGGATAATCCACTGATAAACACGATTAAGAAGTCGAACCCCTCTCTTTACTTTAGAAGTTATCCAGAGTGTCAAAGTTGAACTACCAAGTTTATTTTAGCTATTTCATCCATAAAAAATATTTGAGAGTTATCTCTGAGGTAAATTTATATTCCATTCTAAAATGCAACAAAGTAATATTTTTAAGATACCTATTTGTTAAGCAGTAATGACCTTAACACTAATGGCTACAGTAGAATTACCTGTGACACTGACAGCCACCTGTTTGGAATCATGGTGTTGAGGTCCTACGGTAGGCAAGCATCTATTGAAGAGCCTGACCCATGCTAGTCATTGGATGCTTCTATAGTTTTTCACAGCAAAAACTCTGTGGTATGAGTATCTCTATCGCTTACTGAAAAAGCTCAAGTTCTCAGATTTCTTATATGTGAACTAAAATGGTTCAGTGAAGTTGTCTTGAAGATTTCTCCTAAGTGCTATGTTAACATATTTGCTTGTTTATTATAGTTCCACTACCATACTCAAAGGTAGCAGATTTTATAGGTCAGTGCTGAATTTTGAATAGGATGGGCCTGCTCATTTGAAATACTATTGATAAACTTGTTTATAGAGGTTTTATAAATGATGTTTATAAAGCTACAGAATAGCTTTGTAATAGTTACATTTTTATATCCTTTTTCTGCAGTTAGACACTATATTAAAAATTACCTGCTTAATTGCTGTACATAGAAATGCTTAAGTAACTCTTATCCCTTCATTTTTAAACAATAATTTACTTATTTATTGTGTGTGTGTGTGTGTGTGTGTGTGTGTGTGTAGATTAAATGCCAGCTCTTAGGAATCAATTTGCTTTTTCCTACAATATAGGTCCTAAGATTTCAAACTCAAGTACTCAGACTTGTCAGCAAGTACCTTCACCTACTCAGCCACTCTGACACACTTTTTAATATTAGCTAGCTAAAACAGTTAAATTTAACAGATTAAAAGTAATAGATTACACTAGTGATTCTCAACCTGTGGGTCACGACTCCTTTGGCGAACCCTTATCTTCAAAAATATTTACATTACAATTTATAACATTTGCAAAACTACAGCTATTAAGTAACAATGAAAAAATATATATCATGAAAATATATATAACAATGAAAAAATATATATATTTTTGGTCAATCACAACATGAGAAACTGTATTGAAGTGTCACAGCTTTAGGAAGGTTGACAACCATAGCTCTAGGGGGATTGACCACCAATCAATTATCCTTACTTTCCATTGTTAAATCAAAACCCATTCAGCTTGATCTTGAGCCAATTTATTCTACCTAGTAATTTTCAATTTATTTGTTGTTATGCTCCATTTTCAAGAATCTAAGTCATAGACACTTGAATTTGAGCCCTACCCTTATAAGTCCACACATTTAATGTGTTTCTGATGATGATCTCCAGAGCCCAGCTTAGATTCAATTGCAATATACTTTTCATAATTTAGTATAAAAGGGATTTCCAAGATTGAATAGTTTAAAAATGTCATTAATACACCCTTTATACCTAATTCATCTCATATTAACTGTCCAGCTATAGTTTTTTTCTCTTTAAGGATGAGGTTAGGGTCTCCTGTTTCTGATCTTTATATGTATTTTCAATTTCAGGATACAATAATTAATCACTATGTTTACTGTGTTTTAACACTTATGATTTAGATGTGAGCACAGGTGATGTAGTGTGGAACGTTTGGGACAGAATCTATAGTTAGATAGGGGTACATGGAAGGTGAGAAGGAAAGGTCAAAGTAAATTACTCCGTCAGACCTCTGGTCCTGGTGACCTTAAGGATTCTACATTCTGATGAAGCCAATCTTTCAGGAGAAGGATACATTATTTTAAGATGATGGTTCTGATGGAGATTTTATAGATATATCTGTTATTAATAATAATGGCTGGTGGCTATATTTCAACTCAGTAAGAATAGAACATTAATTTTCGTTACTTGTTTGCAATTCAAAATAATAAATGGCAGGTGAAGCTAAGAAATTTAACAAGAAAACAATCATCACTCACAATCCAAATACCCCTAGAGAATCCATGTTCAGATAATAGTGATTGTTCACTGTTTTACTTGGAAATATTTGTTATATACAGCTTTCATCACAAACACTTTGAATAAAAAACTATTTTTTTCAAACTGAAATGCTTGTTTGTAGGCTATGTGTGGATATAGAACCCAATTATATGCAGTTAGTGGGATTTCCCAACAATTGCCAATATCCTTATATAATCTCTCAATATTTTATTACTGTAGACAATACTTCACTAAGCATCTTTCTTCATGGAAGAGTGATAGCATGCTAAAAGTTGAAATCAATAATTCTAAAGATATATTATGTATTTATATGCACACTATTAAATATTTTAAGTTATATTTTATATTTATTTTCAAATGCTTTCTTTGTTCATTCATGTGTCCGTAATAGTTTTTAATCAGGTAATAGCTTTGATAATTTTAAGGTAAATGTTAGCATATTCATCAATTCCTCAATGTGTTTTCCCAGTTAGGTGTACATTAGTCTGTCCATTGTGTTCTACTTGTACCCACATTTCACTATTATTTTAACTTGTATTAAAACATATCTGCATTTTTGTAGTTGTTTTCATTGACGTCAAATATTTTTTAAAAAGTTTATGTTTGTAAAGCAGTTGAGAAGGCAGCATGTTTCCTATGCATCTGTCAAATGTTAATGAACACACTTGAACAATATTAGCTAAAGCCAATGTTTTATTCAGTACTCCTTTATTTTTGTCAAATCCACATTATGTCCACAAAGATCTCACAAAGTAAAGCTTTACATGCATTTCCTTATTTGCCTAGGCTGCTCTTGACTGTGGACCTCTCCCTCTCCCCCTCATCCCCCCATTATTTTATGAATGTGAAAGTTTAAAGAAATATCACTCAGGTATTTTTCAGAACATTGCCAAAATGGCTTTTTTCTGGCATTTCACAATGCCAGAGTAATCTTTCAGAATCTTCCAAAAATCTGCATGAGAAATTTGCTAACTGTCCAGTATCTACATGGAATTATGGATGTTTATTTTCTATTTTGTTGTGTCCCAATGTTGCCTCCACCATGTTGTTGTTGGAACTGTCCCCAGTTTGAGAGCCTTTCAGTTTTCCCACATCTATCTCCTTCATATGTGAATAAATCTTTGTAACTTTGGATTTTGTTTAGCTTTGCTTTGTCTTGCTTTTAAGATATTTTTTTTTTTTATTCCATGGCATTGTAACTTGTTCTGGTTTCAGCTTTTGAATTTTCTTGCCAAAGAATTCTACTTTTATCAACTGGATGGGGCCCCAGTGTGCTGACTATTGTAGAGAGCAGTGGCTTCTAGTTTTCAAACCAACAAAGCAACCCTATGAGTCTTAGATGCCTCAAATGGAATCTTAGGCTATGGTCATTGTGCCCACAGCACACTGTTCCTCACTCCACCCATAACAAACCCGGCCCCCGTCATCTGACTTTCCTTTAGTTAGTTGTTCAATACTATTATACATTAATGGCAATATATGTATTATCTACCATATGCCTGTGGAAAATGATTTTATTAACTAGATTATACAATGTTATGTCCATTTCTCGTGTCCTTAGCCTTTCACATGCTATTCATTTCCAGAATGGCCTTGTTCAACATCTCTCCCTTCCGTGGGGTTATTTCACACAACCTGTACCAATGGCATTACTTTATCACAGTCTACAATGCTTCTACATCCTCTATGCATGTTATAACCATTCACTCTCTATGTGGTAAAATTCTAATAGTTTTGAAAATTCTATAATGTCTTGGACACAGTTGTATAATAATATGGAATTACTTCCTGTATTGCAATATTCTTGGTGCTATATCAACACCATGCTGTGGCCACTGATATGTCCAGCATTTCTGTACTTGAGCTTTCTTCATGGATGTGAATGGACTCGCAGAGTGTGGGCTTGTTTCACACTGCCCTCTTAATACTTAGCAGTGTGTTCTTAGGAAGTCTCCTTCCTGACACCTGTATGTGATTAACTGGCATTTTAAGATGACTCTTTATATTAGTTTGTGCATCCTCGTGTATCCTGAAAGCCATTTTTTGTTTAATTTAACATCATCCTGATGCTATTGCTATAAATAGCTATGTCCCAAACTTTGTTTGTTCATGCTTTATAAGTTTTGCATATTTACTAAGTTTGATTGCTAGATTTATAGTTAGGCAACATATAACGTTTTACATTAGGTCAATCTGCTTAGTGGGCTGTGCAACTTTATATCCTCAGTAAAAATAAAAGGGAGTTTCTATTGCTCAATATCCTCTACGAAAACTTGAATTGTCAGTTTTACAGGTTTCAGTCATTCTACTAGGTGTGCAGTTTTATTCTCTTTCTTTTGTACCTGGGTAATAGTCTTAAGGCTGTGACGAAACACCCGTCAGAAGCAGCCTAAGGATGGAAGGCTTCTTTAGGTTTAAGGTTTGCGTGAATGCAGTCCATTGCCATGGGAAAGACGTGGTGACTGGTGCAAGTGGGTGGTGACTAGTCTCAGTGTGTCCACAGTAAGGGGTGGGGGATTCTGGTGCCCCTGTTTGTACTCAGTCTGGATCCCCAGACTGAGGGGAGGATGCCATCTACATTCAGAGTGGTCTCGTCTCAGCTGAAGTAAATCTCTATTATATTATTATAAATTATTTTGGTCATTGTAATTTTCCATGTAGTAGGAAGGCAGCTAAGACATGCCCTAAACACTGTACTGCGGTGGACATGCTGAGCAATTTGATACACAGGAAGTTCGCAGGCCCCACAAACAAATGAGTCAGAACCAAGGTCCTTCTTACTTTGGGCTGCTGTTTCTTCTCCTAGAACAGACAGATTGACTTCTTCAGAATTCCTCTACTTGCTATAAGTCAAGACATTTCAAAGAAGAAGAAGAAGAAAAACAAGCAAAGAAACCCAACTGGTTTACTTTTTTGAGTGTTTATGAACACAGTTTGTATTTCTGGATGGACTGAAGTCTCACAACACCACCTGAACAGTCTTTTTAAAAATTCATTAAATAAAAGTTGATGATCAAATAATTTCTCTGCACCAGATGGAGGAACAGAGCAACAGAGGTGGCGTGTCTCTCTAGTAAATTTCAGCACAAAGCATAAACTCACTGTCAGTCAGAGTGGTGACAGAGACACTCAATGCTATAAAATAATAACAAAGAGATGTGTATAGTAAACAATTCGGGAAACACTTTTTGTAAATAAAATAAAAGTTTGGTTTAAAAACAGAGTAGTGTATTAGTAAAACTAGAAAAAAGTTTAATGGTTGAGAAGAAGGCAGAGAGATTGAAGTTGACTTAATGGGTCATCAATAAACATGAGCAAATGCAACATTCTCTTTTGGCAAATACAAGTAGAAAATATACATTTTATACTTATATAAGAAATTGCACTTGGAAGGAAAACTAGACATTTTAGTACCTTACAGGTTATAGTATGTTCTGATGCATAATTTATGCAGAAAATGTGATGCACATTCATATTTTAAATCTGAATTGATGTTAGAATTCATGTGATAAGCCTACATGTGGTGAGAGTCAAGACAAGCAAATAATCCACATACCTCTTACTGTGTAGTATTTATGAGAAGTCAGAAGGAATCTTGCACTGAGGGAATCTTCCCACCCATGGTGCCTCTGTGTGTGTGATTTCAGCCAGGTTGAGATATATATATATCTCCATCCCAGCTATTAGTCTCTTCATTCTTTCAGGCTATCTGCTCACTGTCACAGTACTCCAGTGCTTGTGTTCAAGTAACTTCTTACTTAAGATAACATCGATCTTCAAACAGGAGAGTCAAAAAGCAACTTTATTACAGTATTCTGCACTGATTATCCTACTTCCTTATTAGGTATCATTTTCTTTTACTGTGGCTAATATTTTAACATCCATGCCTCAGTTTCCCCTCCATGCCCATTATCCCAACCCCCTATGCTCCCAACACTCAATGCACTCCTACTCCCTTTGTTCTGGAAAGGGTAGGCCTCCTGTGGATAGCAATAAAACATGGCATATCAAAGTTGTCATAAGACTAAGCACATCTCCATGTGTTAAGGCTGGGTAACGTGACCCGGTATAAGGGGTAGGGTCACAAAAGCTATTAAGAGAGTCAGAGACAACCACTGCTTCCACTGTTAGGAATCCCACAAGAGGACCAAGCTACACAACTGTCACATACACAAAAATGGCCCAGGTCATTCCCATGCTGACTCCCTGGTTTTCTGTTCAGTCTCTGTGAATACATATGATCCCAGGTTAGTTGAGTTCTTGTGCTATCTTTGACCCCTTTCATTCCGATAATATTTTCTCCCACTCTTCTGCAGGATTCCCCAATCTCTGCTTCATGTTTGACTGTAGATCTCTGCATCTGATTCCTTCAGTTGCAGGATGAAGCCTCACTGATGACAATTGGGCTAGGCATCAATCTACGAGTATAGCAGAATATTGTTAGGCATTTTACCCCTCCAGTCATGTTTCGTTCTATCCTGTCTCTCTGTGCTATCTACCCTATTGTGCCTGTTTGTAAATGAAATTATGATCCATATGTTTAACAGAAGTAGTGTCTGTAGAGCTTTGTGCTCCCTGTGAACTTAGACTTCCATTGACTCTTAAAACAAGTTGCCATGGAGAGTGTGCGGGTGTGCGGCATAGTTTTCTGTACCTACTACATTATTGATGTCCTTTCTTGAATTTTGAGCACTAATGTTAAAGATGTTTCTTTAGTTTACACAGGTTCTGGAAGAGTCTCTCTTCCTCTGGTTCAGCCTTTCTTTCTTTTGTGGAGAAATCTGAGATCATTTTATATTAGATTTTCCTTTCTTTGTCCTATAGGACCCCAGGTAGACACACTTTCGAATCTTTTGTAAAGTTTATGAGAATGTGAACCCAATTGCTGAGGTCCTCTTAGGGTTTCACTTTCGTAGCAAATAATAATTACCATCTTATAATTTAGTGTGATTGCTAATTGATGAGCAGACATGCCAACCAGTTTGTCACTTCTGTTGTCATCTGAGAAGCAGACTGCTGCTTCATTTTCCTTGAAGGCCCCACTTCTCCAGATTTGGGGCTGACACTCATTTGTTTCATGAATCATAAAAGATTCAGTTCTTTATTATTTGTGGATATGAGAATAATGACTTCAAGAACTTTATGTGTCAGAGCTGAAATGTAAGAAGTCTTAACAAACAGCTTATGAATTTAAACTGCTATATTGAGATTTAATTATGTACCATAAAATTCACGTGCTTTTAGGGTAGAATTGAATCAATTGCTTCACTGTAAAGCTGTTTTAGGATAATTTCTTTCTCTTAAGGTATTTCTGCTGCCTCTCTGCAGCCAATCCCTTTTGTGCTTTCAGACCCAGGAGGGCTCTGCTCCCCTGTCTCTGGGGTTGGACACTTCTAAAATTCCACTGATTTTTATGCACAATATCTTTATCATCTGAAAAGCCAGAGTACCTGTAATCTGCCTAAAATATAAAAGTTGTTTTCTAACACTTTAGCTTCCCTTTCTTCCCTTTTTTTGAGCTATCAAAGGCAGACAAGATTATAAACAAACTTTACTCTGTATTAAAAGCTAATTTATAAATTACGGATGTGATTTTAGGTATAATCATAAAGAATTTTCATGAAAGTTGCAATTATTTCTATAACATTTAAAACAAAATGAGCTTACAACGATGTTGCATGGAACTATTTCCTTTAAATATTTAGTTTCTCGGCACTACTTTTTAAATGCTTCAGTAAAACTAATTCTATATAAAGGTGTTTTGTCATGATCTCAAACAATGAATAATATTGATTCTGTGTAATTTTGTGACAGAAATAAAAATAAGCAGTGATTTTTTTATTCTAGTAAGGGATACATCCATAATGTCTCACCAGCAGTAGACATGACAAAGTGGACAAGGAAAGCCCAGGAGACTTCAAATTTATGCAAAGAGATACAGGTAACTGAACAGTGCTGAGAGCAGGAGAAGCTGTCTTCTCCAGGGCCCAGCACAGTGGTGTGGAGACCCAAAAATGTGAGCCTGTTTCCATCCTGACAGATGGTTAGGATATGCAAGTATGCTTCTGCTCCTTCTTTTGTAATATGAGGTTACCTGGGGCATGGCTGCCTTCAGGATACTTGGTCTAGGGTGGCTTCACTGCCTAAACAACAGAATGCTAATAACTTGGTTTTCCAATATCACTGGTCAGCTCTGGACACATACACACAAGTAACATACAGACTGAGTATATTATACTTATCAATACATATGTGCATACATATATGCATTGAATAGCACGGAAAAAAGAGACTATGATTGGAAGAGAACAAGGAAGGTTTTATGAGAGGGTTTGGAGAAAGGAAAGGGAAGGGGAAAATGTTGTAATTATAATCTCAAAAGTTAAATTGTAAAAAAAAAAGGAGTATTTTCATAGACAGAGACTACTTGGTTGTTTACATCTGTATAGTACATGTGACCATGCCCCAAATGGGCCAGTATCTTAATAGCTATTGACTGGAGGAGTTCCCACAGCACCTACAGTCCTTGTTAGATAGAAAATTGAGCATGTTCATAGAAAAGAATATTTTGTGTTTATGACATATCTTTTTAGGAGATCAATGGATATTGTTTTCTTAATGAGAAGCATGGCCAAGTGACCAGGTTGCAGTGTTGCATTGTGCACTTTTCTCTACTGCCGAGCTCTAGAGTATAGTGAAAGTTGAGCATTGACCCACACATGAGATACAGTCAGCACCTGCAGGGATACAGGGGAGTTCTTGATGAGAGCTTTGTTATCTTGGAATCAAGCAGACCCAGGTAGAAATCTGGCATGTGAAACTTTTTTTTTGGAGAGCTAATATTTGAGAAATATTCAAGCTACTTAGAGGCAAGAGAGGCAGCCCTCGTAGCAAATGATAGTAGACTGGGAGAAGGCAATGTTGTACACAAACACGGAAGTGAATAGAGCAAGAAGGTGCAAACTTCTTACCTCCAAAGTGCTATTTAGAAGTGTCTAAATGCATTGCTTGATGGGGTTACATTCTTCAAGCTTAACTGGGTTGCCATTGTTTCTTCCTATTTTTTTTTTACCCAACAGTGCTTAAATGTAAACCCCATGTCTTAACTCTTAACAGTAAACTCTGCATAGCAAAACTCTAAACAGCACAGTGAAAATTTAAATATAAAGGAGTTTCCTTTAGTCACTTTTAACATATCACTGAGAAGCCACTTGAGCTACTCGCTAGTTGTTCACATTTCTTATATCACAGTCAGATTTCAAATATTGTGATTCTACTGATTTATTTATCAAATTATGTAAAGACTCATTGGTATTAGAAGAAGGAATTTCCCTATCATCAGTCTGAAAACTTTTCATACAAAAATGTGGAAATTAATTTTATGTTCATATGAATTGTGTATGAAACAGAGGAGCAGCAGGCAATAAATAAAACGCTATAGGTGACCAAGGCATGTGGGCTTCAGAACAGAAGGCTACACAGTCTTTTTTGTTCACTGCTCATTAGCTCCCCACACTACTCATAACAGCTATTAAACTGTATTTGATATAGAGCTGCCCTGGTGCTTTGTGTTCCTAATTATCAACCTAAGCTTCTATATAATGATCTACATGCCTAACATGAGATTATATCTTTTCAATGAATAACTAAAGTTCAGCCAATCATATCCACAGAATTTCAGCATTGTATAGTCTTATTCTGTCTATAAAGGCTGCCTGACCTGTGAGGGTACTCTAAATTTTGACTGGCTCATGATGTTGCCTGATCCATGAATCTTTCTTTGAATAAACTCTATTATTAAAAGCACTGTCCTAAATTTGGTGATAATTATGCTTTTGCTCAAAATCAAACACAGGAACATATACAGGTTAAGCACACACTTCCCACTGAGCTTCTGTTATTGTTATTGTTCTGGTGATGGCTATATATGGCTGACCATGTCAGGATCCAATAGATCCAGTTCTTATTTTCATACCAAAATGCATCCAGTACATCTGACATTTCATGCAGACATGTTTAATCTGCTGTTGTAAAGCTATGGGCATCGCTTATGAAACTAGAATGCTATTTCATATTTTATAAAATTATTATTTATTTCTTGAAATTGTGCCACAATATATTCAAGTTCAAAGTTAACTCATGTTTTTTTCTAAAATGAATTTTCCTTTTGTTTAGTAAAAAAGAGAATGAAGAGCACATTTTACCTGGACTTGGTTTGCTCTGGTAGGACTAATCAGCAGGTTCCTCTAATGACTGCTTAGCTCCACATTTGCATGTTTCCCCATCTACCTTAGTGCTGCATCTGCTCCTGATGGTTGTCTAGATCATTGGTTACCTTGAGGCTCACAAAATGTGTTTTGCTTATGAGTTTCTTCCCTTGCCTTAATACTTGGAATGATTCTGTAAAGAGATGCCTTTCCATATTAACTATGTCTTTACTGGAAATTATTGTTCATATTTGATTTATGAAGCATGTATCTTCATTCCTTTTAAGTCTAATTTTATGGCTGAGGTTTAGGCTCTTTCAGTTATATCTGCATTTATTTGTTTCTGTATATCACATTTTGTCAGAACATAAGGGCTTATACATGAAACATTTATTGTGTCACATAGTTTCTCAGGTGCAGCTGAAGGTTTTGATTCAGGATGATGTATAAGGCTGTGTGAATCTGTAAAGAGTCAAGAAAAGTAATCAGTTGATTTTACTGTGTGAGAAAGATATTCTTTCCAGAAAATTCATGAGCATGGCTGCTGCTGGAGTTCCTGGGGGTCCTTCTTAGCGTTAGGAGGAGATCCTAGTTTCTTTTTCTTGTCACATGAACTTTTCTATAAAGTTTGTTACTTCATTCAGAGTAAAGAATCCAAATAAGGACACAAATTGAGCAAACAGGAAATAACTGGACCCTATGTAGCTTAGTCTTTTCAAGTCATACACCAAATATGTTAACTTTCCATTTTTCATTAGGAATCAGTCACTAACTCCAGACAGCACCTGAGGTGGGATTCCCCTCTGTATGCTGTGAATACCATTGGTTAATAAAGAAACTGTCTTGAGCCTGCATATGGAATAGAGATAGGCAGGGAAAACTAAACTGAATGCTGGGAGGAAGGAGGCAGAGACAAGGAGAAGCCATGTAGCCCTGCCAGAAACAGACATGCTAAAACTTTGCTGGTAGGCCACGACCTCATGGTGTTGCACAAATTAATGGAGATGGGTTAAATTCTTATGTAAGAGTTAGCTAATAAGAAGCTAGTGCTAATTGGCCAAGCAGTGATTTAATTTATACAGTTTCAGTGTTGTTATTTTGGGGCTGTATTTTGGGTCTGAGCTGCTGGGAACCAACAAGCGGCCTCTTCCAACAAATTGGCACCAATGTGACCAACTAAAATCCACTTAAAACCCAAGGGAGTTTGGGAAGGAACTCTAGGCAAAAAAAAAGAGTTAAGCACAATTTAATGCCTTAGCTCCTTTAAGAAAGATTTTTCTAATTCAGTGGTATCAGAAAAAAAATATGCAATTTTCAACAGCCAGCCTTCTGGGTCATGCTGCCAGCACGACCTCTGGCTCTTTCAGGAGACCAAGATTTAAATGGGGTTTGTGAGCAAACTCTTACAACTTACTTAATGCAGCATATAACTACCGTGTGCCTAAAAATGAGGCTATAAGCATGGCTCTCAGAGGTAGCAAACAGCTCCACCATGCTGGACTGGGCAGAGCAAGCAGGTAATACCATATATACTCTAGTAATAACACAGCTTAACTTTTTAAGAATTGCTTAGCATTTTATGAAGCACCTCTGTACAGTAAAGAATTACAGATGCACAATAATACAGATTCAGAGAGATGTACACCTCTAAATTGATCACAGTGTTAGACAAAAGTATGTAGGCTTGGGAGAGAAAAAAAGAACATAGATAGCTATAAAAAGACATAACTGGCTCCTGCACTAAGGCTATTGACCCAGAGCGGTGAGTGCCTGCCTACCGGGCAGGCCTCAAGGACCCCCAAAGGGAGCACGGGCACCTTCAGCTTGCTCGGCAAGGTCTCCTGTGCTCTACTGGACCCTGCCCTGCCAGCCACGTTCTTCCTTTTGTCCCGGGCTCATTGGGCTACCAGCCCCCCCTGTTTAGGTGCTGAAGAGTTTCATCTGGATGGGAACAGTTCCTGCTTCTACACTGAGGAGATACACACAGAGTCAGTCACAGAAAAGACTGGACAAAGACACCAGGCCTCTCCTGGCTCCATTTGAAGGAAGAGATGGGAAGTCGCCAATGCAAGAATTCCTCTAACAACCTGAAAGGCAACACATCATCACCAGAATCCAGGGATCCCGAAATTAGAAGAATTGTACACCCTACTCCAGAAGAATTAGAAAAAATCGACTCAAAAGTGAATTATATGAAAATAATAGAGGACCTTAAACAGGAGGTGAAAAACTGCCATAAACAATTAGAGATCACAAACAAAAAGGTAGAGGAAATGAATAAAGTGCTCAAAGATACCCAAGAAAACCAAGAGAAACAAGAAAAAGCAATCAAACAGGTAAGGGAAGTGGTTCAAGACATGAAGAATGAATTGGAAGTAATGAAGAAAACACAAGCTGAGGGAAGGATGGAGATGGAAAATCTGGGTAAACGAACAGGAAATACAGAGACAAGTACTAACAACAGATTACAAGAGATACAAGAAAGAATGTCAGACACTGAAGAAACCATAGAGAAAATAAACACACTGATCAAAGAAAACAGCAAAACCAACAAATTCTCATCACAAAACATTCAGGAAATCTGGGACAAAATAAAAAGACCAAACCTAAGAATTATAAGGGTTGAAGAAGGAGAAGAAGTGCAGCTCAACAGTCCAGAAAATCTATTTAATAAAATTATAGAAGAAAACTTTCCCAACCTAAAGAAAGATATTCCTTTGAAGGTTCAAGAAGCATACAGAACACCGAATAGACTGGACCAAAAGAAAAATCTCCTCTCCATATAATAATCAAAACACAAAACATACAGAATAAAGAAAGAATATTAAGAGCTGCAAAGGAAAAAGGCCAAGTTACTTATAAAGGTAAACCTATCAGACTTACACCTGATTTCTCTATGGAAACCATGAAAGCCAGAAGGTCCTGGATAGAGGTACTGCAGAAATTAAGAGAACATGGATGCAAGCCCAGACTACTATACCCAGCCCAAGCTTTCATTCACTATAAATGAAGAAAAGAAATTTTCCAGGACAAAAACAAATTTAAACAATATGTAGCCCCAAATCCAGCCTTACAGCAAGTAATAGAAGGAAAATCACAACCCAAGGAGTCCAACAATGCCCACAATAACTCAGATATCTAATGACCCTTCACCAGCACAACTCGAAGAAGGGAAAAACACAAACTCTTTTTCAAAAAAGAAAAAGAAAAAATGACAGGAGTTAACAACCACTGGTCATTAATATCACTTAATATCAATGGACTCTACTCACCTATAAAAAGGCACAGGCTAAGAGATTGGATACGAAAACAGGATCCAACATTCTGCTGTTTACAAGAAACACACCTCAACCACAAAGACAGGCATCTACTCAGAGTAAAGGGCTGTGAAAAGGTCTATCAAGCAAATGGACCTAAGAAACAAGCAGGTGTGGCCACACTAATTTCTAACAAAGTTGACTTCAAACTAAAATCAATCAGAAGAGATGGAGAGAGACATTTTTACTCATAACAGGAACAATTCATCAGGACAAAGTCTCAATCCAGGATATCTATGCCCCTAATATAAAAGCACCCACTTACGTAAAAGAAACATTACTAAAACTCAAGGCAGTCATCAAACCACACACACTAAAAGTAGGAGATTTCAACACTCCTCTCTCACCAATAGACAGGTCAATCAGACAGAAACCTAACAGAGAAATAAGAGGATTAAGGGAGGTAATGAATCAAATGGACTTAACAGACATCTATAGATCATTCCATCCAAATAGGAAAGAATATACCTTCTTCTCTGCAGCTCATGGAACCTTCTCAAAAACTGACCACATACTCAGTAATAAAGTAAACTTACACAGTTACAAAAAAATATCAGTGTCCACCTCTGTCTTATCGGATCACAATGGATTAAAGTTAGAATTCAACAACAATGCTACCCCTAGAAAGCCTAAGAACTCATGGAAACTGCACAGTCAACTACTGAACCACACCTGGATCAAGGAAGAAATAAAGAAAGAAATTAAAGTCTTTCTTGAATTCAATGAAAATAAAGACTCAACATACTCAAACCTATGGGACACTATGAAATCAGTGTTAAGAGGAAAGTTCATAGCACTAAGTGCCCACTTAAAGAAAACAGAGAAAGCACACATTGGAGATTTAACTGCCCACCTGAAAGCTCTAGAAAAAAAGAAGCAGACTCACCTAGGAGGAGTAGAAGACTGGAAATAATCAAACTGAGGGCTGAAATGAACAAAATAGATACACAGAAAACAATCCAAAGAACCAATGAAACAAAAAGCTGGTTCTTGGAGAAAATCAACAAGATTGATAAACCCCTATCCAAACTAATCAAATGGTGGAGAGAGAATATACAAATTAACAAGATCAGAAATGAAAAGGGAGACATAACCACAGACACAGAGGAAATTCAGAAAATCATTAGATCTTACTACAAAAGCCTATATGCCACAAAATTGGAAAATAAAAGAAATGGACACTTTTTTAAAATAAGTACCATATACCAAAGTTAGACCAGGACCAAGTGAACAATCTAAATAGACCTGTTAGTCATGAAGAATTAGAAGTTGTTATAAAAAACCTCCCTACCAAAGAAAGCCCAGGTCCAGACGGCTTCAATGCAGAACTCTACCAGAACTTCCAAGAAGACCTAATACCTATTCTCCTTAAGGTATTTCACAATATAGAAACAGAAAAGTCATTGCCAAATTCCTTTTATGAAGCTACAGTTACCCTGAAACCAAAACCACACAAAGACTCAACCAAGGAAGAGAATTACAGGCCAATCTCACTCATGAACATCAACGCAAAAATCCTCAACAAAATACTGGCAAACCGAATCCAAAAACACATTAGAAAAATTATCCATTATGATCAATCAATCTTCATTACAGGGATACAGGGCTAGTTCAACAAATAAAAATCTATCAATGCGGGCTGGAGAGATGGCACAGTGGTTAAGAGCACTGCCTGCTCTTCCAAAGTTCCTGAGTTCAATTCCCAGCAACCACATGGTGGCTCACAACCATCTGTAATGAGATCTGGTGCCCTTTTCTGGCCTGCAGATGTACACACAGACAAAATATTGTATGCATAATAAATAAATAAATAAATATTTTAAAAAATCTATCAATGCAATCCATCATATAAAAAAACTGAAAGAAAAAAAAACATATGATCATTTCATTAGATGCTGAAAAAGCATTTGACAAAATTCAACATCCCTTTATGATAAGAGTCTTGGAGAGATTAGGGATACAAGGGTCATACCTAAATATAATAAAAGCTATTTACAGCAAGCCGACAGCTAACATCAAATTAAATGGAGAGAAATTCAAAGCCATCCCACTAAAATCAGGAACACGACAAGGCTGTCTACACTCCCCATACCTCTTCAATATAGTGCTTGAAGTTCTAGCAATAGCAATAAGACAACATAAGGGGATCAAAGGGATTCGAATTGGAAAGAAAGAAGTTAAACTTTCATTATTTGCAGATGATATGATAGAGTACATTAGAGACCCCAAAAACTCCAGCAAAGAACTCCTACAGCTGATAAACACCTTTAGTAGTGTGGCAGGATACAAGATCAATTTCAAAAAATCAGTTGCCCTTTTATACACAAAGGATAAGGAAGCAGCGAGGGAAATCAGAGAAACATCACCTTTCACTATAACCACAAATAGCATAAATTATTTTGGGGTAACTCTAACCAAGGATGTGAAGGATCTGTTTGACAAGAACTTTAAGTCCTTGAAGAAAGAAATTGAGGAGGATACCAGAAAATGGATGGACCTCCCTTGCTCTTGGATTGGGAGGATCAACATAGTAAAAATGGCAGCTCTACCAAGGGCAATTTATAGATTCAATGCAATCCCCATTAAAATCCCATCAAATTTCTTCACAGATCTTGAGAGGACATTAATCAACATTATATGGAAAAACAAAAAACCAAGGATAGCCAAAACAAGCTTATACAATAAAGGAACTTCTGGAGGCATTACCATCCCTGACTTCAAACTCTATTACAGAGCTTCAGTAATGAAAACAGCTTGGTATTGGCATAAAAACAGAGAAGTCGATCAATGGAATAGAAAAGAAGACCCAGATTTTAACCCACAAACCTGTGAACACCTAATTTTTGATAAAGGAGCTAAAGGTATTCAATGGAAGAAAGAAAGCATCTTCAACAAATAACTGGAGCCCGTACATTCTATACTGATGCCAATAAATCAGGGAAGGCAGGTTACAAATCAGAAGACTTGGGTAAGGTGGAACAAAGTCCTATGATTCTGTCCAGAAGGCAGAATTATATGCCATTCTTATGGTACTAAGAGATTTTAAAGAACCTATTAATATAGTTACTGATTCACAATATGCAGAAAGAGTTATTTTACATATTGAAACTGCTGAATTTATACCTGATGATACAGAACTAACCTCATTGTTTATCCAGGTTCAAGATTTGATCAGGAACAGGCTTTGCCCTATGTACATAACACACATCCGATCCCATACGGGTCTGCCAGGTCCTCTAGCACAAGGTAATGCAGAAATTGATCAATTATTGATTGGTAGTGTGCTACAAGCCTCTGAATTTCATAAAAAACATCATGTTATTAGCAAAGGTTTGAAGAAAGAGTTTTCTATTACATGGCAACAAGCTAAGGAGATTGTGAAGAAATGCCCTACCTGCTCTTTCTATAACCAAACGCCACTGCCAGCAGGGGCTAATCCAAAGGGCACCCATAGAAATGAAATCTGGCAGATGGATGTGTTCCACTTTGCAGAATTTGGCAAATTGAAGTATGTTCATCACACCATCGACACTTATTCAGGCTTTCAGTGGGCAACTGCTTTAAGTTCAGAAAAAGCTGATTCAGTAATCACTCATTTATTAGAAGTCATGGCTATCATGGGTATACCTACACAAATAAAGACAGATAATGGTCCTGCTTATGTCTCTAGGAAAATGAAACGGTTTTTTGATCATTACAATATCAAGCATGTTACAGGTATACCATACAATCCTACAGGTCAAGCAGTCATAGAAAGATCAAATCAAACTATAAAGGATATGTTGAACAAACAGAAAGGGGTGGAAAACACCCCCAGAAATAGGTTACATAATGCTTTGTTAACCTTGAATTTTCTCAACGCTAATGAGAAGGGAACGACGGCTGCAGAAAGACATTGGATAATGGAAAAGTCTGCTGAACTATATCAACCAGTTTATTTCAAGGATGTACTGACCTCACAATGGAAGCCAGGAGATGTGCTGTGTTGGGGAAGGGGTTTTGCTCTTATCTCCACAGGTGAGGAAAAATTATGGATACCGTCAAAATTAATAAAGGTTTGGTTTGAGGAAGAGAAGTCACTTGGAAAAGATAAATAACAATTCATTCACAAGGATGACCGACATACAGATGGTAAGGATTACTGATAGGATGGGGGCAGGGTTCTTTTCTTATCTCCACAGGAAAATATTCATCTCCAAAGAATTTGAGGGACCCTGAATATTTAATTACTGATGGATGGAAAATAGTTACGACCCATTAAACATCAACAATAAAATTCTATACATATCGTAAGTATTGATTTTATATATATATATATATATATATATATATATATATATGTTTTATTGAACACTTTATAAATGTGTAGAGCTGGTTTTGGAGTTGGACTATGGCTCAGTCCTTCTTCAATTCCAAGCCTGTTGATAAGAGATATTTCAAAGTTTCTGTCTCAGGTCAGGAGCCATGAAATGGGACAGAATAAGAATAATTTTATACTTGATAAACTTTCTTTGCCTTCCCTCACATCTGTGTCTTTCTTTATATGTCAGTACATGTCCTTGTTGTTAATGTTTAAATTTCCCATAACAAGCAACATATTTTCCTACAGTAATCTTTGAAGTTTCCAGGATGAAGATGGGGCCCCACAACATCAACTCAATCTGGTTTTTATGACGTCATGATTTTTTTTAAGCACTAATTTTAGACCTGTTTTTTGGTACCAACTGCAAGAGACAATTTCATATGATGCACATTTTTGACAACGCTCTGGCCAGACCTTCTCGAAACACACAGAGACTAGTTATAATTTTCTTAAGTCAAAGGTTAATTTGGGAATTTTACCATTGTTTGCTTTCACAGGGGCCCCTAAGAAGAACGTCGCCCCCATGTCAGCTAGAAGCAATCTAAGAGGACGACGTCCCCTCTCCCAACAGAGTTTGCCCACAGGGTTAGGGACATCTTTTAGTGGTTGGTTTAGGGGTGAGGGGATGGGGAGATATTGTATGGAATTAGGGGTATATTATTAAAAAAAAGAGGGGGATTAACTGGGTTGATGGGATGATTGGTATTTGTGACTTACTGTTTTTAGAAAATTATGTTGGTACTGTTTCTTGTATATTGATATATTGAATATTGAATGTGAGTGTTCCTACCTCTATTTTGGTATAAGAGTATGCTTATATTGTATGGATACATCTATCATATCACAATGTACATTTCTACCTCTGGTACTATTTATGTAATAACATTGTTTACATTTGATAAGTAATGACATTGTTTACAGGTGAAGATCATTGTCTTCATACATTGCACAATTGTTTATTCCCTTAGTTTTCAAATTAGATAGGTATTGAGAATTATATGTTTGTCATATTATTTTTAGGTTAATCAGGTCTTTTAGATACATAGAGATTATTTTCAGTATAGATAGTATAATCTTCAGCCTCTTTGAAGAGCTGTAGAAAATGGCCTTTAATCTAACCTAGAATTCTGTGCCATCGAGACACAATTTACTCCTGGCAACACCACTCTACTCCCGAGAGAACGTTGAGCACCAAAGACACTCCACTGGGAGCTTGTCTTCTTGGCAGAACTGGCCTTTGGGTTAAGAAAAACCCATACCTCAACTACTGACTAAGATATAAAACAGGATTGTCTTATCTTGCCAAGACAGGGTAGGATAATCCTAAGAAAGTTCCTTGCATTTGAGAATGGTATGTCAGTTATGTTAGGCCTTAGCCAAAGTTGGTTGACTCAACATTGCAAACGAGATTTTGGGTGATTGCCCAGGCAGTCAGTTGTCTCTGTCATTTGTTGCACATTTTGGATATCTCTCTTTTGTTAAGTAATATTTACTCCCTTCTCAGATCTTTGATGGAGTTGAAGATTATTTAATTGTAGTTACTCTTTAGCAAAACTTTTGCTCTCAATATTGTTTGTTATATTTATCATTTGTTATTATTGTTATAGTTATATTTGGTTTAGTTGTGTCTTATTTAGACAAAAGGGGGAGATGAAGGGTTAAGACAGCCCCCTTTAGAGGGCGGGGTTTGCCTCAGGCGAATGCCTGCCAATAAATGGTGCTCGGAGAGGCTGCTCGCCCCTTTTTCCTCCCTACCTGTACTATGCTGGAACTTTGGTTCTGTAAGTTTATCATTAAAGTGGTAAATTTCTTTGATATCTGCATTGCATTTATTTTGCGTGGGTACATAGTGAACGAAAGCTTGGCTGGGTATAGTAGTCTGGGCTTGCATCCATGGTCTCTTAGCTTCTGCAGTACTTCTATCCAGGACCTTCTGGCTTTCACTGTTTCCATAGAGAAATCAGGTGTAAGTCTGATAGGTTTACCTTTATCAGTTACTTGGCCTTTTTCCTTTGCAGCTCTTAGTATTCTTTCTTTAACCTGTATATTTTGTGTTTTGATTATTATATGGTGAGGGGATGTTTTCCTTTGATCCAGTCTGATTGGTGTTTTGTATGCTTCTTGAATATTCAAAGGAATATCTTTCTTTATGTTGGGAAAGTTCTCTTCCATAATTTTGTTCAAAATATTTTCTGGGCCTTTGAGCTGTGACTCTTCTCCTTCTTCTATTCCTATTATTCTTAGATTTGGTCTTTTTATTGTGTCCCATAATTCCTGCATGTTTTGTGATGAGAATTTGTTGGCTTTGCAGTTTTCTTTGATCAGAGCGTTTATTTTCTCTATGGTGTCCTCAGAATCTGAGATTCTTTCTTCTATTTCTTGCATTCTATTGATTATGCTTGTTTCTGTAGGCTCTGCTCGTTGACCTAGATTTTTCATATCCAGCTGGTCCTCAGTTTGTGTTTTCTTCCTTGCTTCCATTTCAGTTTTCAATTCTTGAACTGTTTCTATTACCTGTTTAATCGTTCTTTCTTGGTTTCCCAGGGTATTACGTACGTATTTACTCATTTCTTCAAATTTTTGGTTATATTTCTCATCCATTTCTATAAGGGCATTTTTCACATGTTGTTTAAGGGACTCTATTGCTTTCATAAAGTCAATTTTTTCCACTTCTTCTGTGTTAGGGTGTTGGAGACCTTCTGTTGTAAGATCGTTGGTTTCTGGTGTTTTCATGTTGTTTTTCAGATTATTGGATGAATTCTTGCCTTGGCGCCTACCCATCTCCTCCTATTGATGCTATCTAAGGGGTCTTTTAAAACTGGTTCAAGTTTCCCTTCTGGCCAGGGGCTCCTCTTACAAAATGCCCTTGCTCTGTTTCCTGGTTCCTGCCGGGGGCCAAGATCCCTCTCACCCCTCAGAAGGGTCTTCAGGAATAGGACCCAGGTCCTCCTTTGCCAGGGACCTCCCCAACCGAAGGCCTACCTCTTTGGTTTAATTGTAGTGGGGCGATCTGTTTTCGGTGTTGCGCATGGTCCCTGCAGCCTGCTTCTGCTGCTGGGATGGTTCCCGCCACCAGCAGCCTGTGTCCTCTGCTGCTGCTCTGCTGCCTTCTCCCCATTCTTTCTTGAAAGGTCTAAGAATAAGAATATAAAAAATTGTAGATTTCAGAAATAGGAATGTAGAAATAAATAAATATAAAGTTTTAAGCCGAGGAAAATGAGAACAGAATGTCAGTAGCTTTCTCAGCAGCTTAAGAATTAACTATTAACAGTGGGTTACTCTACTTTACAACCCATAGTTTTATTTCCAAGGCTGAAGCATCTCTCTTCAAACTAAGAGCCTAACACCCTTGGTCATCTTTGATTAATGACAGATATGAGCTGAGTTAACTTTTAGGATACAGATATATGACCTCTGGATTATGCATTTTCCCTGATATGTGAAACTGGCAGCATCAAAGAGGAGGGCACAGGCTTCAGTAAACACAACCTGGAAGTACCAAGGAAGACAATAGATTAAGTATGAATACTAGTTTAACTGAAAAACTTGTTAATGGAGATTGTAAAGTGTGGCAATTTCTATCTGAGTTTTACCTTGAGATTGTAAAAATTCCTTTCTTCAGACAAAATGCTTGTTACACCTTATTATAAGATGCTGTGCTCAGAAACTGACCTTTGCCATAGTCTTACAAAATTCAACTCTGGCTGTGGTCTCAGCTATCTGATAAACATTTTGTGCCCCATGGAGATTTTTATTTTTATTTCCTTGAATCTGGTTTCTGGAATAAAGTTTGGTTCCCATTTATTAGACTTTGGTGGTTATTAGACAGGGGTGTTTGCATGACACCCCTGGACCCAACATTTCTTACTTTCTCTTTTTTTTACATTGTATTATATTTTTATATTATATTATATTTTCTTCATTGGATATATGTGTATTATATTTAAAGATTTAAGAGATTTATTAATAGTAATACTTTCCATTCTAATTGGATCGTTTTTTTTTGAATCTGGGGTGTTTTATGACCTTATTGGGCTTTGCAGCTTGATTACTACTTAGGACAATAAGGTAAACACTGCACATCATATATTCCCTGCCCCCCAAAAGGAGTCCGCATTCACCCAAAGCACTCTGCTGCCTTTTAACCAAAAAATGCTATTTAGGAAGCATTAACTTGTCACTGTGTATAGCTTTTGCTGTGGGGCTGTCATGGCCTTTAGATAGTCCTGCATGAATTTATAGAATTTATGCACTTTCAAGGAAAAGCAAAAATAAACAGTGCTATTTTAACTGAAGTTTTTTCCTTTTTTACAGCCTTTAGAATTTTTAATTTATTAGATTTTTTTTTAAAAAAAATCAATCCAAGTTCCCACTCTTTTCCCTCTTCCCATTTCCTCCACACACCCTCCCACCCCACTCCCATCCAATCCTCAGAGAGGATAAGGCACATTGCTTTGTGAAAGGTCCTCCCTACTATATCTTGGCTGAGCGAGGTATACAGCAAAAGAGAATAGGATCTCAAAAAGCCAGTACATGCATTAGGGATAAATCCTGGTGTCACTGCCAGTGGCCCCACAGTCTTCCCAGCATTTCAACTGTCAACCACATTCAGAGAAACTAGTTTCATTCTATGCTTGTTCCTTTCCAGTCTGGCTGGAGTGGGTAAGCTCTTATTAGCTCAGGTAAACTGTGTTGGTGGGTGAACCCATCATGGTCTTGACTTCTTTATTCATATTCTCATTCCTTCCACTCTTCAACTGTACTTTGGGAGCTCCAATGTGGTCTCTGCCTCTATTTCCATCAGTTGCTGGATAAAAGTTCTATGGTGATATTTAAGAGATACATCATTTCTGACTACAGGATCAGTCAAGATCTGTCCCCATCTACTCTATTGCTTAGGGTCTCAGCTGGGGGTTCATCCTTGTGGATTCCTGGGAATTTCTCTGGAGCCAGGATTGGGCTAACCCTATAATGTTTCCCTCAATCAAGATCTCTTTCCTTGCTCTCATCTCTGTCCTTCCTCCATCTTGACTATCCATTCCCTCAAGTTCTCCTCAACCCTCCCCCTTTTTCCTCCTCTTCCCCTTCTACCATCACTTCTCCTCCTACCCTATGCTCCCAATTTTGTCAGTCAGTCTTGTCTGTTTTCAATTTCCAGGTAGATCTATGTATGTTTTTCTTTGGGTTCACTTTATTTTTTAGCTTCTCTAGGATTATGAATTATAGGCTCAAAATTCTTTATTTATAGCTTGTATCCACTTATGATGGAGTACATACCATATTAAACTTTTTAGATCTTGGTTACCTCACTCAGAATAGTGATTTCTAATTCCAGCCATTATGCAAAATTCGGGATGTCATTGTCTTTTTTTTTAACCACTGAGTAGTACTCTAATGTGTAAATGTGCTACATTTTCTTTATTCATTCTTTGAGGGGAATCTATGTTGTTCCCATGTTCTGACTATTACAAATAATGTTGCTATGAAGATAGTTGAACAAATTTCTTTTATAGTATGATTGAGCATCTTTTGGGTATATGCCCAAGAGTGTATTGCTGGTTCCTGATGTAGGTTCATTCCCAATTTTCTGAGAATGCTCTATACTGATTTCCAAAGTGGTTGTATAAATTTACAACTGATAAGTGTTCTTGTTACTCCATATACTCTCCAGCATAAGATATTATTGGTGTTTTTGATCATTCTGACAGGTGTAAAATAGTATCTCAGGGTTGTTTTAATTTGCATTTCCCTGATGGCTAATGATGTCGAACACTTCCTTAAGTATCTTTTGGCCATTTGATATTGTTATGTTGAGAATTCTCAACACCCAATTAATTAGAAATTTGATGTCCAATTCCTTGAGCTCTTTATATATTTTGGACATCAGTCCTTTGTCTGATGTGGGGTTGGTGAAGATCTTTTCCCATTCAGTAGGCTGCTTCTTTGTCTTGTTGACTGTGTACTTTGCTTCACAGAAGCCTCTTAGTTTCAGGAGATCCCTTTTATTTATTGTTGCTCT
Organism: Microtus pennsylvanicus; assembly: GCF_037038515.1. Taxonomy (NCBI): domain Eukaryota; kingdom Metazoa; phylum Chordata; class Mammalia; order Rodentia; family Cricetidae; genus Microtus; species Microtus pennsylvanicus. The sequence continues at coordinate 71,393,219 of NC_134590.1, read as the reverse complement.
CAGTGTCTATGTTACTGGGGTTATATGTAGAAAGTAGCCTCCTGTGACCATACATTGAAGACTACTTCCCAATTTCCCTTCTATCAGGTTCAGTATGGTCAAATTCATATTGAGGTATTTAATTCATTTGGACTTGAGTTTTGTGCCTGGTGATAGATATGGATCTATTTTCATTCTCCTTCACATTGACATCCAGTTATGCGAGCATCATTTGTTGAAGATACTTTCTTTTTTCCATTGTATAATTGTAGCTTTTTTGTCAAAAATCAGGTGTTCATAAAGGTGTGGATTAATATTTGGGTCTTCAATTTGATTCAGTTGGTCAACCTATTTGTTTTATGCCAATACCAAGCTCTTTTCATTACTGTAGCTCTTTAATAGAACTTGATGTCAGGGATGGTGATATCTCTGGAAGTTTCTTTATTATACAGGATTGTTTTGGCTATCCTGGGTTTTTTGTTTTTTCCATATGAAGTTTATTATTGTTCTTCCATGGTCTATGAAGAATTGTCTTGGGATTTTGATGGGGATTTCATTGAATCTATAGGTTGATTTTGGTAGGATTGCCATTTTTACTATGTTGCTCGTACCTATCCAAGAACATGGGAGAGCTTTCCATTTTCTGGTATCTTCTTCAATTTTTTTTTCTTCAAAGACTTAAAGTTCTTGTCAAATAGGTCTTTCACTTCTCTGATTAGTGTTACTCCAAGATATTTTATATTATTTGTGGCCATTGTGAAAGGTAATATTTCTCTGATTTCCCTCTCAGTTTCTTTACTATTTATCTATAGGAAGGCTATTAATTTTTTTGAGTTAATCTTGTGTCTTGCCAAATCAGTGAAGGTATTTATCAGCTGTAGGAGTTCTCTGATAGAGTTTAGAGGTTTGAGAGTCACTTATGTATGTTCTCATATTATCCGCAAATAATAAAAGTTTGACTTCTTCGACTTCTTCCTTTTACAATTTGAATCCACTTGATCTCCTTTTGTTGTTTTATTGCTATTACTAAAACTTTGAAAACTATGTTGAAGAGATTTGGAAAGGGTAGACAGCCTTGTTGTGTTCCTGATTTTAGTAGAATTGCTAAAGGTTCTCGTCATTTAATTTGATGTTGGCTGTTGGCTTTCTGTAGATTGCTTTCATTATATTTAGATATGTTCCTTGTATCCATGATCTCTCCAAGACCTTTACCATGAAGGGATGTTGGATTTTGTCAAATGCTTTTTCTGCATCTAATAAAATAATCATGTTTTTTTTCTTTCAGTTTATTTATATGATGGATTACACTGATAGATTTTTGTATGTTGAACCAGCCTTGCATCTCTGGGAAGAAGCTGACTTGATCATGGTGGATAATTTTTTTGATGTGTTCTTGGATTCAGTTTGCCAGTATTTTATTGAGTATTTTTACATTGATGTTCATGAGTAAGACTGGTCTGTAATTCTCTTTCTTGGTTGAGTCTTTTTGTGTTTTTGTATCAGTATAACTGCAGCCTCAGAAAAAGAGTTTGGCAATGCTTCTTCTGTTTCTATTATGAGGAACACTTTGAGGAGTATAGGTATATCTTCTTGGAAGTTCTGGTAGAACTCTGCACTCAAACCATTTAGTCATGAGCTTTTTTTGTTGGGAGGTTTTTGATGACAGCTTCTATTTCCTTGAAGTTTATAGTTTTATTTAAATTACTCACCTAGTCTTGATTTAATTTCAGTATATGGTACCTATCTAAAAACTTGTCCACTTCTTTTACATTTTCAAATTTTGTGTAGTACAGGTTTTCACAGTGTGACCTAATGAGTCTCTGAATTTTCTCAATGTCTGCTGTTATATACCCTTTTAATTTCTGATTTTGTTGATTTGGATGTTTTCTTTCTGCCTTCTGATTATTTTGCATAAGGATTTGTCTATCTTGTTGGTTTTCTCAAAGTACCAGCTCTTTGTTTTATTGAGTCTTTGTATTGTTTGCTTTGTTTCTATTTTGTTGATTTCAGCCCTCAATTTGATTATCTCCTGTCTTCTACTCCTCCTGGGTGAGTCTCCTTCTGGTTTTTTCCCCCTAGAGCTTTCAGGTGTGCTGTTAAGTCTCTAATATGAGCTCTTTCCATTTTATTTATGTGAGGACTTAATGCTATGAACTTTCCTCTTAGCACTGCTTTCATAGTGTCCCATAGGTTTGAATATGTAGTGTCTTCATTTTCATTGATTTCAAGGAAGACTTTAATTTCTTTCTTTATTTCTTCCTTGACCCAGGGGTGGTTTAGTAATTGACTATTCAATTTCCATGAGTTTGTAAGCTTTCTGGGAGTATTATTTTTGTTAAATATTAATTTAATTCATAGTAATCTGAGAAGACATAGGGGTTTATTCCAATTCTTTTGTATCTGATTTGCTTTGTTATCTAGTATGTGATCAATTTTACATAAGGTTCCATGAGGTGCTGAGAAGAAGGTATATCATTTTCTGTTTGGGTGTAATGTTCTATAGATGTCTATTAAGACCATTTGATATATAACACCTGTGAGTTCTCTTATTTCTCTGTTAAGTTTCTGTTTGGTTGAAATGTTCATTGGTGAGAGTGAAGTGGTGAATTTTCCTACTATTAGTTTGTGGAGTTTGATATGCAATTTAAGTTTTATAATGTTTTTAACATATGTGGGTGCTCTTGTATTAGGGGCATACATGTTCAGGATTGAGACTACATCTTGATGGATTGCTTCTGTTTTGAGCATAAAGTGTCCGTATCCATCTCTTTTGATTGATTTTAGCTTAAAATCTATTTAGTTAGATATTAGGATAGCTATATTTGTTTCTTAGTTCCATTTATTGGAAAAACTCTTCCCAACCCTTTACTCTGAAGTAGCATCTGTCTTTGAAGTTGAGGTGTGTTTCCTGTATTCAGTAGAAGGCTGGATCCTGTTTTTTTTTATCCATTTTCTTAGCCTGTGTCTTTTTATAGATGAATTAAGTCCATTGATATTAAGCGATATTAATGACCAGTGATTGTTAATTCTGGTTGTTTTTCAGTAGTAGTGTTTTGGGTGTTTTTCTTCTTTGGGATATGCAGGTGGGGCACTATCAGTTGTCTGGGTTTTTGTGGATTCAGTGAGCTTCCATGGGTTTTTGTTTTACTTATAATACTTTCTGTAAGGCTAGGTTTGTGGATACATATTGTTTAACTTTGTTTTTGTCATGGAATATCTTGTTTTTTCCATTGATGGTGACTGAAAGCTTTGCTGGGTATAGTAGTCTGGGCTGGTATCTGTGGTCTCTTAGTGTCTGCAGCACATCAATCCAGGACCTTCTGGCTTTCATGGTTTCCTTTGAGAAGTCTGGTGTAATTTTGATAGGTTTACCTTTATATATTACTTGACCTTTTTTCTTTGCAACTCTTAATATTCTTTCTTTATTCTGTATGTTTTATGTTTTGATTGATATATGGTGAGGGGATTTTTTTTTTTGATCCAGTCTATTTGGTGTTCTGTAAATTTCTTGTACCTTCATAGGGATATCCTTCTTTAGGTTGGGAAAGTTTTCTTCTATGATTTTGTTGAATATATTTTCTATGCCTTTGAGCTGGAGTTTTCTTCCTCTTCTAACCCTATTATTCTTAGCTTTGGTATTTTCATGGTATCTCAAATTTACTGGATGTTTTGTATTAAGAATTTGTTGGATTTAATATTTTCTTTGACCAGTGAGTCTATTTACTTTATAGTATCTTCAGCCCCTGAGATTCTTTCTTCTATCTCTTGTATTCTGTTGTTTATGCTTGTTTCTGTAGTTCCCGTTCATTTACCAGATTTTCTATATCCAGAATTTTCTCAGTTTGTGTTTTTTTTTTTTTTATTACCACTATTTCAGTCTTCAAGTCTTGAACTGTTTTCTTCACGTGTTTGATTATTTGGGGGGGGTTCTTTGAGGGATTTATTAATTTCTAACATTTTTTGTTTGTCTTTTCATCCATTTCTTTAAGAGAGTTTTCCATTTCCTCTTTAAAGGTCTCCATCATTTTCATAAAGTTACATTTAAAGTCATTTGGTTCTGCTTCTTCTCGGTTAGGATGATCAAGTCTTCCTGTTGTGCGATTACTGGGATCTGGTGTTACCGTGTTGCTTTTTAGGTTGTTGGAGGAACTCTTGCATTGGTGACTACCCATCTCTTCCTTCAAAGGCTGGTAGTGTCTTGGTGTCTTGGTAGAATCCTTGCAGGGGCTGTATGAGTGCTTGGGAGTTTGTCTTTTTCTGCTCTGTACTGTCAAAGTCTGTCACAGAAAGCCTCTGAGGTCTCTATAATCTTGTTCTCTTGATCTTCTCCCTTTGTGCTCTCTCTTAATCCCATCAGTGTTGTAGCAAGAAGCTCTTGGTCCTCACAGTATTATAGCAAGCTCTAAGTTTTTAGGTGGGGTGTGGCTATTAGCCTAAAGGGTCCAGTGAATAGGGTTGGGTTTTGGGGGAGCCTACCCACAGGAAATTCTTTGATGACTGGCTAGAATAGTAAAGGGTGTTTGGGGAGGCTCCTGACATTTTGTCCCACTGTGGAGGTCTTAAAAAGTGTGGTGTTCTGCTGCTTGGCTGTTCACTCACCTCTTAAGTCCTCTCAGTATTGGAGCAAGTTGTGTTTTAGAGTTCCCCTGAGGTTGCAAGAGCTTAACTAAAGTTTTACATGTATAGATTATTCTTAATTTCATTGTCTTTGTTTTCTTATTTTTCTTTTAAAAATTGGATATTGACAAAAATAGTATATTAATTATGAACATTTTCCTACCACCTCAAATAAGTTAGTGCTGTATATAAATCTGTAAATGGAAGCTTAGAATGTCTTTGTAAACCGTGACTAAATTAGATCAAACACAGTCAAATTCTGTAGTCACTAAACTTTGTGGTTATGATAGTACATAAATGTGTATTTCAATGAGCTTCGAGACTAAATAGATAGAAACTTGGCTATGATACAACCAAGAGGAGTGCAAACGTATCTTCATAGCCATGTCTCCCAATGGTCAAAACTGCCCGTTGTGGCGAAATGTCCCTTAAGCTTCAGTTTAAGCAGCCATGAAGTTGCAATTAGATTTCTCTCACTATATCAAAAATTAAGATGCATGGGCAAGCAATTGATTGTCTATATGTACCCTGACAGAGAGTTAGCATCCCCCACAGAATACATCATTAGTTTTTTTTTTGATACCTTTCATTTGCCTCATCTTTTACATTGATATTTTTTTCTAAGCATTATTGTAGAGTAGAGCTTATAGGTTTTCAACTAAGGTTATATTTGTTTCAACAAATAATTGCAAAGATTTTGAGTTTTTCAGTGATAATGATCAGTTTTATAACAGTGGGAATTCAGACTCATTAATACTGTTTTGGTGGAGATAATTTCTTTTACATTTGCTTTCACAGAAATTGATTTGTTTTAGACTACATCACCACTGATCATAGTTTTATTAGTACATAAAATTTGAGTTGCACTTTGGAATAAATATCCCCAAAATTAAAGTTTGATTTAATTTTTTAATTATCAAATTATCTTAATTTAAAACTTTATCTTTTTAAAAAATGAACAAAAATTGCCTTTTTGTTAGCATTTTGAATGAATGTAATTGAATTATTCTTTGATCTCTTTTCTTCCCTCCAACTCTTCCCAGCTACTCTCTTTAAACCCCTCTCATACCCTGCCACCCTCAAGTTGATAACCTTTTTCTCTTTGGTTATATTTGGTACATAGGTATTTGTATGCACAGATATAAAAAATAACACACTGAATCTGTTGTTGTTCGTTGCGTATGATTTCAAGATTGAGCACTTTTTATTAGAGAAACAAGAAGATGTCTCTTCCATGGGAGAGATGAATTCTTCTTCCCCCAGCAGCCATTAGTTGCCCGTAGTTCTTTGTCTAGGGATTGAATCTCATGAAATTTTCCATTTTCCATGTTAACATGCCCATTGTTTATGCAGGCATTTCTAGAGGAGACCATTTCGTAACAGACTTCCTGGCATTCTGGTCTTTATAGTCTTTCTATCTCCTGAAATGTTCCCTGAGCTGTGGATGAAATGAACTGTGATTTAGACCATGTAAATGTATCTGTTAGGGCTGGGATTCTCATGAAGCATTGATTTCGATATTGTGTCCAGTTGTGGCTTGCTGAGAAGAGTTACTCAGTTTTATTTTATTATTGTTGTTGTGTAGTAGTAGTACTATCAGCAGGAGTCACAGTGGTAGTAGTAATAGTAGTGTATATGTGTGAAGTGCACTTGTTAGTATGTGTGTGTGCATGTATTAATTTCAGGATGTCTGTATACAGGGTGCAGTCGCATGTGGGTTCTAGTACACTTGAAAGTCCAAAGTCAACACCAGATCCCTTCCTCAGTTTTTCTCTATCTTTACTTTTGAGACAGGGACTCTCACTGAAACTCTAGCTCATTGATTATATTGGGGTGGTTGTCCAATATCTCCAACTTCTAGCATGGTAGTTGTAGAACATGCTGTCACCGCTGGCTTTTTTTATGTTTATGCTTATAATATAGGAAGATTCCCTTTGCAACAGAAAGAGACCACTACAGATAAAACAACCAAACAAAATGCATATTCTGGGGCCCAGTACCAATGAACACGTCTATAAAGCATTTCTGCAGCTAAGTCTGAGGGAACATTGAAAGAGGAGTTACAAAGATTGTAAGAGTCAGAGGACCAGGGAGTTTTGTGAGAGCGTGTACCCATGTAATGGCAAAATACATCCATAAAGCCTCACCAACATGACTGCCTGATGTGCTGAACAGGAATGATCCCAATAGACATACTAGAGTTCACAGGGAAAGTCCTGCTTTTTCTTAACCAACTTTCTTCATTCGTATTTTCCTTTCTTTTTTTATTACTTAAAAAAATACCAACCCAAATTCCCACTCCCTCCCTTCCTCCCAGTCCCCTCCCACTTCCTCCACCCACCCTTCCACCACACCCCCTCCAATGCTAAGAGAGGGCAATGTACCTTGCCCTGTGGAAAGTCCAAGGCCCTCCCTACTACATCTAGGTTGGGCAAGGTTTACATACAAAGAGAATAGGATCCCAAGAAGCCAGTTCATGCAGTAGAGACAAATCCCAGTGTCACTATCAGTGGCCTCTCAGTCTGCCCCAACTGTCAATCACATTCATAGGGACTAGTTTGTTTCCATGCTCATTCACTCCTAGTCCAGTTGGAGTTGTTGAGCTACCATTGTCTCAGGCAAACTGTCTCAGTGGATGAACCCTTCATGGTCTTGACTTCCTTGCTCATACTCTCACTCCTTCCACTCTTCAACTGGATCTTGGAAGCTCAGTCCAGTGCTCTGATGTGGTTCTCTGCCTCTGTTTCCATCTATTGCTGGATGAAGGTCCTATAGTGATATGTAAGATAATCATCAGTCTCACTACAGGGGGAATGCCAGTTCAGACACCCTCTCCTCTATTGCTTAGGGTCTTAGCTGAGGTCATTCTTGTGGATTCTTGGGTATTTTTCTAGAGCCATGTTTCTTGCTAACCCCATAATGACTCTCTCAATTAGGATATCTCTTTCCTTGCTTTCATTTCTGTCCTTCCTCCATCTCGACTATCCCATTCCCTCAAGTTCTCCTCAATCCTCCCTTTCTCCCCATCCTTTTATCCCTTCCCAAATTTTGTCTGACAATCTTGTCTTAACAAGATTTTGAGGATCTAAGATCATGTCCCTTTAGTATCACAATATCCATTTTACTGGCTGAACTTACCACCACTCCCCCAATTCTAACCATAAATTTTGCATCACTTCTCTTCTTGGTTTGCCACTTATTACTTGATATTCCTTTTCAGTTGCCCATTCTGTATCTATATGTGTCCATTTCATTGTTTCTCAGTTTTTCTGCTTTGTTAATTTTCTAGAAAAGAAACCTTTAACATTTACTCATTTATTAGTTAAATTCTTTTTGTTTACAACTTAATATTTTCTGGTCTTATTTAAAAGTACTATCTTATATTATTCATGTTGTGCAATATATTGGAACTATTTTCTATCCCTTGTTTCACTTTAACTGACAGATGCTGCTACATATTTAAAATTACGAAGATGCAGGTATTCCACTTGGGCATTAAGAAGGTCAAATAATCAAGGCTGACTAGAGTCATTTAAAAAAATACCTGAAAACTTTCAAGGTTCACAATTAGAACTCTGAAGCTAATTGCTATTTTTTTCATGCTTGGGAGCAAAAGCTCCTGAAACTCCATTTTTATACTTTAACAGCCAACATTTAGTACCTTGCCTTTACTGAATAATCTATTGATCACTTAGCAGTTGGGCATAGGCATAACCCAAGTATGTTGTCTGTTGTTTACAAAAATCAAGACAAAAAAGCATATGCACACGTTTGGGTTACCAAGAATTCAGGTTTGTACCTACTCTGGTTTAGTGTCCTTTTATTATGAAAATATTAAAAATAAGAATTTGTGAAGAAAAATTGATATACTATTTGGTCAAAGTAATGAAAAATATGTAATCTTTTCTTCAAAGTGCCTTTGGCAGGCTAAAAGTTTATAGAAAACCATTAGAGAAAGGCCAACTGATGAGTAGATCTATGATATAGTTTAACCGTTCATTTCCAGGGTGTCTTCCCCTGTGTAGTCGGAACACAGATATTGAAACTGGATAGTGAAATTCTTACCAGTTCTATAAGTAAGTAATGCTCAGCATAAAAAAATTATCATAGTATGGAAAGAAAAAGATAATGAATATTGAATGTACTTAACATGGTTATAGTAAAGGCAGAGAATGAGGCTTGGATTATTTCATAGGAAAGAGTGAAAATAACTTTAAAGATAAGTCACACCTAAATTAATTAGAGTTAAAAGTTGTTGACTGTTGGGATTGATTGTGAGAGATGAATTGTTGGGTAATTCTACCAGTGTACGAGTGTGGCAAAGTCTGTGTACACTAGCTAAGATGGTAGACTCTACCACACATCTAGGCTTCTTGGTAGGACAGAGTTTATTGCCCCTATACTGAAAACCTGTAAACATGTTATTCTACCAATGATTGTAGGCATTAAAAGCAAGTATTTGTGCATCTGAGCATATGTAAATGCACAAAACTACAGTAAAAGAGGGTATAAAATATTTTAAAAAATTACATATCTTGCTATGGTGTTCACCTTAAATAGGACTTATAAAACAGGAGGTGATTTTGTTTGAGTCATAAGTAAGTGGAGACTGAGGGTGTGTGAAACCCAAGTTACCCTAGCACATTATTCTAGATTTCATAAGGGGATGAACTCAGCTGGGCTGAACCTACTTTAGAAGATATTTTTGTTTTTGTTTTTGATTTTTTTTGTTTGTTTTTTCCAAGACAGGGTTCTCAGTGTAACTTTGGAGCCTATCCTAGAACTCACTCTGTAGATCAGACTGGTCTCAAACTCACAGAAATCTACCTGCCTTTGCCTCCTGAGTGCTGGGATTAAAGGCACATGCCACTCACTATTGCCCAGAAGAAGACCTTTCCCTACCATTAAATTTACCTTGGCTTACTGTAAAGTTTTCACTTTCTGAGCTTTTATACTTTTAAATTTTTTTATTTTTTTAACAATTGTATTTTGAAACATGACATCAAATGAGTATAAAAACCATTTACATGTCTTTATTCTATAGGTTTTTCTATAAAAACAATGTATGTACGTTTTACTTAAAACTCAGATATATTTTCTAACTCTGTGATTACAGTCTTTTGTGTAGATGCTGGGCCATCCAAACTCAGGCCCTCATATTTGTGGAACTAACATATTAGCAACCGAACCTTGTCAATCATTTCATCTCACAAAATTATTAGTGCAGTAACTGTGTATATTATATATGTGTATGATTGACAGCATAGTAGGTTTGTTTATAGAGACATGTATAATGCATTACATGGCAATGTTGACATTGATATGGAATTCCTTGGGGATGAAAATGCTTTAGGTCTATTAAATCTTGTGAGATCACTGACATGTATGTGCTTCATCTGTAACAGCAGCTTGACTTTTGATTACATCCTAAGGGCAAACTTTGGCTTTGAATTTGTCTGTGGTTTCTCTTTTCTTATAGAACTGAATTCATTCTGTTTGCACTGACAGTCTCCAGGCTTGGGCACATTTTCTTCCATGAATTCTCTTTTAAATTCAACCTCCTCTCTAGGACATAGTTTTCTCTCTCCCTTGGATGTTGTGTGCAATCTCATTCCTCATATATCCATCCATACTGCCTCAGCTTTGGTTAGTTAGGCTATTTCTCTGGAAGTCTCTCTCTCTCTCTCTCTCTCTCTCTCTCTCTCTCTCTCTCTCTCTCTCTCTCTCTCTCTCTCTCTCTGTGTGTGTGTGTGTGTTTGTGTGTGTGTCTGTCTTTCTGTATGTAAGTACATATGTACTTCCTTCCAGCCTTTAAGTGAGTTAAACAGTTGGCAGCAATAAATAAATAGAGATTTGTAGCCCTACAGTGAGAAAGTCTGTATCCTGTGACTTATCCACCTAGGCAATCATACCTGCTGGCACAGTGACTCAGAGCAGTTATCTTTACTTGAAGAATGTGGTTCATAGACCTCAATGTAGTTCTTGTCTACAACTCAGTGTCCTGCTTGTTCACAATCCTTCTCCTCACACTTTTGTTTTGAAACGGCATTGGGCCTGAAGGTCTCTCAGAGCCGCTATCTAGTCATAAAGGCAGAGAAAAGAATATGAATAAAGTCACCACAAAAAACTGCAGTTCAGGTAGAGTCCACATTTCTTTCCCCAAACAGGTTTTCTGCAGGGGCAATATCTGCCATCAGAGAAGGCGGCATCATGATGAGGTTCTGAGCAATGTGTGAAGCCCTCTCACCTGTGCCTCCTGAGAAAGGCAGCTGAGTTTTTCCAAGTTGATGCACAGTGCCCTTCATGCTCAAAGAAAAGAAAGGTCTAGAAGGCTCTGAACAAGTTCCTTAATTTCTCCCTGAAAGTATTTCACTGATACTATAGAATTATTCAACTGTGGCTTCATGAGAAGCAGATAGAGTATTATGCCCTGAGGAATTTCAGCTTCAATCATTGAATATGATAGACTTGGGTGGAGTTTTTGTTGTTGTTGTTCCTTTTGCTATTTGTTTGCTTGTTTTGTTTTTGGAAAAATTATTCTTCTCTCCATAATATTCAATACACTTTTAGAAGTCTTCTATTTTCTCTATTCAGTTTCAATTTTGTTGATTGCCTTGGCGGGCTACTTAGTCTAGGGTTAGTAGCCCGCCTGGCAGTTCAGTTATTCCAGGGTCACGGAGAGGCACTACCTGGAAGATATGGGCTAGGAGACAGGAAGAAGGCCATGCAAAGTTTGTCAGAGCCTCCCTTTATTAGAGATGGGGGACAACTTATATAGAGTAAAGAGTTGGGGGATGGGCACAGGGGTCTGGGCTCTTGCCGCGTGGTTCACGTTGGTCACGTGGTTCTCGTTGATCACGTAGCCAGGTTACCTTCGGTCAGGTCACTGTAGGCCAAGAAGTCGCAACTAGGAGATGACACACCTAGTTCTCTAGAGAGTTTGGAATGTGGGGTGGGTTCCGCTAACAGATAGCTCTCATTAACAGCCAATTTGGGTGTGGGGTAGGCTTTGTTAATAGAACGATTCCTAACACAATTGTGGGTGTGGGGTTCTCTGCAGACTCCCCAGGGTGATGGTTCCTGTAATGATTTTAGGAGGAAATTGGCTCCTGACACAATTTAGTAGACCTCTCCCTCTCTATGTAAAGATTTTTGTTCAGCCTGATATTTACTATATAGTACTTATGGGACTTCAGTGATCTCTTATTGACATTCTCCTATGATTTACTGTATGAATATGTTGGAGATGGAGCTGATAGAGCTGACATCAACCCCAATCCAGACACCTTTTCAGAGAGGCAGGCTGAGACATGATCAGCTATGTCAGTTACAGGTAAGGTCACATCCTTGTCTCCAGAAGAGAGGTCTTGCTTAATTCATGAGAGGTACTGTTTGTGTTTGAAATCCTTGAATTCTGTACTGTAGCAGTTGTTTCTTCATCTTTTTATAACTCATATTCCCCTTCCAGGGCAGGGTCCTTATTTATTATTCATGAATAGGTTTACAGTTCTGAGAATATCATGAAATTGTATGCCAAAATTTATGTTTATGAGAATATTTATTTTATTGAGTACATAATTTTAATCGGGGTGTTAAAAATACTGTGATTTTAAAAAAAAATAAAAAACCTTTACTCAAGAAAAGACAACATCTACAATTATTTGACTCAAAAGCTTCCTTCTTGAATTAAAAGGAAAAAAATGTGATGAGTCAAAAATCCAGATCTAGGGGCTTCTGGACTTACGTTTATGCTTTGGTGGCTGCATCGTCACTGCTTGTCAGTCTGGCCTGAGCGTGAGCGCAGCCAAGATCTTCAGATCACAGTCATATTAGGGACAATGGAAAAGGAATTCCTAAACACCAGTGGCAAAGAAGATGAATAAATAGCCAGGGCATTTAACTAGATGACCTTGCTCAGAAGGTGTGTGTCTTTCCCACCAGGATGCATTCTCTATGGAAATTTTCTCCTGCCATCTTTCTGCCAATCAAGAATGTACGCTGTGGTGTATAAAATGGAAGCTCATTTTGAGAGTTCAGTCAGCGGCTCTTCTCCTCTCCAGGTGTCTGCTGTCTCGGGCTGAATCTTCCCAATGATTGACGTTGGGAGGGAGTTGCTTGCTTCTGAGCTGTCTTTCAGATCCACTTTCCTCTTGAAACTGGTCTTGAGTTTCTTTCAACTCACCATAATGCAATTCTTTTGATTTTACTCCCAGCTAATTCTTCAAGTCTGAAAAGACACTTTCAGGCAGAAATGTAGGTATTCCTTTATATTTGAACTTTCTTTTCAGCTGGGAGACTTGTTTGCAAGATTCATTGCAGCAATAATGGTTCTTGCCACCAACAGGAAAGTGATCATTATGTCTCACAAAGGCTGGCTATCCATTCCTCACAGCTGCTAAGTCTTGAGTCTTGGGGAAATGCCATTTCTGTAAGCACCTCCTTCCCATATGACTGAAGAAATATAGAAAGCAAAGGTATCTGATGACATTCGCTTGGTTACATGGCTCCCTTTCTGCACACCTATGAGTGCCAATTTCTGAAATTTTGTGTGATTTCCATGTGTCATGGCCAACTCACTTTAGTAAAATATCATTTGTTTATTTGTTCAATTATCTTTACATAGTCATATATATTCCAGACCTGTGCGGGTTACAGTCACACAGCATTAAGATACCTTCTCATTCTTTCTATCAGTTTGCCATAGGTAGTGAAGCACAAACTACAAAGGCAAGAATGAAATGGCTAAAAAAAGAGAGAGAAAGAGAGATCTCATCTTCTGAGAGAGGACTTTGGGGATATAAGGAGACAGAAAAGGAAGAGGTCTTTTCTGTAGAAAGCAGAGAGGATGAATGTCAGAAACTAGAGCTATAATTGAAGACAGAGCCTTCTCTGTGTGTAGGTGATATGTGTAGTAGGCCTGTCTACACAGTCACCCTAGACACCACCTGTTGCTCCCAAAGAGCAAGCTAACCTTTAAGATGGAGAGATAAGAGTACATCATTAATACTAGCAGATTCCCTTAGACAATTTGAATGACATTTTGTAATATGCATCATTCATACATAGCAACAAAGTAGTGCAGAATTATCTATTCCCCAATGGCTTAAGCATCAAAAATTTAATGCATCTGCTGTGTTCTTATCATCTTCTATTTACTCCTGCAGGGAAAATGATGAATACTTTCAATTTGATAACTACAAAAGAGAATTATTATAGTAAATGTAAAAGTGAAGTCAATATTAAACTAAAGGCTTAACCTTAATGATTATTAAAATAAAGTCAATTGTTCTAATTAAATCTGGATTCATTAATTTAAACACACATGTACACACATGGATACACACACACACACACACACACACACACACACACACACACACACACACTTTTTCAGAGCCAGATGAAGCCCAGGCAACTCTGTAAAACTAAAACACATCAAACACATTCAACCTTTACTTGATTTAATTACTCAATAAGTGTTTCTCCCTCACCCTGCATTTTTTTTACTTGTTGCTAAACCCTAAATTTAGCTATATGATGAGGCAGTATGATCAAAGAATAATGTCAAGATTTAAGAGGAATAGTGTCTTCAGGGAATAAAATATAAATGTGTTCACACCAAATGTATTCACCATGCTGGGAAATAGCTAATTTGCATTGGAGAAAATTTAAAATTCTTCAAAAAAAGGTACCCTTTGCATTCTGATTCTTAGGGACCAAGAATGACTTCGTAAGGAATAATCCACAATGTCAGGGCGTCCTAGACAAGAAAGCATGATGAACATTGTTTCATTGTGTATGTGGATAGACAAGACATATTGGTCATGTTGATAGAGGATATTCTAGTCAACTTTAAATTTTCAACTTGACATTGCCTAGAGTCATGTGAGAAGGAAATCTCAATTGAGGAACTCCCAAATCTCATTGGTCTGCAGCTGTGTATGTAGAGCTGTAGGAGATTGGTTTGGTTATTATTTAATATAGGAGGGTCCAGTCTACTCTGGGTAGTACCATTCCTAAGCAGGTGGGCCTAGGCTATATAAGAATTCTAGGTAAGCATGAGCCTTCAAAAGAACCAATAATTAGTGTTCCTTTACTGTTTTTAGTTTCAACCCTAACTTCCCTCAAAGATAGAATGTGACCTGGATGAAAAACCAAATAGGACCTTTTCTCCCCTCAGTAATTTTGGTAAGATTGTTTTATCAAGTAACAAAATGGAAATAGTTATACAAAATAGGAAAAAGAAAATGGAGAGCAGGCTCCAACTGGGGATAAGGAAAGTCAATACAGAGAAAGAGAAATAAAAGATGTATAACACCAAGGATATTTGATAACATACCAAGGAATCATTTTTTTATAGTTGCTGAAAATTGTACATGATACACACACACACACACAAACATGTAGTTGGACAGACAGATAGTTAAAATGAAGTTAAGTCAGTTTTACTGACAATACTCCATAAAAATCCACGGAGAAACAAAAATCTCAGTACCAGGCATGAGAAACCTTTTTTTTTTTTAAATGTTGGTGATTGTAGTCCATGTGACTCCCTAAACAATAAAGATTACAATGTAGGTTTTGGTTTCTTCTGAGAGGTTTAAAATGGTCTCCTACTGCTGAAGACATCACACACTTAGAAAACAGGACTCAGATGATGTAATGTGGATCTATCTGACTTGAAAGCATCTTTCCAATGCAAGCTGTCAAATGAGGGAAGCAATCAAGCAGCCTTTCCCAGCTGCAACACCTATGGACCACAGTAATTATCAGCATGGCAGGGTATACATACAGGTACAGCAAGTGTTACCCACAAGTCAAAGGAAACCAACAGCTATTTAATTGGACTTAAGGCCTACTCAAATGAAGGGATATCATGCCTGGTACTGAAAACCTAGCTAGTTTCTTGGGGCTAGTGGGATCATGGACAGTCGGGGACCATGCTTCAACAAGTGCCACTTGCCAGAGTAGGGCCATGAGGATTAGAAGACTTAGTGAGTGAAAACAATAAAACAGAAACTGGGATAGTACCAGGCAGAGTTCCAGTGAATACTGCAATCTACCTGTCTTTATGTTTCATATACTTTCATACCCCAACACAACAGGGGAAGACAAAAAACTGCTTTAACATGGTACAAAGGATATCTAGAACAGTTACTTGCTTCAACACATTGAGCAATCAAGCCATTAATGCATGAGAAAAGCATTTTGTTGTCTAGGCAGTGAATCTACCCTTGAGCAAATATCCTGAAGACAACCACTCCCTATGTCAAACCTCTTAACTCAAAAAAAGGAGCCGAATTATACTTGAATTTCCTGACCATTGGTTAGTAGGAAGTGGATCTACCTATATGAGTCGTCTTAATGACAACATCACCAAGGAACCACACCCTAGGTCAGGGTGTGTAGACACACTTGTCAACAACTGTGAATAAGCTAAAGTTCTCTGACCTTCAGACAAGGTAGAAATAAGCTCGCATTTTTGGACCTCCACAATAGACCATAGAAAATAATCTATCACCACTTTGCTAGATCATACTTCTGGGTTACATAAAAAAATGCATTCAAAATAATTTTATTTATTTATTTATTTATTTATTTATTTATTTATTTATAAGATTTCTGCCTCCTCCCCGCCACTTCCTCCCATTTCCCTCTCCTTCCTGAATCAAGTCCCCCTCCTTCATCAGCCCAAAGAGCAATCAGGGTTCCCTGCCCTGTGGGAAGTCCAAGGACCATCCACCTCCTTCCAGGTCTAGTAAGGTGAGCATCCAAACAGCCTAGGCTCCCACAAAGCCAGTACGTGCAGTGCAGTAGGATTAAAACCCAGTGCCATTGTTCTCAGTAGTCCTCATTGTCTGCTATGTTCAGAGAGTCTGGTTTTATCCCCTGCTTTTTCAGACCCAGGCCAGCTGGCCTTGGTGAGTTCCCGATAGAACATCCCCATTGTCTCATTGTGTATGGGTGCACCCCTCGCGGTCCTGAGTTCCTTGCTCGTGTTCTCCTTCTGCTCCTGATTTGGACCTTGGGATTTCAGTCCGGTGCTCCAATGTGGGTCTCTGTCTCTGTCTCCTTTCATTTTTTATACCCACAGATCACCTCTGCTTCTACCCCAATTGAAGAAAAGTCTCTTTACAATAAATGGACCACAACCGGATGCCACAGAGAGATCAATAGATCGTGGGCAGCTCTGACTCAATAGATGTATATCAAACCTCCTGCATCTATGACTCTGGGAGAAAGATTCTATGAGCTAGAGTACTACGAAGTCATTGTAAAACAGGCCCTCCTAGAAATGACTATATCAACAAGACCACAACAATGGCAAGATCAATACAGATGCTGGTGTGGAAGGGAGACATTTTTGTGGGAAAACTGATGATTGAATGATTGCGTGGAAAAGGAGAAATAATCTCTCTCAGAAATAAGCCTCTTTGTTGTTTGTCATAAACATCTAATCAGCCTTGAAGCAAACTGTACATAAACAACAACAAAAATACTCAGCAAATTTTATATACATAAATTTATGCATACAAACATGTGACCACACATTATGTGATAATGATGATGATGGAGCCATCAATTTGAAATTCGAGGACATTGAAAGGGTTTGAGGAAGGTTGGCTCTGAGGGGCTGGAGGAAGAATGCAGAAGGGGAAAACAATGTAATTCTGTTTCAGTTATGAAACTAGAACAGAAAGGCAGGAGTTAAAAGAGCTGTGTTGATGCTGAAAGGCCAATAATTGTTTTTATGCACACTACATCTTTTTGTATGTTGCTATCTTAGTAAATGCTTGAATGTCACTGTCATATTGAAATGTCATATATTGGTAAATACTATGGTAACATCATGAAATTTGACACCATGATGATATTATGAAATCTGAATTATGAGAAATGCCTTCTCAATCTTTGTCTGTTTTTTTCCTTTTTGATCTTAAGCAGACAAACCCTTTATCACTAGATTTCTTTGTTAAAATTTAATGATTTTGTTGGGATATGGGTCACTTGGCTTTGCAAACTGACAGGATTCCAAATCAGAGTAGGCATTTCTAGTTACACAGTCTACAATGGATTGGTTGCTGAAAAATCCGCCAGCACACATAGAATCACACACAAATGATTTAAAGGAAACTCGTTCATAAAGGGACTAAAATACAGCACAGTTGCTGATTTGAAAATCTGCAAAATCAAGATATTATTGATGAATAAGAATAGGTAGAAAGGGTCACTATTATCTCAGCCTAACCAATCTGAATATAAAGGAACAAATAGATCTTGGAAATTGACCTACATTTGTGATAATTCCGATTAATTCTTAATTTAGTTTTCCGATGAAGATTGCTTGCCTACATGTATGTTGGTATTTGCTCTAAGTTGGGTTCCAGTGCTCAGCAGACTCCTAGAATTTGAAGTACACAGGAAGATAACTGTATAATAGTAACACAGTAAGACATATATAATACCTTCAGCATTAGATTGAGGCAGAAGAAATATGGATTGATTGATGCTGGCTTAATTCATTTTCTCTGCCTTTAAACAACACTTGTGCTTCTGAGAGTGCCAGATTAAACTGCCCCTGAGTTATCGGCAAAACATCTCTGGATTATACACCTTCCACATTAATTGACTGTTATATCCCTATACCTCCTTAAAGTTATCAGACTCCTATATTATTAGTAAAATGGAATGTAACAAGTAGGCAACTTAGAGCCAAGAACAATGACAAACATCTGCAAAAATAACATATCATGCTGAAAACATTATTTTGTATATTAAATCAATAAAAATCTTTAAACATAAAAACCATATTAAACAATTTACTTATGTATGTTTCATTTAATTTCAGATCATATAAAATTGGGGTACTAAATAAACTCTACATCTTTAAATATGTTTTTACAGTCAGGCATGTATGCATCTATTTATGCTGGCAATTTATCCAATCCCATGTTCAATATTGTGCTAGTGATCCTACTGCACGTACTGGCTTTGTAGGAGCCTAGGCAGTTTGGATGCTCACCTTACTAGAACTAGATGGAAGTGGGGGTTCCTTGAACTTTCCACAGGGCAGGGAACCCTGATTGCTCTTCGGGCTGAGTAGGGAGGGGGATTTGATTGGGGGAGGGGGAGGGAAATGGGAGGCGGTGGTGGGGAAGAGACAGAAATCTTTAATAAATAAATAAATTAAAAAAAATATTGTCCTAGTGAGTAGATACAGAACTTTTTCATAATGATCTCATCTTTCTCTAAGGGAGCTGTTTCGTTCAACAGTATCTTTATCTATGAAAATGACATTACAAACTTTCTTAGTCTCAGCATTTTAAACTCACATCAACAGGTTTAAAAGCTTTTACCGTAACTAGCTCTGTAGAACACAAAAAAAAAAAAACAAAAACAAAAACAAACAAAAGCTTTTACCGTGAAATCATGGCTCCCCATAGTAGTGAGGTGTCTGGTTGTTATGAACAAAAATAAACCATATGACAAGAAGCAACTTAAGGAAGAGTTTGAGGGGAAGTCCCTCATGGCACAGAGTATGCATCATGAGAAAGAATATTAGTCAGATCACATCTATAGTCAGGAAGGAGAAAGCAATGCCACAGTTAAGGTGAATCTTATTTCCTCTAATAAGTAATCTAAATAAGACTCATTCAGATACTGGTCACTTCAGAGAAGAGTCTCTTCAGTGTCTGCTACATCTTATCAAGTTAGCAGTTAGTGTTAGCCATCACAACTCTCCCCTTGTCAGTTTGACACTTAAGAGCATAAAGCATGATTTAAACAAACTTTATTCTAGAAACTAACAAATAGAAAACCTTATGCATTGAAGTAAATCAGATCCAAAGCCTACACATCTCAGTGAACTTCTATAAAGTTAATAACCATTTTGAAATTGTGGAACTTTCCATTGAATTTTTCACTTACACCAATAAATATATTTTTTATCTACTTACTTATTACCCCAAAATGAAAAGTCTATGCCTGAGTTAAAATTTTACTCTTAAGACATATCTGACCATCTCGGGTCCCTCTAGGTTCACAGCCATCTCACATTACAAAACGTATCCAGTCTGATTTCAGATATCTTCATAGCCATAACAGTTCCAGTACTACTCAAATGTTTGAACTCTCTTTTGCATTTCAATCTCTGAACTATGAACTCCTATAAAATTAAAAAGAAGTTACAACTCCCAAGACATAATGTCTATATGACGAGGCTTATCATCTTAAGGATTCCACTCCTCATGCCAATGTATATATTGGTTACTTGTCTTATTACTGTAACAAAGTATCTGTCAAGAATTATTTAAGAAGAGTTTCTTTGGCTTAGAATTTGAAACGAAGTCCATCGTGGAGGAGAATATGTGCAGTGGGAACACAGACTGCTGGTCACATCCCATCCAGTCAGGAAGCAGAGAGAGACCTATGAATGCCTATGAGCATCCTTTTACTTTTATTCAATCCAGGAGCCCAGACCAGAATGGTGTTTCCCACAAATAATGTAGGTCTTCTCGCCTTGGTTAACATAATCTGGATAACATGTCATAGGCATACACAAGACCTTGTAAACTTCTTGATTATAGTTGTGGACAATCTAACAATCCTAAATTGTAACTATTTCATGAAATACGCATGGTGCCAATGGCATGGGTGAAAATCAGAATAACTGCACCATCCAATACAGCTACTATAATCTCTTTGTTCTCACACATTGCAGCTGGAAAAGATTCTTTACTGTGAAGGACTCACATGATTGGACTGGACACTTAGAACTTGCCATAATAATGCTATCTTAGGGTCAGTATCCTTTATCAAATCAAACAAGTGATTTTGTGCTATGAAATGCAACACATTTTTAGGTTTTGTTACTTATCCACTGTAGTCTAGATGAGATGTATATGATTTTAGTGGTTATGTGAAAATAATTGGATATATTTGCCTGCAGTCTAACCTTAGCCATCAAATCCAGGCTGAGAAGCAAAGACAGAAATTAACGTGATTAGGATAGTGAGTGGATAGTCACCATTAAGGTCTTTAATTAAGTCTTACATCTCCAAAGCATATTAAATATTATTTGCATCTTCAGCAAAGAGTTTTCTTGCATGGAAATGAGTAATTTGTTTAAAACATATCTAGAGAGCAAATTGCTGGCTTGAGATAAGGTACAGTTCTTTCTGTCTTTCACTTTAATTACATGGGCAAAGATGATACTAGAATGCTATGTTTCTCCTTGCATTAAACATCTATTAATGAAAGAAGGACGCTATTGTAAAATAAAAAATTCTGACAATATTAAAGGAAAAAATAGGGAGTTTGGGTTAAGGTATAGGTGTATGTAAGGGTATATGAACAGGTTTCTGGTTACTCAGGAAATAGGGCTAATAATCGACAAATGGTATCTTATGAAACTAAAAGTATGTACAACAAGAAATCAGACAATAGACTGAATATGCCAATAGGATATAAGAAAATCTTTTCCAGGTACAGATTTGGTAGTATATTGATATCTGGTTTATACAAGTAACTAAAACTAACATTAAGAAAGGAAACATATTAGTTTAAAAACTGAGCTGCCCAGTCTTAATATGAGGGTTATTGCCTAGTCTTATTGTATCTTGCTATGCTGTATTTGGTAGATGTTGCTGGAAGGCCTGCTCTTTTCTGAAGGGTAACTGAGGAGGAGTGGATCTGGGGGAGATAGGAGTGTGTGTGTGTGTGTGTGTGTGTGTGTGTGTGTGTGTGTGTGTGCGTGTGTGTGAGGAAGGTGCTGGTAGGAGTGGAGGGAGAGGAGATGGCAGTCAAGATATATTGAATAGAATTAAAAAAAAACGAACTGGGCTACAAAACAGAAAATATAGCTCTCAAAGAATGAGGAATAATAAACATTTGTAAAAGTGTTTGTCATACTTAGACACTAGGAAAATATAGATTAAATCTACTTTGAGATTTCTTGTCACCCTAGTTAGAATGACGGTCATGAAAGAAACAAGTTATATCAAAAGTTGGTGAGGAAATGGGAATGGGAAACCTTTACAGAGTGTTAGGAAGACTAGAAACTGGTCCAGTCACTTTGGAAATAAGTCTAGAACTTTCTCAACTCAAAACAGAGCTCCCTCATGATTCAGCTGTACCATTCCTGGGCATCTATCCAAAGGATTCTGTAAGCTACCACAAAGATATTTGCTCATCTGTCTTCATTAGAGCTCTAATATCTAAGTAAAGGAACCAGCATAGATAACCACCAACTGATGAATTTATAATAAAAAATACAGTACATAAACAAGAATATTCTATTTAGCTGCAAAGAAAAATGAAATTACAAAATTTCCAGTAATATGGATAGAATTAAAAAGTATAGAGTTAGCTTACCTTGGTCTACAAAGAGAAGAGGCATGTTTTCTCACATATGTAGATAAAAGCTTTGAATATTTAGATCTATGCTTATCTTAGAATTCCTGTAGAGGCAATGAAAATAGAAAGAGACCATGTAGGTATACAACATATGAGAATGTAGGGGTGTGGGTGAGATCATGAGGGTGACAAAGTTTAAACAGGTAAAAAGTAAGAGGGTAAGACAATGTTTCTAATGCTGTAACCTTCATGTTGAGGTGACCCCAAACCATAAAATTATTTTGTTGCTACTCATAACTGTAATTTTGCTACTGTTATAACTTGTAAGTATCTGAAATGAAGAATATATCATATGTGATATGAAAAGGGGTCACCACCCACAGATTTAGAACCACTTGAATAAGGAAAAGGACTGATAAAAGAAGGATATAGAAAAAATTAATGATGTTTGAAGGATTAAATGCCACATGGACCTATATGTATGTATTTGAAGAGATTGCGTGGAGAAATGTACCTTACATATATGGATAATACAAGTCACAGGACAAGGGGCAATCATATGAGTTGTTGGTCAGGAAGACCTCGTATTCCCCACATAACACATACTACACAGACCATTTTCATTGTTCTTGAACTAGATGTAAAACTTTACCACTAAGACCTTAGTTGTAGGACATAGAGAAATCCATCTGAAATTGATCTGATTGAAACTCCTTGGTGGCTAATTTTTATCATTCCAGAAAATACTATGCTGGTAGATTGGGGACAAGAGTTATCAAAGAGCTTATCTAGCCATGGACCTTGTGTGCTGTAATAAATCCTGCAAGGAATATGTGCCCACTGGTATGAGAGTAGCATAACTCTAATGGAAGTTATCGATTTGTTTCTGGTTGAAATTGAGACCTGCTCCTCAGGAAATAACTTAATCCGTGTCCTGTAAACCTAAAAGCCCATGCGTAGGGAAATCATGCACATGTGAACTTACTACTGTTTGCTGAAAAGGTATGCTATTTACCCTAGATAAGAGTCACTCTCCATGTTGGTCACAGAACCTTATTCATGCAATTCATGGTAGTGCATGCCAAAATTCATGGTGAATCAAGATGCTCAGAATAATTGTGCCTAATCCTAAACACGACATCTGTATCAGCCTCTCCAAGGTTCAGGGGACACCATGGAAAGGGTAAAAACACTATTAAAAACAGCTGATGAGGAGGAGCTGAATATGACATGGCTGTTGTAACTTACAGCAGCTCTGATTGACTGTACAAGTATGGACCTGTCAATATTCAGTCATGTATGAGGGGAATAGGTAGTGACTCATGGGTCCACACCTCTCCCTGGAAAATCATGTGTTAGCAGCTGGTAAGTCCCTCATAGTTCCATACCCATGCCCATGCCAAATAACCTGTTAAACTGAAGAGATCACAAAATGAAACAAAACAAGACATGAACATGGGAAGTGGATGGTAGAGATAATACCAATTGATGAGGGTGATGAGGGGGTAAGACAGAGTAGGGTGAGTGGGATAAGAATGTATTATATAAATTATGGAGATAGAGATAGAGACCCACACTGGAACACTGGATAGAGCTCCCAAGGTCCCAAGGAGGAGCAGAAGGAGGGAGAACATGAGCAAAGAAGTCGGGACCACGAGGGGTGCACCCACCCACTGAGACAGTAGAGCTGATCTACTGGGAGCTCACCAAGGCCAGCTGGACTGTTACCAAAAAAAGCATGGGATAAAACTGGACTCTCTGAACATGACGAACAATGAGGGCTGATGAGACGCCAAGGACAATGGCACGCGGTTTTGATCCAACGCAATGTGCTGGCTTGGTGGGAGCCTAGCCAGTTTGGATGTTCACCTTCCTAGATATGGACGGAGGGGGGAGGACCTAGGACTTACCACAGGGCAGGGAACCCTGACTGCTCTTTGGACTGGAGAGGGAGGGGGAGAAAAGTGGGGGGAAGGGGAGAGGGGTGGGAGGAGGGGGAGAAGAGTGGGAGGAGGGGGAGGGAAATGGGAGGCTGGGAGGAGGTGGAAATTTGTTTTTTTTTCTTTCTTTTCTTTATTCTCCTTTTATCAATAAAATAAATAAATAAATAAATAAATAAATAAATTATGGTATCATGAAATAATAATCTAATTAGTTAACCTCCCTCAGTTATTGAAATTCTTTAAGCTTCAATATATATGCATACATGTATATATATGTATATATATGTGTGTGTGTGCTTGTGTATTTATACACATATGCACACACACACAATATATATATATATATATATATATATATATATATATATATATATATATATATCAAACATCTCAGAGACAAGGAGCTCTGGTATTCTTTCCACCAGGTAATATAAGAAGATTATAAACCAACAACTTCAATGGAAGTGCCCTAATTAATAGTCAGAAGAATGGAACCTAGGCCAGATCCAAGGTCCTTCTAGGAGATAAGATATTTTATACTGCCCAGAGAGTCATTAATAGATGATTATATTAACCAAACTCCTGGAGCTCAAAAATTACAGTCCAACAGGTGGCTTTCTGTCAAAGAACAAGTCATATAATCACTGAACCAAACAAATGGGTGTCTGGACTAGCTTATGCCCTGAAATAACAACACACAAATTGTATTCATTTAAACACTGCCTGGCCCATTAGCCCTAGCTTCTTACTGGCTAATTCTTACATATTGATTACCCATTTCTATTAATGTGTGTAGCACCTCAAGGTGCGCTTACTGGGAAGATTCTAGCCTATGTCCATCTTGGTCGGAGCTTCATCGCATCTGCTCCAGAGAGGAGAGGAAATGGCGTCTGTCTGAGGCGTCTTATCTCACTTCCTCTTCCTTCCAGCATTCTGTTCTGTTTACTCCACCCAACTATGTTCTAACCTATCAGAGCCAAGGCAGTTTCTTTATTTAACCAATGACCTTCCTCCATCATTTCCCCTTTTTCTGTTTGAACAAAAAGGAAGGAAGGCTTTAACTTTAACATAGCAAAATTACATATAACAAAAGTTATCAAGTAAGAATTATAATAATATTTATATCTACTTTATCTTTTATCATAACAAAGGAAAACTATAACTATAACTAACCATTCTTCAATTCCAAAGACTTCAGAAGGATATAATATTACCTAAATAAACAAGTAGAAAACTTCCAAAACTCTAGAAGTGACAGAGACATCTGACTGCCTGGACAGTTACCCAAAGTTCTTTTGTATCACTGGGGCATCCATCTTCGGCCTTCAGGCCCATAGTATCCAGAGACATTTCCATGAAGCAGGAAATTTCAAAGGCAGTTCAGTCACTATCTGCTGTGTCCTGCAGAATGTCTCACAGACTCTTTCATGAATCAGGAACCCTGAAAGATCATCTCACCTTTAGGCAAGTTCGGCAGTCCTCTCTCTGCGGGTTCTCTGTGTCCAGTTTATGCAATAGTCCAGGCAAAAGCAGTTTCTTGCCCAAAAGGCTATCAAACTCCATAACGAGCCTCTTTGATGCCCATCTTCTTCTTGAAGTAGATTGGTGCTGCCAGGAGCAGACGTGTCTCATTGTCATGAAAAACCCTAAGTTATTAAAACATTAAATAGCATATTCTGTAGTCTTTGAAAGGTATGAAGAATGTCTATCTAAAATATATCTTTGTATATCTAGAAAATCTAACATGACTACAAACTTGACTATTATAGATAACTATTCATTAACTTAAATACATGACATTTTTATATGAGCTACACAATCACAATACCTTAATCAATATCAGAAATACATATACATATAACAAAATTGACCTTAAATCTCTATCAATAAAGCAAAATCTATACTAATGCAAATTATTCATATCTATATCATATCCTCCTTTAAATGTAAAAGAACATTTATAAACAATATTTGGGAATATGGGCGCAGTTTTTTCTCTCCAAACTGTTTCCTGCTGTATGGGGGTGCTGTTATTCAGGTCTTTCACGGTATAACCTGTCTGTTAGGTTCATTTCAGTTGGCAGTTGAGCAAAGTAATTTTTTGAAGGTGTTCACAGCAACCTTTCAGGAGGGTATGGTCTATCATATCATATTGGGATGGAAGCAATCCACAGGGTGTCATCGTCTGTGAAAACAAAACAAGAATCTCTTTTCCAAAGTATCATATCCTTACATCCAAATTCTGAAGTCAAGGTATTTTCAAAATATCTATGTTGGATTAGTTCAGCAGCATTTATAAACAAATGTCTTTTAGCAGCTGTTGCTCCTTCCTCAGCATTCAAACAGAACATAATAACATACAGTATCAAGATCCTCTGTGTGTTTTCCATCTTTGTGCACTTTATTTTAACTCTATTTTATTTATTTTTACTTTTATTTATTGCTTTTTGAGACAGGTTCTCTGTATATCTTTGACCTGGAATGACTTGGTAGTCCAGGCTAAACTCGAACTTTCAGAGATCCTTCTGTCTCCGCCTCCCAGGCATTGGGATTAAAGGCCTGTGCTACCACACCTTGAAGTCACAGAGGTCAATCTCCCTCTGCCTCCCAAGTGTTAGGAATAAAGGTGTGTAGTACCACACCCAACTACTCTCTTTCTTCCTTTTTTTTGTTTGTTACTTTAAGAACTTTAACTTTTAGCCTGCATATCTTTTTAACACACTGTAAATCACTTAAAGTTTTTTTTTTTTTTTTTTTGGAATCTTTCTTTACTGTACATCTCTCTTTTTCTGACTACATGAATCTTTAGGGAGAGGGTTAAAGCCGTGGCTTTGACAGCTAGATCAGCCCATTCCTTAGCTTTCCGCCATTCCAACCTTGTGGCTCAGGTACAGGCCAGACCTGCGTTCAGTGCCACAAGTCTACAGTGTTTCAAGGTCCTTGCCAGCAAACAAGCTACAACACTCAAATGCTCTCTCTGTAGCTGACGTCCTGCCTCAAAGAGGAAGAGTTTGCCCTGGCAGGATGGCCCACAAAGCCAGCATTTAAAAACAGCACAACTTTTTTCCTGCTATGGCTGAAAACAAGCATTCAGTCAGCTTTTATCAACACCATTTAAGTGTTTCATGGCAGGACCTCTTAAGAGCTGCAGGGTTTTGCAGCTAAAGCTGAGTCAGGAAGCCTCTCTTAGATGAGAGTGCTTGCTTGCCTCTAGCAAGCAGAGCAGACCCAAGAAATTGCTGCTACCAATCTAGACTGTCTAGACCAGACAATGTCCTCATAGAAATAATATAAAGCCAATCTACAATGTTGACCAATGCCATGATCCATTTGTTCATTGTCCACTTTCACTCATTAGTCATATGCTCTGCTGTGTAATGAGCTCTACCTATCTTCTGTATCACAACTTCTCCAACTATCGAACATGATCCCTTGGAGTCTTACCTACATGTGACTCTCTGTCCCTTTGTCTATGCCTCTCTGTCTCTCAGTATATCTTTCTCTGTATGCCCCCCTCTCTCTCACACACACATGCACGCACGCATGCACACACACACTCACATGCATGCACACACACACATACCTGACCACACTAAAAGTTTTCTGAATGCAACATGCAAAAGACAATATCTGGGATGGTGAAATGGCTCAGGAGATACAATCATTTCCTGGGCAAGCCTGCCAGCCTAAATCCCATCCCCAGATCTCAGGGTGGAAGGAGAGAACTGACTCCTAAAAGTTAGCTTGCAGCCTCACAGTGTGCTGTGCATTCTCACATCCCTCACATCCATACACATAACTAACATACTCACATATACATTCAACAGTAAAAAATAAATAAATGATAAATACATTTTAAATTTGAATAAATTTAAAAGAAAAATACACGACCAAACCTCTAATGAACCTGGGGTGTTTCTGGCAGTGTTTGTCCCATGTGGCATTGCAAAACACCTCACATACACACTTATCCTTCGAGTCCTTCACAGCAGCAGTGCTAATGGATATGGCTTGAAGTGCCTTCACTCAGTCTGAAGACTAGTGTTTGGTATGTTTTGCAGTGAGATGACTCTGCATAAAGATTTTTCTGTTCCTATGACAATATAATGGTTTAACCACAAAATATGAATATTTTCCAACTGTCACTCTTCAGCATGTTACCAACAACTGTATTTTTAGATTTTATTCTGTTAGCTGTTTCATTTTAAAACTTGCCAGTTTTAAAATAGAAAAATAGAAAAATTGGTGGAAGCTAGGGCTGAAGAACTTCCAATAATTTCCAAAATGTTTGTAAGCACGTGTCTGTCATTTGGCAGTCAATATATATGCTAAGCAATTTTGCACTGATTTGACAATAGACTTAAACACTTGCATAACCTATATCCTGAAGTATTACATATTCATTCAAAACTCAATTCTTTATGTAAAAATGAACCTGTCTTTCTCAGTAGTATATAACTTTAATGTTGTCATTAATAAATGATAAAATTATGTCTATACAGGAGTTCATTTAAAATAATTTTGTGATTTATTAGAAATGAAGGATCAATATACTTATTTTATATGTTTATATAGCAGGTTTAGCATAAATATTTATCAGGTAAAAGGAGGTCATAGCTAGAAATCTGAGAATCCTGATCTTCACTACAGCTGCCTGGGTCTCTTTTGAATTCTTTCAGTGGATGTCACAATGACGAGAGATCCCAGAGGCACCCAGACTAATGATATCCTAACGATATAAAGATTACAAGGAAGAAAAGACGTATGTTTGACTTTAAACAATTGTTTTAATACTTTTGTTAGATTATCAGAAAATTACCAGTTTACATTTAGGAGAAGAGTAAGGTTCAATGTCAAGCTCATACAACCCTAGGTCTTAAGCATTGTTTATTCTTATTTAAAATTTCTGTATAAAAAAGAATATAGTCTGTAGTCAGGTTATCTTCAGATTAAATTTTATAGTTATTCTGTGATTCTTCACTCTTAGTGGGGGAAAGAAAGAAAGTTCCCAATGCACGCCTGGTCTAGAAAGTGTCCACACACAGAAAACTGTGTTGTTGGTCCTGCTGAATTGCAAACGGAACAATAAGATTGTGTTTAATCAGAAATAACTGTAGTCACTGCCCCTGAGCCAATGCCCTACAAGGGCAGTCTCTGTTCAGGGCCAAATATTTACCAGTCAGGATTGCCTTCATTTGTATAGCTGGAATTACACACATTATTGTCTCATTTCAATTAAATAAGGATTGCTCTGGTAGACCTCCATCCACTGAATTCATAAGTGACTTTCCTGTTAGGACATTGATTGCCGACTTCTCTACAGTATAGCTTGATCTCATTCTCATATAAAAGATGCCTCTTTTACCCTTGTCCTACACCATCCCAAACTCAGTGCGTAAGGAACTTGACCACACATGGGGGTGAAGGGCTTCTTTCCATTCTCATGTCCCATTATTTGCTCGACTTTCTATCATGCCTCAGTCCTGATAATAAGTGTGAAAAGTTATTTGGCAATATCCAACACTTATTCTTTGTGAAAATATTGAGAAATTATAAAAGCACTGGACTGAGCTCCCAATGTCCAAATGAGGAGTAAAAGGAGGGAGAACATGAGCAGGGAAGTCAGGACAGCGAGGGGTGTTCCCACCCACTGAGACAGTGAGCCTGATATAATGGGAGCTCACCAAGGCCAGCTGCACTGGGACTGATGGATCATGTAATCAAACCGGACTCTCTGAATGTGGCTGACAATGAGGGCTGACTGAGAAGCCAAGGCCAATGGCGCTGGGTTTTGATTCAACTGCATGTACTGGCTTTGTGGGAGCCTAGTCTGCTTGGATACTCACCTTCCTAGATCTGGATGGAGGGGGAGGACCTTGGACTTCCCACAGGGCAGGGAACCCTGACTGCTCTTTGGACTGGAAAGGGAGGGAGAGGGGAAAGGGGAGGGGAAGGACATGGGAATAGGGGAGGAGGTGGAAATTTTTAATAAAAAAAAAGAAAAAGAAATAAATGGTGAGAAAAGAGAGAAATTATTAAAGGAAGACTCTTTTTTACTTAAGCACTGCACAACAACCTGCAACCAATGAAGATAAGGAAATTAGATATGTTTCAACTAAATTCCTACAGTGAAAATGTAGCTCTCATCACTCTTATTCAACACTGCCCTGGAGCATGAGTACAGTAATATGAGAAAGGAAACAATAGGGATGTTGAGTGGGAAAGGGAAAATTAAGACAGGAAAAAGTAGACAAAAATGAGAGAGAGTGCCTGTAGTTAGTGCTGTGGATTCTTGACAGATGTTATACTCTTATTGAGGGAAGTTTTTCCCCAAAGAGGCCCTGCAGCTTATTTTAGCTTAATTGGAATAGTTACTGTAATTGTTGGAAGATATGAAATATGAGGCTTCTAATTTACAAGAACTTTTGATAGAACTAATAGGCAGAATAAGATGGCATCATTTTTGGAAAAAGAAAGCAAGGATTGTCATTTCAAAATCCTGCATTAGTTTAGTTTGTTCTTTAGCAGTTTCATACATTTACATAACATATGCTGACCCCATCTTCCTCCACCTTTTCCCCCTTTCCATTCCCTTCTTCCCTACAAGTCTTTCTCTCACATTCATACCTACATTTTATTTTGTGGCTCACTATGTTTATCTAGATTGTGTGTAGATAAGAGATTAGACACAGTTGTTAGATTATGATTGCCATGGCCTAGAGAATGGCATCCCCCAGTTCTTCACCCTACCATCTGGCTCTTATATATTTGCTACCCTCTCTTCTGCAATATTTCTTGAACCTTAGGCCAGAAGAATTTCTAAATGATTTATTTAGGAGTTATCCCTCAACTGTCACTTATTCTCAGCTTCTGCCTTTACCACTTTTTATGTAGCCATGGTCAGATGGTCTTTTAAGATTATCTTTAAAAGATAATATTTGTAAACTAAAATTAAAAATAAAACAACCAGACCAAAAAGAGTTTGTAGATAAAGTTGTTCTCCAAAGACACATGTTGAGTGGTACAACCCAAGTTCATGAAATGACCAATGTTCACCCATTCATGATTACCTGAACAATGCTAATTAAACTCATTGTATCACTGAAATAATAAACCAGCAAACAAGAAAACTCATGCAAACAATGAAAATGTTTTTCAGAAGAAAAAACTTGGGTTGCTGAGGTCATTTGTTCGTGTTCTTTTTTTCTGATTTGGCTTTGACTGGAAATTGATTTTTCTTTCTTTTTTCATTTTTATATTTAAGATAATAGATCATATTGTGTCATAATTCAAAGTCACTCTCCAAGAAACAAAAGAGAATTCTTTATCCATTTCATAGTATAGTTTGTTTCAAGTTTTCTTGGGAAACTGTAGATGGAAGTTTCTGTCCTGCCTGGTTCCACAGTCATTCAGTCCCAACGAAACACACAGAGGCTTATATTAATTATAAACTGTTTGGCTTAATAGCTCAGGCTTATTATTAACTAGCTCTTACAACTTAAATTAACCCATAATTATTTTCTATGTGTTGCCATGTGACGTGACACCTTTTCTCAGTGAGATATTCTCATCTTGCTTCCTCTGAGTCTGGCTTGTAGCAAGAAGGGTGGTGGGCTGCATCCCACCACCCGGGAGGGCTCCCAGACAGGCAGGCTGTGTTCCTGCCCAGCTCCACATGGCTAGCTTATGCCCCGAAATAATTACATGGAAACTGTATTCTTTTAAACACTTCTTGGCCCATTAGTTCTAGCCTCTTAATGGCTATTTCTCACAATCTTGCCTAACCCATATTTAGTAATCTGTGTAGCACCAGTCTTACCAGAAAAGATTCAGCATGTCTGACCTGGCAGCTGGCTGCATTGTGTCTGCCTCACTTCCCCTTTCTCCCAGCATTCTGTTCTGTTTACTCCACCTACCTAATTTTCTGTCCTATCAGGGCCAACGCAGTTTCTTTATTTAACCAATGACCTTTCTCCATCACTGGCTGGTGACTGGGTCTCTGCCTTCCTTTTTTCCAGAATTCTCTTAGTCTAATCACCCTGCCTATACTCCCCATCTGGTTAATGGCCAATCATCATTTTATTAATCTAATATGAGTGACAAATCTTTACAGTGTACAAGAACATTATCCTACATATTCTTTTGCTTTCCTGAATTTGGTGAACATTCCGATTCAACCTTTGAAACTCAGATGTTTTCTTCTCTGTAGATCATGAACAGAACCTATTACCACCTTATCTAGATACTCGTTTATATACTTTTAAAAGTATTATTTAAATTTATAATCAAAATGATGCTTTTGAGTAGTACAGAAATACTATGGTGAAGCCATTTTAAAAAATGGTACCCAATGCTGTGAAGAAAATGGATGGGGTACATGGTATGCATTGCTTAAATGTAATCTGTAAATGCAGCTATCTTCACTGAACGCTGATTAGAACACATGACATTGATTAGTTGATAATATGTTAAATCTTTGTGGCTTTCCATTTTCTCATGTGAGTGGTTTCTTCTATGGAAAGTGCAACTCACTGTTACCCCCATAGAGCATGTGCTTGAGATTCTATGTAGTGAGGAAACTTCTTTAGATAGAGTTTTCCTAAATTGCTAGATGAGAGAAATTCTTTTCTTACAAAATACATCCACTTTTTTAAAAGGCACACTCCTGAATAAAAACTGAAATGAGTGTATATGGGGAGTGGGCTATCACTTCACATTTAAACCTATTTAATAGATGCTATCAAATGAAGTGATGATTAATTACAATGTCAACCCACTCTCCTGTAATGAAGCTATACCACAGATTGTGGATGTCCAGAATGTTATCATCTTTTTCATTCTCACAGCAGCACTGTAGGGCTCAGAGGCAGATTCTGTGGTTAAGATCACTGTGTTGGGTTGGGTGGTAGCACACACCTTGAATCCTAGCCCTTGGGAGGCATATGCAAGTGGATCTTTGTGAGTTCAAGGCCAGCATCTTCTACAGGGGCAAGCTCCAGAACAACAACAACAAAAGAGATTTCTGTATTGACTGTTGATAGTCATTATGCATTTTAATTTATTGGTGTCCCTCTACAGTAACCTTTTTCTGAGATATTTCTATTTTTATCTATAATTTCTGTCCCAGTTGGTATGTCAAATGAAATGAAATGATGTATATAATAGTTTCTGAAGAACACAGGCAGATGTAACTTGCCAATTTATTTTCAAGATTACCTTATTTATAGAAAAATTAAGATAAATAAATAATACTTGCACAATTATTCCAATTATGCTATTTGTTTTCAAGTAGATTTCTTTTCTTAAGATGAGTTATCACAAATAACATTTACTTTGAAATACTATAACCTTCTTATCAACCTTACAAATAAAATATAAACCAGCCTTCCATACAAAGCTATGCTGACTAGTTTTATGTCAACTTGACACAAGTCAAAGTCAGCTGGGTAGAGGAAACCTCAGTAGAGAATATGCTTGCATAATATCAAGCTAGTGGCAAGCATGCAGGACATTTTCTTAATTTGTGTTTGATATGGAAGCAACAAGGACATTGTGGATAATACCATCCCTGGGCTGGTAGCATTCAGTACAAAAAAAACCCACAAACCAAAGTCACAGAGAGTAAACCAGTACATAGCACTCCTCTATGGCTTCTGTATCAGCTCATGCCTCCCCATTCCAGCCCTGTTTGATTTCCTGCCCTGACTTTCATCAGTGATGAACTGTGATGTGGAACTGAGAGACAAAATAAACCCTCTTTTTTAATCACAGTGTTTTACCCAAAAACAATAGTTTAGCCTTCACTATTAACATTCAATTAACACATCCTGTTCTCATAAAGTACTGTACACATTTTTTAGTGTTTATAGGACATTCAATTGAATTCCACTGACAATAAAAAGAAAAAGAACTGTAGTCATGTATGAGGTCACAATTATGTTTGGGGCTACATTATATATAAACCAAAACCATCTACCCCCACTGTTCTATGCATTCCATGAGTTCCATGCCCTTTGTGTTAAAAATTTTGTTTATGTTGGATTCTTTAACAATTATTCATGCACTATCCAGCATTACATTAAATGCTAGAAAAAGAAGAATTGTTACCCCAGCATATTTGAAATATAACCTTAACTTAGTAAATTATACAAAGTCTTTGTAATTTCAACCTATTAGGCTGTATCCAGTTTTTTTTATGTTAAGAGTCCATGACTGCATACAGTGATCAGGAAGAATGATTTCAAAAGTATACGTCAATTAAAGAAATGATGTATATAGTAGATGTCAAAAAAGGAACAATGATGTCATTTTTAATCTTTTAACCTCTGGTGTCAAATTTATTTGAAATTTTTGGTGCTTCAGTAATGGTTACATTTCCAATCAAAACATAGCTCTCATTCCAAAGGAGATGTTACTCTGAGTCAAATATAAATAATCATAGACCATGAATGTGGATTCAGGTCACCCTGAATGACATGTTCCACCATAGAACTGTTTATGTGAGCTTTAATCTTCACACACACACAAAGACTGTCATAAAGACAGTCAATGTTTTGCCGACTATATTTATGGGACATGAAAATAAGTAGGTTGCAGCCAGGCAAGGAAATCCTTGCTACAGGTTGTTGATGCTCTTTGTTGGCATTTTTATTGTTCGAGATGATGGGAGCTAATGCTTTGTTGACAAAGATTTCTATTCCACCCAGTCCCACAGTCATTCAGTCTCAAAGAAACACACAGAGGTCTACATTAATCATAAACTGGTTGGCTTATTAGCTCAGGCTTCTTATTAACTATTACATCTTACATTTAACCCATAATTCTTGTCTGTGTCATCCATGTGGCTTGGTACCTTTTATCAGTGAAGCATTATCATCTTGCTTCCTCTGAGTCTGGATGACTAATGTAGACTGACCCTTTCCTCTTTCCAGAACTCTCCTGTTCTTGTTGCCCCACCTATACTTCTTGCCTGGTCTCCCCACCTATCCTTCTTGCCTGGCTACTGTCCAATCAGTGTTTCATTAAAATAAAACTGACCACTGTCCTACAGCAATGCTTTACTAAGGTGATTAACTGGGTTTTGGTTTTTGTTGTTGTTGTTATTTTTTTTATTTTTTTCAACTCTTTTCCCTTTACTCTTTGGGAGACTCACCAACTAGCTCCCAAATAAATCACACTGAGGCTTATTCTTTCTTATGAATTCCCCCAGTCTTAGCTTGGTTAATTTATTGCCAGCTCTTCCTTACTGAAAG
The DNA here is from genome assembly GCF_037038515.1 of Microtus pennsylvanicus. Taxonomy (NCBI): domain Eukaryota; kingdom Metazoa; phylum Chordata; class Mammalia; order Rodentia; family Cricetidae; genus Microtus; species Microtus pennsylvanicus. The sequence continues at coordinate 71,358,073 of NC_134590.1, read as the reverse complement.
CTTCCAGTCTACCTTTTGGCTGTGAACTTTTATATTTCTCTATTTCTGTATATCTTTATTTCTTACTTCATGGCTTGCTGTGTAGCTGGCCCCTGATATCCTTCTCTTCTTCTTTTCTTGCTCCCCCTTTTTTTTTCTTCCAAGATTTTTCCTATTAATTTTCTCTACCTACCAATGACACCTATCCTTTTTTATGCCTTGCTGTTGATCATTATGTTCTTCAGGTGTTTAGACAGCAAAGTAACACAACTTCACAGGGTTAAACAAATGCAACATAGAAGAATGCAACACATCTTCTTTAATGTATCATTAAAACAAAGTTCAATGGCATAAACAAATGTAACACATCTTAAAATAATATTCCACACTTTTCCTCATTTTATCTAAATAAAATGAAAGATTTTAACTTTAACATAGTAAAACTACATCCAAAGGAGTTATCAATAAGAATTACATTTACAAAAATAATAAATATAATTCAGTCCATTTTTATTTAGCAAATTTAGAGAAAACACTTCACCATCTATCCCATCTCAGTGACCCTAAAGTTAGTTTTCAATGCCATCCAAGACCCCAGAAGGAAATAATAATATCTACATAAACAGGAAGTACATTACATGTAACTTCCAAAATTCTAGAAATGACAGAGTCATTTGACTGCCTGGAACATCATCAAAAATTTCTTTGCAATGTTGGTGCATTCATCTTTGGTCTACAGGCAAAGAATATCTGGCAGATTTTTCAGTGAAGCAGGAAACCTGAAGGACTATTCCACCTTGTTTCTGCACAGTCAGCAGTCACTTTTCTCTAGGTCCTGCATGCCCAGTTTATATAGCATACTGTCAAGCAGTCAAGACAAAAGCAGTTTCTTACCCAAATGGCTGATATTGCTACAATAAAAGCAAACTCATGTGTAGTTTCTTTGCTACTAACAGTCATTTTATAAAGTAAATTAGTGCTGCCAGGAAGAGATGTGTCTCATTGTGAAAAGTCTTAAATCATAAATGCCATATTCTGTAGGTTTTTGAAGTGTTTGGAGATCATCTATCTAACATGTACATGTTTAACCTTGCAATCATACCTAAAGTGTCTACAAGATTTGTTATTATAAATGAGCTACTAACCTCATTTCTTACATTATACATTGCATTTTTAAATTAGCAGCATAAGCACAATACCCCAAATAAGAGTAAAATCATACATTCAGTGTAACAAAAATAACTTTAAATTGTTATCAATATACCAAAACCCATGACAATGCAAAATATATGAGATTAATAGTTACCTTTTGGTGTGGGAAGTCCTTCTGTATATGTGTGGCTTTTATTGATTAATGAATAAAGAAGCTACTTTGGCCTCTGATAGGGCAGAATAGAGTTAGGCAGGAAAACTAATCTGAATGCTGGGAGAAAGTAGGTGGAGTCAGTGAGACATAGCTTTCCTGTGGAAACAAAAGCAAAACCTCTTTTCCAAAACATTTTCTACTTTCTTTTGTAGAATACATTTTTTGACTTTCATGTTAAAGTTCAGACATTCTTAAAATATCTATGCTGGTTTAGTTCAGCAGTTCTTTCAATCCCATGTCTCTTATCATCTATCATTTGCTTATCAATAATCACAGAACTCAAAATAATACAGCAACATACATAGGATCTAGACTTCTTGTGTATTTGTCATCTTCTGCAGCTTTTCTTTTTTAATATTTTATTTCTCACTCTAAAGATTTTAATTTACCATTTCTAAACTATTCATTTCTTTCTATGACTATTCACACCCTTTCTTTCTTTCTTTTACTGCATATCTTTTAGCCTTCTTTGACTTTATGAGCAAACTTTAAACTGTTAAACTACTGCTGAGTCCTCTATGAGGTTCTATTGGCTGACTGCCCTGCTCTTGGGTCATAAAATCTAAGCCTAAAGTTTGTGGTCTTGTCAGAGTTGTGTGACTAGGAACTGCATTCAACCTCCCATAGCTCTAGAATGCTGATGCTGTGTATGTGTGTGACAATATTTTTTTTACTTGGTTTTTTGCTTCTACTAAGCATGAAAATAGCTATTTAAGTGCTCTGTTGTAAGGTAGACCTTCTTAAAGGAGATGTATCCTCTTTTTAAAAAAATGCTTTCTGACACCCTATGGAAATTCAAATCCCACATTGGATGCCATATGTTCTTGGTCATTTATTTTTAAATTTATTATTTCTCCTTACTCTTTGGTTGGCCCCAACCCAATTCCCAAATAAATCACACACAGATTTATTCTTTCTTATGTATTCTTGTCTTATTTCTTGCCAGTTCTTCTTAACTAAAATTTTCTTTTCTAGCTTTTGCCTGTGAGCTTTTATATTTCTCTATTTCTGTATATCTTTATTTACTTCCTATTCCATGGCTTGCTGTGTAGATGGGTGACTGACCCTTGCTATCCTCCTATCCTTCTTTTATTGCTCTCCAATCCTCTTTTAGTTCCAGATTTTCCTCCTATTAATTCTTTCTGTCTGAAAATGCTACCTACACTTTCTCCTGTCTTGCTATTGGCCATTTTGCTCTTTATTAGACCAATTAGGTGTTTAAGAAGGCAAAGTAACACAAATTCACAAAATTAAACAAATGCAACACATCTTTGCGACATTAAAACAAATGTTCCACAACACAAACAAATTTAACACTTCTTAAAATAACATTTCACAGTAATAAACTCTCCACATTTACTGATAGTCAAGGATACAGAAGTGAGAATGTCATGGATATGAAGAGAATTAAAGGTAAATGAGCACAATTTGAGCTCTTGATTACCATCTTCCTATTGTCTACAATTACAGAGTTCTCTTCTGATGATCATTCTGCAGAATCTCTAATGTGTTTTTTTTCCAGAGAAATATGGCCCATAATTATGCTTTTTAAACTTATTTTTACAAAATGTAAACATGCCTAATAACTTCTTGCGGTACGATCTCATAAATATTTGCTGATTCTTTACTAAATTCAAATCCATTTTAAGCAATATTTCTCAGGATAAAAAAATGATAAAAATTCCCCTTCAACATCTGTCATCTTAAAGGTAGAATAGCTTATGCAAACATCACAACAGTATTATATTAGCAACTATAGTAGATGTCTTCAAAATTCCACAAAGAAAAAGACTGAACATGCAAATCCAATCTGCTAATACTTATTGTAATATGAAGGTAGTAACTTTCCAGCTAAGACCTGGATGTTAGGTAAAATTTGGAACAATGTTTTATAAGGTGGAAAGAACATTCCAGATTAAACAACGACCATGTAATCATAAATAATCTTTGGTGGAGGAATCATCTTCTGTGATAATGAGCTGATATAGAAACTGTGCAAAGAATTATTTATTCCATAAACCATGCAATTTAAAACAGTAAACAAACTTCTATAGATATCCTACAAAAGTATATACAAGTAGAAATAAAGAGGAGTAAAGATACTGTACACCACATGACATTAGGAGTTGCAAATTAATAATAACACTGTGTTCTCACTACCAAATTATTAGGATAGTTAAAATCCAACACATTGTCTGTGAGGAGAAAGGGAGGGAGGTCCCTGGGTGGGGGTATGTATAATGGAGGATATTTTGCAACATAAATTCTTATGGCAAATTAACGTGTGCTGTTTGTTTTTGTTGAGAACAGACTCTGATGACTAGACAAGCCATATTGTCTCAGGCTTGAATGTACTGATCTAACATGTTCCTAAAGACTCCTGTTCTCAGCCGGGCGGTGGTGGCGCACGCCTTTAATCCCAGCACTCCGGAGGCAGAGGCAGGCGGATCTCTGTGAGTTTGAGACCAGCCTGGTCTACAGAGCTAGTTCCCGGACAGGCTCCAAAAACCACAGAGAAACCCCGTCAAAAAAAAAAAAAAGACTCCTGTTCTCAAGCAGTCTGGTCCCCAACCACTGTAACAAGAAAAACAGAGAACAGAAAACAACTAAGGGTATCAATAAACAGTTAAACCTTAGAACATTGAAAAGATAAATCATTTCTAGCTAAAGCTACTGTTGTTTATCCCATGGCATAACAATTGCTGACCTGGAAATGGGATGTTGGAAGCCAGTCCATGAAGAGAATCACTTCTATTCTGTCCAGATAACTCTCCAGCTTTAGCGGTTTGCTCAGCTTTTCTGGATGACCTTGTCAGCACCTAACTTGATCTTGTCAACTATCTAGATCTATCCACTATTTTTCTCTTCTTATTAATTGCTGCATACTAAATTAACTCACTCCTACCAAACCTAAATACAGTTATATTAGCTTATTCTCCAACAACAACAACCACAAAAACCAAATTTTCCCTCTCACTCATGGCTAGTGATAGGGAAAGAGTGAGAGCACGGGGAAAGGGTGAGATGGGCACAGATTGAGGCAGGAGCATACAAGAAATAAGAGATGAATGCTACCAAAATTATGGGCATTAAGGACAGTTGAACACAGGAATTCAGTTGACGTTGGTCTCATATAATACATGTTTTACACGGGTATACATTCAAACACACAAATACACAATTAATGTTTTGCTTTTCTTATACCTATTGTCATAGCTACTGTCAAGGAGCAGAGTGTGTCATTTTATCATAGACAAAATAAGGGCTGGTCTCAAACTTTCATGTACTGAGAAATCACCTTGTAGAGCTTCTTAAAGGCCTGATGGCCAGAGATTCTTATTTGTTTGGTCTCTAGTAGATCTTTAGAATCTAAATTGAAAAGAAAACTAAATAAGGCAATGTTAAATTAATAAATCAACACTTTGTAATTAAGGGGGGTTTTGTTTTGTTTTTGTTTTGTTTCTGTTTTTTTTTTAATAGAGAGCCTTGGCTTTTAGCCTGATAGAAAATGCCACTGGGGAACTGTTCTGACTTCTCCCTCCATTCAATTAAATTTATTTTAGCCCATTTTCACGAATATGTGTTAACATAAACAGTTAGGTGGTGCAGAAAGCAGTAAGCCCTTAGCTTCAAAATGCCGTATGCTTTTCTTTCTTTGGGGATTAATAAAAGGACAACAATATAAGACCATGCTAAGAAAGGGAATTTCATCATTTTAAGGTTCTGACAGTTGACCAAATGTAATCCTTTTTATGTTAAAATAAATCGATTTTTTCCCCTTAGGCCTCCAGTTTCTTCAAAGCACTGAAACATCATTTAGCTAGCATTTTCTACAATTTTAGAGCCCAAGATGACTGTGCACACCTGTAGTCCCAGCACTCAGGATATAGAGGTGGGAGGGTCAGGTGTTTGACAACAGCTTCTTTTACAGAGAGAGCTCAAGGCCATGTTGACTTTGTAAAACCAAGAAAAAAAAAAATCCCTTACCTCAGAAATTCTGGTACTACAACTGAAGGGACTCTAGCCATCCTGAGCATGGTAAACATGACTCTGGCAGGCCTGGCCCTTCTCCTCCATTCTCTCTGCTTTGCTAAAATCTATTAGATAACATTTCTAAAGCTATTCCCCAAGGTCTGTTCCCTTATTTAGCCAATCCCTCCTCTTGAGGCTGACTACCAAGCTCCAGCTATCCCAAATATCAAAGTAGTAAAGTTCAGCAATCAAAAGTTTCCTTTGGTTCACCTAATTAGCATGCCCAATTAAAATCAAACATCATGGGCTTTCCCCCTTTAACTTTATAAACCATCCTTGTGCCACATCTGTCTCCTTTTTATCCAGAGGTAATCCTTCATTTTTCCTCTGGAACAAATATCCCTATTCCTTCTTCTTTGTTCCCTTCTCCTCCTCCTTCTTGTTTTTGTCTCTTAATTCCTGCCTCTGTAGAAAATAAATCTTTTTTGTGCTGAGAATTGGTCTTAGGTGTTAGGACCTTAGGTGTTAGGTGAAAGTTTTCCTTTCACCAACTGCTTAACAAGGATTAATTAATGATAAAAACCTGATTAGGTAAAGCCTGGAATATCTCATAATAATGTAAAAAGAGATGACTTTAATTTCTCAATACATAGGCCATTGGATTTTAATTTGCTCAGATATATATACATATATACATACTCAGGCAGTGTAAAGAAAAATTCAAACAGCTATGTTTTTTGTTGTGTTTGTTTTTAGTGTCTTATCATGGAGCCCAGGATAGCTTATAATTCACTTCATAAACCAGGGTGGCCATGAGCTATGCTGTGTACTTTTAGGTAACCAACTGGGTCCTAATATAGCAGTGCTGATGGCAATGATTGAACTCCCACCTGAGTTGGGTTTTGCTAGGAAACAGAAATCTGAAGTGTTTTCTAAAAGCCCTTAATGGTAGTCTGAAAACTTACAGCTACAACTATCAGCAACTAATGTATCTGAAAAACCTCCAACACTAGCCACCTGACTGTTCCAGCTCTGGAGCAGCCTTCTCTTGCCAAATACCAGTAAAAAACCTAACAAGCATTTGTTAGCTGCTGACGGTCTTCATTGTGCAAGGCAGCCCAGTTTTTAATAAACTGTTCTAGGCTCTACAAAGTGGCTGAATTCAATGATTTCTTGTGGCAACTACTTATGTGTACCACTGTAACTGATTCAAATATTTTTCAGTTATTTTAGAATCTTTTGTACCTAATTATCAGATTTAAAGTTATTTTATCTATGAACGTCTTAATTTAATTATTTTGTTTTTTGAGACAAGGCTTCTCTGTAGTAATTCCTTTTGAAACTTAAAAAAAATGACAGACCTATTATCATTTATCAAAGAGTGCTCTAGATTGTGTTTTTAATTATACAAGTAATAAAGTTAGGCTCTTCATAGAAGTTCATGTTTTACCTTGAATCTTTGTAGAGTCAGAAAATTCAAGACAAAAAGTTAAGCAAAAATGTAGATTAGTTCTGTATTTTTCTCTTTTATTTTAAGATAGGTATTACAGAGCAATGCAGGTATCCCAAAACTCATCTTGTAGATGAGGATGGCCTTTACAATCTCTTGCTTCAGCCTAAGTGCTGGGATCACGTGTGTGAGACATCCCTTGGTGTTCAGAGTCCCTCATTAACTAAAATCAGTTTGTGCACAAGGGAAACCTCGAGAACCTCAACCTCTTCATATTGTTTTTACCCTCCCTTTTGAAAAACTCAGTTTTAAAATATATGCTTCAAATAAGTTTATGGAATCCGCTTGATTTTATATTTGCTTCATATTGTAATCATCAGTAATTAATAAATACCCTAAAACTTCATTTATCCACTGTAATATAAATATAAATATAATGATTATCACCAACAAGGGCTATAAGTATATATATATATACATATATATACATATATATGTATATATACGAGGGCCTTATACCTATTTATGGTTTATATCTGCATATCTTTCTAATAAAAATGAATATTTCGGTTTAGAAATCCAGGGTTATCATCTTAATTTTGTTTGTTATATTCCACTCAGACTGCACAGTATAAGCAACAATACTTCAATCTTTCATTCCCCTCAACCTAAATGATCCCTAATCCTGGTCGTAGCTTTTCTACAGTAACGTATTCCTCACCTATAATACCTATGATTTGTTTGTCACTATTCTTTTAGCCCAGCTCTTGGTATTGAAAAGAAATAACTGATCAATAAAACATAAAATAAAATAATGACCACTACTGCCTCTTGATGAAATATTGTTAAGCCCATAAATTATATGGTAGTACATCTCTCAGCCTCAAGATGTTGATTATCACAGAGACCCACAACTAGCTAAGGAGCAGAATAAAAATGTCTAGAGTTCTCAGCTCTAAATGGAGCTCCTATATCACATCCCCTCTTCTAAAGACACAGGGATCTGTGGAAGTGGATAAAGAAAAGTTTAAGAGCTGGAGGTTGTGGATGAGAATGAAGAAAAGAATCATCCTGACACAAAACGACATGAACTCAGTTCTTATGACAGCATGCAAGCTCATTATGGTTTGTTGTTGTTGTTGTTATTGTTAAGTTGTACAGTAATTCTGATGATTTAGTTATTATTCTCATTATATGTATAAAGTTATATATTTAACTATTAAACTTTTGTTGCCTAGTTAACTGAAAATACAGTAATTGTTAGGTTAATATTAATCTGATACATATATATGTATATGTATATATATATATATATACATACATTGTCAAAGCCGCTAACATGACAGACTGTTTACTCTTCTCTGCCATAAGATATTTCTTTAAATATGCTTTACTATTAAAAAATGGAAACAAAAAATTCACACACAAAAGTTAAACAGATCAAAAATTTATTCGTTTCAAAGAACTCATATATAATTTAAATGGTGATTCTGAAGTTATGTGTATTTTACACTCTCACTATCCAAGTTATTTTTATGCATTCATGTATCACCAAACAAAACATTGCATGGCAGAATTGGAACCAGAAAAATAATTAGCTTTATGTTGTATTTCATAACTCATGTGTATTATCTGCTTTAAGTGTTTCCTCATCTCCTAATATTTAGCCTTTCCTATATTTCTGCATGTTATCTGCACACACACACACACACACACACACGTTTACATATGTACATATATCATTGGCTAGATTCGTCATATAAGGGAGAATATTAATTTTTTCCTGCAATTCTGTGACCTCATTTAAAATTATATGAACAAGGCCCATTCATGTTTTTCTGAAGATTTTTTAGTTTCTTTCTTTAGAGTTGTATAATTGTGCGTGTGTATGTGCACGCATGTGTGTTTTCAATATCATTTCGGTTCTTGATGGGCAGCTAAGTTGGTTCCAATGCTTTGCTATAGTGAATAAAGCAATAATAAACATGAGGTTGCAAACTCCACTGTAGGTTTGGAGTTCTCTAAGTATGCTCTCAGGAGTAAAATAGCAAATGCTGCATAGGATAAATTAATCCTTTATTCTTAATAATACTAAAATTAAATGAACCAACCTTTTTTCTCTGAAGCAGAGACCACAGGCTGAATTAAATTCCAGGTTCTATTTGATTGCATACTACAATGGATTCAATTTAATGTAAATATTCAAAGAGATCAAACGTAAAATTATATCACTCAAGCATAAACCAAAAAAGCTACCCAGACTATATTCACTTTAAATGAAGTAAACTTTAATAGTAAAAATATAAATGTACTAAGAAGTTATATTTTGGTGAGATTAGAGTTATAAACATATGCAATCTTACAGAGGAGTCCTATAATTTACAAAGCAAATTTGATATAATTGAAGTATGAATACTCAGAAATCAAACAATAGTTTTATCTTCAACATCCTATTTTAAATAATGGATATAATAGATGTAAGATCATTAAGAAAATGTGGGGTTTAAATAAACTGTAAATAAGACAATAATAAACATAGAGGAAATACTGCTTAACAAGAGTTGAATGCATGTTTTTAATAAAAATAATACAACATTCTCCAGGGTAGACAGTATTTTAAGCACATCAGAATGTGTTTAAAGTGACTGAAATTATGGAGACTATCAGCCTCTATACAATGATATATATTTCCTAATTAAGAAAGTAGAATGAAAACTGGCTAACACAAAAAATAGATAGAAATTAAATAACACATTTAAGAATAACCATTTAAAGAAGGGGAAAAATAGAAATTACAAAGTATCTTAAATCAATTAACAAAAATGCATCATAACAAAGCATAGCAGTCATCAGAAAAGTACAAAGAGGAAAATAAACCACCACGAAAGTACACGTTTTCAAAACTTCTCAATCTACAACCTAAAACAATACTAATAAAAATGTCGAGAAAACAGATAAAGAAAATGAAGACTCAGGTCCACATTCTGACAAACTAGGGAGGGAGAGCAGGATGGGGGTTAGCACAATTGAATGCTTGTTTTCTGAAAAATGACAAAACTGCAAAATATTTTGTTAAACTAAAAGAAAAAAAGGAGAATGGCAGGTATTAAAGTGAGAATCACACTAGTTAATACTATGAATATAGAAGGTGCTAGAACAGAACTGTGGACAACAGGACTTCTCAAGATGGAGTCACACATTAGATGAATATTAAAGATAGATATGATCTCTGTAAATATGCCCAGGAGTAAGTAGGAAATATGTATAGACATATAAGGATTAAAAACAAGTTGAATCAGTAATAAAAGTACTCAATAAATAAAAATCCAAGATTATATGGCATCTCTAGTAAATTGTACCGAACATTGAGAGTAAACAAATTAACAGTGTTTTCCTCATATTCTTCTAAAGAAACTGGGAAGAAGCAAATGTCCCTCCTGATTCCATTAGATCACAGTAAGGCTAATGAAGTTCAAAACAGAACTAAGACAAGCACAGAACACAGAACAAGACCCTCCATAGATAACGAACATCATACTTGCTCATTAGAAAAGTGCACACTAAGACCATGATGAGGTACTATTCCATGCTCTGTACTGTACCACACCGAAAAGTAAACAGAACCTGGTCTTGGAACATCTATTTAATCTCAGAACTGAGGCTAAGGCAGATGAACTGGAACTTTAAAACTAGTTATTTCGTAAAAAGAGTCATTTGAGGGTTTTTATACTTTTTTCTTTGCGTGTGTGTGTGGACAAACAACAAATAAATCACTTTTCCAGCAAAGTACATTTTTTCACTGTAGCAAATTCAAAACCTGACTGATTGAGAAATAGAAAGGTTGATTTTTCTTTCCCTTTTGTGAATGAGGCCTTAACTCCAGACTAGTTTGACATACAGTGAGACCCTGTCTCAAACAAACAAGCAAAACCATATAAAAATTCAAAAGGAAAATACCCATTGATGAGGATATGAAGAAATTAAAAGCCAGCACACTACTGGATGAAACCTGAAGTATTACACCCGCCTAAAAACAATTTCCCAGTTCCACTCAAAGCTGAACCTATAATGTTCCTTATCCTTTACAAAGAGAAGCTTCCTTAATGAGGTGCGAGGGTATACTAATCTATGAGTGAAAAGATACATATTTAGAATGTTGGCTTAGCTGGGTGGTGATGGCAAGTTCTCCCAAGAGCCATGATCTCAGTAGACCTAAGTAGAAGGTCGTGTTTCCAGTTACATAGAGGATTTCCCTCCAGTTGATTGAGTTTTTAGTCAAATTAAAGAGCTTTGATAATTGCCAAAGTATGCATGCCACTATTGTACCCTTATTGTGTCGTTCTGGTTTTCCGTGCAGTTCATAGGCATTACAGCTGGACTCCTGGGTGTTTCTCTTCCTGGGAAGGTTTTATTTATAACATATTCTAGTACTATAAAATCTAGTCCTCAGAGAGGAGTTTTCAAGTTAGGTTCAACTTGGTTCCTCCATGTCTTGTGTCCAAAGTAAATTGTGTCTTTAGCAATTGGGTCTTATCTTCCATATCTGGGAGACAACAAAAGGAATATTAATAGCCTATATTATTTTATAAGTCTCTTAGACTCATATGACAAACAATTTGATTTGGGGTTCTTATGTTTTATGTTTGTTTGTTTGTTTGTTTATAGCCTATGGCTCTTGTGGGGAAAGCACTGTCAGCCCAAGTAGGATATGGGGTAGCTTCACTTAAACTATGTGTGTGTGCATGTGTGTGTGTGTGTGTGTGTGTCTATGTGTGTGTGTAAAACACTGGTCAAAATGCAAATTACAAGAGATTGTGGCATTTTTAAGTTGGTATATCTACAACACAACTTCTATACCTAAGGCTCAGAAAAATGGCAGACAAGAAGTTGAAAAAATTCTAAGAGTTAGAAGACCTGGAAAACTGATGTGAGACTGTGTCTTCTAGAAATGGCAGGGTAGCTAAACTCATGATACTCAACAGCATGGCACCTAAACAAGACACAAAGTACAACACCAATAGTGCCACACACACACACACACACAAATAGGCAATTAAGAAATGTTGTGAGAGAAACAGTATTGCCTAGGGTTTAATCACCCTAGTTGGTATCAAATACCAAGTGGTCATCAATGAAGTCAATATATACATATAAGCAAAACTGGATGAACTGAAAATATTGTTTTATATGTAAGTTACTTTGAACTATAAAAGCTGGTAAATACTTTAAGCAGGGTTTAATGGACCATACCAGTAGACGCATAGAAGAAAGCTGTACTGAAACAATGTAGATTATGATAAATCAAGAGATTTAGGAGAAGAAGAATATTTATTAACTGACTTAGAGACTATTCTTGTGATATTATGAAAAAATGTAGCTGCTTTTTGCCTTTGTTCAAAAAATATGTCTGAAGGTAAATTGAAGAGTTTTGGATTAATGGCATTGGCAGAGAAGATTTCAAAACAGCCTAGTATTGATTGCATCATGTGTTTTTTCGTGGCCAGATCTGTAATGAAAATGAGCAAGGAAAAACACAAAATATACAGTTTGAGGAGAAAACAAACATCAGGAAGTATAATGGAGCCTAGTACAGTGCTCAAGGAGAAAATAAGTTTAAAGAAAAGCCTGATGCTAAATGGCTTTCAACTTGAATAAAGGGAATTAAGGAAAAGTTTAAGCAGTGAAGAAAATCATCACAAAGCAGAAAACTGATGCAGGTGTTCTCGCGCAAGTGGGCCGTATTCCAACTAAATCATGAAGGAGCAACTTTGCAGCTTTAGCCATGTGGTTCTGGCTTTAGGATAAAGGATACAAAAAAGAAATGGTTGAATCACCACTGCAACCACACATGTTTCAGGGGTGTTTCTGCATGAAGGCTCAGAGAGGCCATTGCATGAAGTTGTGAAAGTGAAACCTAGATTTTGTTGGAGACCCCAAGATGCTGGATATGCCAGAGCCATGGGATGCCTGCGAAAGGGAGTTCTCACAAGGTATGAAAACTGTTAAAGTGATAAAAGTTTGTTACAGTCAATAGCTGAAAGGAAGTTGGAGATTTGAAGAGCACTTTGATATCAGACAGGAAATGCAGAGTTTGGAGTCTGCCTAGTTAGTTTTGGGTCTTCTTTCGTTCAGTATTCCTCACTCAGCTTCCTTTCTCCCTTTTGGAATGACCATGTAAAATCTGTGCCATTGTGTATGTTGAAAGTATATGATCTCCTTTATTATTATTATTATTTTTAACAAAGGGATTGCAGTTAGGATGTTGCTGTGAGTCTCAGAAGAGACTTTGAATTTTGGACATTTAAACACCGTTGAGACTGTGATAGATTATGAAGACTTCCAAAGTTGGACTAAACGCAATTTTCATCATGATATGGCTACAAGCCTATAGGGGTCAGGGAGTAGTTTTTTGAATAAGAATGTCCCCCCACAGGCTGATGGATTTGAATGCTTGGACATTAGGAAGGGGTATTACTTGAGAGGGATTACAGTCCTCTCAATAGGTATGGTCTCAATAGGTTATAGGAAGTATGACACTGGAAGTGAGCTTTGGAAACTCCAAAACTCCAAACAGACCCAGTGTCTCTCTCTCTGCTACTTTTGGATATGGACATAGATCTCTTGGCTCCCATTTTGCCTATGTACGCCCATGCTCCCCGTTATGAGGATAATGAACTAGACTTCTGAAATTATAAGCAAGTCCTAATTAAATGTTTTTGCTTATAATTGCAGTAGTAATGGTGCCTCTTCATAGTAATAGGTTACTGTCTAAGATAGGAATACGTATATAGGTAACAATAACGCATCTTGTATGAAATATAATACATGTACATAAATAATATATAACATTATTCAAGAACAAGAGGCCATGATTTCAAGAGAGAGCAAGCAGAGGTACAATGGAAGGTTTAGAAAGAGGAAAGGGAAGGTATGAATGTCATTACGTTCTAACTTTAAAAAGTATTTTAAAAGCCGAGTCTGGAAATGCAGTCTCGAACAGCATCCAAACTTAGAATTATCCTGTACAATTGAAGTATTTAAAGATGTATTTTACCATAGTTATACATATGCATGTATGGGTATACATGTGTATATATGCAGGTGTCCTCAGATAGCAGAAGAAAGTTTAATGCCAGTGGTCCTGTCAGAGGAGCAGCAAGTAGAAATTGACTTCAGGATGTCAGCTCACCAGCATGCAAGCTACTGATGGGTGAATCTCAGATAGGAAAGACCCTGAGAGCTTTGGCTCCAGAATGTCCCTTGCTGGTGTGTCTTTACATGTTTGCAGCTGCCATTTTCTCTGGTATCTGGCATGGGTGTGAATGGACATGGAGAGATCCCCACTGCCTTTAATACAGTGTGATTGTCTCATAGAAACATCATGTTCTACTGTGCATTTTAACCTGTGGATTGTTATGAAGATGATTTCCTCTTAAACTGTACTGTTTCAAGTGTTGCCCTCCACCCCTGAAAAAACAGGAACTGCAAAGGATAGAAAAATTAAACAGCAACAAAAAACCATGCAGCTAGTTTCTCTTGAGGAGGCCTATAGACTGTGGCTTAGGCTAATGATTAAGAAAAATAATTGATGAAGGTTAATATCCAGGAGGATGCCTATATGTTTTTCTTTGGGTTCACCTTCTTAATTAGCTTCTCTAGGATCACGAATTATAGGCTCAATGTCCTTTATTTATGGTTAGAAACCAAATAAGAGTGAGTACATTCCATGTTTCTCTTTTGGGGTCTGGCTTACCTCACTCAGGATAGTGTTTTCTATTTTTGTCCATTTGCATGCAAAGTTCAAGAAGTCATTGTTTTTTACTGCTGAGTAGTACTCTAATATGTATATATTCCACACTTTCTTCATCCATTCTTCCATTGAAGGGCATCTAGGTTGTTTTCAGGTCCTGGCTATTACAAACAATGCTGCTATGAACATAGTTGAGCATATATTTTGTTGTTTGATAAGGCATCTCTTGGGTATATTCCCAAGAGTGGTATTGCTGGGTCCAGGGGTAGGTTGATCCTGAATTTCCTGAGACAGAGACAGAGACCCACATTGGAGCACCGGACTGAAATCCCAAGGTCCAAATCAGGAGCAGAAGGAGAGAGAGCACGAGCAAGGAACTCAGGACCGCGAGGGGTGCACCCACACACTGAGACAATGGGAATGTTCTATCGGGAATTCACTAAGGCCAGCTGGCCTGGGTCTGAAAAAGCAGGGGATAAAACCGGACTCTCTGAACATAGCGGACAATGAGGACTACTGAGAACTCAAGCACAATGGCACTGGGTTTTGATCCTACTGCACGTACTGGCTTTGTGGGAGCCTAGGCAGTTTGGATGCTCACCTTACTAGACCTGGATGGAGGTGGGTGGTCCTTGGACTTTCCACAGGGCAGGGAACCCTGATTGCTCTTTGGGCTGACAGGCAGGGAGACTTGATTAAGGGAGGGGGAGGGAAATGGGAAGCAGTGGCGGGGAGGAGGCAGAAATCTTTAATAAATAAACAAATATTAAAAAAAAGAAAAAGAAAAATAATTGAGTCACAGAACACCACCTTCGGCATGCATCATAGATAAAACAAAATCTTAAATAATGATTTAAGGTTAGATTAATATATTTTTGTTAATGGATTTGAGATCAAAAACCCTCAGAAAACAATTTAAAGATGCATACTTCTAATAGCTGAGCAAGGGACTTATTGAAGTCAGAGAACAAGAACAACGACAGCCTGGCTATTGCTGGCTGGTGTACCTTTCTTGCTAAGACGGGTTGGTTATCAAGGGTGATGATTAATTCTTTTTTTTTTTATTTTTTTTTAGCTTTTTTTTTTATTGATAAAAGGAGGATAAAGAAAAGAAAAAAAAAACAAATTTCCACCTCCTCCCACCAGCCTCCCATTTCCCTCCCCCTCCTCCCACTCTTCTCCCCCTCCTCCCACCCCTCTCCCCTTCCCCCCACTCCTCTCCCCCTCCCTTTCCAGTCCAAAGAGCTGTCAGGGTTCCCTGCCCTGTGGTAAGTCCTAGGTCCTCCGCCCTCCATCCATATCTAGGAAGGTGAACATCCAGACTGGCTAGGCTCCCACCAAGCCAGCACATTGCGTAGGATCAAAACCGCATGCCAATGTCCTTGGCGTCTCATCAGCCCTCATTGTTCGCCATGTACCGAGAGTCCAGTTTTATCCCATGCTTTTTCTGGTAACAGTCCAGCTGGCCTTGGTGAGCTCCCAGTAGATCATCTCCACTGTCTCAGTGGGTGGGTGCGCTCCTCGTGGTCCCGACATCTTTGCTCATGTTCTCACCCTTTCTGCTCCTCATTGGGACCTTGGGAGCTCAGTCCAGTGCTCCAGTGTGGGTCTCTGTCTCTATCTCCATCCATCGCCAGATGCGAGTTCTAGGATGATATGCAATATATTCGTCAGTATTGCTCTAGGGTAGGGTCATTTCAGGTTCCCTATCCTCAGCTGCCCAGGGAACTAACTGGGGACCTCAGCTTGGGCACCTGGGAGCCCCTCTAGAGTCAAGTCTCCTGCTCACCCTAAAGTGGGTCCCTTAACTAAGAATTGTGGTTCCGTGCTCCCCTATCCAACCTTCCTTTATCCCGATCCTCCTGTTTCCCCAAGTCCCCCCTCCTTCCCTTCTACCTTTTCTCTCCCCATCTCCCCTAACCCTCATCCCACCCCACCCCCAAGATCCCACTTTTCTCCCCGGCAATTTTATCTACTTCCCTTATCCAAGAGGATAACTATATGTTTTTCCTTGGGTTCACCTTCTTACTTAGCTTCTTTAGATTCGCCTATTGTAGACTCCGTGAGCCCTATTTATGGCTAGAAACCAATTATGAGTGAGTACATCCCATGTTCATCTTTTTGGGTCTGGGATACCTCACTCAGGATAGTGTTTTCTATTTCCATCCATTTGCATGCAAAATTCGAGAAGTCATTGTTTTTTACCGCAGCGTAGTACTCTAGTGTGTATATATTCCATACGTTCTTCATCCATTCTTCCATTGAAGGGCATCTAGGTTGTTTCCAGGTTCTGGCTATTACAAATAATACTGCTAAGAACATAGTTGAACAAATGCTTTTGACATGTGATAGAGCATCTCTTGGGTAAATTCCCAAGAGTGGTATTGCTGGGTCCAGGGGTAGGTTGATCCCGAATTTCCTGAGAAACCGAAACACTGACTTCCACAGTGGTTGCACAAGATTGCATTCCCACCAGCAATGGATGAGGGTACCCCTTCCTCCACAGCCTCTCCAGCAAAGGCTATCCTTGTTGTTGTTGACTTTAGCCATTCTGACAGGTGTAAGATGGTATCTCAAAGTTGTTTTGATTTGCATTTCCCTGATTGCTAAGGAAATTGAGCATGACCTTAAGTATCTTTTGGCCATTTGAAGTTCTTCTGTTGAGAATTCTCTTTTCAGTTCAGTGCCCCATTTTTTAATTGGGTTAATTAGCATTTTAAAGTCTAGTTTCTTGAGTTCTCTATATATTTTGGAGATCAGACCTTTGTCTGTTGCGGGGTTGGTGAAGATCTTCTCCCAGTCAGTAGGTTGCCTTTGTGTCTTAGTGACAGTGTCCTTTGCTTTACAGAAGCTTCTCAGTTTTAGTAGGTCCCATTTATTCAATGTTGCCCTTAATGTCAGTGCTTCTGGGGTTATACCTAAGAAGCGCTCGCCTGTGACCATCTGTTGTAGGGTATTGCCCACTTTCTCTTCTATCAGATTCAGTGTTTTCGGGCTGATATTGAGG
This sequence comes from Microtus pennsylvanicus, assembly GCF_037038515.1. Taxonomy (NCBI): domain Eukaryota; kingdom Metazoa; phylum Chordata; class Mammalia; order Rodentia; family Cricetidae; genus Microtus; species Microtus pennsylvanicus. The sequence goes on along the minus strand of NC_134590.1, from coordinate 71,340,549 downwards.
TCTTTAATCCATTTGGACTTGAGTTTTGTGCACGGTGATAGATATGGGTCTATTTTCATTCTTCTACAGGTTGACATCCAGTTGTACCAGCACCATTTGTTGAAGATGCTTTCTTTCTTCCAATGTATACTTTTAGCTCCTTTATCGAAAATGAGGTGTTCATAGGTTTGTGGGATAAAGTCCGGGTCTTCTATACGATTCCATTGGTCGACTTCTCTGTTTTTATGCCAGTACCACCCTGTTTTCATTACTGTAGCTCGGTAATAGAGTTTGAAGTCAGGGATGGTAATGCCTCCAGAAGATCCTTTATTGTATAGGATTGTTTTGGCTATCCTGGGTTTTTTGTTTTTCCATATAAAGTTGATTATTGTCCTCTCCAGATCTGTGAAGAATTTTGATGGGATCTTGATGGGGATTGCATTGAATCTATAAATTGCCTTTGGTAGAATTGCCATTTTTACTATGTTGATCCTCCCAATCCAAGAGCAAGGGATGTCCATCCATTTTTTGGTATCCTCTTCAATTTCTTTCTTCAATGCCTTAAAGTTCTTGTCAAATAGATCTTTCACTTCCTTGGTTAGATTTACCCCAAGATATTTTATGCTGTTTGTGGCTATCGTGAATGGAGAAGCTTCTCTGATTTCCCTCTCTGCTTCCATATCCTTTGAGTATAGGAGGGCGACTGATTTTTTGGAGTTGATCTTGTATCCTGCCACATTACTAAAGCTGTTTATCAGCTGTAAAAGTTCTTTAGCGGAATTTTGGGGGTCGCTTATGTACACTATCATATCATCTGCGAATAACGAAAGTTTAACTTCTTCCTTTCCAATTCGAATCCCCTTGATCCCATTATGCTGTCTTATTGCTATTGCTAGAACTTCCAGCACTATATTGAAGAGGTATGGTGAAAGTGGGCAGCCTTGTCGTGTTCCTGAGTTAAGCGGGATGGCTTTGAGTTTCTCTCCATTTAATTTGATGTTAGCTGTAGGCTTGCTGTATATAGCTTCTATTATATTTAGGTATGACCCTTGTATCCCTAATCTCTCCAAAACTTTTAACATAAATGGATGTTGAATTTTGTCAAATGCTTTTTCAGCATCTAATGAAATGATCATATGGTTTTTTTCTTTCAGTTTATTTATATGATGGATTACATTGATAGATTTTCGTATGTTGAACCAGCCCTGCATCTCAGGAATGAAGCCTACTTGATCATAATGGATAATTTTTCGGATGTGTTCTTGGATTCGGTTTGCCAGTATTTTGTTGAGGATTTTTGCGTCGATATTCATGAGTGAGATCGGCCTGTAATTCTCTTTCCTGGTTGAGTCTTTGTGTGGTTTTGGTATCAGAGTAACTGTAGCTTCATAAAAGGAATTTGGTAATGACCCTTCTGTTTCTATATTGTGGAGTACATTGAGGAGTATAGGTATTAGGTCTTCTTGGAAGTTCTGGTAGAATTCCACATTGAAACCATCTGGCCCTGGGCTTTTTTTGGTAGGGAGGTTTTTGATAACAACTTCTAGCTCTTCGCGACTGACAGGTCTGTTTAGATTGTTCACCTGGTCCTGATTTAATTTTGGTAAATCGTATTTATCTAAAAAAGCGTCCATTTCTTTTACATTTTCCAGTTTAGTGGCATACAAGCTTTTGTAGTAAGATCTAATGACTCTCTGAATTTCCTCTGTGTTTGTGGTTATGTCCCCCTTTTCATTTCTGATCTTATTTATTTGCAAATTTTCTCTCTGCCGTTTGACTAGTTTGGATAGGGGTTTGTCAATCTTGTTGATTTTCTCCAGGAACCAGCTTCTTGATTCATTGATTCTTTGGATTGTTTTCTGTGTTTCTATTTTGTTGATTTCAGCCCTCAGTTTGATTATTTCCAGTCTTCTACTCCTCCTAGGTGAGTCTGCTTCTTTTTTTTCTAGAGCTTTCAGGTGGGCTGTTAAGTCTCCAATATGTGCTTTCTCTGTTTTCTTTAAGTGGGCACTTAGTGCTATGAACTTTCCTCTTAGGACTGATTTCATAGTGTCCCATAAGTTCGAGTATGTTGTTTCCTTATTTTCATTGAATTCAAGGAAGACTTTAATTTCTTTCTTTATTTCTTCCTTAATCCAGGTATGGTTCAGTAGTTGACTGTTCAGTTTCCATGAGTTTGTAGGCTTTCTGGGGGTAGCATTGTTGTTGAATTCTAACTTTAATCCATGGTGGTCTGATAAGACACAGGTGGTTACTAATATTTTTTTGTAACTGTGGATGTTTACTTTGTTACCTAGTATGTGGTCAATTTTCGAGAAGGTTCCATGAGCTGCAGAGAAAAAGGTATATTCTTTCCTCTTTGGCTGGAATATTCTATAGATGTCTGTTAAGTCCATTTGCTTCATTACCTCCATCAATTCTCTAATTTCTCTGTTAGGTTTCTGTCTGATTGACCTGTCCATTGGTGAGAGAGGAGTGTTGAAGTCTCCTACTATTAGTGTGTGTGGTTTGATGGCTGCCTTGAATTTTAGCAATGTTTCTTTTACATACATGGGTGCTTTTATATTAGGGGCATAGATATTCAGGATTGAGACTTCTTCCTGATTAATTTTTCCTGTTATGAGTATAAAATGTCCCTTTCTATCTCTTCTGATTGATTTAAGTTTGAAGTCAACTTTGTTAGAAATTAGTATGGCCACACCTGCTTGTTTCTTAGGTCCATTTGCTTGATAAGCCTTTTCCCAGCCCTTTACTCTGAGTAGGTGCCTGTCTTTGTGGCTGAGGTGTGTTTCTTGTAGACAGCAGAATGTTGGATCCTGTTTTCGTATCCAGTCTCTTAGCCTGTGCCTTTTTATAGGTGAGTTGAGCCCATTGACATTAAGTGTTATTAATGACCAGTGGTTGTTAACTCCGGTCACTTTTTTAGTAGTAGGGTTTGTGTGTTTCCCTTCTTTGAGTTGCGCTGGTGAATGGTCTCTAGATGTCTGAGTTATTGAGGTCTTTGTTGGACTCCTTGGTTAGTGATTTTCCTTCTATTATTTTCTGTAAGGCTGGATTTGTGGCTACGTATTGCTTAAATTTGTTTTTATCCTGGAAAATTTTGTTTTCTCCATTTATGGTGAACGAAAGCTTGGCTGGATATAGTAGTCTGGGCTTGCATCCATGGTCTCTTAGTTTTTGCAGTACATCTATCCAGGACCTTCTGGCTTTCATGGTTTCCATAGAGAAGTCAGGTGTAAGTCTGATAGGTTTACTTTTATAAGTAAGTTGGCCTTTTTCCTTTGCGGCTCTTAATATTCTTTCTTTATTCTGTATATTTTGTGTTTTGATTATTATATGGCGAGGGGATGTTTTTTTTTTGATCCAGCCTATTTGGGGTTCTGTATGCCTCTTGAACCTTCATAGGTACATCCTTCTTCAGGTTGGGAAAGTTTTCTTCTATAATTTTGTTAAGTATATTTTCTGGACCGTTGAGCTGCACTTCTTCTCCTTCTTCTACTCCAATTATTCTTAGGTTTGGTCTTTTTATTGTGTCCCATATTTCCTGAATGTTTTGTGATGAGAGTTTGTTGGACTTGCTGTTTTCTTTGATCAGTGCGTTTATTTTCTCTATGTTATCCTCAGACTCTGAGATTCTTTCTTCTATCTCTTGTATTCTGCTGGTTATGCTTGTTTCTGTAGTCTCTATTCGTTTACCTAGATTTTCCATGTCCAGCCGGCCCTCTGTTTGTGTTTTCTTCTTTGCCTCCATTTCATTTTTCAAATCATGAACTGTTTCCATTATCTGCTTGATTGTTTTTCCTTGCTTTCCTAGGGTATCATTCACTGATTTACTCAATTCCTCGAACTTTCTGTTATACTTCTCCTCCATTTCTATAAGGGCGTTTTTTATATGCTGTTTAAGGGTGTCAATCCCTGTCATGAAGTCAGCTTTTTCTCCTTCTTCTTGATTAAGGTGTTCATGTCCTCCTGTTTTGAGGTCACTGGCTTCTGGTGGTTTCGTGTTGTTTTTCAGATTGTTGGGTGAATTCTTGCATTGGCGTCTCCCCATCTCTTCCTCCCAATATTCTCCTATGGATCTTCTTTTACAGGATCAGGTCTTCTTGCCAACTGATGTACCTTCCCAGTGATGTCACTCCCCTGTGATGTTTCTCCTGGAGTCCAGTTCGGATCTCCTTGCTGCTTGGTTAGCTCGCAAACAAAGGGCCCACCCTGCTTGCTGCAGGCAGGCTCTGGGGATAAAGAAGCCCCCCAAGCTCCCCTTTGCCCTACGCTTTGGGTTAGGACCCAGCGCCCAAGCAGGCCAAGCAGGGAGGCGCTCTGCCACCGAGGAAGGGAGGGGGGAGAGAAGCGGGGGGTGGGGGGATCTGGATGTAAGCTGGATGGGATAGGAATAGCGAGGAGGTACTGGGCAGTGTAGCCCTGTAGGTTGATCAGGAAGTGTAGGCGGGCTGTTCCCCGGTGCCGCAGCACTCACTCACCACAATGATGTCTCACTAGGTGCCCTGATCGAAACTCCTTGCTGCTTGGTTCGCTCGCAGACAAAGGGCCCACCCTGCTCGCTGCAGGTGGGCTCTGGGGACAAAGAAGCCCCCGAGCTCCCCTTTGCCCTACGCTTTGGGTTAGGACCCAGCGCCCAAGCAGGCCGAGCAGGGAGGAGCTCTGCCACCGAGGGAGGGAGGGGGGAGAGAAGCAGGGGGTGGGGGGATCTGGATGTAAGCTGGATGGGATAGGAATAGCCATGATTAATTCTTTGTACCCATTTCTGTCCTTAGTTTCAAGATATTAAAAAACCTGTTGATAAGTGGGTATGCACTCTTGAGGATTTTAAATAGAGCAGAGTGGTTATTTTTCATACATGAACGTTTAGATTTGTAATTCTTCTAAGATTTCTTTCAAGATTACCTTTTGAGATGAGCAGCAAAATAGCAAAATGATTGGTCCTTTCTTTGTAACCTCAAAATTCAGCCTCCCAGCAAAAAGAAAAAAAAAGTGGCTGAGAAAAATACTTTGCTTGCTTATACTCTCATTATCTATAGCAAATTGTTTGGGTATGAATGAATGTATGTGGGTTCTTAGGACAACTTGATTTTCACCTGTAATATGTAAAATGTTTAATCATGAAAGGATATGGAAAACATATTGTTTTCACTTGTATTCATTGCAATAATTCACTTTAAAATAGGTTATAATCACATTATAATATTATAGTGCTTGAAAGATTTTACTGGGATATATAAGCTCTAAGGGGAAAAATGAAGTTAGCTAGAAGGAAGATATCAAGAGAGACAGAAGAGAAACATCAGGGTAGAAAAACAGAACACAAAAGGAAGATAGTAGAAGAAACAACCGTAAGAATAATAAAATATAGAATCAAGCCTTGGCCCTTGGAAAAGTCCTCATGTGTCTGGTTGGCTGTTTATTATTTAGTCTGCATTGCACCTGATCTTCAATATCTCTGACCTACTACAGGCTTGCCATTCATCAGCACCCTAGGTGAGATCCTGACATGTTGAAGATCTATGTGTGTCTATATTTTTCCCCTTTTCACCGGTCCAAGGGAGTTAAGTTTATCCCCCTTTTCTGGCCCTAGAAGATTAAGTTTGACTCCCTCAGATAGTAAAGCCAAGTTGAGTGATTAGTTCACCAACACTATTGGATCTCCTTCAACCCCTGAACTGCCAGATGATGGTTTTCATGACAACAAACGTTTCAGAACCTTTGGAGCTGGAATTACATGTCTATGAGGGAAAACTATCACAGGTGGAAATCAAACCATATACTCAGGTTATCTATAGGAGCAGCAAGTGCTTCTAACCTCTGAACCACTTCTCCAGTCCCTGTTCAAAGGAAGTAAAAACAGAGACTTTGATAGATCCTCTTGTGCTAATATTCAGTGTATTCGCACAAGATATAATCACTAAGAGGATCAAACAATGCCACCATACATCAGCACATGACCGAAGAGAGCAAAACACTATATTCTCATACAAAAAAAGAATACAATTCTGACACATATTACATGATGAAGAACATTGAAAATATTATGCTAAGTGAAATAAGCTAGATACCTAATGTTCAGTATTGTATGATTTTAGTGACATGAAGGAACTACATAGGCCAATTCTAGGACATAGTAAAGGTTATTAGGATAATGAGCAGTTATTTCCTTATTGCTGCAAGAGTTACTTTTTAGATAATGAAAGGATTTGAGAAATAAACCTGACTGATATATTACATTGTGAATTGAATGAATGATTAATGAAATGTGTACCTAAAAATGACTAAATTAGCAAATTCTTTGTTTTACAATTACGTACTGTGTCTATTTTACCACATTTTAAAAAAATTAATTATTGAATTTACCCAAACAAATTAAATTGTATACTTAAATCAGGGGTAATATGTTATGTGAATCAATTTAAATACATGTGTTAAAATGAGAGAACTATATGAATAGACCCTTAACTCAAGAGGAAAAATGAATGGCAATATGCACATGAAAGGACACTCCCTATTATTAGTCATTAGGGAAATGCAAATCAAAATTACAGAAGGATTCTATTCCTCATGCACTAGAGTGGCTGTAATAGAAAAGACAGATGGTAACAATTGGATAGGATGTAAAGAACTGGAGATACCGTACATTAGCAATGGGGCTATATGGTGATCTTTATTATGAATAACGACTTGGCAGTTCTTCAAAAAGTTAAACATAACATCTCCAGATGACCAAAAACCTGTATTGACAGAAAAATGACTATATAAATGCATACAATAAACTATACATGACTATTAGCCACAATATTTATTAATATCCAGGAAGTGAGAACAATACATGTTATCTGTTCATTAACTGATGGATAAATAAAACACAGTATCTCCATTCAATATATTATCAAGTGAACATGGAGCCTGATATACTTATACATAATGTTCCAATATAAAATAAACTTGGAAAGATGCTAAGTCAAGACAATTACCAAATGTCATACACAGCATTGTTTTCCTTATAGAAAATTCCCAGAATGAAGAATCTTAAAGAAAGACTTTGTTATGGAATTTGTTATGGAATTTGTTATGGAAGATGAGTATGACTGCAGTAGAGGAATCTTGGGGCCATTATACTCTAAAACAACCTGGGAGACAGAAGTTTGTGGAAGGAAACAGGTTCATTCAAAACCACCATGAAGAGGACAGAAGACACTAAGTCTTCAGACTCTGCCTCAGGAGGATTCTGAGTGCAAGAGCTTTCGCAGTATGACAAAGGCAGGACATTATGTGGGTCTTTCATACCCATCCTCTACCATCACTGCTTTCCAGTTATGCACTCTTTCCTCCAAACTGAGTATTTCGTTCTGGAAGAAAAAAGAAGACTCATAGATTCACCAAGCGAAGGAAACCTATGAGCTCACCAAAGTTACATAAGCACCCTGTAAGAACTGAGCAGAAATCTACAGTGAACCTATCACTGTATCTTGAGTTTTAGGGATGTATCTTCTTCGGTTGTCACTCACGCTAGGATGGGACCTTTCGGTGACAAAACAAAACAAAGCAAAAACTGAAACAAACTCATTTATTTATTTATCTGTTTCACCAAACTAGATTTGGATGAACCATTTTATTTACTTATTTTAGTTTTATTTTCTTTTGTCTGTGGTTGGTGCTTTATCTGAAGTAAATAGACATTAGTTCACATCTTTCTGGGAAAAATCATAGCAGTGAAAACCTTACAATAGGCCTTGAAGAGCCAAGGAATGTGTCCAGTTCAGAAAAAGGGCATGTGGAGCAGCAGAGGATGGTTTCAAATGAAGCCCTGTTTAGAATGGAATAAGTACTAATAAGTAGGAGGCTCCCTTTAGCAAGGACAGAACTGTTCTCAGTGATATACTAATGGCTGAGTTTTTCATTGTAAATGGGAAACTTTTATATGAGTGACATATATCTCTTAAAAGATTGGAAGTTATTTACAAACTATGATGTGTAAAGATTAAAGGCACATTGATACAGTTTGTTTTTATGCCTGTGAGTTAAAGATGGGTAAATGATGTTAAATTAATCCAGTTAAAGAATGCATTTAATAAGAGGCAAGAAGCTGACCAGTGGCTTCAATCTTTTCAAATCCTCACACAAAGATGTCCAAAAACATTTTTCCTCATTAAAAAGTTTCCACTCAACCCTCAAAATTGACCCAGATGTCTAATTTATCAACTTCTTTAGGCAGTAGAAGATAACAATTTGCTTATAATTTTAAAGTTCTTTTAATTTGACTGTATTTATTGAAATAATAAGGTCTTACTTAGTCTATTTGCTATGGAGCCAAGGATAGATAACCTTGAACTCTAGATCTGTCTGGTCATGCCCTGAAATTACAAGGTTGCAAAATTCTTTGATCTTGTAAAACTCTGCACATATTCTCCCCTTTTCTGGTATGCCTTTTTGTTGTTCACCATCCCCCTCCATTTTTTTTTAATTTATTTATTTATTAAAGATTTCTGTCTCTTCCCTGCCACCACCTCCCATTTCCCACCCCCTCCCCCAATCAAGTCCCCCTCCCTCGTCAGCCCAATAAGCAATCAGGGTTCCCTGCCCTGTGTGAAGTCCAAGGACCACCCACCTCCATCCAGGTCTAGTAAGGTGAGCATCCAAACTGCCTAGGCTCCCATTTTAAAAAATGATTCTATTAGTTAGTCTTTGGGGGAGGAATCTAGTTTAAATAAAATCTTTGACTGCTATGCAAAGCAATTTGTATCTTCCTCTTGGGGCCTCATTCAAAGACTGGGCCTGAAGGTGAAGGTGGGGTCAGGCTCTCATGCTAATCATTGTGACATGTGACACTTCCTGTATATTAGTCCCATAGAGGGTTGAATGGGATCATCAACACAGGATATAGTTCAGGATATAGAAGTGTATAAATGATTAAGAAGTTATTAGTTTCTTCTGGGGGGATTCTTTGGAACTGATCATTTTATGGACTTCAGTCTATGAACAATATGGGTAATTCTGAAGAAAAGTAGAAGCCATAATGATTTCTTTCTTTATATTTTTCAAAAACAATTAGACAAAAGCAACTTCTTAAAATTCACCTTAGATGAAAAAGAAATAATTAGAGGCCTTGGTGGTGAAAGAGTTGATCTGACGAGATCTGCACCTCACTATAAACAGCTGGAGGGTAAGTAGCCTCTGCTGCTTCTCGTTTCCAAGATGGATTTTATTTACAAAGCTGACCGCCTCTTTCTTTGAAGCCTTGGTCATTTATATTTCACAGAGGTATTTCGATGACGGATTAGGGATAAAAAGAATCTTTCATGGAGGGCAATTTTAGACTTAAGGCCTCATTCAGAAAAGGGAAAGGAAAATAAACCTTCCCGGTTCTGAGCCAGCCGGGTTTTGAATTTGCTACGATGAAAAGCTGGACTTGCTAGAAAAGTGATTTATTTGTTTGAAGACACAAAAAGGAAAAAATATGTGAAAACCCCCAAGCTAAAGACTACCATTTTAAGAAATAAGTAGAAAACATTGTTGCCTTTGGGGATAAAATGTTAAATATTTAAAATACTCTCTCTCTCTCTCTCTCTCTCTCTCTCTCTCTCTCTCTCTCTCTCTCTCTCACACACACACACACACACACACACACACACACACACACATACTCTTTAGTTAGAGTATGTGCTTACTGTGAGCCTCTTTATGGTTCCATAAAAGGGAATTTTGTTTCTTTGCTTAAATACTTGAACTGGAAGGTCAGATAAAGGCCATTGGGGTCTCTATCTCCTTATCAGTCCCTGTGTACTGTACAGGGGTATAAATCTAGCCACTCGGCACTGTTACTTCTAAAGAACTCTTTAAAACATAAGCTATTTGTTCTTCTTCTGTCTACAAACGATTTCTTAGAAGTTCGCCCTCAGAGAGTTGCTGAGGCTGTGACCAAAGGAAAGAAATTTGAAGATGACAGATTAGCATTCAACTAACTCTTTCAAGACCTGAAAGTGTGAAGTTACAGATCTACTCTGTTCATAAGTGTTCCCTGTCATAGGATGGTTATGAAAACACAACGAGAGAGCTCCTGTGTAGGAAACTGAGACTTTTCTCATTAAAACTTGACAAGGAACAGGGTTTCCAAAAATCAGGATGGATTTCAAAGTATACTCTGGGGCACCGTTTCAGAAGAAATTAGATGAGATTAGTAAATGTTTAGATTCAGAACTGTGAAATCTATCAGCAGTATGACACAAGTCTGCGAAGGAGCTTATGTGAGGTGTACAGACATACCACTGTGGGGATGACACATCACATTAATGTACATGTGAAAGAAACTCAATGTCCATTTGCCATTTCTTTCTTTTAATAAAATGTTAAATTTTGTTCTGTGTGTGTTGTTATTTTGCCTGCATGTATGTCTGTGTACCACATGTGTGCAGTGCCCAAGGAGGCGAGAAGAAGACCTTGGAAGTGGAATTACAGACAGTTGTAAGCTATCATGTGGGTGTTGGAAATTTAACATGGATCTTTTGGAATAGCAGCCAGTTCTCCTCAGGGCTGATCTGTCTTTATAGTCCAGAGTTGCCATTTCTAAAATGGTTTTTACTATTTTTTTCTACTTTTCTCAGTTAATGGGAAGTAGTAAGATCAACCTTTTAACCTTTCCAAAAGTGCAGAGATGGGAAACACTGTTTCAGAGTGTATACCAATTTATAAAATACAAATCCTCCTTTTGTGCTTGGAGGTTTTACACTGAGATTTGTACACTCTCCTATCTGTCACTGCACTTTCTGATACTTTAGCAAATACTCACAATAAGAACATCTAAGTGTATAGAGGTTAATTTCATTGATGGTTTTAGAGGGTGTAGATCCATGGTCTCTTGATTCTTTTTGTTTTGGTCTCTTGTAGCATAGTATTTCATGACAGGAGCACAGGTTAGAAGGGATGCTCTGTCTCCTACTGACCAGTGGAAAGAAAGAGGAAGCATCCATGGTACCAATGTCCACTTAAAGAACAGACCCCAGGGAGCCTAACTCCCTACTATTAGATCCCACATTTTTAGGGTTCCACACTCTTAAAATAATACCAAGACCAGGTACCAAACCTTAAACACACAGGTCATGCTTCACACAGTGGATGCTTCGAATCCAAACTGTAGCAACTGTGGTTCTACTCCTCCTACACTGAATGTCAAATTGATATTTGCTTTATTTCTGTGATTTAATCTTCATTCCTGACTTTCTCTTGTCTATATAATAGGTATTTCTACTCACTGTTGAGCCAGTTGAACTCCCAAACTTCTGAATATAGAAATCAACTTGAGTCATTTCAAGACTATGAAGTAGAAATAGGTAAAAATCAGGAAACAGAGCAATCATTAAGTCACAAAGTTGTGAATATAAATATAAAATTCTGATGAAAAGGAATAATACAAGAAATATGATTGCTGTCTTCAATAAATATAATAATAAGCACAAGGAAGGATCCAGCAATGTACACATGAATATTTCACTGCACACAAACACAATATGTAAATTTATTTATATCCTGAAATATTTACTACTTTTTGAAGACAATTGAATTATTATGTTTTGGTCTTGTAATGGTATTGAAGCTGCATTTAAAATATATCCCTTATTTTTGAGAGAAAAATTGAACTGTTTCTTTGACTGCAGGATGACTCTCTGGGATCTATTTCAGAATTATCTACATTGTCACGTGATGAAAATGTCTGAATTAGGGAGTTGATTTTGAGTGTTGATGATGAATTCAATATGAATGAAGTTGAGTCTTTTAAAGCTAGCATTCACTGAACGATGTTGTACCAGTTGTCCCATTGTACATTTGACTGTTAGTGATGGTGACCTACTTGATTTGAAGACCAGTCTTAACTGGTGACTGTACGTTTTTATTTATTTTAAGTAACAGTGAAGGAGTGGAGCCTTGGTTTGCATCCCTAATCCAGCAAGCATTTTTTTTGATACATTGATATTACATCTTAAGTGTATTTTAAGTGGTAAAAATTTTATGAGAACATTTCCTTTACTTTTGGTTTCCTCTTATACAAGAGAAAAATGTTTGGCTTATTTAAGCTTGAGACCTCAAGCTGTCTAGTGAAATATGAAGTTTTTTGAGAAACTTTTTCTGAAACTTACAGTACATTAAAATGAACATTTCTGAATCAAACCTAAATAATTCACCAGCGTTGACTTCAGTTGGTTATTTTGTCCTCATTTGGTTGTTTCTGAGGGCCAAGGTGGAATGCTTTTCACCTGTGAAGAACTGTTGTGGGTTGATCCCGAATTTCCTGAGAAACTGAAACACTGATTTCCAAAGTGGTTGCACAAGATTGCATTCCCACCAGCAATGGATGAGGGTACCCCTTCCTCCACAGCCTCTCCAGCAAAGGCTATCATTGGAGTTTTTTATTTTAGCCATTCTGACAGGTGTAAGATGATATCTCAAAGTTGTTTTGATTTGCATTTCCCTGATCGCTAAGGAGGTTGAGCATGACCTTAAGTGTCTTTTGGCCATTTGAAGTTCTTCTGTTGAGAATTCTCTGTTCAGTTCAGTGCCCCATTTTTTAATTGGGTTAATTAGCATTTTAAAGTCTAGTTTCCTGAGTTCTCTATATATTTTGGAGATCAGACCTTTGTCTGTTGCAGGGTTGGTGAAGATCTTTTCCCAGTCAGTAGGTTGCCTTTTTGTCTTGATATGGACAGAGGGGGGAGGACCTAGGACTTAACACAGGGCAGGGAGCCCTGACTGCTCTTTGGACTGGAGAGGGAGGGGGGGAGGAGTGGGAGGAGGGGAAGAAGGGTGGGAGGAGGGGGAGAAGAGTGGGAGGAGGGGGAGGGAAATGGGAGGCTGGGAGGAGGTGGAAACTTGTTTTTTTTTCTTCCTTTTCTCAATAAAAAAATAAATTAAAAAAAAGAAAAAACAAAAAACAAAAAAAAACCAACAAAACAAAGAACTGTTGTGGGAGTTGTGGGCTGCATTCCACCACCCAGCTCCCGCCACCAGCTAGCATTACCCGAAATAACAACACACAAATTGTATTCTTTTAAACACTGCTTGGCCCATTATATCTAGTCTCTTCTCGGCTAACTCTCGCACCTGGACTAGCCCAATTCTAATAATGTGTGTAGCACCCCAAGGTGCGCTTACCAGGAAGATTCTAGCCTAAGTCCATCCTGGGTCTGAGCTTCATCACTTGTTCCCTGGCAATGAGCTATCGAGTCTGAGCTCACTTCCTCTTCCTCCCAGCATTTCTGTTCTGTTTACTCCACCCACCTATGTTCTAACCTATAAAATGGGCCAAGGGAGTTTCTTTAGTAGCCACTGACCTTCCTCCATCAAAGAACTGTTCTGTTCTGCTCACAGATCCAGGGGTGAATGCCTCAAATCTTGTCTCCTTTTGGATATTCCTTTATTGTGGCTAAGGGCATTGTCTATAAGATGCTAATTAACTTCAACATGTTAATTTGACTGAAAAAAACTAGATCTTTGTTTTCTAATGAGAGATGGTAAGGAATGATTTGGATTTAGATGGAGGAGGGAAGGATCTAGGAGGGGTTGGGGGGAATGTAATCAAAATATATTGTATGAAAAAATCTATTTTCAATAAAAAATAAGATGTATGATAGAAATTATGCACTACAGCGGAAATTATAACAACTCTTGGATCAAAGAATGTAATATCATTGTTATTACAATAAAAACATGCATTAATCATTTAATTGTATCTCTTGCTTAACTTTTAGTATGCCTTTAGAAGGGTGTTCATGATTACCATCAGCAACTCAGAGAAGAGAAAACATTTCTAAAGCTTTCATGCCCTGTGTAAGATCACCATGATACTAAGCAGAGGGACCAGAGCTGTCTTAATCTTTGCTGCCACTTTGAAAAGAATAACATGCTGGGAAACTTATAAAGAAAGAGACTTATTAGGTTCATTATTCTAGAGTCTGGAAACCTGAGGACATAGGGCTTCATTCCATACTTGCATCATCCTATAGTGGGGTCACAGGGCTGAAGGAAATAATGACAAGAAAGGGAAGGGTCTGAAATGCCTTTTTTTCCTTATTTATTTATTTATACTTAAAATTTTCCACCTCCTCCATTTCCCTCCCTCTCCCCTTGTCCCCCTCCCTTTTCCTCTTCAGTCCAAAGAGCAGTCAGGGTTCCCTGCCCTGTGGGAAGTCCATGGTACTCTCCTTTCCATCCAGGTCTAGGAAGGTGAGCATCCCACAAAGACTTGGCTCCCATAAGGCCAGTAAATGCAGTAGGATCAAAACCCAGTGCCATTGTCCTTGGCTTCTCAGTCAGCCCTCCTTGTCCAATACGTTCAGAGTCCAGTTTGATCACATGCGCCATCAGTCCCAGTCCATCTGGTCTTGGTGAGCTCCCATTAGATCAGTCCCACCCTCTCAGTGGGTGGGCGCACCCCTCTTGGTCCTGACTTCTTTGCTCATGTCCCCCCTCCTTCTGCTCCTCATCTGGACCTTGGGAGCTCAGTCCAGTGCTCCAATGTGGGTCTCTGTCTCTAGCTTCATCCATTGCCAGATGAAGGTTCTATGGTGATATGCAAGATATTCATCAGTATGGCTATAGGATAGGGCCATTTTAAGCTCCCTCTCCTCAGGTGCCCAAGGATCTAGCTGGGGACATCTCTATGGACACCTGGGTACACCTCTAGAGTCAAGTCTCTTGCCAACGCTAAAATGGCTCCCTTAATTAAGATATATGCTTCCCTGCTCCCATATCCACCCTTCCTCCATCTCAACCATCCCATTCCCCCAAGCTCTCCCCATCCCCCTTCTCACGTTTTTCTCCCCATCTCCCCTTACCCCTATCCCACCCCCACCCCCAAGTTTCCAATTTTTGCCTAGCATTCTTGTCTACTTCCAATATCTAGGAGGATAAAACTTCTGTGATAATGGCATTAATCCAAACGCATGGGCAGGATCTTCAAGGGATTTAATTTATTCTAAATCTGCCATTCTTTTGATTATGTCAGTCTTTTTGTTAACCTCTATCAGAAGCAATCTCCAGAAGAAATTTTCCAAAAACTCATTAAATGTATTATTTCTGTATAATCCATTGTGGTCTTTTTTCTTGAGTTACCATTTGCAATCCTTACTCTCCTTGCGAGAGACACAGAAACAACTTCAGTGGCTGAGAACTAACTCTGTTACAAAATAGAGAAATAGTCAAAACTGTGTACAAACAAAAAATAATGAAAGTAGGAAACATCAATTAATGCAAAATACAAGGCAAAGTGCCTGGAATTCACACCGTCTGTCACCTGGCACGTTTAGGTTCAAACAGTGATGCCAACATCAACTTGTGTTCTGGAATGGGACACTTGCTATGACTTCAGAGTAATAGTGCATCAGACCTTACCATCAGATGTTTCTATAGGTCAATTCTGACACAACTGTGTGCTGCATAAAGAACTAGCATGCAATGACTTTGGTTGGTTAACTTAGAACTGATCCAGGCCTGGTAAAGGTCATTGTTCAAGAACAAAAGAAGATCACATTTGTAATAAAAAATACCTGTCGAAATACAGAAAAGGGGGGTTCAGGGGAGAGAATCAGGGTACTTAACAGATGAAGACAAAATATATCACAAGCAAAGACATAAGGTGATGTCAGTTTTCCCCTTCGTCTGGTCTTAAGGTCCTGTGCAAGCTTATGCCATTTATGATTTTTTTTAAAGTCAGTATATAACCACCTAAACAAACTAATGTTTTCCTTTTCTCCCTCTATCTTACTCTCTCACTATCTCTTTGTATTCAAGGAAATCTCTATTAAAGAAACAAAGGAGGGGCTGGTGGGATGGCTCATGGATTAAGAGCACTTTCCATTTTAGTAGCAGACCTGAATTCCAATCCCAGTACCTATAAGGTGGGGTACAGCCAGCTGTGTCTCTGGTCCTAGGGAATTCTCTTCTGCACATCACACACACACACACAAACACACACACACACACACACGGATGTGGGAACACACACATATGTATATATAATGAAATAAATATTGAAAACAAAGAAACAACAGCTGTATATAAGTACATACACTGCCATAGCATTCAATAATTCACAAAATTCAAAACTGTGGAATGGAAAGAATTTGGCTTCTACAGTTTTAACAGTCAAATACTCATATTTCAAAAAATGACAAAATTAATTAACCAGTTAATCAGTTTATAGAGAAAAAAGAAGTATGTTTCTCAGGGGACAAAATGAATGGACAGATAGCAGTTGTGATGGGACCAAAATTCAGGATTTGCTAAAGACTAGAAAAGGGCTTATCAAATAAGCCCAAAGTGTTAAAGGCAAATGTGATCCAAAAGTAAAGGAAATGATAAGAATGACATCTAAATGAAATGAGAATGTCACCACAGAGATCCACTTACAGGAAGAAGTAAACACTTTAGCAAGAGAGTGGAATGTGGAACTGTGCCCTCAATAACTGGCCCAGGAAAAGACTTTGGCATTCACTCATGGCAAAGAAAATGATGCAGCAGTGGTGTTCACACAGGGTCTCTGACACCAGGTTTTCCGAGTTCAAGAATTCAGGCCCAGTATGTTATCATTTGTCCCTCAAGATGCCTTGCTACAGATCCAGTGTTCTGGGCACTCAGCAACAATCTCTTTGCCACTGATCTTACCCCTTGCAGTGACTGTTAAGAGATCTAAGGATAACCTTATTTACACATACTTCAGGTAATCATGATCCACAAACCAAGATTCCAGCCTTGGACTCTGACACTGCCTGCAACTCATTTCACTCTAAAATAGAAACAGTACCCCCGAGTGTAAGCTTACTGAATGAAAGATGATCTGTAAAAGTAGTTTATGTCAATAAATGCCTACATTTAAAAGGAAGAAATATTTCAAACAAATACATGAACTATGAAAAGAATGTATTTTTCCCCAAAGTTATGAGAAGGAAAAAAAAACACAATAAGAATTGAGGCTTAAAATATAGTTTAAAAAGGCAACTAAAACCATGAGTTGGTCTTTTGAAAGAACTCTACATTCTCTATTTCATTTCAGCCTCTCTAGACTGAATTCAATCAGTTAAGATACCCGTGGCTAGCATGGAAAAAAAAAAGAAAGAAAAAGAAAAAGCTTGGAATCATCTTGTAATTTCCCCTTAATCAGCATTTGCACCATTCCATCTGGAAAATCAATTGATTCTACCTTCCAAAATACACACTTTAACCATGCCCTTCTCTTGTTGTTTGCTGCCAACTCCCTAGCTGAAGCCAGCATCACCTCCTGGTAGGACGATGGTGGTAATTTCCCAGCTGCTCTTTCTGCATCTAAACACATTGCCAACAATCTATTCATAACTGGAGCAATCTCTTAAAATATATTCTAGCATATTTCAAACATATAAATTATTTTAAATAATTATTTAACTGTCATAATAGATCCCACATCCTGATTCAAATAATAAAATATCACTGCTGCTTTTGAAAACTGCTTATGTCTCTGTTAACTTTCTCCTTTCTTCTCCTATAGACTGTCTTGATGTTAAAATCTGTATTAATATCCCCATGCTATTCTCTCTGATTGAGAGCATAAAAAGCTTTTAACCTTACACATTTAGTTATGCTTTCTCTTGTAGAGTCTTTTTAAATGTAATCCAGTGGGTCTGCGGGCATGTGTAATTTTGTTTTTGGATTTGTTGAGCTCATTTTCTGAAATTCTGTGTTCCAAACACATTAGTTTTCATAGCTGTTTAGATTTCCACTTTGATTTGGTAGCCACTATGCTATGTATGAATAGGTGACATTATAAGCAACCTTATAACTAAAAACCCAGCTAAGGACCTAAGCAGGCTTTTTTACTTATCTTACTACACTGTTCCCTGTAATAGTAGGTACATGATATAACTATTTTGTATGCAGACTATACAAAATCTATTTGCTCTTTAAATGTTTGTTTTGTTTGTGTATAGGAATATGAAACTATGCACTGTTAACTCATTCAGTGTCACTCCCAACACATTTTGACACACAAATTGTCAGATTTTTGCCAGTTGGAACATCTTTAGTCATATTTTACTTACTTATTGAACAGGATTCTCTACAAGATATTTATTTTTTACATGTATTCATTTGTTAACTGGGTGTTTCTGTCCCACCCAGTCCTGCAGTTGTTCAGTCCCAAAGAAATCACACAGAGGTCTACATTAATTATAAGCTGATTGTCATAGTAGCTCAGGCTTCTTATTAACTCTTATAACTTTTATTAGCCCATAATTCTTGTCTCTGTTAGCCACATTGCTTGGTGCCTTTTTTGTCAAGGCAGTCACTTCTTGCTTGCTCTGTGTCTGGCTTCCTCTGTCTCTAGGTGACAACTGCAGAGTGACTGTTTCCTCTTCCCAGAATTCTCCTGTTCTCATTGCCCCACCTCTACTTCCTGCCTGGTAATCCTGCCTATGCTTTCTGCTTGGATACTGGCCAATCAGTGTTTATTTAAAATATAATTGACAGGGTACAGACCATTGTCCCACAGCACTTCCTCCCCCCACTTTTTTTAAACAAGAACTCTGGATCAAATCTCCTTTGTTTAGCTTTTCTACTGACCTTTATTCATAACACCTTGTAATCAACATTCTAAACAAAGGCAAACATCCATAATCTATTTTTTGGGAATGTGGGCATAGTTTTCCAAGTTACTTCCTGCTGACTGAGGATGCTGATAATCTTATGGTGACCTAAATAAAAATGATCAAGTTGTGAATGGAGTATCCTGTGGAGCTTGATCATCTCAGGCAGCAGTCTTGAATCTGTTCTGGATGTAGAACTCAGATAGTTGGGCCATCCGATCTTATCTGAGATTTCTCAGGCAGTCTTCCTTGATCAAGCTTGATTTTTCTTAACTCAGAATGAATCCACAGATTCTCATTTCCTGTGAAAACAAAAACAAAAGCTCTTCTCCAAAGTAACATACCTTTTGAAGTCAAGGTATTTTCAAAATAGCTACCTTGGATTAATTCAGAAGCATTTATAAACAAATATCTTTTAGCAGCTGTTTCTCCTTCCTCAGTATTCAAAAAATTTAGAGAGAGCAAAATAACACACAATATCAAGATTCTCTGTGAGTTTTCCATCTTTACATGGCTTTATTTTAAACTCTATTTCTTTTTTTTTTATTTGTAATTTTTGGCTTTTTGAGACAGGGTTTCTCTCTGTATCTTTGTCCTGGAACTCACTCTATAGACAAGGCTGTCCTTGGACTCACAGAGATCTGCCTACTTCTGCCTCCCAAGTGTCGTGATTAAAGGTGTGTGCCACCACACCCAACTACTTTCTTTTTTCTTTTATCTTTTAAGGACTTTATCCTTTTTTTTCCCCAAACCTACATATATTTTTAAACACACTGTAAACTGTTTAAAGGCTTTTTCTTGTGAAACTATCTTTACTGTATCTCTCTTTTTCTGTCCACATGAGTCTTTAATTTGCTATGCAATATGGCTAGAATTAAAGTTGGCTTTGACAGCTGGATTCAGCCCACTCCTTAGCTTTCTGAGAGTCTAGCCTCATGGCAGAGGTACTGGCCAGGGCCATGTTTATTGCCACAACCCCATGGCTGGTGTAGGAGGTTGTTCTGTCTATGTCGAGGCTTAGCAGCTGGGAACTAACTAATGGCCTCCTCCTACATATTAATTCCCAAGCTCAGGTTTTAAGTGGATTTGGCTGTCCACATTGGTGCCATTCTGTTGACTGAATTTTCTGTCCCACCATTTCCCACAGCTGTTTAGTCCCTCCCAAAAAAAAACCCACACAGTGGTCTAAATTAATTATAAACTGATTGGCCTATTATCCCAGGCTTCTTATTAACTCTTATATCTTATGTCTTATATTAGCAACTAAAAAGCTGCTAAAAGACATTTGATTACAAATGCTGCTGGATTAATTATATATATGTATATATTATATATAACTATATAATATATACATATACATATATATATGCTTTGACTTCAAAATTTCTGACAAGAACGGTTTCTTAAAATGCTAAGCACTTCTTAAAAAATTAAGTGGCAGCCTTGCTAGGGCAAACAAGGCTCTGGCTGCTTACTCCACCCAGTCCAGGATGCCAGAGCTGTTCACTGCCCCTGAGAGCCATGTTCATAGTCCCATGTTTAGGCACACAGCCAGTCTATGTTGTCATTAAGCAAGTTGTAGCACTCTGTTCACAAACCTCATTTAAATATTCCATAGCCTAACCTTGCAAAGAACCAGAACCATTCATGCTGGAGAATGAGAAAGCTGCTGTTTTGAAACCGTGTGTTTTTTTTTTTCTGCTTCTGCTCAATCAAAAAGACTTCTCTTAAGGGAGCTCCAGCATGCTACCAGCAAGCAGAGCCCATCCCCCTCCAAAAATGTGACTAAATTTTGTTTTTTAGTGTCTAGAATTAGTTTCCAAGCCTTCTCAAGTTTTACATGGATTTAGTCAGCCTCACGTTGGTATGCTAATTTGTTATAGGGAGTCCACTTGTTTGTTTCCCAGGTGCCTAGACTTCTGAAAATAACCACACAGAAGCTTATTAATTAAATCACTGCTTGGCCCATTAGCTCTAGCTTCTTATTGGTTAACACTTACCTATTAATTTAACCCATTTCTATTAATCTGTGCATCACCATGAGGTCATGGATTACCAGCAAAGTTTCAGCACATCTGTCTCTGGTGGTGGCTCCATGGCTTCTCTCTGACTCTGCCTCCTTTCTCCCAGCATTCAGTTTAGTTTTCCCTGCCTAGCTCTGTTCTACCTTATCACAGGCCCAAAACATCCTTTTAATAACCGATGATATTCACAGCATACAGAGGGGAATCCCACATCTATCAAGAAAAATTAAATTATAATATTCAGTATATTTGATTTAGCAACTTCAGAGAAAATAAGTTATTATCTATCTTACCTTAGTGAATTCTTTGGTGTGTGTGTGGGGGGGAAGGGGGGCAGGTACCTTTCTCTATGCATTTTATTGTCTGAGCCCAATTTCCTTTTGACATCCAGTACATTTTGACTTGTCTGTATCTGGCCTTGCCTTTCTCCAGGACTGCTTCCCAGGATTATCCTTCATCCTGGGGCTGTGGCAGGACACATTTAGTCTCCCTCACTTGTATTCGTTCTCCATGCTCAGGCTCTGGTCTACTCAGCTTACCAGAGGCAAGCAAGCGCCTCATCTAAGAGAGGCTTCCTGACTCAGCTTTAGCTGCAAAGCCTGCAGCTCATTAAGAGGTCTTGCCACGAAACACTTCAACGGTGTTGACGAAAAGCTGAACACATGCTTTTCGGTTTTCAGCCATAGCAGGAAAAAAAGCTGAGCCATTTAAAAATGCCGGTTTTCTGGGCTGTCCTGCCAGGGCAAACTCTGACTCTTTTACGCAGGCGGTTCGTGCGGTTTGCAAGCACAGGCTACTGAAGCTCGCTTGCTGGCAGGGACCTTGAAATGCCGTAGAGTTGTGGCAATAAAAATGGCTACAGCCAGTACCTCAGCCACGAGGTTTGAAAGCTAAGGAATGCACTGGATCTAGCTGGCAAAGCCACGGCTTTAGTCCTACTGATATTGCTTGGTACATTAAAGATAAAATAGATATAAATATTGTAACTGTGATTCTTGCTTAATAACTGTTTTGCTATATGTAATTTTACTATGTTAAAGTTAAAGCCTTTCTTTTTTGTTTAAACAGAAAAAGGGGAAATGATGGGGGAGTGTCATATATCAATCTGTTGATTTCATTGGTTAAGCAATAAAGAAACTGCTAGGCCCATTTGATAGGCCCACCCTTAGGTGGGTGGAGTAAACAGAACGGAAGGCTGGGAGAAAGAAGCTGAGTCAGAGAGTCGCCATGATTCTTCCACTCCAGACAGACAGAGGTTAAGATCAATCCTGGTAAGCCAGCTGGTGGGCTACAGAAGATTATTAGAAATGGGCTAGTCCAGGTGCGAGAGCTAGCCTAGAAGAGGCTAGATAGAAATGGGCCAAGCGGTGTTTAAAAGAATACAGTTTCCGTGTAATTATTTCGAGTAAAGCTAGCCATGGGGGTGGCCGGGTGCCGGGGACGCAGCCCCGCCGCTCTTATTTCAACACCTGGTGGCAGTTCTTTATTTGAGTCAGCTTGCATCTTTTGTGGATGAATGGTCTGACAAATCAAGACCCCTTTTTCTATCCTCAAACCACCATCTTTCTGACAAATAGTGATACAACTGGAGAGCAAGTAATAAAATAATTACTAATTGGAAAGTAGCTACTGAGAAACAAGCAGTAATAATTGATATCTAAGCAATAGAAGGATTATGCTAAGGAGGAATTAGTATGAATACCAAGTTAATATGAGGAAGAGGCAAAACCTTAAGGAGCTTAGTTTAATACAAAGAAATAATATGTTTTCTTAACTTAATGGGCAAATAATTATATGTATTTCTCCTGCTCAATGGCAGGCAAAGTATTGTGTTCTTTGTTCTCAAATTTCATTTTTCTTTTGGTAGGCTAACTTCATCTTCTTCAAGAATAAGTCACAGACATGTTCATGTGACTGCTCAGCTCATCAGATAGAAGTTCATCTTTTCAACTTGGTTTTGTTTTGCTTTGAATGTGACTGTTCCTCTCCTTTTCCCCTTCAGGATCACTAAAAATCTACTTCATACTGATTTTATTTAAAGTAAGCCTTTGTAAATAAAAATTTTAAGTTCAGAATGTGTGTATCATGAATATATTGCATATATGTTTATTCACTGAAAATAATGAAATATATACACAGTCATTCAAAAAGATACTTATTTTGCCTGGTGATATATAGTACATTTTTGAAAACTATACATTTTACAATTGTTATGTAGTAAAGTACTTCTCTCCAGTTGAATTTGGATGGGCTGCAGATAAATATCACAAAGTAAACTACTTAACATACCCAGAACAATAAGCATCTCAGGACTTTTCTCATCCATACACTATTTCATGTTATGTTCATGTCATATGTTCCTCAAGATGACAGACAAGTTCTAGATGTTTCAGACTGAGATTATTTCAATCTGTCAAGTAGACATAATGGAAGTGGAAAATGAGCCAAGCCTTTGAAATAAAAATCACATATACTTTCAAATATATTGAAAGATAATTTATAATATTGTAATGCTATCTAACTATTGCTTTAATACTTGAAAATCCATAACAATTGTTAATAAACAGTGACATAAGAAAAGCAAAAGTGACAGACTTTATTCATACATTTATTTCCATTTTCCATTGAGCAACTTATATGGTGTTTATACTTCATGTGTCATTCTTCCTCCTTGCATAGTTAACCATTCTCATATACTACCTCAATTATTCTGATTTTTAAGAATGTTTACATGTTCTCACATAATGTCTGACAGCATTAGTTGTAACGATCGTTTGTGAATAACACTTGGGCTGAAAGTTGTTAGTCTTCCTCCTGTCTTCTGAAATCGTTGCATCTGAGATCTTAAAATAGATGTGTGACTGTATACTTCCAATGAATTGCTCTATAGATCATACTAAAATTTATTAATAAAAGCCATGAGAAGGAAGCAGGACCTTAGAACCTCTGGGGTAGAAGGACATCTCCAGGAAGACTTCCCAGAGCTGGTAAGAGTGTAAAACAAGCAGGTACACTGTGATTGACCAGTTGGCTGGCCTTATTTAAGGAAAGGAGATCTGGTTACTTGGACTTTCTGTTGACTAAAAGACATGATAGAATAGGAAGAAGCATGAAGGTGGACATTAGAAGAGTCATCTTTATGAAGCAGGCTGCCTTTAGAACAGACTTTCACTAAAAAGTGGTTTTTTTTTGCCATTTGCTATGGCAGATTTATCCTCAATAATATTTTTAGACTTCAATTTGATAGAGATTTCTAGACGTGAATTCCAGAATAAAAGACAAATGTATACTTAATTGCTTAAACATTACCCTAGGGTTCTAAAGAGTATCTGTATGTCTTTTCCTTTCCAGTTATAAATTGTAGTGTTTTTCTTCAAATTATTACTAATATTCTTTTTACGGTGAGGCTGATAGATAAAGAATAAAGAGATGTAATTTTTGTAGTTTAAATTTTAATTTATCTTTCAATAAGAACACATTCTGTTTCATTGAATATTGCCATAGGGCAGTCAAGATTTAGAAATAAAGTAAGCAGAAAATACAAATTTCCTCCTCTCCTCTACAATTTGTCTAAAGTTTCTATTCTAATACACATTTGCTTACTGTGGTCCATTCACTAATATAGATAATTATACCCTAAAGTATTTTAACTTGAGCTCTTAGTTTGCATCATTGTCCATTGTGCTGTGCATTGCTTGGGTTTTGATATATGTGGGATGTGTGTTGAATCACCAATAAACTCTTATGTAGAGTAGTGTCAGGGCCTAAAATAGTGGTGCTTTCCTTGCTCTGTCTATTTGTCTTCACCTTTCCCTCTCAAAAATGACCAAGCATTTCTCTGTCTTTATATTTTCCCCTTTTCTCCATTTTCAGTGGGAATCATATATTGTATACCATTTCAGTTTGGATTTTTCTTTTAGACAAGCTGCATACATAAGATGTTGTAGAATATTAATTAAAGATGTGTTACATTTGCTTATGCTGTGGAACATTTGTTTAATGATGCAAATATGTATTGCATCCTTTTATGTTGCAAGCTTTGTTTTACATGAGGAGAGTGGCCCTTTGTTTATCCCTGCTGCTTGGCTAGCTTAGCCATTGAAATAGCCACACAGAAACTATGTTAATTAAAACACTGTTTGGTTGTTAGCTCTAACTTCTTATTGGCTAATTCTTACATCATAATTTAACCCATTTCTATTAATCTGTTTATCACCACATCACTGTAGCTTCTAACCAGTGTCCATCTCAGGCAGAAGATTTATGGTGTCTCCCAGTCTGTCATTCTTCCCAACATCCAGTACTGTCTTCTCTGCCTACCTAAGTTCTGCCCTATCAGGCCCAAAGCAGTTTCTTTATTCAATAGCCAATGAAAGCAACACATAAACAGAAGAACTTCCTACACCAGCTCTGTCACGTCGCCTGCCTAAAACACCTGATTAGTCTAATAAAGAGCAGAATGTCCAATAGCAAGGCAAGAGAAAGAGAATTATGTGGGGACTAGAAGGCATAGAGAATAAATAGAAAGTAAATAAAAAAGTGAGTGGAATAAGAAAAGGAGGAGAGAAGATGCTGGAAGCCAGGCACTCAACCACACAGCCAGACATAGAATGCAAAGGAAAGAAATGAAAGACAGAAATAGAAAAAAGGTAAAATCACAAAGGCAAAAGGTAGATGGGATAATTTATGTTAAGAAAAGTTGGCTAGAGGAAAGCCAAGCTAAGGCTTGGTATTCATAAGAGAGAATAAGTTTCCTAGTGATTATTTGGGAGCTGGGTGGCAGGTCGCCCAAAGAGTGAAGAGTTAAAAATAAAAAAACTATCTACACCACAATGTATTTTTTTCCTCAGAATTTAAAATGAAAAACAATAGTGTTGCATCTGAGAACATGACTATGCCTGGAAGACAGTATACTGAAGGAAGGAAGCCAGCCCCAGGACAACAAAGACAGCTATTCTGTGTATGTAAGGTATTTAAAACGGTTTCAAATATGGAGAGGATTTAGTGAAATCTTACAGGAATTGCTGTAAACAGGGAGAAATGAAGAGTAAGTTGGACACGTACGAAGCTTTGGCTATGCAAGACGAACTTTTTCTAGTGGTCAACAGTGCAAGATTATTCTTATGGTTAAAGAGTAGTAATTCTGCATTTAAAACATGCTGTGGGTAAATCTTGTGGTAAGTGTTCTTACTACAATAATAAAATCTATTTTTATAGATAAAGGGAAGCTATTTCGAAAATACTTTGTAGTCCCATGGTATGTAGCAAAAGACTCAATACATTAATAATTCCACTCCATTGTTTATATAATACTAAAAATCAAGTTATTTGAAAGTTATAATATAAAATAAGGCAGTAATTCTTAACCTGTAGGTCACTACCCTCTGGGATCAAACAATCCATTCACAGAGGTAACCTTAGAACATTGGAAAACACAGACATTTATATTATGATTCATAACTGGTAAAAGTATAGTTATGGTAGGTGGTAACAACACAATGAACTTTATTAAATAGTTGTAGCGTTAGGAAGGTTCACCTGAGACCGATTTTATTTTATTACTTGTGTGTGTGTGTGTGTGTGTGTGTGTGCACGTGCGTGCATCTATTCATGTGGGTGAATTTGTGTTCATATATATAAGGATACCAGAATTCAACCTTTGGTTTCATTTCTCAAGAGCTATCCACTTTGTTTTGAGATAGGATGCTTCATTCACGTATTGAGTAAGCTAAGTTGGCTAGCCACCAAATGTTAGGAATCTACCTATTTCATCCTCCCCTCCCCTGGGATTGCAAGCAATCACACCTGGCTTCTTTACATGGTTGCTGCTGACTGTACTTGGCCCTCAGGCTTGTGAAGCAGACAATTTACTGTCTGAACCACCATCTCCTTAACCCTACTTATGGCCTATTTAGAAGAGCAAAATTATAAAAAGAGACATGGAGAAAATGGGGAAACTTTGAATATCAGATGGTAAGCACAATTAATGAATATCAAATGGAAATATAATTATTTTTAAATTTTCTGGGTGAGGTTGTAACCATGCAATTATCTAAGCAGATATTCATTAAGTTTTAAATGTGTTCACTACAAACATCTGATGACATGTATCTTAGGGTCACTAGTGCTGTGATGAAACACTATGACCAAAGTAACTTAGGGAAGAAAAGGTTTATTCACTTTATGCTTCCAAATCACAGTTCATCTTCAAAGGAAGTCTGGAATGGCAATCAAATAGAACAGGAGTCTGGAAGCAGGAGCTGATACAGTGGCCACATTGGAGTGCTGCTTACTGGCTTGTTTGTCATGACTTATTCATCATGCTTTATTTATAGAACTCAGGATCACCATCCCATGGATGGGACCACCTATAATGGGCTGCCCCTCCATGAATTACTAATTAAGAAAATGTCCTACAGGTTTGCCTAAACCTCATCTTATAGAGGCATTTTCTCAGCTGAGGCTGCCTTATCTTTGATGATTCTAGTTTGTTTTAGGTTGACATAAAACTAATTAGTACAACATAAGTTCATGAATTTCCCATGAAAAGTTTTAGTAGCACCAAGAAGTCTGCTAGATGAAACAAGATAATTTAGACTTTTGGTGATTAGTTCTTGTGTCATAATAAATTACTGATAAGTTTTGTGCAAGTAAAAACATTTAACTGAAAATTTAGAAATGTAAAATGACAAATTTTGAATGCCACTTTTTATTTATAGGATACTATAGTATAGTAAAAATGAGATACAAAGTCTAAAAACATATAAGTATACATACCAAATTGAATAAGAAGTTTAATCATATAATTAACAGGTAAAATGAGTACCAAAAGGAGAGTTCTATATAATAATAAAAAATATTAAAATACACCAAAAAGACATATGTGGAGTCAGAGAACACGCATGGAAATTAAATGGTATAAAAATACAATTCTACATTTATAAAATTAAATATCAGAAATGTGTTTCAGGCATTATTAAAAGTGTATAAAATTCACAACATAGTAATGTGGACTAATAGATACCTTGAATAAAAACAGTACCATGAAGTAAAAATATTCATTTCTTTTCAAATTTATTTAATAGTGTTTTGAAATGAGTTATTATTGGGTGAGATGAGAAAACTAAAACATTTCTGGAGCTGTGGTCAGGTAAGTGTGGTTTTTAGTACTCAAAGGCTGATGAACATACACACAAGTAACCAAACAGCGCGTATGAATAGCTACATTTTTATAGCACACATTTTCCCACATACTTCTTCAATTAAAAAAAGTAGCTTAAGACTAATTCTAACAGCCTCTTCTCACCTTAGAAAACAATGAAAATTCTGGACAAAATTTAAAAAAAAACTGATAAAAATGAAGGTAATGAGAGGAAAGTGGATGAGAAGACACTGAATGTGGGGAAAATTCTCATTCAAAATAGGTTTCTCACTTTTGAAGATTTTAGCCGTAAGCTAAGTGCATCTGGCCTGGCATGTGGAGCTGAGAGAGGAGAATTAGTGAAGTGAAGTATCCTGCTGACCTTCTTCTACCTAGAGAACCAGAAAACTGAAGTCAAGCAATCAAAGAGTAGAGGGACTTAGGAAAGAAAGAGCCAGGAGGCAATCTACCAATTTAGTCTACACACACTGGTGGATTCTTGAATCACTCAGATTCAGACCAGACTCTTAGGAGATGGGCCTGAAGACAAAAATTTAGACCTGAGCCTCAAGCTACCTCTTAGTAAACAGAATCATTGTAATCCATTTCAAATTAATTACACACACACACACACACACACACACACACACACACACACACACGCGTAGAGAGAGAGACTGAATAAAATAAAAACACTGGACTCAAACTTCCTTACAAATCAACATCCTTAGTAGCCAGAATATAATCCAAATTATTTAACAATGGAAAAATAAACCATGAGAATGGAATATATTCTTAAGGGAAAAATAATCAATGAAGTATATTCTTAAAATGAAGCAGCTATGGGAACTAATTGACAAGAATTGTTTTTAGGTGGCTCATAAAACTGAAGGTATGAAGAAAAATGAAGTATTTACCAATGAAAGAAAACCTCACCAAATAAGGTGAAATAAAAATAACAATAAACATGGAGGTTCTGAGTTTCACAGTAGTCTACTTTCTGACTCTAACCATCACTTAGAGAAGACAGTCACCCCACCTCCCAGCATGAAAAAGTAACAAATGCAGGCAGGTTAGGGCTGGGAGTCACAAGCAGGAAGACATCTGTATAGCTTTTCTGGTCTTCTCAGTTCACTGAGAACAGATCCTGTTTTCAGAGAAATATAGATAACTACAATTCTAAAAGTAAATTCACCCTTTTAATCAGGAAAACAAAACAACATGATAAATAAACCAAGTAGACAAGTAACAACACAAATTCCAAGAAAATATACCTCCTCAGCTGTCAAAAAGTCAGAAAAGGAGAAAAACTCATATTAACACCTAAAGAAGACTGGACAAGAATGGTGATTATGGTGGTTTCAATAAAAGGATTTCCATAGGTTCAAGGGAATTGCACTATTAGATATGACCTTGTGGCAATATGTGGCTTTGTTGCAAGAAGTACATCAGTAGGGGGTAGGCTTTCAGATCTCAGAAGCTCAAGCCTGGTCAGTGTATTAAGGCCACTCCTGCTGCCTGTGAATCAAGATGTGGAACTCTCAGCTACCTCCCCAACCCTATGTCTCTCTACATACCATCATGCTTCCTGACATGAAGATAATGGGCTAAACCTCTGAACTGCAAGTCAGCCTCAATTAAATGTTTTTCTTTACCAGACTTGCTATGGCCATGGATTCTCTTCATAGTAATGAAACCCTAATTAATACAGTTATCAATTGTAAACTGGCTTATTCTATTAAATGAGTACATCAGCATTGCCTATAGCACTGACAATATCAAATGTACATATTGATATTTTTGATAATACAAAGAAATAGACAGTTTTACTGGTTCTTTTGGAAAAAGAATTGAATTAACAAGAACATCAAAATGACCATGATTTGGAAATTATCTGATTAAGGAATTTATCACCCAATCAATTTAAAGTAAAATACAAAGAATTTAAGTAGACAAATTGAAACTAGGATTTTAATCAGTAAATTAAAAGTTTAGAATGGAAAATTCCAGGTTTCATCACATGGGCTTAAGTTCCAGGCACACCTTTGTGAAATCAACTCCAAACCAAACTGCATGAACCCAAGTACTAGGTCAACATCTGAGACCAGCTCACTTGAAGACTTTGTCAGAAAACCAATCAGTGGACATTGATAACTGGTGCTGTGAGGTAATTCTACTCGTTAACAAGCTTTTGCCAGGGCTTTCTCATTCTTCATTATATGTCATGAACTCTCCTGAAGATCACTTTGGTTGCATTGCTCTCTCATGCTACTTAAGTGCAGAACTAATATCACAAGAATGTCACTAAGATTGGTAGCTTCTACTTTCCAAAGCAGTTATGTCTGGATGTACTCAAGCTGCCTGCTATGGTTAAGGTATACTGCCTAAAGTTAAGAGAACTTAGTTCCAAGGTGATATAGAGCACCAAATTCTTGGTACAATTGGTATGTTTCTCTGGAAAATTTGCCCTAAGGTCCCTTTTGCCTTGAAGATTTGCAAAATATGTCATTCTCAATGTCTTGATGAGAAAGCCATAGTCCTTTCTTCATACTAAATAATTTAATAAATTGTTGTTTGATCATTCCCTTAGTTTCATAGTTATTCACATAACCTTCAATAATAAAATCCATCTATAATTAATTTTTCCCTCTTTCTAGCTTAAGTGCCAAGAAGATGCCAAGAAGCATATAAATGCTTTGTTTAGATAGTTCTTATACAATATATTCTAGGTCACTCTTAATTTATGTTTTCTGCAGTCCTGGGACATGAAAGTAATTTTGTCAAGTTCTCTGCAACTGTGTAACATTTATGACCTTTTCTTCAATTTCTGATATCTTTTTTTGTTTCTTTCTAAGACATCATGAGAATAGATTGGCCATCCCAATTTTTCCTCACCATTTTTATAACAATGTCTTAAATTATTCCCTAAGAAGATTATACTCTGCACCAGTTACACTTTATTGAGCTAACCAGAGTTCCTCTGAAAACTTTTATTTTTGGTGATGTAGGATTTTCTAGGTTTTTCTTCCAGATTCTTTTGCTTTTACCACAGGTTCATAGGAATTTTTTATATTTTCTGGTATTTGTTAAATCCATAATTCCACTACTGTTTCTTTTGTATTGATTTTTATTGAGCTCTACATTTTTCTCTGTTCCCCTCCCAGCCACTACTGTTTCTTAATATCAGTTGTTTGTCTATATCATTTTTTTGTGTTCCTACAAAACATATCATATGGGAGGTAATTTATGAAAAGCAGAGATATTTGTTACACAATTCCATATCTTACTATAGAGATACATGCTCTCCCATGCTCATTTCTGTTCTATTGGCAATGTTCAAAAAAGTTTAAACAGCCTGTATTTCCATCAGCTGATGAATAGATAATGAAAATGTGGTATGTTTACACAATAGGATATTCTTCAGATGTTAAGAAAAACAAAATTATGAAATTTGTAGGTTAATAGATGAAGTTGGAAAAAACTTCTGAGTGAGATAACCCAGGTCAAGAAAGATAAGGTTTGTATGATTTCTCTTATCTGTGAATGTTAGCTTTGAATCTTCAGATATGCATGTTTCATTCATAATAACCATTGATTTCAGGAAACTACCAAGGGCCATGAGGCAAGGATTCAATGAGGGGAATAAGAAAGTGATGGTGTAAAAGCTTAAATGGGATTAATGGACCAAATTGGGGTTTAATTGGTCCATTGGGTTAAATTGGGTGGGAGGCAGGAAGTCGGGAAAATGGACGGAATATTAATGGGACAAATAACTCTAAAGACTTTATGAGCATTTTATATGGAAGCCTACCAACTTCTGTAGAAACATTCTAAAATTTGTACATGTATGTCATATACATATGCATATCCACAGAGGTTAAAATAACGTTACCCTTTAATGGAGCAACAATGCCTCCACTTGAAACTACATCTATTTGAACATGACTGACCTAAGAGGTGCCATACTTCTAAAGAAAACTAATTCTACTTCTTCTAGCATTCTTCAAGGCCAGAAAACAATTTTCTTTTAGGCATCTACTGTCTCTGGCTTTCACAGTCTTTAAGCCCCTTCTTCCAAAAGATTTCAGAGCCTTAGGAGGATGGACATGAGGTGATATAAATATACTATTTATGTCTGAATATTCTGCAGGCTCATTGCTGTACTTTGACCAGTTATATGTGTCTGTGTTGATTGCTATCTACTTCAAAAAGAAAGTTTGCTAGTAAGGGTTGAGAGATACACTAATCTATAGCTATAATAATAGAAATTATTTTAATCACCTTGTGGAATGGGTGTGCTTTAATCTGACCAGAAACTGGCTACTTACTTCAACCATGCTTGTGCCATTATTAAAACAGTGAGCACATCTTTACTAGGCTGATAATTTATTGTAGATTTCAGGGTTCACAGTTCAATATAGCTCATAATTAATTTTTCTCTCCACAAGTGTGGATGACACCTTCCAGCACCATGAAATCTAACGTGTAGAGAAGAGTCCAGGTCAACACGACCCTCAGTTATCCAAGTTCTTTACTCAGGTATGATGCAATCCCTTTAACAACAGAGTCTTAATACTAAGCAATGAGGGTCACCTAAGAGCAATGGCATGAGACTTTTATCATACCAAACACAAATATATTTTATTTATATTGATTATATAAAAATATAAATAAATATACATATATCTTTATATTTAGAAAGTTTCTTCTGTAGTAATTATTCAAATGGCTTTTTCCAGGGGGTCTTTAACGCTATTTATTCATCCCCATACTTTGTAGTCTGCTGTGCCCTCACACTGCCATCCTTTTCAACCTTTCCTGTTCCATTATTTCCCTTCTACTTATATCACTGTGTTCTGCACTCTTGAGAGAACCTTTCATCATCCCTTACTAGCTCCCTAGCTTTTACAGAAGAAGAGGAATTTATATCTTCTTATTTAGAGAAATTTTTAGCCACTATGGTTTCACAAGAACATACAGACCTGTCCTGAGTCTAACTGAGCACTGATTTTCTTGTCAATCCATTTCACCAGGTAAAACGATTCTTGCTTTACAGTTACATTTCCTCCTTACATTTCTCCATGCCCTCGTGGATTTCAAATGATACAACCATTACTAACAGGTTTCTGGTATAAGTATGGCGTCATTTTTTTTTAATCTGGCTGCTTTCAGTATCTTTGATTTTCACGGGATTATTCCTTATTGTCATCGATTTCTTTGTGCAATTAAAATTTAGTCTTCAAACAACTTGCATTTGTAGCTATATAATGTATAGTTGAATTTCTGAAGAAGTTTATTTTCTTCATCTCTTTGAGGACTTACTGACCCTTAATCTCTCTCTTTCTGCAGACTGTCATAAAATGCTATTTACATTCAGTGTTTCAATACATATGTATTTTCCAATACTTTATATTTTCTAATGTGAGTTTGTATGTTTTCATTAGTAACTGTTTCTTGAAGCAAAATTTAAGTAATGATTAGTTACCTTCCTGGTGTGTCAGTTTTCATGGCTCTGTTATCCAAGCACTGGCACCTCTCATCTCTTTAAATGGTTTGTCAGACATTCCTGGTATAAGAGCAATTTTCTACAGAGATCTGGAAAGATTTGCTTGTGTCCTGTGTAACAGTCCAGATTTAGCATTCGGACTCCTTAGACACCCAAGGGAGGGCAGCTCCTCATTACTGCCAGGCAGGATTGGGAGCAACAGTTAGACATTTCATCATGGTTCTTGGGTAGTTGCCTGTGGCCTCAGTACAGCTAGATGTTATAAAAGTCTCGATTCCCCAGTAAGACTATTCTTCGTCTACCCAGTTGGGAGTGAAGGGTCTCTTTGTTTGTGCTGTATTGGTGTTGAATTTCTGAAACCTCATGAAGCCTGAACTGACACCTACAGAGGTGAGGATGATGTCAGTGTTTGATGGAGGAAAGAAAATAGAGGCTCTCCAGTTGATAGTCTCTGACACCACCTCTGTAGTAATGCAGCATACTGTTCGAGACTACCCATCTAGCATGAGTTGAGATGAGATAAATGTTTGCATTGGAGTTTATCTAGAGCAGACAAAAACTTTTATATTTATATTTTAATATTTCATATACATGTTATATATTTATGTTATTTCTCAATTCCCTTCCCAGGTTTACACCACCCTGGCTGAGTCTCAAATTTATGGCTTCTTCTTTAGTTACTATTGCTACCTATTTATAAACTATATATATATCCCACTGAGTCCATTTAGTGTTGTTTAGTGTTGCTTTCTTGTATATGTGATTAGGGCTGATCATTGATATTGGATAACCAATTAGGGAGGGAATGAGTCACTTTAACAGTCATCAATTGCCTCTAGTTTTTCATCTATGGTGGGAGCCTGTAGAATTTCAACTGGTGGTGTTTTGTTTGCTTATTTCTTGTTTCTTTGTTTGTTTTGGAATGACCGAGCTTTTGTCAAGACTATTTTTCCCCACTCATTGGCATTCTGGTTAGGTGATGTCTTGAGTTTCAGTGTGGAATACTGAAGGGGGATCAAATTTGTGTTATTCCTGAGATTTCTGGGATCACTGCAAAATGCTGTTTTCTAAATTGTACTTTTAATGTTTGTTTTACGTGTAATGTTTAGGGACTTAGACTTAGCTTAAGGGAAGGCATGGGGCAGAAAAGCCTACTGAAAAATTCTGGCAGCAACAGTCCTCTTTTGATTTATTTTTCTTTTTGAATTAAATGCCCAGAAATAGTGATATAGTATGCAATATGGGATATGCTTCTAAGTTAAAACTGTAATACCCAGGATATTTGCAAAGGATGAGAATGTTTGTTAATGTGTTAGAATTTATGTTAAGTCCACAAAAGTTATTAAAAAAGATTTGGGGATCAATTTGGAAACACATTTAAAATTATGATTAATACTGAAGAATCATGAATATATAATATATGCTCTAAAAGCAATGTTGCTAAAACTGTAGCTTTGCCAGCGTCAACCTGGAAGCTAAAATTCTTTAAACTGAATTTATAAAATGGTTCGATTGCAAACCGTAGTAACAGGAAGGGATTGAGACCAACTGTAAGTTTTATGGGAAACAATCATTTTGAATTAATATGTTGGAGCAACCCTCTCCCACCAAATTTGCAATTGTTCACCATTTCCAGTCCACATGGAACAATGAATCAAGATTGGGGGCTGGGTTCTCAGCTGCTTCCGTGTGAGAAATCATAACTTCTTGTAAATAAATTGCATTCAGATAGGAAACAGGTATATAATTTTTAAAATTAAAGTGCTCAAACTTTGGCTTTGCTGAGTGTCCAGGTCAACTAGGTTTGGGGCCCTCTCAGTGCAAGCCTCCCGAGTCAAGCACCACCTAAGAAAGCCAGTTTGTAACAACTCAGAAATTACCTCCCATATTTTCACTTCAGTCACATTAGCCTTTTTTCGAGAGGTAGTCTGCTCCTCAAAGAGTGTACAATGATTAGGGCTACACCCAAGTGCACTGATGTGATTAGCTGTCCAAAAATGTTTCTAATAATGCTAGCTTATCATTTTTGATATTTTGTGATAAATACAACCATAGCCAGAATGGTTCAAATCCATAAAGGACACCAGCTAAGCTACTATAAATTTTTCAAGAGATTTTACAACCGTGGGGATTCTAAGTATGTTATTTTACAACCGTGGGGTTTCTAAGCGTGTTATTTTACCCTTTTAGGTGTTTTGCAGTGTACATGTTTTAAGTGTTAATGAATTAATGCATGTTACCTAGCCATGCACTAAAGTGGATTAAGTTAGAAATCAGCACTTTGTGAGGTGGTTTATACACATTTCCTTCCCACAACTATCTTTTCCTTTCTACAGGGTGATTCTGGCCATCCTTTAAAGATTTTAAAGACATTGCTCCAACACAGTTTTTCTAAATTTTTGCTATGTTTCCAAAACAACTTTTTTTTTTGTTTCCAAGATAAGTGTTCAGTCTGTCAGGACAGCCATTGCATGTGAATAACTGTCTAGCTATTGGTTGTTATCTCCACCACACACATACAAAAAAAATCCCCCCCAAAATGGGTGAGGGTCCCTAAAACTAGGACGTGGTGTTCTTAATTGTATTTATTTCTAAAGTTGTTTACCAACCACAGTGCCTAATTATTGCAAACAGGACTGGCTGTCAAGAGTCCACTGTGCATTACCCCGATCCTTATGGCACATTCTAGAAAGTGGGTTAAGAAAATCAACAGAGCTCAAATCAAATTACATCTTGGTTTTTCTGTAGGTATCTAGTAAGAAATTAATAAACTTAAAAGTTATTAAGGCTAGAGACAACCCTCATAATACACAAATTGCAAAACCAGAACAGGCATCACAGGACTCAATGGTCAGAGAAATGGGCTCTGGGAGGAGATGTGACATTCTTAGCTACCTGAATAGTCATTAATGGATGACTTTAAAAACCTGGTCCCAGGAATCTTATATGATTGATTGCTATCTGTCAGGAGACTTTATGTACCATTGATTGTCTCACTAGTAAGAACTAAGTCAACAGCTTTTCAATTACTTGGCCAGGAAACATCTTCCCCGGAATATGGTCTATTTCAGAGGCTTTAGAAATAATCTAAAACCTGACTAACAGTCTTTCTGGGCATTGTCTACTCTCACCTCGGAAGAGAGTTTTGCTCCACCAGGGTCCCTTTGGCTATCACCACTCTATTCCTTTGAAGGTGGCCAGCTCTACTCTTAATGAGTTCTGTCTGTCTTCTCCACCACCTCCCAGTGTCACATTTCTCTGTTGTCAGAGGAGCTTCAGTTCCTAAGAAGCAGAGAAGCAACTATGTGGTCCTGGTGATACAATTAGCATCCATAACAGAGAATATCAGATGATTAATTTGTCTATCAAATTTTGCAAATTGTGACTATATTTTCAAGTAATTATTGACATTACCTAAGTATAACTCTTTTGACATAATATAATTCTCTTACTAGCGTATACTTTAATTATTTTTATATTGCTTATAAAATTCTATGCATATAGTTCTAACAGTGGGGGATTGTTATAGGGTTACATGCTTTAATATAACAACAGAAAGATGTACAGGCCAGAAATAAACACTCCAGTATAATGTTTCATATTATATTAATTGGTATGAACACATATTAGCTAATTTGCTTTGAACTGTAATAGATTTCCATATATGAAATGGTGGGCAATTCAGTTCATGATAGTTGAAAATCTAAATTTTCAAAACAGTTTCACTGGTCTCTGCTCACTCAATCTTATGAAGAATAGGAAAGGTTAGTAAACTGATTGAGAATCAAGAACTGATATTTATAAAATAATATCTCAATGACAAATATGTCACATTCCATAATAATAAAAATTCATGTTTCAAAGATGGTTTTTAAAAAAATGAACTCTGCTTTTAAATTTACATCATGGACTCTGTGCTATTTTTTTTTCTGAATGATGAATATCCTTCATAGGATCAGGCATTTAAAGACTTGGTCCCCAGGGGTTGATAC
Source organism: Microtus pennsylvanicus (assembly GCF_037038515.1). Taxonomy (NCBI): domain Eukaryota; kingdom Metazoa; phylum Chordata; class Mammalia; order Rodentia; family Cricetidae; genus Microtus; species Microtus pennsylvanicus. Next base: position 71,303,293 of record NC_134590.1, on the reverse strand, counting down.
TATTTCAGGAGGCTTAGGAAATGCCTTGCTGGAGGAAATATTTCAGTGGAGCACAGAGTCGTGTTTATAACCTCTGCCCAATCCCAGTTTTATTTCTACTATGTGCTTGTGGTAAAGTTGTAATCTTTCGGCCTTCTACTTCTGCTATCTTGCCTGCTGCCTGCATCCATGTGACGATGGATTCTAACCCTCTGGAACTCATGACAAAATAAACTCTGTTCCTCAAGTTTCTTTGGTCATGATGTTTTTCCACAGCAGCAGGAATGTAATTAATACATATTAGGTAATGAAAACTTTTAGATGCAGCTAGACCAATGTCGAGGAATATATAGGGGAAATAATTCTCAGATGGGTCAATAGCTTAAGCCCTATTAACCAACTAAGGAAATTTTTGATGTTGCAACTCAGTTCTCATAAAGAGAAGCATTTAAAGTTCATTTGACTGAATCTTAAATTTGTGGTAAAGTTGTAATCTTTCGGCCTTCTACTTCTGCTATAAACTACTTTTAATTATCTAGCTTTCTTTTGTTTTATCAAAAATCCAAGCACATATTTTGTCTTATACACAGGTGGAACATATGTAGTTTTTAGTTTGGTAGAAATGAAGCATTTGGAAAACCAGAAAACCTTGTGTTCTTTAATTAGGAAGCCAATGGAGTATGAAGTAAAAGTTATTTATACGAGACCCTAATTTCTTTGATGCCCATGGTTCTCCACAGCTCTCAGATGAATTTTTTTGACATTGTTTAGCAGCACAAGAGAGTCAGAATAATGCAAGGCTCAGACCTGCAACATCTGGAAGCAGGCTATTGGCTTTGTGTTGTAGGATTGCCTTGAGAAAATTAATTAAGCATTCACTACAAGCTGCACTCCTTTCTATTTATTAAAACTTGTATTGAGATACTGCTTAGTGATATCAAGTTTGAAGAAACAAAACAATTCCATTGAACTTAACGTTGCAAGTTAAGTTCAATGCTGATATTTCACAACATTGTACTATAATATCAAATCATGTGATATTAATGATATCTAATTGCCATATTCATGTGTCTGTAGTTTATTTGTATTCATCCCCTGATACAAATGTACATAAAATATATTTCATTTATCTCCAATATATATGTATACATGCACATACATATACATATATATACAATTTTATCAAATTTGAGATTTTGTGTCTACCATTATCATGATGTTAAATAAATCATTACCAGCTTTTATTTCAACCATATCTCTTTTTTCTCCTGCTTGCACTAAACTCCTATGAAAAATGATTTGTCTTACCTTTCTTAAATTATTTTTAATATGAATGTTGTACAGTGCAATATTTTATGGATGCTTACAATTTTTTCTTTCAGAGTTATTTTCTGGAGATTCACAGATGTTGTTGTTACATAAATCCAACTGATTCCTTTTAATTGCTGTACATATCCTCCTCATATCCTGACACCAAAATTTGGTTATTTATTAACTTCTTAAAATACACTTTGTTTTGCATATTAAGCTACTAAAAATAATACTAGAAGATCACGTGTGCATATTGTTTTGTGCAAATCTAAGGTTTCTTCTTACTGGGATGCATACTTCAGATAATGGTCCAGCATGCACTCTGTGGTGAACAGATTTACAAGGAATTGCCAGAATCTTTCAGATTTGGCTGTAGCACTTTAAGTTGCAGTAGGCATACATTGATAAGTCAGTTTCCCAGCAATCTTAATAAAATCTGATATTAAATTTTTCAGAAATCTGAATTAAGACTATATCTCACAGAAAACAAAATATTTACACATTATTGAGATGTGATACAGTGTCATACATACATTGCTTTACGTTTCAACCAATCTCATATGTCTTTTCATCGTTTTAGATTAAGTTTATTTTGTGATTTTTATACTATGTTCTACTACCCCAAGATTTACTATACATACTATACTTAAATTAATCTATTATTGTTTAATTTCAGGTTGTAAAATAATTTTTAAATAAGTTGTTTTAAAGGAAAGTTCTCATGTATTTTAGGCTGCCCACCAACTCAGACAATTGAGAATGACCTTGATCCTCTGGCCTCTACCTTCTGAGTGGTGGAATGAGAAGTCCCTGTCACCATGCTCAGTATTATCTACAACTTATACTACTGGGAATGAGTCCAGGGTACTCTGTATGAAAGACAAACATGCTGCCAACTGAGACCAAGCCCTAGCCCTTTAAGTTGTACATCTTATAATCAAGTTCATTTAATTCTTCAGCTCATTATATGTCTAAGTGTTACCTCACTATTTATTGATGGTCTTTCTTTCCATCAATTGTTTTACCTCTGTTTCCAAAAGTAATTTTCTGTGTTTATGAGGTCCAGCTTGTCGTACATTTTCTACCACTGATTTTTTTTTTTAACAGCATCTTCATGCTAAATGCTTGAAGAGAGCTTTGATGTGGCCAGAATGATTTCCTACTTCAGTTGTCTTTGTCCCATTAGAGCCTTTCAGTTCCATTTTTTTCCTCCTATAAATACTTTAGAACAATGTTGACCATGTCTGTAAAAACCCTTGTTGAATTTATATGAATTGCTTTAAACTTGAACTGGGAGATAACTGGAGGAAAATAGAGCTCTGCCATAAAGAAGCTTCTAATAAAAAACACACCCCTCTCCATTTACTTCCATCTGTGATATTTTCTCCATCACTATGTAATTTGATGAATATACATATCTGTTACATTTTTTTAATTGTGTGTCAGTTTCATTAACGTTGAAGCTACTGCGAGGTGGTAATGTATTTAAAAGTTTTTTTTTTTACAAGCTCATTGTTAATGGATAAATTTTACAGCGTTCCATATGCTATGGCCTTGCAAAACTTACTTGACAGTCAGAGGAATTTTTAACAGATTCTCGGAAGTTTCATATTCACACACATGTGAGTCATCTGCAAATAAAAACACACAAATTCCTGACTTTCCAAGCTGTCTACATATTACTGAAAGAATATGATCTTTCTGAAAGTTTGAACTTGACTGGTCAGAGCAGAGATCATTATCATGCCCCTGGTTTTATTTGTTTTAGCCACTAAGTGTGACATTATCAGTAGGTATGTTTAATCAAATTATAATGCTGAGGTAATTTCCCTCAATTTTTAAGCAATGAACTTTTCTCATAGACAATATTGGATATTGTCTAATGTTTTTCACTATCAACTGATATAACCATATGAATTTTTTCTTTGGAATTTCATTTTTGAACATTAAATAACTCATGCATGGATAAATTTTCTTTTGTTATGGCATGTTACCTATGCACTCTTTTATCTGAACTTGTAGCTATACAAACTATACAACAATCCTCTCAAAAATATAGCAATATGCATCCTATTCAAGCTTATAACTGTTCAGTCTCTAAGTTATTCAATGATCTAGTGGTTCTCAACCTGTGGTATGTAAATTATAGTCATGAAGTAGCAATGAAAATAATTTTATGGTTGGGGGTCAGCACAGCATGAGGAACTTTATTAAAGGTTTGCAGCATTAAGAAGGTTGAGAACCATTATAAGCTAGACCATGTAGATATATTATCTTAGCGTTTTCAGTGAAGTATGATCAATAGGAAAAGAAATGTATAGTTTATATGCATATATGTTTATGTATATTTGTGCATATGTATATGAGTTTATGCATATCTAAGTGTTTCTGAGGCTGTACATGTGTATGTGAGTTTGGGCATGCATGCATTCATAAACACGATGCATATATATATATATATATATATATATATATATATATGCATGTGGTGTATATGTGCTGTGTGCACATATACATATGCAGTTGATTGCATTTTTAGAAAGACTGAGAGGCAGGGAGGTAGAGAAGGAGAGGAAGAGGGAAAGGGAAAGCAAAAGAGAGGGAGGGGAGCAGAAAAGAGGAGAGAGGAAGGGGACCAGGGAGAGGAAAGAAGGGAGGGGAAGGGGGACATGGGGAGAGGAGGAAGGAGGGAGAGGGAGAAGAAGAGAGAGAGGGACAGGGAGAAGAAGAGGGACAGGGAGAAAGACAGGGAGAGGGATAGGGAGAGGGACAGGGAAAAGGACAGGGAGAGGGAGAAGGACAGGGAGAGGAAGAGGGAGAGGGAGAGGGCGTTCAGGAACTATATGAAGTTGTGGGAGTTCCCAACCTGAAGTTTGCATGGTCAACCCTTTGACTGGAGTTTCCCAGAAGGTGATTATGCGCCAGCTGAAGTCCAAAGGCTGTTTGCCTGTTTGCTAACAGAATCAAGCATGAAATCAGAGTCAGACAGATGATTCTCTCTGAGTAACAAGGAATTAAATTGGCTTTTATAAAAATAAAGATATTTAGATTATCTCCAATGTTTGGATGCAAAATAAAACATTTCTGAGATAGAAAATATGATTTTAAGGAGAAAACAAATACAAATAAAAAATATTTGAAACAAAAGTCAAATTAAAAATGTCAGAATTTGGGAGAGCCTTAGTAGTGGTGCTAAGATGCTGGTGAGGTGCTCAGCAGTTAAAAGAATGCAATGTTCCTACAGAGGAGCCAAGTGTGATGCCTAGAACTGATGTCATGAAGCTCACATCAATTTACAATCTCAGCACCAGGGATCTGGTGCCCTCTGACCTCTGCATGCACATGTAGTCATGACCACAATCATCCACACAGGTTTACACATTTATGCATAAGCAAAGTTCATTTTTTTAAAACAACTGCATGAAATACTTAATAATCAATAATCATAGTAACTGAAGAAATAGAAAACCTCAAGGCCAATTAAGCCTTATGTTTACAAAGAAAGAAAATACTAAAGAGATATCAATAAAATGTTAAAAACATAGTGATAAAGAAAGATGAAGAGGTTAATCATAAAATACAATTATTAAGATTCCTGGGTAGACAACAGAAGAAGTAGGAGAAAATGAAAGCTCTCCAATATAAAGGTTAAGAAGCAAGGAAGCCTCAGAGACTTCATAGGCATTGAAAGAAAATAGACAAGAATTAACTAATAAATTCAAGACCTTAGATAAAAGTGGGGTAAAAAAACCTCCTTAATAATAGAACCACAGTTGGTCCTAACCCTTCCATGTGCACAGCATATCTCACGTGCAGGGGCACATTTGTGTGCATGCACACACAGACATGTGTGGATAAAATGTCTAAATGGAAAAACGCAATTTGATTCTTCTAAAATTTCATGGCTGGAGGCTGGAAAGATGGCTCAGTGGTTAAGAGCACTGTCTGCTCTTCCAGAGGTCCTGAGTTCAATTCCCAGCAATCACATGGTGGCTCCAAACCATCTGTAAAGAGATCTGGTGCCCTCGTCTGGCATGTGGAGGCAGAAAGTTGTATACATAATAAATAAATCTTAAAAAAAAATTTCATGACTGATACATGTGCCAGACTTTCTTAATCTGTTTTTCTGCTGGTAAATAACTGGGTTAGGCACACAAGTTGTTGATGGTGATGACCATTGGTGTAACCATGAATGCACAAGTTGTTGGGCCAAAACTATCTCAGGGCTTGTACCTCGAGGCCTATAGGACAGAAAAAAAGGCTGGCTTGAGTTCAGGGCCTAGACTTCGGGGCCTGTAGGACATAGAAAAGCCTGGCTCGAGTTTGAGTGAGGATGAGGCAGCATAAACTAGGTAGATGACCCTCCAGCCAGGGGGAGCATAATTTATATAGAAGACATGTAGCCGCAGGGAACACACTTTACCCAGGAAGCCACAACCTCATGGCAATACACAGATTAATGGAGATAGATTACTTTAAGATATGAGTTAGCCAGAAATATGCTTAAGCTATTGGCCAACAGTTTGCAAATAATATGGTTTCTGTGTGATTCTTTCACGGCTGAGCAGCCAGGAACAAACAGCTTCCTACTACACATTCACATTCTTAAGCCAACTGGGTGTGGACCTGGTGTGCTACAGCAAATCAAGTTCTGTTTTTATTATATTCAGGAATGTCTGAGTTCCGATATGGCAAATGATTTTTAAAAAGCTGTCTTTATTAGTTAACTTGGTTATTAGTTAAGTGAATAAATTTTTATAAAATAAAAATAAAATGTGGACGCTCACAATAATAAATTGAGTTCCCGCTTTGACTCTACTCCCTATAATGTCTGATTGTCCTAAGTTTTGGCTTCAGAATGGACATCCTGCATTGTGGGGCTGCAGAATGGGCAGATAGTGCACTCACCTTTCCTGGGGGAATAAAGAGGGTCAGGAAGCCTAAGGCAAGTGCTGAATCATATGGCCATTAGACTTTTAGTTTTCTGAGGAACCTTCAAGCTGAATTACATAGTGGCTGCCTCAGTTTCTTTTCCCATAAGCAATCATAGAAACTTCACTTTCCCAACATCTTTGTCAGGACTTGTTAGGGTTTGGCTTCTCTATCAGCACCACCCTGACTGGGATGAGGTAGAATTTTAAACATTTCCCAGAAGGCTAAACATTTCCAAATATTTCTTGGTCACCTGTATTTATTCTTTTAAGAATTGCCTATTTGTTTTAGAGCCTGTTGACTGATTTGGTGATTTTCTTTTTCTGTGTTTAGGTTTGGGAGTTCTTTGTTGATTTTGCACTTTGCTCACTTGGTTTTGCAATCCTGTCTCCCAATTGTGGGAATCACTTTGTGTGCTACTGTAGTATCTTTCACAAAGTCCTTGCTGGGCTTGTACCACAAAGAATTTTTTCCTCTTTTTCTATGTCGATTTTAGAGGAAGGTCTTACATTAAGATGAGATATTTGAACAATTTTGAATTATTGAAAGGGTTGTCTTTTCTTCCAGCGTGTGTTTTTGATATCTTTGTAAAAGACTAGGTGGCTGTAGCTTTGTGGATTTATTTCTGCATCGGTGATTCTCTTCGATTGATGCTTGTATCTGCTCTGTGTCAAGACTACAGTTTTATTTGTTTGCCTCTGTAGTATAATTTAAAATCAGGTATTGAGATACTGAAGGGACGATCATGCTCCATGGGACTGCTTTTTCTATTTGATATCTTTTGTACTTGTCTGAATTTTAGGATTTTATCTGTGAAGCGTGACATAGTAATTCTACTGGAGAACACATGGAATCCTCATGGCCTTTGGGTAATATAGAACTCTTCATGATGTAATTCAGCCAATCAGCTCCTCTGAAAACCTGTGCGTGTTTATTTCAATGATTTACATGCAGTGTTAAGAGCTTGGAAAGCCCAATCCAGATCATGACCACAAATAACAGATGAGAATGGAAAAAAAAAGTTCTAGCTTTGGGCTTCTTCAATTCTTTCTTCAGTGCCTGAAAGTTTTCATTCTGAAGAGTTTTCCACCTTAATTTTGTGTATTTCTGTGTATTTTATGATCTTTTGAAAGTATTTTAAGTGAGAATTCTTTCTGAATTCTTCTGTACGTTCATTGTTGCAATATAGGAAAGATATTGACTAGCTTGTGTGGATTTTGTATCCCTCTACATTGATGAATATATTTAACAGATCTCATAATTTTCTGGTGGATCCTTAATGGTCTTATGCATAGCATATCATTTTTACACAGAGATGATTTGATTCTTTCCTATTTGTACATCTTTCATTCTTTTATCTTGTATTATTGTTCCATCTAAGTTTTCGAGGACTCTACTGAGTAATAATATAGAGACTGGACACACTTGTTTTGTTCTTGGTTTAAGAAGAAAATGATTCAGCTTTTCTTCATTTAGGGTATAATGACTATAGATTTTGTCATATAAAGCCTTTAATATTTTGTGTGTTTACTTCTTCAATTCTTATTTTTTTTCAGGGTTTTTGCCATGAAATGAAGTTGGGCTTTCTCAGAGACCTTTTCTTTATCCATTAAGAAGGCTGTGAGATTTCTGTCTTTATCTCTATGTATCTTCATTATATTTATTGAATCACATTTGTTGAATCCACCTTGCATCACAGTAATGAAATCTACAAATCTCACTAGCAGATCAGAAATGGCCAGAAAACAGAAAATGTCAAAATGTTTGTAGAGTGCTATAAAGTACACTATTTCCTTTGGGAAAAATGTTCAAGGTGTCTTGAATTTGCATGTTACCCTGCTCAAGGGCCCTGCCAGCCTTCTCACTGTTAGAATAATTTCTAGTATCCACCCTACCAGAACTGGACACTGTTACCTACCATTTAAAAAGCTGGTTTTGTAACTGGAAACTTTCAGTTAAGGACAACTTCACTCAAATACAGATTCACTGGAGAATTCCATTTACTGGAGAAAAAAATCAAATCAAAAATACACACAAAAATTGTAAAACATGACAAGTGTTAACACTTCAATTTTTTCTTGTGAGACCTTATGCCTAGCACAAAAATGATATAAAAAGCTTTGAAAAGCACTGCAGATTATCCCTTATGAATATAGCTGTAAACATAATTTATCCAAATATGAGTGATGCAGAAATTTAAAGATTTAGTATTGCTAAAATCAACCAAGGAATAATAATACTGGTGTGAAAGCCCACAGGTCCAAGTAACAGCACAGTCTAGAAACAAAGCCATGCATTCATAGTCCTCTGGTGTTCGCATTTTCTAGTAAAATGGAGACAGAATACTCTCTTTGATAAATGGTAGTAGAAAATTCTGGTAGAAAAAAAACCAAATTATTTCAACCCCATGTACAGAAATCTATTCAAATTCTATTGAAAACTAAGATATAATGCCTAGAACTTCAAAATTATTAGAAATAAATGCAGCACAAACTTCCTTAACCTAATCCTTAGCAACAGAGAAAATCATAGACAATGAAGAGAAAAATTAAGTTGCATATCAAACAGAAAACTTCAATACAGAAGAGAAACTATTATCAGAGATAAATTAATCAGTGGAAATGGGAAATATTAACAAATAGGATGTAAATGATATCAGGTGAACACTCATTCTGTAGATATAATATCTGCAACTCAAGTTTTTAAAAATTTGATCAAAAATAGACAAAATGCTTGAGTAATAAAATCTAATAAGAAGATGTCCATATCACCATTAAAATATAAAAAAGATGCCCAGCATAAGTTGTCTTTGGGAAAATAGCAGCTCACACTTAGAAGGATTTATCACTTTGCTCTTGCTCTGGTTCCTAGAGGTTTCTAAAACCAGAAACAAGGTATCAGTAACTGGAGAGATGACTCACTGGTTAAGAACACATCCTACTCTTAATCTGAATTCAGATTTGTCTCCCATCATCTATAACTCAAGTTCCAGATCTGGAGGACTCTTCTCTGACCTCTGCAGATCATATTCTCATTAGCTCTTATGTAGAAAACAAAGCCTGCGTTCACTGACTTATGCATGGAGGGAGGATGCATAAAACCATCTAGCCTCTGTAAACAGCCAACTCCCAACCATTCTGAAATGGTTGAAAATGGAAGGCTCAATAGTTGCACTCACCCTGATCTATAGTGAGACATTTTTAGATGTTAGTTTTACTCAGAAAATAGACTTTAGTGTTCTTATCACACATTAAACAAAACAAGGGAAAGGAGCGAGAGTTGTGTGAGGTAATGGATAGGGACAGGCTTGATTCATTTTCCAATGTCTCCATTCTCAAGACCATCAAACTTGCATCATAAATATATGTAACTTGTATTTTCCAGTTATACCTCAATGAGCTGAGAAACTAAAGATGATATTAAGAAAACAATCAGTGTATGTGTTCCAAACTATAATGCAAACAAAAGAGGAGGAGGAGCAAGGGGAGGAACAGGAGAAGAAACAAAGCTGGAAGAGGAGGGGAGGGGAGGAAGCAGATCACTTAAGAGGAAGAGAAAGATTATGGAAATTTTTTGCACTCCTTTCTAGTTTAAAAACAAAAAGTAAATTAAAGTGTCAAAAAGTGGCAATATAAGCATACTTCCTAAATCTAAGAGAAACTAATTATAAAGCATCCGTAGTTAACATTATACTTGATGATGAAATAGTTCAGCCTTTCCTGTAGAAATGGGAAACATGGCTACTTACATGGCTCTGTGGAAAGGTTGCATTGTAGGTATTAGCCAGTGTAAAAAGAAAGAGGGAAAAGTGGAACGCAGGTAGGAAAGGGACAATTCATCTTCTGCCTGCACAGATGGCATGATCTCCTATAGATATAATCCTATGGTACCTACATACAAGCTATTAAAACCAAACAAACAGATCATTAGCCCACTGACATTCCAAAAAAGGCAATCTTCAGTTCCATCTAAGTACTATGGATGAAGATCCCTCTTCCCTTCAGGATTAAGTCATCTTCATCCATGTACAAATACAGTATACCTTTCCATGTTCAACTATCATGCTGAACCCCATAAAACACGCGCAATCCATATAAGTTAATAAAAACAAAACAAATTTTTACTTTTAAAAAGTCGTCTTCAAATGATTTTTATTACATCCCCAGATGATAGGCGATACATATTTTGACAAGCTATTTTCATTCTCAATCATTAGCACAAGTCGCAAGTGGGCACTCACTTATTCTGCAAATGCTACACTTATTTTGACTCTAGAAACCTTACAGCCTGTTTTCCCTACTCTCTTCTGGCCAGGTCCACTCTCTTTTACTGATCCTCTCTATATCTTAGCACTACAAATGCAAATGTCACTGGGAGTAGTATGTGAATTTTTCCAGAATTATATCAACATTCTCTACTCAGATAATCATGTTTATTTTTTTTTTAATTTTTTTATTGATAAAAGGAGGATAAAGAAAAGAAAAAAAAAACAAATTTCCACCTCCTCCCACCAGCCTCCCATTTCCCTCCCCCTCCTCCCACTCTTCTCCCCCTCCTCCCACTCTTCTCCCCCTCCTCCCACCCCTCTCCCCTTCCCCCCACTCCTCTCCCCCTCCCTTTCCAGTCCAGAGAGCTGTCAGGGTTCCCTGCCCTGTGGTACGTCCTAGGTCCTCCCCCCTCCATCCATATCTAGGAAGGTGAACATCCAGACTGGCTAGGCTCCCACCAAGCCAGCACATGGCATAGGATCAAAACCGCGTGCCATTGTCCTTGGCGTCTCATCAGCCCTCATTGTTCGCCATGTTCCGAGAGTCCAGTTTTATCCCATGCTTTTTCTGGTAACAGTCCAGCTGGCCTTGGTGAGCTCCCAGTAGATCATCTCCACTGTCTCAGTGGGTGGGTGCACTCCTCGTGGTCCCGACATCTTTGCTCATGTTCTCACTCCTTCTGCTCCTCATTGGGACCTTGGGAGCTCAGTCCAGTGCTCCAGTGTGGGTCTCTGTCTCTATCTCCATCCATCGCCAGATGCAAGTTCTAGGATGGTATGCAATATATTCGTCAGTATTGCTCTAGGGTAGGGTCATTTCAGGTTCCCTATCCTCAGCTGCCCAGGGAACTAACTGGGGACCTCAGCTTGGGCACCTGGGAGCCCCTCTAGGGTCAAGTCTCCTGCCCACCCTAAAGTGGGTCCCTTAACTAAGAATTGTGGTTCCGTGCTCCCCTATCCAACCTTCCTTTATCCCGATCCTCCTGTTTCCCCAAGTCCACCCTCCTTCCCTTCTACCTTTTCTCTCCCCATCTCCCCTAACCCCCATCCCACCCCACCCCCAAGATCCCATTTTTCCCCCCGGCAATTTTGTCTACTTCCCTTATCCAAGAGGATAACTATCTGTTTTTCCTTGGGTTCACCTTCTTACTTAGCTTCTTTAGATTCGCCTATTGTAGACTCCATGAACCCTATTTATGGCTAGAAACCAATTATGAGTGAGTACATCCCATGTTCGTCTTTTTGGGCCTGGGATACCTCACTCAGGATAGTGTTTTCTATTTCCATCCATTTGCATGCAAAATTCGAGAAGTCATTGTTTTTTACCGCAGCGTAAAATATATAGAGAACTCAAGAAACTAGACTTTAAAATGCTAATTAACCCAATTAAAAAATGGGGCGCTGAACTGAACAGAGAATTCTCAACAGAAGAAGTTCAAATGACCAAAAGACACTTAAGGTCATGCTCAACCTCCTTAGCGATCAGGGAAATGCAAATCAAAACAACTTTGAGATATCATCTTACACCTGTAAGATTGGCTAAAGTCAAAAACACCAAGGATAGCCTTTGCTGGAGAGGCTGTGGAGGAAGGGGTACCCTCATCCATTGCTGGTGGGAATGCAATCTTGTGCAACCACTGTGGAAGTCAGTGTTTCGGTTTCTCCGGAAATTCGGGATCAACCTACCCCTGGACCCAGCAATACCACTCTTGGGAATTTACCCAAGAGATGCTCTATCACATGTCAAAAGCATTTGTTCAACTATGTTCATAGCAGTATTATTTGTAATAGCCAGAACCTGGAAACAACCTAGATGCCCTTCAATGGAAGAATGGATGAAGAAAGTATGGAATATATACACACTAGAGTACTACGCTGCGGTAATCATGTTTATTTTTAAGCTGATTCTTGCAGCATTTACGTTCTTAACATTTTCTTCCACCCCAGGGGGGAACCTGGCCTTCAACTAGAAGCTTCAGTGTAACTATAAAGGCCTCACAACTAAAGAAAGTTGTCTCCACACTCTTCTCACATCTGCCTATCTTCTGGGCTGATGAGGAGTCCATCTTTTCTCAGATCAAACTTTTTTTTTTAATTGAGAAAAGGAGAAAAAAAAAACAAGTTTCCACCTCCTCCCAGCCTCCCATTTCCCTCCCCCTCCTCCCACCCTTCTTTCCCTGCTCCCACCCTTCTCCCCCTTCCCCCACTCCTTTCCCCCTCCCTCTCCAGTCCAAAGAGCAGTCAGGGTTTTCTGCCCTGTGGTAAGTCCTAGGTCCTCCCCCCTCCGTCCATATTTAGGAAGGTGAACATCCGAATTGGCTAGGCTCCCACAAAGCCAGCACATTACGTAGGATCAAAACCTCGTGCCATTGTCCTTTGCGTCTCATCAGCCCTCATTGTTCGCCATGTTCAGAGAGTCCAGTTTTATCCCATGCTTTTTCAGTCACAGTCCAGCTGGCCTTGGTGAGCTCCCAATAGATCAGCTCCAAAGTCTCAGTGGGTGGGTGCGCCCCTCGTGGTCCCGACTTCTTTGCTCATGTTCTCCCTCCTTCTGCTCCTCATTGGGACCTTGGGAGCTCAGTCCAGTGCTCCAGTGTGGGTCTCTGTCTCTATTCCATCCATCACCAGATCAAACTTTTGACCTCATTATCAACATAACATCGAGAGAGTCAGGGTTTCTTTGCTTTCAGAGATGTAAGAGTACTTGCTCATTTAATACACATTGCATCAGTTCACCTCAAAAATTATTTATCTACATTCTTCTCCCTTAATGCTACTCTCAGTGCCTTTGTTGCTAGGCCTGGCCAGCTGAACGTACTGACAAGCATGAATCAGCCTGAGTGTGCACAGCTCTGGGGGAAGCCACACTTGCATTTCCCCAAGGATTAGCACGTTACAATACAATGTAAGCACTGCATGTCTGAGGTCAGGTTATTAAATATTGAATCAAACATGAAAGTTATAACTGTTCAAAGGTGAAAAACAATTTGGCCTTGGTTGAATTTTCCCACCTATGTTTCATTTTGCCATTTCTAAGCACTTAGAGAAGTAGGCATGTTTTAACAGTGAATCATTTTTTTAAAATCACTCATGATCCCTTTGGGCAAAAGAACTGTGCTTCTTTCTATTTGTTGCTCCCCGTACCTTGAAGATGAGCTGATACAGAGAAAGCCAGTAACACATGTATGTCAAACCGGAGTGTCATTTCTCTCTTCTTGCAAAACCTTGACAGTTTCTCAGGGAAAATGTAAATGCTATGGACTCTCAGACAGTTTCCAACATGGAAGTGCCTAAACATTTTTCAGAATTAACTTTACTAACTCAAATATCCATGAAGTTATTTTTTAATATTTTTAAACTTGTGTTTTCAATGGAATATAAATTATTTTTGGTAGCACACTGAAAAAAAAGCAAAAGTCAGAATTTTACTTTATAAAGGGGGTCATTTTCAATTTTATAAGGTCTAATTCAAAGTAGAAGCCTCAGCCTTAGCAAAAAGAATAGTGCCAACTCTAAGCCCTCAAGGAAAAAGAAGGTAGAGCAATTGAACAGCTTTTGAAGGTTAAAACGAAATTTTCCAGTGGTAGGCTAATTGACAGACATATTCAAAAGCCTGAAATAAACTTCAAAGATTCAAGATCACCCTTCACATATAAAATTCAAATTTTCAAGGAAAAAATAAACACATGACACTTTAAAAGAAAGAAAAAAGAGAATATGTTGTTCTTTGACCGGGTGCTATGACATTTTTGTGAAGAAATAAACTTATTAATTTTAACATTCCAAACCTACTGAATCTATCTTATAATATCTCAAAACTATTAACGTTCCCAAAAATGTTCTTTTCATTATTTTTACTTTCAAATGTAAGACATTAGGATTAAACCTGGTTTCAATGTATACATTAATAAATAATATCATAATAATGGCAAGTTAAAAATTAATACCATTAGCCTGCTTCTCTAGAAAAGCAATGAAAACTTGGTCAAAATCTTTAGAGTTGACGTCTTTAGAACTCACTCAACAAACCGAAAGCTTGCAGGAACTGGATATTAACCAAGGAGAAGAAACAGCTCAATCTCGACAAGAACAATATGTCCTTGACATTTCATCTTAGCTCCTGCTGCAGTCTGCTCCCTAACCTGCTGCTGGCAACTGAAGAGAGTGCTCCATATTGCTGGTATGGATTCCAGGACGGGAAGGCAGATCTGAGACCTCAATCACAAAAGTTTGCCTAACTTATGTTGATCCTGGTGGAGTAAAATGGGCTTGATTTTACTTCATCTTACTTTGAGATTTTACAAAGGTATTCACAGACAAAATACGTTTGTGGTAATAGTTAAGAAGTGACATAATTTAGGAGGAAAGGCAGAGCAAACAGACACACTGGGGAATGAGAACTTGGAAGTAGCCCATTATATTTCTAGCACCTGGACAAAGCAGCTGTGGTTGGCTGCACAAGATTGAGTCAATCAACAAGCCAGCATAAATGACTATATGTGTGTGTGTGTGTGTGTGTGTGTGTGTGTGTGTGTGTGTGTAAAATATGGGCATTAATTATTATAACATCAACTACTTTTGTGGTCAACTTATTTGTGCTCCTATTTGGTCTAGTCTGTATATAAGTAACTATATTGTACTGTGGAAGGAAGAAGTGTAACGAAGCAATTAAATTGGTGATTTTTCCCACGGTGACTCCTCAGTTTTTTGTATTGGAAAGTGGAATGCTGCTGTTTCTAGCACCCTACAGGTGGAAGCGGCTTTGGAATTGTGCAGTAGATTTTTTGTGCAGGGTTTTGAGACATTCGATTTTTATTTTAAAAAGAGTCCAGTTCCTCTGGAGCATGCTCTTAGCAGATGCATGGATGTTAAAATACTTCTGAGGAGAACCCAGGCAGAAATGTTGAACACATCTTTGGCAGAAGAAAAGCAGACCAATTATAAGCCATCAGAGGAGACCTCACTGCTCCGTGTTTGAGGGTTTTGTGGAAAGTAGAACGTAGGAAATAATGAACTCGGCTCTTCAAATGATGAGATTTCTAATGAAAGCATTGCAGGTGTGGCCTAGTTTCTCCTTGTAGCTTTTAGTAAAATGCAAGAGGGAAGAATCGACTGGAGGTGGAATGGCTAAGCAAAACCAAAGTTAAAATAAACAAGCAAGCATATAAACAAACAGCATTCAGGATCCAGAAGATTGTCAGCCTACCCAAGATCTGCCTGAGGATTGGAAGTTGTGGACGTGGTTACACAGATTAATTGTATGATGCATAAGTCCAGGGAACCATCTTAACAAAAAAGCTAGAAATAAAGGCATGGTTTTCCAAAAAGTACTCACTTTAATTTAGTTGTGTGAGCACCAGAATTTACACACGAAACAGATTTTAGAATATTTTTATACTAGAATTACAGAATATACTTGTTTAGATAAAAAACAAAAGAGATAGAGCAGAACAAAGAAAACCCAGTAACTTTTAGAACTCACGTAGGCTGTCACACAGCATAGAGGAAAGCATAGCACAAGAGAATACAGCACCGAGAAGTCATGACCTGCAACATGAAATACAGAGCCCAGGAGGATTATCCACAGCCTTTATATTCTGGTGGTATTTGCCTGAAGGTATTTAGACATGGTTGGAATGCATACTTGTTTTTCTTCCTTCAGCATTTTTCTTTTATGGATGAGAATGTTTTTTCTTATGGCTGACCCACCACAGTACTTTATGAATGAGACTATCCTTCCTGCACCTAATCCACCATTGTGTTTTATGAGCAGATTATTTAGTGTCTGTTTTAATGAATGTCTGATTTACTTAGACATTACTTTTGTCTCAGAGTAAATAATTTACTAAATTCTACTGATGTCCTCTTTTGATCCTATTTAAATAAGATTTTTAGACTTCATTGAATGAGTCGAGCATTTTGGGAATGTTTCTGATGTGAGGACAAAAATTGTGCAGGGCCAGTGGGTGGGTAATAATATTTAGAATAGTGCTCCCTTAAGAAACTTGTTTGGGAATTGGTTCTTTGCAAGCTTGGCTGTTAGCTAAGATAGGTTGACTCCTAATCCATTAAGACTAGTAGTCTTATGATACCAGGGAAATCGGGACATGTTACAAAGGGCAGTGTCTTGGTCTCCTTTTTGACAAAATAATTTGAAAACAGAATGGAACTCCAAGACAACTCTACTGGAATTTGAAAGAAAGCAAAAAAAAAGTAGACAAGAAAGAGACAAGATCTCAGTGATGGTGTAGAAGGAGATAGAGGAAAGTAAAAACAGCAAGTTATACTGTGCCTGAAGTGAGCGGCGGAAGACTGAGCAGTGGATGTATGCTAGTAGCTAGGGTAGGGTGTCTTCAGAAACCAAGACTGTTAGGGCAAGTAGCTTAGGAGTTTGGCTGGTGTCATGAGAAGAAAATGGGAAGAGTGGGAAAGAGAAAAGCTTAAACTTCAGAATTCAGTCAATCTGTATGCACTTGTCTGGAGGGAGGGGCTTTGGAGCTCTGTGAAAGACATGTCCCTAAGGGCAGTTCCTCTTCCCATTTCCTTATCGTGTGTCCACAGTAACATATGTCACCTTCTGTCTACAAGCTTGCCTTTAGGTTTCAATGTAATTCCCTTATGGTAGGAGATCTCAGGGAAGCACCTGTTGTTTATATCAATAGTCACTGTTTCCAGCTACTGACCAAACTGTAAAGGGAGTCACAGACCATTTACCATGCTCTTTGTGTCTGGGGATACCAGTATGCTATTCACGTATCATAAAGGAGCTCAAGCAGGGGACAGACTGCTGTATATCCTAGAAAAGATGCTGGCCATGAACCAAGCCATTTGGGCCCCAGGAAGATGGAGCAAATAATGCCAAAACTCTAACTGGCATCCTGAAAGCAGCTGGCTGCAAATGTTTTCTTTTGTCCCCTTTCTTCCTCTCTACACACAGGCATATGTAAGATTATGAAAATGGGCCTAGAAGATGGCCAGGCACACAATAGGAGATAGGATGGGGCACAGAGAATTTTCCTCAGAGTCCTCGGGAGAAACCACCCTGCAGCCACTTTCATCTTAGATTTCTGGTGTTCAGAACCACGAGACAATAATCTTTAACAGAACTGTATGTGCTATTTCATTATCAAAGCACAAAAAAATTCACAAGGGGATAACAAGAAATAAAGAGAAATTCTTATTTCTCAGAGTTGAGCCCAGCATTCACACAAAAACAAACAATTTGGAAGTTGGCATTTGTAAATTCAGGTTGCTATGATCGAAAGACGTTTGCAAAGCTGTTTAATCCACAGTTTGTTCTTTTTAGGCTCTAATTTGTTGCTTTAAGATCTCTTTATATAGAGTGTGAATTATTACTTAGATTTTAGCAGCAATTCACACTTGCAGAAAGGAAGCAACATCACTTTGCAGAACAGAAAAGTGTTTCATATTAACAAATTTGCATAGTCTAATTCATACCAGCAGTGGTTTAACTGCTTCAAGAGCAAAATATGCTTTTCTGTAATTTCTGCCCTTTTCAAAATGCAGATTATTAAGTGTGGGAGACTAAATGAAAGATATGCAATTTCTAACCTTCACCTCTAATTAAAGAGATATTTGGCATGATAGAAGAGTGGAAAAATTGATTACCCTGGAGTTAGTTATTTATGGTTACAAAGAACAACTTGTCCTAAGTTTGTAACATAATTGCTAAACTCTGGTACTGGGACCACTGCCTCTCAGGGCCTAGGTCTTTGCAGAGTAGCCCTTATCACTCTTCTGTGACGTTTGACTGATAGGTTTAGCCACGTGTCTCTGGTTTAAAGTATTCCACATCTTATTTTCAGCATACCCTTTTTTGTTATCTTGTTAGAGAACTTAACAAAATTTCTCGATAGCCAGCCCATTTGCTGAGACCTTTTCTCAGATTACACTTCTCATACACTTTCCTTGGTACACACTGACACTCAGTGTGTAGTGCCCAAGGCAGCTGCAATGATACAATCATTTTAAACCAATTGCTTAGAGTTGTTATTTTGTCCTCAACTTGCTGTGGTAATACTAATGGCATAGATAAAAGACTTTTGTCTTTCATTTCATCCTCTCAGCTGAGTTGAGAAAGGAAAAGTTTCCCAAACCAAGCTTCCTCCAGAAAGTGACCCCAAAGAGAAAAATTCTCTCTGGATTCTCCTAAAGGGGCAGAACAGTGGTGTATCAGGAGCACTGGAGGGCAGGATGGTGTGGCCCATCAAAATTGATCACACCTGAATACACACAGCTACTCTTATTTCAAAAGCAGGGATTATATGTAGGGAAATTGTACTCTAAGTGGCCCAAGTTAATAGAACTAAAGCTCCTCCCAAACATAGGTCTTGCAGCCCATCACCATATGCTTCCTGCTGTTTTTACAGTGTGCTAAATAACTTTCTTTCTATTGTGATCTGAAACAGAAATTCTTTCACCACATCTACAAAGCACCCTACTCAACGCACAGCAGCCCTATTACATCAGAGAGTCCAAACACACAACTTCTATTTCGTCTTTCTTCCCTTTCTCCTGAGAAGGGCCCAGACTCAGAGTCACCTGAAGACCTGAGTCTGGGATTCTCCCATATGCCAAAAAGCCTCCCCACTCTGACTCATGTTCACTGCTACCCAGACAGACAGAAATGCAGCCTCTTGAAACACTTGCTGTCTCGGAGGACTCTGTTGAACCTTGTATGATTTCCAAGTGGTGACAATTGTCCTGTTAAATCTAATGATCTCACTGTTCTCAGACAACTCTGTGACCCAGAGTCCCTAATAGACTGATCAATGGGAAATGCTCATTCTTGTCTTGTATTCCTTATAATGGCATCATTTTCCTACTAGCTCAAGGGCTTCCTTGGCTACCGTTTCATAGCACTTCAGCCTCACCCCCATTCCTTGATTTCCCCAGGTTTCTTTAAAGGTTTAAGTTAATGTCTGCATCATTGAGACAGATTTTCTAATTTGTTTCTGAGTTTACTCTAAATTAAATGTAACCATATGTTCTTTGAGTTTCTTCTTAGAGTCTTCTAAGGTGTTTATTTTAAGTTATTGTTTGGATCATTTTATCTGCCAGTACAATTGTTATTTTCTGTCTCTGATTTAATACTTGATAATTCTACCAATGTAGCTGTTTACTATGCCATCTTTAAGTATATGTAATGTGGTATGCTTATATGCTACTATCCTCTCAAAAGGGTTTTATTCAATTGGCTTACAAGCAAGCATATGTATAAATTTAGTTCACCAACAAATTGTTTTAAATTTTTATAAAAATAGATAAATAAAAATACCTCCAGGAAGATAAACATAGCTTACCTACATCATAATTATTGGATATTCATGATAATGTCCATATTTTCTGCTTCAAACATGATATACTGGATTTCCATCAAAACAATACATTACTGGTCTCTTAAAACAGTTACAAAAATTGGTTAAAAACTTTATATTTTATCAAAATAATTTATGTTTTCAGATATACTTTTAAATACTTAAAAATAAGTTTGGGCTGAGTCAAAATGTATTTGATGTTTTGTTAACCTTTGAATGTCATATAGTAACTATTTTTTAAACAATAATTTATTTTTCAAGACACGTGGAAACTGGCTTCTGGGTATTAAACAGTGACTCATAGGGTCCAAACCTAAAGGGGAGGAAAGGGATAGAAAGACAGTTCAAATGTGGAGTGCTTATTCAGAAAGATCCTAGGCAGGTCAGGTAGACCCTATTTAAAGATTCTACATTCTGATGAGTCATCCATCCTCTTGATCAGAGGTTATGCAGAAGTCAGGAGTTAGACTCCAACAGTATATATACTCTGTGAAGCAGACAGTCACAAAATAAATGTCTTCTAAGGGAAAGCCACATAGTCACCTTTGTCTACGCAGAATGTGAAAGCACTGGTAGAACAAATTGTAAATGAGCTAAGAAGCTAATAAGTCCCTAAGACCAGTTGTTCTCAATCTGTGGGTCGTGACCATTTGCCGGGGGTCAAAGACCCTTTTGCGGGAGTCACTTAAGAAACATACCAGAAAAAAAAAACAGATATTTATCTTCTTATTCATACTAGTAGCAAAACTACATTTATCAAATACCAATGAAAAAAATTATGTCTGGGGTCATCATAACAACAGGAAGAGTATTAAAGAGGTCACAGCATTAAGAAAGTCAAGAACCATTGCCCCAAGACTAACTCTGAGTACTCTAGACCAACTATAACAAAAAGAAGTTACTTTAGGAGTCACATACATGGTTTTAAACACCATGGAATAAAGTATAACCAGAGTTAAATAATGAACAATATTTAAAAAGTTCGTCATCCCTACCTACATTTCTCACACAGAACTAGTTAGTTAGTTCAGAGAACATGGTGGTCCTAAACACTGGTCACTTTCTTTGGGGACATGAGTCTATCCCTGTCTCTCAACCTAATGGAGAGGAACTTTTGCCTTGGCATTCATTATTCTCTATATACCTACAGGGTATATAGAGGTATAGATCATATATACCTATATTTTAATCTTATCATATTTCTTTCCCCCAGGGTTCAACATTCCAGCTCTAGACAATGCTTCTACAAGGTTCTCAAGCTCTAGTGACCAAAACCATACTTCTTTTAAACCTACTAGATCCAGAAAAATGTGCCTTCTACCTAAACCACTCCTGACTATGTTTTTCTTTTTGAGACCCATTATTGGACACCTGCCAGAGTAACACACACACACACACACACACACACACACACACACACACACACAATATGCCATGTTGCCCTTACTCAGCTCAAAGGAGTTACTAAAGAAAATAACAACATTTTGAATTTTGCAGGAAAATGCATGGAGCTAGAAAACATTATTTTGAGTGAGGTAACCCAGACACAGAAAGACAGTTATTACATGTACTCACTCATAGGTGGTTTTTAAACATAAAGCAAAGAAAACCAAGTCTACAAAACACAATCCCAGAGAACTTATACCGGAAAGGAAATGAGTTCTCCATTGGAAGTAGGCTCTAAAATAGAAGAACATGGCTCTACCCCACAAAAGCAGTCGACTAGTGCAGCATCAAAATAGTGCAACAACTGAAAGTAGCTGCAAGTGGGTACCTTAGTTTTGTCTTCATTCATATAGATGCAATTTCATCCCAAATTATTCATTGAAAGCCAGCATCTCTCCCAAACTGAACAAGGCCTCCTCAATGGACTCACCTGCAGTGAATGATCCCATTTTAGCTGTTGTTCAGCCACCTCTGGGCTCTCTGCTCCCTCTGTATCTTACTAATAAGCCTGATCAATCTGAAGATGGAATTCTTTCACCAACCACTAAGGCCCCTGCAATGCCAAAGGGTGTTTTGCTCGTTGGAATTTAGGAAAAGTTGTATAAAAGGGAAAGAAACCCTATATTTTACCAATTTTAACATGTAGTTTAGAAAGACTTGATAAATAATCAACATGAGATAAAACTGATGAATTCACATTCATGTTTTTCCCCTTTCTTGCTTGCCTTAATGTAAACAAAAACCATTTATGCAATGTGAAATTTTAGCAGGAATGAAATAATACTTATGTTCAGATTAATAAATGTTGGCAGATCTACTGTTCATTCTTATGTTTTCCCTTCCTAGCTTCAATAATGAACATAATTCCTGTCAGACACATCATATCTATTCCTGAACAGCATCGTCACTGTTTACCTGGAAGGTTTCCTTTGCCTTTTCGTATGCTATTGCATTCCTATAGTGATAAGATTCAAATCATGTACACAGTGCTTCTAGGGACATGGATATACTGATGTAAGATACTGTTTGGTTTTTAAGTAAAAATCTAAACATGGGCATTGGTAAATAGATACTCCAGAGCTTATTTCAGTAATTCCAACACTACACGATATTTCTTTCAAGGTAAAGGCTTACATTAAGTGATCTCCTCTTTTGGATTTACTGTTGTAATTCTATACTTAATGATTTGCCTCTAGAAGATTTTTTTTAAAGATTGATTTATTTTGTTAATTTATGTGTACACATGTTTTTCTTGCATGTATGTATGTATATCACATGCCTGGTGCCTGGGCAGGTCAGAAGAGGGCATCAGATCCATCTGAAATTACAGATAGTTGTGAGCCACCATGTGGGCTCAGGGAACAGAACCTAGGTCCTGTGCAAGAGCAGCAAGTGCTCTTAACCACTAAGCTATCTTTCCAGACTTGGAAGACTTTGATTATTTAATTTTGATAAGATTAAAAGGATAATGATATGCCAACAAAGTAGTAGTTGATATTGTATTCAATAATAAAAAGGCTCATGTTGGGATGAGGGGGATTTAGTTCACAGAAATGCTCATAAAGCAGAACACATAAGAGGCATTTATTTATATTAGCGAGATTCTCATCACAAATAAAATATACTTTAATTGAAGACTTGATTTATTATAAAACACAAAATATAATATTCAAATTTTAAGAAATGGGAATAATTTTCTAACTATTTCATGGCTATGAATCACAGTAGCATTTTCTGGCTTCTTGCTGTCTGTGTTGCATTATCTGGGTAGTGAAGCTACTAGCTTTTATCTTCACTCTGTTTGTATAACCTGTAACTTTCTTCATTTTACAAAGTGCAAAACCAATTATTACATGGCTACAAAAAGGGGGAACACTAATATTTAAAAGTTCATAAGACTGGCAAGCACTCTGTATTTCAGATTTATAAAACCATACCTCTTTTAGGGTGTGTTTCATGTAAGAGGAGGGAAGTACTGTGTGTGTGTGTTACTGTGGGCCCCTTTTGAGAATCTACAAACACACTGTGAGTGTATAAAGAAAATGCTGAAGCCAAGTGTGTGGTCTTGATTTCCCTGACCCTCAGTGCCTCACTTGCACAATAAAGTTAAGCCTATGTGAGTTCCAAGGGTCTGTATAGCTCTATAATTCAACCAGCAGTGTAGCATCACAGCAAGGCTGTTACATAGTCTCATAAAAATGAGATTTCTAAGCAGAGGCAGTATGATTAATGTACAGAAGATTCACTAAGGATATAATTTATTGATAACAAATGTTATACTGTCATCAATTCTTGTAGAAAGTCATAAACACAATAAATTTAAAAAAACTAAATTAGGTTTTTTTATACTTGCTATCTACAGCAAAATATGGCTTGTTTAGACCAAAAGTGTCCCTTATAAGTTTATAAGTCAATAACTTTCAGGAAAAGTTTCACATCTTCATAACATCAGAAAAAAAGACAGGTCAAGGAGGTCCAAGTGCATTACACACTTTGCATACTCTTTCAGGAAATGGAGCCAGCACTGGCTATGGCTTGTCTGTTTTCTTCTAAGACTGCATTCCCTCAAGCTAAAATGGACTTTACAGTTTATCTTGAGAAGAAAGCATTGGACCCCAAGTTTATTTAAGAATTAAACAATATCCACAGTTGTTTAAGATGCACGATGCTGAAGTCATTCTTTGGGAAGCTTACAGATTTTGATTAAAGATGTATTTGGAGTACAGTCTTGACAACCATAGCTCTGACCTTCTATACTGCTGAGAGTCCTGGCCAGCAAGGTGAGAAATACCAGGATATCCTCAGAGAAGAAAGGTAAAACCACTCTCCCTGATTCCCTTTCAGGGTATAGGAAATGGGTGAAAACAAACATTGCCAGGACACAAGAAATAATTGTGCTTCCCCAGAGGTTTAAATACAAAGCAAGAAGGTCCAAGGGTATTGATACTTAGCCTTACAAAGGGTGGAGATACAGAGCTTTGGACTTTCAGAGAAAACCAAAGAGCTCAGAACAGTTTGTTCTTTCCTGTGTCTTAGCCCACAAGAAGACAAGCCATCTCCCCTGCTGTTGTATTTCACTGTTTGTCATTACACGTCACTTTCACACTTGACTTAGCATCAAGGGCAGGGGGTGGTTTGCTTCTTATTGAAGTCAGCTCTGCTTGATGATGAACAAATCTGTCAGAAAATACTTGGTTAGCAAATTCGTGGATGCTTGAGTGGATGGATGCATGAATAAGTGATGAATGAATGAATGAGTGCCAGATGTTCAAAGAAAGACCCGTATCCCTGGCGTTAACTTAAACTGACAGTCAAAAAACTCCTGACCTCAATCATGCCAGTAGCAGCAACTGCTCCTTGAGCAAACTGCACAGTCAGTCTCTGTTTCTCTCTGTCCCTGTCTCTGTCTCTCTGTGTCTCTTCCTCTGTCTCTCTCTGTCTTTCTCTCTCAGCCTGTCTCGGTCTTTCTTAGAAATCAAAGAGATTTTTCACTAGCTGATGTACACTGCCAAGTAATCAGCGTTTTCAAGACTCCTCCATATAACAAAGCTATATTGGAGCCCATGACAGTGCAGATGCAACTGGGAGACCTTCTGACCAGGGAATTAGTGAATCTTTGGATTTCAGATACCAGATGAAAACTGTATGACATTGGTAATAAAGTATATGTGTGCATATATAGTTGTATGTGTGTGCCTATCTGTGTGTTTGAATTGGAAACAGTTTCATATTTACCATCCTGTCTTTAAACATGCTATGTAACTAGGGATAAATAACCTTTTTGCCTGCACTTCCTGTTATTGGGATTGCAGATGTGTGACACTGTGCTCACCCCTCCTACCTACTTTTGAAAATATAGTGTTAGGGATTAGACTCAGGGTTTTATGCATATTAACAAGAGCTGAACCAACTCAGATATATCCTCAGCTCAAGAATAGATCATTTTATGCTGATCATGCTAGTAATATTGTAAAACAAACATTTGAGTGCAGTTTTACATATTCATAATTATTTTTTTCCTATAAGTTTTCATTTGTGTTTCTGCCTTTTTTTTTTTCATGCTCCTTGCATTTCTTAGGAAGGTTTGGATAAGCAGCACCCCTCCATGACTTCTGAGTCAGCTCTTGCCTTCAGGTTTCTGCCCTGTGTTGAGTTCCTGATCTGACTGCCTTGGATAATGAACAGCAACCCTGTCATCTTCAAGCTGCTTTGGTCTCAGCGTTTCATCACAGCAATAGTAACTGTAACGAAGACAATAATATTGGTGTTCTGACAGTATATCCCTCAAGGACTCTCCACTCACTGAACTTGGAACTCACTGGTTGGACTGCCTAGATATCAAACTATAAACCTGTAATTCAATAATTGGAGATACTCCTGTCCTTCCAGACCCCAGTGTTGGAGTTACAGCTTCACCCTACCATGCCTGTCATTTCACATGTGTGCGGGGATCCATACTCACATCTTCTTGTTTAGAGGATGGGCATTTTACTGACAGCTGTTTCTCAACTCTGATATTCTTAATAATAATATGGTAGATTACACTTTAAAGCATTTGGCAATTTAAGAGACATTTTGAGATCTTCACCTAATTGGCATTATTCTTTTATGGAGTAGGTACTATGATTCTCATTTTGTAGATACAAAGATAAGCACTGCATGAATGCACACTGGCTTCTCTGGTTTCAGAATTTATTATTTTTCTTACCCATTTCATAGCTCAGTATGAAAATGCACATGATGTAGGGATGATTGGGGCATGCCAGAGCACACACATTTCAGCTGAGAGTGTAGTTCCTATTTCTTTAGTTGCAAACAAGTATTATAGGTATTTTTATATTTGTCCTTTTACGGTCCTCATTGACTTGCCACTCACTTACTCATATTCTGATCTATTCTGGCAAAAATATAAATTCTATATTTCAGAAATATAAAATAAAAATATCATTCCTAGTAATAATCCCAATTTATGACTCATACCATTCTACATCAATTTTTTATTCTGTCCATTAGGAAATAAATTATATATATATATATGTGTGTGTGTGTGTGTGTCTGTGTATATACTCTGTATATATATACGTATGTATACATGTGTGTATATACACATGTATGCATATATAAACATACACACACACACACACACACACACACACACACATATATATATATACAAGTCTGTGTATATATAGTCAAGAAGTTAGATGGTATAAATTACTTTGCTGCATGATTTATTTCTTGATGGACAGAATACAAAATTGGTGTAGAAGGGTAGGAAGTAATTTTAAGTCAGTCATAAATTTGATTATACCTAGGAATATCCTATATAATATACAATGTCAATGTTTAATGTTAGGTGACATATGTCACCTATAACCTGATGCTGAGGCTTCTGCATGCTATCTTTCCAGCTTTTATCTTTCTTGACTGTCCTACACAGAAGAGTGTTTCTCTTACACTTCTAAAGTCCTTGAGGAAACTGCAAGGTCATGTTGACTTTCATAACTTCAGTCTTCACACAGTTTCTACACACAGGAGAGCTCAGGAAGTGTTACCTATGCAATGTACTTGTACAGAGGAAACAGTGTCAGTCTGAATCTCTTCTACCTACATCAGCTCTGATACTGACTATGTAAAATGGTATAGTGCTTGGTCCTCCATTCTAAGAGGTCCAATGAAGCTTCTTGCTTTATTTTGTATGTTTCCTTAAATAGGAATGCAAGCAATATGTTGCATGTGTAATACATTTAATACAGGTATGTTTAGATTATGGGGATAGTTGAGAGCAGGGTATACGTGGTGCTATGTTATTCAAAGGGGTGGTGTTTAATCTAATAGATCAACAGTAAGAAAGCAACACCAATTTTCTTCAACTAGGAAAATTCAAAGGAGTCAGCTTTCTACAACTAGTGATGTCACACCAGTAAACCAAAACCAATGATATGTAAATATCTTTAAAGTGGGTCTTGATGCCCTGTCCTCTTGGAAAGCTAGAGAAAGGTGAAGAAGCTCTCACATGTAAAGGATAGGAGCTACCCCTGCTGTGGTCATTGTGTTTAGATAAGAGCTCATTGGAAATACGGTCATAAAAGCACACAGGTGTCCAATTTTTTGACTGATCAGGTCTGGTAGTTTAGCCTTCCATCTGTGGGGAGACATGGATAACAAGAAATACTGGGAGTATGGGTTAGGGGAGGCTGCTTTTTCATTTTCCAGGCACCCAGACTCAAAATAATCACTCAAAAACTACTAGTTAGCACACTTTTTAGCCTATTAGCTTGTGCATATTTCTAGATAGCTCTAACATCTTAAATTAAGCCATTCCTATTCGTTTATATTTTGCCACAAACCTTGTGGCCTACCAGCAAGGTTCCAAATGGTGGCTCGCATCTTCGCATCTGATGACTACATGAAGTCTCATTGATTTCTCCTTCTTTCTCCCAGTATTCAGTTTAGTTTTACTACTTAGCTCTACTTTGCTGTATTTCAGGTCAAAGTAGCTTCTTCATTCATTAACTAACAAAGGCAACACATATACCGAAGGAATTCCCACACCATTTCCCCTTTTCCGTTCAAATATAAAGGAAGGTTTTAACTTCAACATAGCAGGATTACATACAACAAAACAGTTATTTAGCAAGAATTATAGTTACAATATTTATATATATACTTTATCTTTTATCATAACTAAGGAAAGCTACAACTATAACTATATCTATTCTTCAACTCCATCAAAGATTCCAGAAGGATATAAGATTACCTAAGTAAACAGGAAGTGTATTGTAAGCAATTTTCAAAACTGTAGAATTGACAGAGACATCTCACTACCTGAATAGTCGCTCAAAGTTCTTCTGTATTGTGTTAACACCCATCTTCAGCCTACAGGCCCATAATATCCAGCAGATGTCTCCACAAAGTAGGAAATTTGAATATTTGTTTTGCCTTGTAAAGACAAAGTTTATCACTTGCATTTTTCTGTACCCTGTAAAATGTGGCAGTTCTTTCATGGAGCAGGAACTACAAAAGACCATCTCACATTTAAACTAGTTCAGCGGCCAGTTTTCTATGGGTCTGCATGTCCAGTTCATACAGCATAACATCAAGCAGCCCAGCCAAAAGCAATTTCTTGCTCAAATGGCTAACCGACTCCAGAAGGTGCCTCTTTGATGCCCATCATCCTCTTGAAGTAGATTGGTACTGCCAGAAGTAGATGTATCTCATTGTCATGAAAAGTCCTTAGTTCTTAAAATATTTTTAAATACCTTATTCTCTAGTTTTTGAATAGTTTGAAGAAATAACTAGCCATATAAAATATACTCTGTAGATTTAGAAAACCTATATAATATAACTAGAAGTTTGACTATTATATATGACTATCTATTAACTGTATTTTAACTATACATTACAATTTTAAATGAGCTGCACAAACACAATACCTTAATTTTAATCTTAATATATTAAGAGCCAGAATACATATAACAAAATTGACCTAAACTTTGTATAAGTAGACCAAGATCCATACCAAATCAAAGTATTCAAAACTATAGCATATCCCCCTTTAAATGTAAAGAAACATTTATAAACAATATTTGGGAATTTGTGTGTAGTTCTCTCCAAACTACTTCCTGTTTTTTGTTGGTTTAAGTAATTTTGGGAGGTGTTCACAGCAACTTTTGAGAATCTTGGTACATCAAACCACATTAGTTTGAAAGGAATCCACAGGTTCTCATCTTCCGTAGAAACAAAAGAACCTCTTTTACAAAGCAACATACCCTTAGACTCAAATTTTGAAGTCAAAATATCTTTAAAATATATATGTTGATTTATCTTAGTGGCCCATAGCATGAAATGTCTCTCAATACTTAGTTTCTTCACAGTCAAAAACTTCAAGGAAAACACAATAATATACATAATCTAGACTCTCTGTGTCTTTTACATCTTTATGTGGCTTATTTTTCTTTACTCCTATTACTTCTTTTTACAAGTTTACTGTGTCTCTTTAAATAGTTTGTTTTATTTTTTAAAAACCACTTACTTCTTTTTATAAACTCTATACTCTTTTTCTTCTCTTCTCTCTCAGGCCTATGTACATTTTTTAAAACACACTGTGACACATTTAGAGGTATTTTTCATCTGTTATTTTTCTTTATTGTGCATCTATAATCCTTTTCTGACCGGGACTGCTTCTTAAAATGCTAATCAGCATGACTAGGGCTAAGGCTGCTTTGCCTTTTGGTTCTGCCCAATCCAACTTGGCAGAGGTCCATTCATTGCTTCTGAGACTAATGGGTGATAGCCACGCTTACCACCTCAACTCTTGTCACCAGTTGGCCCATGCTACCAGCAAGTTGTTTGGAGTATGGTGCCCACAAACCCCATTCAAGTGCTTAGCCTTCCGAAAGAATCAGAGTTTGTCCTAACAGTACAGACCAGGAAAACACCATTTTGAAACTTCATGGGGTTTTTTTTTTTCTGCTACCGCTGAATCAGGAAGACCTCTTTTAAAGGAATTATGCCTCTGCTTGCTTCTAGCAAACAGAGCCTGCCCAAGAAAATGTTGCTATCAAAAAGCTATGCTTAACTTTGTGTTTGTGTTTAGAATTCCTTTTTAAGCTTTCTCAGGTTTTAATAGGATATAGTCGACCATATTGGAACTTTCCATAGCATATACATGGGTAACAATACTCCCCTTTTGTCCAATACTTTGCTCTTGTTTTTCAACATGGCCATCCATTCTCCAGTATATTAGATAAAATGTTTCAGAAGCAAATAACTCCTCTGTGTCCAGGTTAACATCACTCTGAATATAGCAATGGACTCTTGCACTGTTCCCCTGCAATCACACAACATATGGACAGTCCTTTTGTAGCATGTTACCATTCTGTGTACTCCCTGTGCAATAATGATTTACTATGTTGGTTACTTTTGGGTTAACTTGACACAGACTAGTGTCATCTGAGAGTACAGCATCTCATTTGAGGAATGGCCGCCATCACATGACTTATGGCATATCTGTGGGAATATTTCCTTAATTAATAACTAATATGGGAGGGTTCCGCCCACTGTGGCAGGTGACATCCTTGGGAGGGTGGTTCTGGGTTGATAAGAAAGCAGGCTGAGCAAGTGATAGAGAACAGGACAGTAAGTAGCACCCCTCCACAGCTTCTACTTTAGTTCCTTCCTCCAGGTTTCTGCCTTGAGTTTCTACTTGGTTTCCCTTGAGAATTATGGGATATAACCCAAATGTCCCCCAATCCTTTTCTCCTCATGTTGCTTTTGACTGTGCAACATGGATCATAGTAACAGGAAAAGTGACTAGTATAGTAGCCATCTTGGTTTTCCGATCAATTCTTGTCACATCATAGTGATTATGTAGGAATAACTTTTATTTATGTAACAAATAAAATTAATAGTCCATGACTGTAATTTTACTCTCATTTTTGTTATTAACTTATATTAGTGAC
The DNA here is from genome assembly GCF_037038515.1 of Microtus pennsylvanicus. NCBI lineage: Eukaryota > Metazoa > Chordata > Mammalia > Rodentia > Cricetidae > Microtus > Microtus pennsylvanicus. The sequence goes on along the minus strand of NC_134590.1, from coordinate 71,272,556 downwards.
ACTTATTCTACTTATTTATAAATAAATTTTATTTTATTAATAATAAAAATTAATAAAAATTTTATTATAAGGAAAAAGACAGTATATATAGGGATTGGTACTATCCACAATTTCAGGCATCCTTTATGGATTTTGGAATGTTTCCTCTACAGATAAAAGACTGGGGAAAGACTTTGTCTCATACCAGTCAGTTTTGTTATAGATGGCAAGGAAGAGAGGAGAGAAAAATTAAGCAACAGAAGGCTATGTTATACCTGTGTTGAATGTCAGAAATAGAACCAAGCACATTTAATGTCTTCTAGATTCGATTATCAGTTTACAAAGAAAAAAAGAGACACATAGATTTACAAGACATGTAAGAACTTTGTTTTGGATATAATAAATTTCAAAACTGTGCCTGAATGATTACAGGTATAAGATACAGTCTTTGGAATAGCACAAGTTCAGGGAAGGCTTCTGGATTCTATAGACACATTCACTGCACACATCTCAATTGATCAAAATAACATTTTTATTGTACCATTATTTACTGAGTAAGTTTACTTAAAAATTAGCTTCTCTACAAGTAATGTGTTTGTAAATACAAATATTAACCCTCAAATCAGGAACACAAGGCTCAGAAACATGGAGACCTATAATGTAAAGCCTTGGTTGTCAAAACTTGGAATGATTAACAAGCACAATATCTAATCCGTCTTGCGATTTCCATGGGTATTATTATAAAGTGTGAAGATGTTTCATACTTTATAGGGATAAAGCCCTATCAATAGGATATTGATGATTAAAATCTTGTATAATTCACCAACAATCTCACAAGTTATAGAAGTTGGTTCTTAGCAAGAAAGAATATCACTTAAAACATACAAATAAGACAATATTCTTTTAATGAAAAAAATGTATGAATTTTAGTGCTATTTTGAAGAAAGAAAAGTGAGCTCAGTGATATGAGAACAAAAAAAAGGATCTGGATTGGGAAAACTGACATATTGTGTGTCATTGAATCTGGTTTTTGAAATAGGTGATCCATGAGCAGCAGTGACTGAATTTTCCTTACCATAATCAATAGAGTTACCTCTATAGCCCATATTGGTTTTCCAGCTGGAGTGAAATACGCTGTATAAGATAACAAGTTTGACTGTCACACAGTAGGTGACCTGAGTGTATGTTCCTCTCAGCTCTCCTTTATGGGGTCTTCATGTGTAGTATGCTCCAGGTAGGAACATGATTCTCCTCAGATTATTCTTCCATGTGTGAGAAGCCTCTAGCACAGGGAACCTAAAACCTTTATTGAGCAAGTTTGCCTATATTCTATTCCAAAAAAAACACAATTTTATTGTGTTGCAGAGGCTTAAACCAAGTCTCCTCTTAAGAGAGAGACATACTTTGTCTTCCAGGGTTGTTCACTAAATAGTCTCCAAATATTATTTAAAGCAAAGCTCTGACAGCTCTTCTACTCCCAAGACACAGAGAAATATCAAGGACCCATAGAAATTTGTGCCCAGAAATATCTAGCAAGTATCTTTGTAGTATCTCGGCTTCTGGTTGCATTCATTTTCCTCTGAGACTACTTCAGGTGATAAACAGAAGCTAAGGCATATGTTGACAAATATGTTTCACATAGTGTTTGAAAAGGTATGCATAGAACCTGGGGAAGACTGTCCTATAGTATCAACCCAACTTTGTCTATAGAATGAATAAAACCTGAAACTTTGAAGAATAACCTTGGGAAACTGGATCACTTTGGCTCCCATGCCTGAGTGGATATTTCTTGGGATCTGGGCCAGAGTTTTTGTAAATGTGAAAATTCTGCTCAGTCTACAGGAAGAAATCCAAGGCAATTCCAAGGTTCATAAACTATGGGTAGGGAAGCTGACCTATAAGTTTGACTAAACCAAAATAGCATCATCAATCACTTCAACTAAAGTGATTCTTAATTATAAGTTCCTCATTCCCATCATCCTGAAAATGTGGAAAGCCCAAAGTCAGTAGAAACCTAAAGATATTCAATATTCACCACTGTAAAGCAGCTAGAACTACACGGATGTCTCTGTATTTTCCCGTGGAGTGGCAAGGTTCATTCCTAGTTATGACAGGCTGATGGTGGTGATGGTTCACTGCTTTAGAAGCTAATGGAACAAAAGTAAACAAGAAAAATTGAGTAGTGTAAAGAAAGCTGGAAGAGGGCATTGTATTACAGGTAGTGTTTTGATTTCCAGAAAATAGAACAGGGAGGTCTGCAGTGAGCAAGCAAGATGAGCGCTTCCACCAAACAGCAATTGGCACGCACTGACCCTTTAGTAGCCCTGGATTTTTGCCAGAATTTTAAATATGGCTAATATTTGTCACTTTTCTGCAACATGACCACAAGAGTACGGAAGTAGGTGGAAGGAGAAAAGGAGGAGATGTTGAGAAACTTATATAATATATTCATACTATATCCAACACAAAAGTTACACAGAGCTATTGAAACTGGAATACTACATGGACAGCATAGCTCATTCTTAGAAATCAAATGTGTAAGCAAACCTATATATAAACATCTTCAAAGTTGGCCTTATTTTACACAATTTGATATGCAATTAGCATATAGTTCAGTCCTCCACAGAATCCACTTTAATAATCAGGGATGTATGCAGTCGCTACAAGTAAACTTGAGAATACTTTCATCCACATACACACAAACAAACATGCTTTGTTGCAGGAAAATTGTCCGTATTCTGTCAATCATATTTTAAATAAATGCTGATTGGCAGGAAGTATAGGTGGGAAAACCAGATGGGTGGTGCAATAAGAATAGGAGAATTCTGGGAAGCAGGAAGCTCCCTTGCCCATTCCTGCCCAGACCACTGAGAAGCAAGATGTAACCTACCTGGCCGAGAAAGGTACTGATGCATGTTGCTAACGTAGATAAGAACAATGGGTTAATATAAGTTACAAGAGTTAACAAGAAGCCTGAGCTAATGGGCCAATCAGTTTATAATTTTATGGAGATCTCTGTGTGATTTTCTCTGGGACGAAATGGCTAGGGGACCAGGTGGGACAGAAACTCCAACAAGCAGGCCCCACATATTGCAATGCTTCATATAATTTAACTGTAATAAGTCTTCAAATCTTTCTCAAGCTCTGAGCATCAAAATTTGCTTTGTGACGTTGGAGATTTCCCAGCTCGACACTCCACAAGAATGCAGTTACAGAGGTCTATGTGGTCCTCTGCAGTGGGTTCTTTCACTTAGGATATATTCAAGTATGCAAGTATGTGTGAGTGCTTCATTCCCTCTTACGGCTATATAATATGCTATCAGATATAGTCATTGCATTTGGCTTATTCATTTCCCCCATGACTGACATTTGGGTCATTTATAGCTTTTGGCAATTTTGAATAATTCACATGGGTGTTTGTAGTTTTCATTCCTTTATACAAATACCTATAAGTGGAATTGTTAATGGCACTCTGTTTAATCATTTCTAGAGCTTGGGGAGTATTTTCAACTCCAGCTCCACCATTCTACAATCTTTGCAGCATTACAGGAAGTACTACTGTCTCCATCATTTGACTGGGTTTAGTATTTGTTCTAGCTAAATGTATCATTAGCTTTGGAAGCTTCTTATAATCTTGTTTTCATTTGTCCCTGTTAGGGTTTTCAATTTCTGTGATGATCAAAACAAGCTGAGGAGCAAAGAATTTATTTGGGTTACATTTTGAAATCACTGTCACTGAAGGAAGTCACAGCATGAGCTCAAACAAGGCAAGAACCTAGAGGCAAAAGCTGATGAAGAGGCCATGGAGGAATGATCTTTACTGGCTTGCTCCCTCTGCCTTGGACTGCTCTGCCTGTTTGCTTATAGTACCAGAACCACCAGCCCAGGAATAGAACCATCTACAATGGGCTGGTCCTTCCCTCATCAATTACAAATTAATAAAATATCCTACAATCTTAGAATCATTTATTAATTGAGATTACCTCATTTCAGATGAATTTAGCTCTTCTTTAGTTGACATAAACTATCCAGCACAATTTACCCCTTGTCTACTTGACACACAAACACATCATTGTCAAGTCACAATACTTCCTGCGTTGATCATTCCCAAGATCAGCCACTAATGTAGTCACTACAATATAAAACATTTTACAGACTTAAAAGGTCAAACAGTATTACATATTCAAACACTTTTAAAATGCAATATCTTTTAAAATCCAATGTCTTTCATGTGGGCTCTTACAAAGTAAAAAAAAAATAAATTGAATACTTTCTTATTTCAAGGAAGAATAATCAAGGCATATTCACAATCAGATCAAAGCAAAAACAAACTCCCAAAGCACACACCACTCAATAGCAAACATCTGGGATTCACTCAAAATTTTATGGGCTCCTCCAAAGACCCTAGGTCATTTTTCTGACCCCCCCCCTCTATGTACACACAGCTCATTTGCCTCCTCAGATTAAGCTAGGTCCACTTCACAGTTGCTACTGTTCTTAGGAGTTGTCCCATGTTACTGGCATATTTAAGATGCTTGGATCTTCTGCTATAATTGGGGTGTCTTTTTTACCAATAATCTCACCTAGGTTCTCTTCATGATTCCAAGTCTCAATTTTTCTCCATGACTCTTCAGTCCTGGATCTTCCACTGCTACTGAGACTGTACCTTCAACAATGGCCTCTCCTGACCACTCACAGTGCCAAATCTCAGCTTCTCTCATTTCCCCTTCAGACCTTCAAATCTAGTACAACCTGGGAATCTTACATGTGACCAAGTTTGGCTGCCAGCACAAAGTACAAACTTGGCCACCTCTGAACACAGCTTGCATGTGCTGACTCTGAGGAAATATTTCCCAGAAGATTTCACCTCAAAAAAGCAAATGGCCATTTTAGAGTTATTAAGGAACTTTCATATTTACCTCTAGAATCCACAACCCAGGCCTCTGTCATCTGCATTGCTCTCAAATTTCTTATCTTCCAAGATCCCCGAGAACATCTCAGTAATCTTGGAACACTCAATAATCTTGCTTGTCCAACGGTCCAAAGTCATTCCACAATCCTCCCAGAACAGCATCATTATGTCTGTCAGAGAAATACTTACTCCTAGTACCCATTTCTGTATTATTTAGGGTTTTTCTTGCTGTGATTAAACACCATGATCAAAGAAACTCGTGGAGGAAAGGGTTCATGTGGCTGATGTTTCCAAAACACTGTTTGTGACTGAAGGAAGTCAGTACAGAAACTAGACCAAGGTAGGAACCTGGAGGCAGGAGCTGATGCAGAGGCCCTGGAAGAGAGCTACCTACTGGATTGTTTCCTCCTGGCTTGCAGAGACTGTTTTCTAACAGAACTCAGGGACACCAGCCCAGGGATGCACCATCTAGAATGGGCCTGGCTTTCCCTTATCAATATAATTAAGAAAATGCCCTGCAGCCCAATCTTATGGAGACATTTTCTTAATTGAAGTTACCTCCTCTTGGATGACTTTGCCTTGTTTCAAGCCAACATAAAACTACTCTCCAACATATCCCTCCCTTGTCTCTTTTCATTCTGTAACAGCCTTTCATTCTGTTCTCTCTTGCTGACATACTTGATCCTTGTATGCATATTGGTAACACAGAGAAAGAAAGCTAAGGGAGGAACCATTTATGATGCCTTATTGTCCATCACGATGGTATATATTTTTTTCTTTCTGTCCTGCTGGGACAAAATACTTGACAAAGACATCTTCAGGAGGAACAGTTTATTTTAGCTGAGATTTTGACAGTACAATTAATCATGGTAGGAAAACCACAGCTGCTGGACTGTAGAGCATCTGGTGACACCGTAGGTCTAACCAAGAAGCAAACGTAAATGAATGCTATCACTCAGGTAGCTTTCTTGTTTTTATGTAGCCTGAAAGCCCTGTGGTCTTTCCCACATTCATGGTGGGGATCTTCCTTCTTCAATTATCCCTTACAGAAATACCCAGAGGCTTTTCTTTTAGGTATTTCTAAGTCCTATCAAATTGACACTCAGTATTTTTTTCACAATGGAAAAAAATATGTTGGCAGGAACATAGTCATAACTGCACCCACAGAAGATGAACAGAAGATTGATAGAAAGTAGGCCAGGCATAAAACCTAAAGACTTGCTTTTACTGAACCATTTCTTCCACCAATGTCCCACTTCAACTCTCTTCTACTATCATCACACTACTAGCTGGGGACCAATTATTCAAAGATATGAGGTCATTACACATCTAATCTACAAAGTGCACATCTTAAAAGAAAACCTCAGCCTTTGACAATCCTTAATTGAAGTGTGTTTCATAAAAAGGTAAGACAAGAAGCCTACAGTGGACTGGAGTTGAATGGATTTTCTGATATGGTTCCCTCGAGAAGCTTATGTGTTGCAGTCATTCCTGGCTGTTATATGCAACCCCTGATAAGGCAATGGGTCCTAAAGGCTCAGCTCTCTCAGTGTGATTCATCCATGAGTGGAGTCGGAATATGATGACATGGAGAGGTGTTGTGAGCAGGATTTTGGAACTATCTGGAGGAAGTAAGTCATGGGGTTGTGTCCTGAAAAGGCTAACTTGACCCCCAACCATTTTTATCACTCTGTCTCAGGGCTGCTGGATGGCAGGTAGCTTTTTCTTCAACCCTTCCTCAGTGACTCACCACAGGCCTAAATGAGACCTCTGAGACCGTGAACAAAAGACAAACAAGAGAACAAACAGCAATGAAAATCCAACACCCACAACTTTCCTCCTTCAAACTGTTTCTCTTGGTTATTCATCATAGTGATTTAAAAAAATCTAACCCGGATCTTTAACTACAAATGCAGTTTCTATGTTTCTACTGAAAGATATACCCTGGGTTTTTGTTTTATTCATTTTAAGATCTTCATTATGAGAAATTATAGGCAAAGCCAAGGCAGTGCAGAATCCTGAATGCTTTCTCCATCTTATGATGAATATGCAGCATCAACTGTTCTTATGAAAGACCCTTACAAGTTGTCTAGTCTGGTCCCACTGGTTTCTGCTCCAAGTAAGCTGGCATTGACTACAACTCTTTCCATTTATCTTTCCCTTCATAATTGGGGGGTGACCTTTGCCCTGCTCCCTCAATACTCTTATGAGTCTATGGACAGTTATCATAAATATGGCAGTAACAACTTTCAAGAACTTTACATGTCAGAAGAAAAATGACACGAGCATTTTAAGAAGCATATAACACACACATTTCTATTTTAGACAGTGTCTTCCTATGTAGGCTTGATTGATTTTGCAACCATTCTTGTCTAAGTTCTCTGAGTACTAGGATTACCTAAAGTATAATGAAAAGGGGGGTAGGAAGAATCCTCAATGGTTAAGAACACTTACTATTTTTTTTCATGGAACTTGAGTTTGATTCCTAGTATCCTCCAGGAGATTCAAGGTCCTCTTCTGGCTTCTTCAGTCACCTTCCACACATAGTTCACAAAAACTCAAATGAATACATTCACATGCACACAAATGTGAATATACATGTTGTATAAACTTTCTCTGCATAAATAAACATTAAGATATCAAAATGAAGGAACAAGTTGCAAAATGTCTCGTTACTGTACTATTCATTGTTACTTACATAAACTCTGAATTGTATGTATTAGTCATCTCTGGCGTAGCCAAACTTATTAAATGAATCTCTCTATGTACATAATAAAGAGATTTATTAAAATGACTTTAGGCTGTGGTCTAGTAAATTCAGCAATGGCTGCCTGTAAACAGAAGGTCCAAGAATCCAGTAGTTTTTCAGTTCATGAGGCTGTATGTCTAAACTGGTCTTCAGTACACAATGGAATCCTAAAGACATAGGCTTTAATGCCAGTGAAGGGATGGACTTTCCAGGGCGAGTCAGAACAAGTAGGCAAAGAGCAAAACTTCCTTCTTCCATGTCCTTGTGTAGGGATTCCTTAAAAGGTGCTGCCCAGGTTAGAGTTGAGACTTCCAATCTCAAAAGATCTAGATTACAAGTGTGTCTTTCTACCTCAAAGAGATGAAATAGAAGTGAAACTTCCCACTTCAAATTAAGAAAAAATCCTTCACAGGAGTTCCCAAATTTGTAATTTTAGTTAATTCCATATGTAGTCACTTGACAACCAAGAATATTCATCACAGTGTATAAAAGGAAACTACATGCCTTATGGTACAAGGTATTAAGGTGAACATGGGCAAAAGAACAATTTCTGGTAAGGTTCTCTCTCTGAGGTTCTTCCAGAAGAAGGGACAATGCCAAAGTGTTGGCTACATCTCCTAAGATGAATAAATGAGGGAGGAGTGTTAAGTGTTAAAGCTAAACAACTGCTCTGTAAGGCAAGGTCTGATAAAAAATATATTCTTCTCTATGATGAAGATATTTCACAATCTTTTTTTATGCCTGATGCTTACTTTATTTTATTTATTTTTTTTAATTTATTTATTTATTAAAGATTTCTCTCTCTTCCCCACCACCGCCTCCCATTTCCCTCCCCCTCCTCCAATCGAGTCACCCTCCCTCCTCAGCCCAAAGAGCAATCAGGGTTCCCTGCCCTGTGGGAAGCCCAAGGAAAACCCACCTCCTTCCAGGTCTAGTAAGGTGAGCATCCAAACTGCCTAGGCTCCCACAAAGCCAGTACGTGCAGTAGGATCAAAACCCAGTGCCATTGTTCTTGAGTTCTCAGTAGTCCTCATTGTCCCCTATGATCAGCAAGTCTGGTTTTATCCCAGGCTTTTTCAGATCCAGGCCAGCTGGCCTTAGTGAGTTCCCGATAGAACATCCCCATTGTCTCAGTGTGTGGGTGCACCCCTCGCGGTCCTGAGTTCCTTGCTCGTGCTCTCTCTCCTGCTCCTGATTTGACCTTGAGATTTCTGTCCGGTGCTCCAATGTGGGTCTCTGTCTCTGTCTCCTTTCATTGCCTGATGAAGGTTAATATTCAGGGGGATACCTATATGTTTTTCTTTGGGTTCTCCTTATTTAGCTTCTCTAGGATCATGAATTATAGGTACAATGTCCTTTGTTTATGGCTAGAAACCAAATATGAGTGAGTACATCCCATGTTCCTCTTTTTGGGTCTGGCTTACCTCACTCAGGATAGTGTTTTCTATTTCCATCCATTTGCATGCAAAATTCAAGAAGTCCTTAAGGTCATGTTCAACTTCCTTAGCGATATTTCACAATCTTAAAAAGTGAAAATCAAGCTGAAATTTCTTATCACAAATACTAGAGATTTATTGTAGACAGTGGTCAATAGGTATGTTTTACACTGTGATGCTATCACACTTAAAATGTGAATGTGCACACAGGATTATCAAATTATTTAATATTTTCCTCCAAACTATAACTTTTCAGTTTTAAGTTTTTCAGCACTATCTCTGCTAAAAGAATCTGTTTTCATCTATGTCAGGTATTAGACATGAAGGGTACTACACAGTAGGTCTCAGAGTCCATTTACTGAAGAAATATATATATCCTTACCCACTGGCCTTACATATAGTAGGACATATGTAGAATATTTGGGGCTGTGCACTAGGCATCTTATCCCCTATAAATTAGATTGATTTTTGAATCATGCAGCTCAGGTGCTGGATTAGTTTGTTTTATTTTTATTTTTATGTGACTAGAAAAGAAAACAGAGGAGATGGAGGGAAAGTATACACAGGCATTTGATATCCACAAAAGGCTGAATGTGAAATTTATAGTTGAATATTGTGCTTGTAAAAACTACATAGAAGTCTCAGGCATTGTGTTTATAGAAATTAGTCTACTACACCTTTCATCTTTTCTTTGAAAATAATAACATGGTGACTCTGAGAATTTCACAGAGGAATTTCAAGACATGATCTCCAACAAACAAGCCTCAAACATCTCAGTGTTGCATCATTACACTGACATTTTCAAACCAGGCAGGGTCCTAAGGGTACTAAGGCTGCTGTCACAAACTGGAACAATCTGTCTGCAACTCTTTACATTTAAAAATATTTGCAATCAACACATTTTCCAAGTGCAGATCTCAGCTGTCTTTGCATCATTTAGATCTTCCTGGATGGAGGATTCACATCGCCATATTTGATATCTTGTAATTTACAAGGGCGTGTGTGTTCCTGGTATACAGAACAAGAGGTTCCTGTTTCAGGATGCCCTTAGTATGTAAGAATGATTTCATCCTTTCTTTTCTCTGGTGCCTTCCTGTCCTGCTAAACTTGCTTCTCTTTGGACTCAGTGTCCAATGTCTCTGCTGTCATGGCCTCTACCTCTCGACTATCCTTCTGCACCTATACCATCTGTCTGTGTATCAGTCTGCCTGCCTGCCTTTGCCCTTTGCACTGTTTAGCATCATTTCTTATAAGAAGGAACATCACTTGCTCACCTAAGCAAATTACGTTCTGCTATATTTTCCCTCCCTTGTTGCCATTCTGCTCTTATTTCAATCACAGCTCCCAAGAGATAAAAGAGCTGAGGCCATAAGCCCAGAACATCCCCTTCTCTGTTCCTGTTGGGAGAGGAGCAAGGTCTTTCCTCCTCCAGCTTCTCTTGCATTCAAATGCTTTTCCCAAAGTCCCACCAGGCCTTTCTCTCAGAGACTTCGGATTCCCTTTGAAGCTTTTGTTACAGAGATATAAACAGAGACCTACAAAAACACAGAGGGATCAATTAATTCTGCTGCAGGGAATCAAGGAGACATCAAACAGAAGGAGACTTTGGAGCTTGCCCTTGAAGCTTGATTAGTAGTTTTTAAAAAAAATATCAAGAATTGAACCAGAAAGAAAATCCAGTCTTTTGCTATCTCAACCAACTGTCTTGGATGAAAACTGATAGACATGCATTCTAACTGGCTTGGAATTTTTTTGAACCATTAAGCCCTGCCTCCAGAAGCGCATCAGCAGTACTAGTGATCACTCTGGAGATGAGACAGCATCAGCGCTGTTTGCTTTTATGGCCCCGGGTCAGTTACTGCATCTTACAACCAGCAGAGTCAAGTGCATCAGGGTTCTATCCCACCTGACTGCCCCGGGCAGCAAAAGCTCCTAAACCCAAGTTTCTGTCCTCAATTCTCACGTCTCTTTCTTTTTCCTCAACCTCCAGTGCAAAGCCCTCAAATGACATTAAAATGAAGATTCTGAACAGTGCATTCAAAGCCAGAAACGGATTTTAATGGCAGCCTGATTGAACAGTAAAATGGCTGATCTGTGTACTAGATAGAAAACTGCTTTCACCTACAAACAAACCAGAATTTCAACATAGCCACTGAAAGAAATCACTTTGGCTGTCTGAGTTTCCTTTCCTTTTTTTTTCCATGTTTAAAATGAGGACAAATGTATCTCCTGTGTTTTGCTGCAGATTTAGAATTTGGTATTTGTTGTATAGTGATTGATAGTAAAAAACCTCATGACTATGATATGACATATATTAAATTATTCTAGATCATGAAGTTAAGCTACTAAATCTTAAATTTAGTTGTCAGAATGCTTTCTTGAATCTTGAGAATTAATTCCCTGACAACATAGCCCATCAACCAGAAAATCTCCCGGAATTAAGCTAGAAGGTCAGGAGAACAGGATGTTTACCTGAATTAAATGTTTTGTTATTTATTCTAACATTAGAAAAAGAACAGGAATTAAATGTGTACACATTCAAGTTGTCTTTTGCATTTGCAAAACACAACGTAAAACATCTGCAAACATTGAAAAACTGAAAACTCAGAAAGGTTTAAAGTGCTTTGTTTCATTTGAGATGTCTTAATTCAGTCAGTAGAAATAGTGAAGTTTCATTTCTTAGATGACATAAGATTTCTACGAGTTACATATAAAATCAATATATTTGTCAAAATTAATCTGAGGAGAAAAGTTAATCCGTTTTCAAAATGAATTCTGTAAAGGAATTCTGGGATGGTAGTCAACTACCAAGATGAGTGTTCTGCAGGAAGCAGACACTCCTTCTCCAAGCCCATTTACATGCATTTGGGAACTCTTCCACAATTATTCCCTCTAGGTACTTCATGGAAATCCTTGGAATTTTGCAGAGTAATTAGGATAGAATATGGTTAAACATGGTGTATTCAACTTAATAACTCCTTTGCCTGTACAAGACCTGTACAAGATCGGTCAATCAACATTCCAGCATGAAAAGTGAAGGAAAATATACAAATTAACATCTAGCTGAGGAATTGTTGGCAGTTAATAGCTGCTTGGTCAGGGAGAGTCGTTTGGTTTCCTTCAGGGATTTGGCTTCTGGGTGTTGCCTATGTTATGCTGGATATGGGCCCTATACATATGTACATATGAGCAAGAGAAGCTGGGCATTATAGGTTATAAAAAAGGAAGAAAGAAAATAAGAAAGAAAGAGAAAAAGAAAAAAAATGTTTAGTTGGGAAGTGGGGGGGGAGAGAGGGAGAGAGAGTGTGTGTGTTTAAGAGGAAGATTGGGAGATAAATATGATCAGAATACACATTTCTTGATATAAAAAAGTTCTTCACAGTTCCTGTTTCCAACATAGCTTAAAATATTTCCTCTTTATATAGCAGCTGCTAAGGCTAGAGGTTCTAGAGAAAAAAAGCTGGGTTTTCAGGATGTAAATATGATCCTACATCCACGGACTGATATCTTAGTCTTACTTTGCTTAAGTTACTTTTAAAAAGGGGGGAAATAATAGTTCTTAGAAAACTATAGAGAATAAAATTCATAGAACACATAGTAATATATAGAGTATGGAAACGGAATTATAAAAAATAATATTTTTCTTTGGGGCCATTGTACCCATTTTAAATTGCTATTATGATCACATGAAATAATACAATAAAATCTTTCAACAGGACCTGGAACCAAGAATGGATTGGCTGTGGCTGTCTATTTTTGCTATACTTGATATTCATTGATATGTATAAATTTTTAATTCTCAAAATAATTCTTCATACATTTGCATAAATATAATCAATTTTAGATGAAAATTAAGAAAATTAGTGGTAAAGCTAAATTTCCGAGGTAATGTAGCCAAATGCTGATTCAACTCAGTTTCTAACCTCCTGCATGGGTTCTAAGGTCTAAGACCTCCTTCCTGCCCACTTCTCAAGGCCTCACATGAACTCTGCTCTATGTGGCCACAGCACTATGTCACGCCAGCCCCAGAGATGACAAATCCTGTGTCATTATTTCTACTGTATCATGGTCCCTTACCCACTGCAAGTACTATGTTTTCCATTGCAATTACACAGAAGATAAAACATAATTGGCTTTCATTAGCCTAAAAAGCTCTTGTATATATCTTTCCATTTAGTCTTCCACCTTAATCTTACCAGCAGCATTCTTAGTTAAATTTATATCACCATAAACGTGGTCCTTTTGAGTTTCATATAAATGGGATTTCATCGCATGAATTCCCTGGCATCTAAACGCTTTTTACCTTCATGATGTTTTTACAGGCTTCTATACTGTTCAGGGATTGACAACTTGTTCACTTTCTTATTTTCCTCTATTTCTTAAGAAGCATGATCCCCCTTGTTGTGCTGGACACCTGATAATTCACACTTTGATGTGGTATTACCCTTTGTATGCTGTGAATATGATTGGTTAATTAATAAAGAAAATTGGTTTGGCCTGATAAGGCAAAAGAATAGAGGTAGTCAGGGAAAACTAAACTGAATGCTGAGAGAAAGAAGGGCAGAGTCAAAGAGAAGCCATGTAGTCCTGTCAGAGACAAACAATAAAACTTTAACCTATAAGCCACAGTCACTTACACAGATTAATAGAAATGGGTTAAATTAATATGTAAGAGTTAGCCAATAAGAATCTAGAGCTAGTATGCCAAGCATTAATTTAATTAATACAGTTGCTGTGTGATTATTTCGGTTTCTGGGCAGCCAGGAAACAAACAAGCGGCCTCTTCCAACAACACTTTGGGTCAGTGGGATGAAGGCTTAGGCCATGAATATTCCTGCAGAAATATTTCACAAACACAGCCGGGCGGTGGTGGCGCACGCCTTTAATCCCAGCACTCGGGAGGCAGAGGCAGGCGGATCTCTGTGAGTTCGAGACCAGCCTGGTCTACAGAGCTAGTTCCAGGACAGGCTCCAAAACCACAGAGAAACCCTGTCTCGAAAAACCAAAAAAAAAAAAAAAAAAAAAAAAAAAAGCGGTTCACCTCACACTTGCCGGGCGGTGGTGGCGCACGCCTTTAATCCCAGCACTCGGGAGGCAGAGACAGGCGGATCTCTGTGAGTTCGAGACCAGCCTGGTCTACAAGAGCTAGTTCCAGTACAGGCTCCAAAACCACAGAGAAACCCTGTCTCGAAAAACCAAAAAAAAAAAAAAAAGAAAGAAATATTTCACAAACACATATAGATAAAAAGCATGTAGCAAAGTTTCTTGGTCACCATGTCACTTTAAATTTAATGTTATGAGAAATTTGTCAGAATATATATGATATTTACTGGCAAAATATTCTCCCTTCTCCACAACTTTCATCTCGTGTGTGTTAGTTATAGTAGGATGCTTATCTGATGGTTTATTCCAAGATTTTAGTTTTTTAAAATAACTTTGTGATTCTTCTTGAGATTTTATGCACTTTAAAATCTAATTAAATCTTGTTTTATTTTTTATGTATTCCATTTGAACTTCATGTGCCCTTTCAAACTGAGTCCTTATGTCTCCATTCTTTAACATCTTTAACATGCATGCATTACTTATATTTTAATATCCCTAGCTCTTAGCTTTGAGGTCCCTGTCCTCTATCCATTACTGCTGATTTCTGTCAGAAAATTTTGACCTTGTCTATTAGCCTACTAATTTTATTTTACTTAAAATATTTTCCTGTTCAACTCCTATTCCAAGCATTTTGCAGCTAAATTTTATTTATTCAACTGTGTAACTTATTGATATTTCTATGTAACTACTTTGTCTGCTTTTTATGTATTCTCCAGAGTGTCATTTAAAGCAATCGTGAAAGCTAATTTTTTCCATCGCATTGGCTTATTTTCTTTTAGCTGACTGCCTTTCCATACTCTCTTTTTAATTGAGATAACTACTCCTCTCCCGTGTTTGTATTTTCAGACTTTTCCTCATCTCCTTTTGACTGTCATAAGTTCCCCACAGTACCGCTGAGGTAGCAGTGCTTTGTCTTTGCTGATACCCTGCCCTGTTGAGTACAGGCTGTAAAACAAGGACAATTCTATCAATATCAATAAAACATGCCTAGTGACAGTAGTGTGTGCCCTCTAAAGTTGTTTTGGGTATTGAGTGGCACAATGCATGTACAATGAAGCAAATACAGCAGCATAAAATAAATGTTGAGCTATGCATCTGTGGCTATGATTCTTTAGGTGGTCCTTATCTTGATTCTAAACTAGCTGAAGAGACATTAAAGCAGATGATCTTAGAGAAAGATGAACTTTCTAGATATTACTGGATTAGACACAGGCATTATTTTACTATTATTATATTCACTTTGTTTTGTCTGTAGTCCTAGTGGTATAGAACTGATGACTCTCTAAATCAGCATTTCTCAACCTGTGGATCATGACCCCTTTAGGTGGGTCATGTATAAGAAAATCTGAATACCAGATATTTATATTATAATTCATCACAATAGCAAATATATAGTTACAACATAGCAACAACATGGTTAGGAGTCTCCACAATATGAGGAACTGTATTAAAGAATTACAAAAATAGCAAAGATGAAAATCCTTGAATGAATGCATCATTGGTGAAGCAGAGATGCAGATTTATCAAGCAGACAAGATGAATGTGAATGTTGGAATTGAGTATGCTGTATGCACCTATAGGTCTATCAACTACTCAGGAATACAATGTAAGGAGATAACTTGTACCCAAAAGATTAAAGTCAATCTTGGCAGTATACAAAGAGTTCATATATAAATATTCAATTGGTATAGCCTGTTCAATATACTACAGAAGGCAATCCATAACTGGTATTGAAGACTGATTAAAAGTTATGGCTAGGGAAGACATAGGCTAAGGAGGAAGACATGGTTTTTGCTAGATGGTCACGTCAAACTGCCTTTGAAATCTTTATGTTTAAATTCACAGATCCAACAGAAGCTTCTTGGTGTAGCAGGTAGTTGTTGAAGCAGAGATTCATAACTGTTCAACGTCTAAGAAGAAATGACTGTGAGTTCTTGGCTATAGATGGGTATATAGATGGGTATATAGATTGTTTATATAGATAAACTCCTCTCCAATCCACACAGAAGAGGAAATGAAAGGAAAGTAAGAAGTGAAGGATGGGGCAGAGTGCTGTGTAAAGCTGGACTCTGGACACAACACCTGCATAAGGTCAAGTCAGTTAAGCATTCCAGTACAATGCATTAGGGGTTCCAGAGCCCTCTTTCCAAGAAGCTTTCAGCACCTGATGACTACTGAAGAGTGAGAGCCACTTTTCTTTGGTCGTGTGGGTACTAGAGGGTTCCCTATTTCCCAAGACATATTCCAAGTAGCCATCTGCATATGGAAGAAATAAGTCAGAGAAAAAGAACATAGCATTGGGAGAAAGATGTTTGTGGGGAGATTGAAAGGGAGCTAGAAAGAGACTGTGAGGCATGGATATGACCAGATGTCTCATATATGCATGTGGTATTTTCAAATCATGAATTAAAGGGAGAGAAACCGAAAAGACAAGAAAGTGGAATACATTCTGCATAGGATTCAAAGGACAGCAGTGATTGCCAGTGAGATTGATATAGGGAAAAACAACAACA
The DNA here is from genome assembly GCF_037038515.1 of Microtus pennsylvanicus. Lineage (NCBI taxonomy): Eukaryota > Metazoa > Chordata > Mammalia > Rodentia > Cricetidae > Microtus > Microtus pennsylvanicus. The sequence goes on along the minus strand of NC_134590.1, from coordinate 71,255,864 downwards.
ACAACAACACCAAAACAAACAATAAACCACAGTGTTCTTTGTAGCTTTTCTGTTACTGAGAGAAAACTCCAAGAGCAAGAGAAACTTGGAAATGAAAGTATAAATTATTAAATTTTTTTAATTTATTTTTTATTTTTTTAAAGAAAATAACTATCCTTTTTTTTTACACATACCAATCCAAGTTCCCACACCCTCTTCTCCTCCCATTCCCTCCACATACCATCCAACTCCCCATCCAATCCTCAGAGAGGGCAAGGCACACTGCTCTGGGGAAGGTTCAAGGCCCTCCCTACTATATCTAGGCTGAGCAAGGTATACATCCAAAGAGAATATGTTCCCAAAAAGCCAGTACATGCAGTAGAGATAAATCCTGATGCCACTGTCAGTGGTCCCTCAGTCTGCCCCAGTTATGGAACTGTCAACCACATTCAGAGGGACTAGTTTGATCCTATATGTGTTCCTTCCCAGTCTCACTGGAGTTGGTGAGCTCCCATTAGCTCAGAGAGACTGTTTCAGTGGGCGTACCCATCACAGTCTTGACCTCCTTGCCCACATTCTCATTCCTCACACTCTTCACCTGGACTTTAAGTCTCAGTCCAGTGCTCTGATGTGGAAATCTGTCTCTTTCTCCATCAGTTGCAGGATGAAGGTTCTGTGGCAGTTTTCAAGGGAGTCATCAGTATGACTACAGGGCAAATCAAGATCTGTCCCCCTCTCCTTTATTGCTTAGGATCTTACCTGGATCAATCGTTGTGAATTCCTGGTAATTTCTCTTGAGCCAGGTTTTTTGCTAACCCTATAATGGCTCCCTCAATCAAGATATCTCTTCCTTGCTCTCGTCTCTGTCCTTCCTCCTTCTTGACTATCTCATTCCCTCAAATTCTCTTCCCATTCTCCCCTCCACTTCCCTCCCACCCTACCTTCTCCTCTCATCTCATGCTCCTAATTTTGTCAGGCAATTTTGTCTGTTTCCACTTTGTTGGTGGATCTATATATGTTTTTCTTAGGGTTCACCTTATTACCTAGCTTCTCTAGGATCATAAACTATAGGCTCAATATCCTTTGTTTATAGCTAGTTTCTACTTATGAGTGAGTACATACCATATGCATCTTTTTTCTTCATGGATGATGATTGAAAGCTTTGCTGGGTATAGAAGTTTGGGCTTACACTCATGGTCTCTTGGTATCTACAGCACATCTGCCCAGGTCCTTCTAACATTCATGGTTTCCATTGAGAAGTCGGGTGTAATTCTGATAGGTCTACCTTTATATGTTTCCTGAGCAACTCTTAATATTCTTCTTTTATTCTGTATGTTTTGCATTTTGATTATTATATGGTTAGGGGACTTTTTTTTGATCCATTATATTTGGTATTTTGTAAGCTTCTTGTACCTTCATAAGGATATCCTTCTTTAGTTGGGAAAATTTTCTTCTATGATTTTGTTGAATAATATATTTTTTGTTCCTTTAACCTGGAGTTCTTCTCCTTCTTTTATTCCTATTATTCTTAGGTTTGGTCTTTTTATGGTGTCCAAGATTTCCTGGAAGATTTTTGTTAAGAATTTGTTGGATTTAATTTTTTTGATCAATGAGACTATTTCCTCTATAGTATCTTAAATATCTGAGCTAATTTCTTCTCTTATATTTTGTTGGTTATATTTGTTCCTGTAGTTCCTGTTCATTTACCCAGATTTTCCATATCTAGAATTCCTTGGTTTGTGTTTTCTATTTTACTTCTATTTTAGTCTTCAAGTCTTGAACTGTTTCTTTCACTTGTTTGATTGTTTTTTCCCCTGGTTTTCTTTGATTTTGTTGAGGTATTCATTAATTTCTTCTTATTTGTTGTTTATCTTTTTCTCCATTTCTTTAATGGGGTTTTTCATTTCCTCTTTAAAATTCTCCCTCATTTTCACAAGTTATGTTTAAAGTCATTTTCTTCTGCTCCTTCTGGGTTAGTATGATCAGGTCTTCCTGCTATATGACCACTGGTTTCTGGTGTTACCATGTTACTTTTAGGTTATTGCATGACTTCTTGCATTGGCACCTGTGGCACCCACCTGTACTACGTGACAGTATGGTACTATTCCTGTATTGCTGCATTTGCACAACAGGACCATTCACAAGCTGGGCAAGGGTCTGTAGATTTAAACACACAAAGACACACACAGAGACATAGGTCCTCCTTGAAACAAGAATGTTCCCTTTATTATGTACCAGAGCTGCTTATATATGGATTCTTAACTAATAGCCATGCCCCAGCCAAAACCACCAGAAACCACTCCCCTGCCATCAGGAACTACTGAGGGTCTTGTGCTCAGAGCAGCTGCAAGTAAAGCAAGTTGTTTACAAGAAATTCAGGATCTGGAGGTTCACAGCTCCCAACAGGCACCTACCCATCTCCTCCTTCAAATGAGGCTGGTAGTGCTTTGTGCGTTGGCCCAATCCTTATAGTGGCTGTCTGAGTGTTTGGGAATTTTTCTTAGTCTGCTCTGTACTGTCAATATCTGTGTCTCAGGAAGGCTCTGAGATTTTTATAAGCCTGCTCTCTTGGTCTTCTCTCCTGGTTCTCTCCCTTGGTCCTTTCTCTTGGTCCCCTTAGTGTTGTAGCAAGTTCTTAGTCTCCTTGGTATTGTAGCAAGCTCTTGATCCCCTCAGTATTGTAGCAAGCTCTTAAGTCCCCTCAGTAATGGAGCAAGCTGTGTTTCAGAGTTCCACTAAGGTTGCAGGAGGATAGGCAAGTTTAGGGGTGTGGTGGAGCTAGTAGTTTGGAAGGTCTCAGTTTACATTTTATAGTTCATCATGAAGGAATGTCAGGGCAAGAAGTCAGGAACCTAGAGGGAAAGACTGAAGTAGAAACCATGAACAGATGTTGCCTCCTGGCTTCTTCCTAAGGCTTGCTCAACTTGCAGTTTTGAGTACTACCAAGTATTATCAACTCACAGTAGGCTGGAGTCGCCAATATCAATCACTAATCATTAAAATGCCCTCTCAGAGTTGCCTGAAAGCCAATCTGATGGTGGTAATTCCTCAATTTTCCCAAATGATCTCATTGATGTCAAGTTGACAAAAAACCTAACCAGCACAATCACTCAGGTTGCACATAATAAATTTAGCAAATAAAAGTAAAGTCAAGTTTTCTTTGATGAAAGAGAAAAATATTTCCCTAAGCAAAGCTACAGGCAGTACACCAGCTGTATAATAAGGAGTAACTGCAAAGTTACTGACTTGCACTTTATCCATATATGGTAGGTAGATTATTTTTGGATTATTGGGCTTCAAAAGAAGAGATCTTTTGAAAAGTGACTTGCATAGAAGCACATTGCAGTTGCCACGGGACAGTCACAACTACAGTAGATAGGACTCTAACCATTTTTTAACACTGTCACCAGCACATTTATTAATACACTGGGATACCTGAGTGTGCCCTTGCACTGGAGAAACAGAGCCTAGCTAGATGCATGCCAATCCGTGTTCTGCCCTTGGAGCCCAGCAGGGTTGGACCTGTTGCCCCTGGCTTAGCTGAAGCCATCTGAATGTCTGGTGGACAATGGTAGATGCTGCTGCCCAGGAGTGCATGGAAAGTAAGTATTTCATGCATTCAGTTTATCTGTATAGCTATGCACAAGGCTTAGAAACCAGTGTTGAAGGAACGCAGTAGTGACGAGCTAAATGAATCCATTATCACCTATGTCCTAATGAACTCTGGAGCTTCCTTGGACTGAATCCAAGAGCTTAGAACTATGGCTGATATTTTTTTCCCAGTAGAGAAGAGACTGGAAGGGGAAAGTGAATATAAACCCCATTCACTTGCCTTTGCCCTCTGGCAGTCGGGTCCTCCATGACCTAAACTATGCTGGAAATCAAAGTGAATGAACGCCTACCAACTCTACGCCAAGTGAGAGTGCCCTTTCTCAACTCTACCCTCTTCACAACCTCTCTTCTAAACTCCTACAGCTTCACCACCAAGATGGTGGGAAGTTAGAACAGAAGTTCAGTTTTATGTTCACCCAAGGAGGTTTCTAACCATATTGTGAGAGATAAATGCTATAGGAACCTTTATTAAATTCAATAAATTAAAAGTTAAATATCAGCTAATGTTAATTGTCTTGATCAAGTATTAACCAAGAAACCTGCAACAAATATAAAATAAGCAATTTTGCTAATACTGTATGCACCTATCTCTGAACCAAATTGATATATTTCATTTAGTTTGCCAAAATTTCTGCCATTTATCTTCCTACACTCCTTGGATGTGGGTTAAATACCCATTACAATGAATAAGAACTTCTAAACAATATCTAGAAAACCAGAGGTAGATATACTACATCCTCGAGGTATTGCATGTTACAAATGCAATTTCTAAAGAAGGATGGAGCTTTCATGACATTGGGTAAACAATCTTCAATCTACCATGTCTTATCACATGGTGAATTGAGTAGAAAGAGAGCATAGCCAGTTAACTGTTGCCAACTAACATTTCAGATTGTTCCAAACTGATAATGCCCCCTTGGCATTTAATGTATTAAATACTATAGAAAGGACTGTGTTTAAAATGAAAGGTGTCAAAAATGAGCAAACAGCCCAGCATTATTTTTAGGCATTTGGTACAATCTAGGTCTCATGTTCATGTAAAATTTACAGGCCCATAAAATTCAACCATCAAGGGTTTAAACAGTACAGTGTCTTAACCACGAGCAGATACAGATGAGCATTTATCTAACCTAAGTGCACACAACTTCTCACATCCTGTTACTCCTTGTCACCCCAACCTCTGATAAATTGCTTGTACTCTATGGCAGACAGGAGTTTGCCCAATGCTGTGTTTTTCTGCATAGTATTTCTTGCTTGATTTGTATTGTGTATTCAGAATGCTTCCTCCCTGAGTGTTCTTCAATGAAATATTTATAACATGGCAGACCATTAAATAAACAAGCAATTCCATTTTGGATTTACTTGTGTGCCCTCAGCAAACCTTTGAGTTCTGTAGAGTTCGTTCTTTTGAAGCCTGTAGACACCCCTGAGTGTAGGGTACCTGTAATGATGCCCTTCATCTGCTCCTCTTTCTTCATTTACATCATACACTGTATCACTTAAGGTGCACTGAAAGAGCTGAAAGTAGAATTATATACCCATGAGCTGAACACATGGCAACACATTGATTTTATGTGATCCTTAAGAAAGAAAATTACAGCCACATTTAAATTTTCTATTACACTCAACCTCAATTTTTGTTCTCCACTGACGAAATCACAAACTCAAAACATCCAATGTTATAGATGTTATATCTTAGTAAAAAATCTTCCTCTAAAATTATCTATGGTATATTATACAAATATGCATTCCAAAAATTATTTATCTCAGGTCTTAACGTGTTGATATATTACTGTGAAAAATCAAAAAGTGTTTTGGCTTATAAATATGAATACAAATTGTGGTCATTTCTTCTGAAGAAAAAATAGGGCTGAGAAAGGAGTTTGGGATAGAGGTCAGGGGAATAATGAATCTATTTTATAATCTCATTAAATATACACATATGCGCTAGAGCAAATGGAAGGAAGAATAGCATTAGCATGAAAACCAAGTGAGAAGTGAAAGAACTCCAAGTTCCAGAGTAATTACAGATAACTGCAGATATCCAGGAACTTGAGGGAGGGACCAACATTGAAAGGCACAGAAGAATTCTTTTTTCCTTTGTTTGTTTTTGTTTTTTCTATTGATTTTTATTGAGTTCTACATTTTTCTCCTCTCCCCCCTTCCTTTAACCCTCTCCCAAGGTCCACATGCTCCCAATTTACTCAGGAGATGTTGTCTTTTTCTACTTTCCATGTAGATTAGATCTACGTAAGTCTCTCTTAGTGTCCTCATTGTTGTCTAAGTTCTCCAGCATTGTGGTTTGTAGGCTGGTCTTTTTTTTTTTTAGCTTTATGTTTAAAAACCACCTATGGGTGAGTACATATGATAATTGACTTTCTGTGTCTGATTACCGCACTCAAAATAATGTTTTCTAGCTCCATCCATTTTCTTGCAAAATTCAAGATGTCGTTATTTTTTTCTGCTGTGTAGTACTCTATTGTGTAAATGTACCACATTTTTCATATCCATTTTTTAGTCGAGGGGCATTTAGGTTGTTTCCAGGTCCTGGCTATGACAAAGTATGCTGCTATGAACATAGCTGAGCACATGTCTTTGTGGCACAATTGAGCATCCTTTGGATATATACACAAAAGTTGTATTACTGAGTCTTGAGGAAGGTTGTTCCCTAATTTTCTGAGAAGTCATCACACTGACATCCAAAGGGGTTGTATTAGCTTCCATTCCCAATAGCAATGCAGAAGTGTTCCCTTTTCCCCACAACCTCTGCAGCATAAGTTGTCATCAGTATTTTTGATCTTGGCCATTTTTACAGGTGTAAGATGAAATCTCAGAGTTGTTTTGATTTTCATTTCTCTGATGACTAAGAATGTTGAATATTTTCTTAAGTGTCTTTCAGCCATTTTAGATTCCTCTGTTGAGAGTTACCTGTTTAGGTCTGTACTCCATTTTTTATTGGATTATTTGTTCTTTTGATGACCAATTTGTGGAGTCTTTGTATATTTTGAAGATCATACTCTCAGTTTCAGCACCACACGTGGCTTCAGGCTGTCATGTTCCCTGCCATGATAATAATGGACTGAACCTCTAAAGCTATAAGCAAGGAACCCCACTTGTCATAAGAGTTAATGTGGTCATGGTGCCTTTTCAGAGCAATATAAACTCTAAGACAAGTGTGCTGTAAGGCGGGTGAGTTTGCATACACATGTGCATCTGTGTTCATTTCTCTTGCTATATTCCATGGTCTGTTGTATCATCCCTATCAGTTTCCTATAAGCTACAATGCTGGAGTTTCACCATAAACTTTGACATCCTTCTCTTTGTTTGAAGTTTACTCACTCTTACTTTGCTTCCTTCCAATTGCTCTTCTGGGATTGGAGCTCCTCTTACTTCATATTGGTTCATTAGTTAATTTTTTTTTATCATGCCTGTATCTTCACAGTTCTGACTTGTGTTCTGATCATCATTTTCCAACGATGTGGGGGAAATCTTTATATTTCCAGATCATCTTTGTATTCTCTGCATACAAATTATGATAGTATTCTTAGGTTCTAGGAATTGTTGTACATAGACTGTGGAATGTAGATAGTAATAAAAGGATTTTAACTATGTCCATGATACCATGATTCACTAATTATTTCATCCCCTTGGTATAGTCTCTCATCTATCATCTGAATAACAACTATTTTACAACCTTCTTCACTATAACTGAAAAATTTTACCCCTATAATATATTTTAAACACAAAAATAATTAATTTGATCATTCTAAGCTAGAGTTATGTGTCTTCTATTAATATGCAAAGCTAAAAAATACAAATCAGGGTTTATTTTTCCACTTCTTGCTACTGTTTCATTCTTCATTTTTAATTTATAAATGTATTCATTAAATTCTGCTGTCTTTTTATTACTGAGAATATTGAAATATGGTGGCTAAAATTAATGAAGCCAATGCCTGTGTCATAGTTTATTAAACATTCAATTTTGGTATTTATAATTTGAAAGAAATATTCTATCATTAACATAAAAAGACATCTCAAAGAAGCATTGTAGTCAGATAAATATAAAAAAATAAATTACTTATTAAAAGCATATCCAAAAAACTACACTGTTTTATTTTACAAAGACTTTTTAAATATTTTGAAGTACTGGATTTTAGAAACATGAGTTACAAAGGAACTTAATTTTCAGATGGACTCAATTTTATGAAAGTTAGTTGTCCATGCTTCATTTATTTAATTGTTTTTAAAATTATCCTTCTCTTATGCCTTATACCCTGACCACAGTTTCCCCTACTTCCACTAAATCTACTCCCCTCTACAACACATACCTCCATCTCCCCCAGATCAATTTCTCCTCTGCCTCTCTTCAGAAAAAAGCAAGAATTTCAAGGATATCAACTGAACACAGCAGAGAATGTTAAAGTAAGACAAGACGTAAAGTCTCATATCAAAACTGGGTGAGATAACACAATGGTAGGAAGGAAATTTCAATAACAGGTCAGAAAGAGTCAGACACACCCCCACTTCCACTTTTAAAAGCCCCACAAGACACTAAGCTAGCAATCGTAACATATATGCAAAGGGCCTAGAAAGACCCATATGGGCTCCATGATTCCCAATTCAGCCTCTGTGAGCCCCTACAAGGCCTGCTTAGTTGACTCTATAGGCTGTTGTTCTTCTGGTATCCTTGACCCCTCTGCCTCCTAAAATTCTTCTTCCCCATTTTCTATGAGGTTCCCCTAACTCTAAGGGGAGGGACCAGATGGAGATCTTCAATTTGAATTCTCTTTCTGCCTAATGGTTGACTGTGGGTCTCTGCATCTATTCCTATCAGCTGCTGGAGGAAGCTTCTCTGATTATGATTGGACAAGACACAGATTGATGTGTATACCAGAATATAATTGTGTAGACAGAGACTTCTCATTTGCTTTCTGGCAGCCCAGACCCACAGAAACTATATTAATTATAACATTGCTTGGCATATTAGCTCAGGCTTCTGTTTAACTAGCACTTACATTTTAAATTAACCCATTTCTATTAATCTATGTATCACCACAAGGCTGTTGCTTACTGGGTAATGTTCTATTATGGCATCTTTCTACTTTGGCAGCTACATGGTGTCTCTCTGATTCTGCCTACTTTCTTTCTATATCTTTTGCAGCCTAGCTATATTCTGCCTTGCTATAGAATAAAGCAGCTTTTTTATTAATGAATAGTAATAATATATATTCATAGCATACAGAGGGACATCTCACATCATCTCCCCTCTCCTGTCTAAACCAAAAAGAAGGCTTTAACTTTGATATAACAAAATTACATACAACATAACAGGTTCAAGCAAGAATGACAGCCGGGCTATGGTGGCGCACGCCTTTAATCCCAGCACTCGGGAGGCAGAGGCAGGTGGATCTCTGTGAGTTCGAGACCAGCCTGGTCTACAGAGCTAGTTCCAGGACAGGCTCCAAAGCCACAGAGAAACCCTGTCTCGAAAAACCAAAAAAAAAAAAAAAAAAAAAGAATGACAGTTATAATACTTAGTCTATCAGTATCTAGCAAAATTACAGAAAATAAACTGTCATCTATTTAATCTTTTTGAGTCTAATGTTTCATATCTAATTTATCTTTTATCATAACTAAGAAAAACTATAACTATCTGCCTTCAAAGACCCCAGAAGGATATAATATTATATAAGTAAACAATAAGTTCATTGTAAGCAGCTTACAAAGCTTTAGAATTGACAGAGACATCTTGCTGCCTGGACTGTCACCCAAAGTTCTTCTGTAACACTGGGGTATCCTTCTTCAGCCTAAAGGCCCATAGTTTCTGGCAGATTATTCCATGAAGCACAAAATTTGAAAGAGTGTTTTGCCTACAGAAGTTTGTCAGTCACTTTCTTCTCTGTCCTGGAAAATGTCGGGAAGTTTCTTGTGTGGAGCAGGAACCCTGAAGGACCATTCCAACTTTTGGAAAGTTTACCAGTCACTTTTCAGTGGGTTCTGCATGTCCAGTTTATACAGCATAACATTAAGCACTACAGGCAAGAACAGTTTCTTGCTCAAATGGCTAGCCTTGTCTCATTGAAGACAAATTTCATAACAAGATTTTCAATGTCCATCAATGTCTTGAAGTAGATTGGTGCCACCCAAAGCTGGCATATCTCATAGTCAAGAAAAGACTAAGTTCTTAAAACATTTTAATGCCATTTTCCTTAATCTTTGAGGTATTGAAGATTATTTATCTAAAGGAAATATATATCTATATATCTAGAAAACCTAACATGGCTACAATTTGACTATTATAGATGGCTATCTATTAATCCATAGTTTTTAATTATATGTTGTATTTTTAAATAAGCTGCACAATACCTTAAACAAGAGCAGATATATATATATATATATATATATTTAAATACAATATAACAAATCATCCTTAAAATATATCAATAGACCACGATCCATAATCCATAACAATGCAAAGTACTCGCCTTGTATCATATCCCCCCCATTCTTTAGAAATTAACTGTGAACCGGGCGATGGTGGCGCACGCCTTTAATCCCAGCACTTGGGAGGCAGAGGCAGGTGGATCTCTGTGAGTTCGAGACCAGCCTGGTCTACAAGGACAGGCTCCAAAGCCACAGAGAAACCCTGTCTCGAAAAACCAAAAAAAAAAAAAAAAAAACAGAAAGAAAGAAAAAAAAGAAAAGAAATTAACTGTGACCATTAACTATTTATAATCAACCCTTTTAAAATGACAGTAAACATTTATATCCAATGATTTTGAGAATTTGGGCATAGTTTTCTCCAAACTGCTTTCTGCTGTTTGTTGGGCAATGTACTCTTAGGGTTCATGGAGATCTTTCAGGGGCTCTTGTTCCATAAAACCACAATAGCCTGGAAGGAATCCAAAGGTTCCCATCCTCTGGGTAAAGAAAAGCAGGATCTCTTTTCCAAAGCAACATATCCGTAGACCCAAATTTTGAAGTCAAGATACTTTTATGTTGGTTTATCCTTGCAATACCCAGAATCAAGTATCTCTCTGCAGTCAAAAAACTATAAAAAACACAATAATATACATAATCCAGACTCTTTGTGCATATTCAATCTTTATGTGGTTTATTTTTCTTTACTCCTTTAGTCTATAACAGTCTGTATTCTTTTTATATTACTTTTACTGTCTCTTTAAAGACAATGACTTTACTTCATTTTATAACCATCTGTACTCTTTTTCCTCTCTCTCCCAAGACTACATATATTTTAAAACATACTGTGTCTCCTTTAGAGATATTTTATGCCTGAATCTTTCCTATTGTGTAACTGAAATCTTTTTCTGTCAAGAAGCATTTTAAAATTGTAAGCAGTGTGGTCATAACAGCCCAAGACGCTGATTCTGCCTTCCTCAGCCTTTCAATGATGGAAGTACATTTACTGCCTCTGTGAGTCATTCTTACTGCCCGAGCTCCAGGGTACAGCAGGTCTATGTTGCCATTAAGCAACTTGTAGCACCCTGTTCACAAACCCCATTTAAGTGTTCTTTAGCCAGACCTCCCATGTGTTCCCCACAAGAGCTCTCATTGTTACGTATCCTCTCTGGGTCTTTTGATTCTTTTCTTTCAGATTTTTTTAATTATTATTATTTTTTATTTTGATTTTTTTTAAGTTGTTGAAAAGAAAAAAAAATTCTGCCTCCTCCCCATTTCCCATTTCCCTCCTGCTCCTCCCACACATCGCCCCCTTCCCTCACTCCGCTCCCTCTCCACCCCTCCCCCAACTCCATTCCCCCTCCCTCTCAAGAATGAAGAGCAGCCCAGATTCCCTGCCCTGAGGGAAGTCCAAGGTCCTCCCATGATGGAGGAAGGTCATTGGCTAATAAAGGAACTGCCTTGGCCCATTTCATTGGTTAGAAGATAGGTGGGAGGAGTAAACAGAACAAAACGCTGGGAGGAAGAGGAAGTGAGGTCAGACTCGACAGCTCTCCTCTTGGGAGCAGACGCCTCACGAGAGACGCCATGCCCCGCTCCCAGGCAGACACACGCGATGAAGCTCCATCCTAGAATCTTCCCGGTAAGACTGGTGCTCACAGATTATTAGAGATGGGTTGATCGGGATATCAGAATTAGCCAGTAAGGGCCAGAGCTAAAGGGCCAAGCAGTGATTAAATGAATACAGTGTCTGTGTAATTATTTTGGGGCATAAGCTAGCCGAGCAGGCGGCTGGGGTGTTGGGGACACAGCCCCGCCACCGCTCCTTATTACTATACTCCCACTTCTATCCAGGTCCAGGAAGGTGAGAATCCAAACAGGCTAGGCTCCCACAAAGCCAGTTCATGTATTAGGATCGAAACCTAGTGCCATTATCCTTGGCTTCTCATCAGCCTTCATTGTCTGCCATGTTCAGAAAGTCCGGTTTCATCCCATGCTTATTCAGTCCCAGTCCTGCTGGCCTTGGTGAGCTCCCAATAGATCAGTTCCACTGTCACAGTGGGTGGGTGCACCCCTCGTGGTCCTGACTTCCTTGCTCATGATCTCCCTCCTTTTGCTCCTCATTTGGATCTGGAGCTCAGTCCAGTGCTCCATTGTGGGTCTCTGTCTCTATCTCGATCCATCACCAGATTAAGGTTCTAAGGTGATATGCAAGATATTCATGAGTATGGCTATAGGATAGGGTCATTTCAGGTTCCCTCTCCTCAGTTGCCCAAGGTACTATCTGGGGACATCTTCCTGGACACCTGCGAGCCTTTCTAGAGTCAAGTCTCTTGCCAACCCTAAGATGGCTCCCTTAATTAGGATATATATTTCTCTGCTTCCGTATCCACCCTTCCTTTATCACAACCATTCCATTCCCCCAAGCTCTCCCCATCCTCCCCTTCTCACGTTTCTCACCCCATTTCCCCTTAGTCCCATGCCACCTCACCCCCAAGTTCTCAGTTTTTGCCCTGCAATCTTGTCTACTTCCCATATCCCGGTGGATGACTATATGTTTTTCTTTGGATTCACCTTCTTATTTAGCTTCTCTAGGATCACAAATTATATGCTCAATGTCCTTTATTTATGGCTAGAAACCAATTATGAGTGAGTAAATCCCATGTTCATCTTTTTGGGTCTGGGTTACCTCACTCAGTATAGTGTTTTCTATTTCCATCCATTTGCATGCAAAATTCGAGAAGTCATTGTTTTTTACAGCTGAGTAGTACTCTAATATGTATATATTCCACACTTTCTTCATCCATTTTTCCATTGAAGGGCATCTAGGTTGTTTCCAGGTTCTGGCTATTACAAATAATGCTGCTATGAACATAGTTGAACAAATGCTTTCATCATATGATAGGCCATCTCTTGGGTATATTCCCAAGAGTGGTATTACTGGATCGTGAGGTAGATTGATCCCGAATTTCCTGAGAAACTGCCACACTGCTTTCCAAAGTGGTTGTACAAGTTTGCATTCCCACCAGCAATGGATGAGCATGCCTCTTACTCCACAACCTCTCCAGCAAAGGCTATCATTGGTGTTTTTGATTTTAGCCATTCTGACACGTGTAAGATGGTATCTCAAAGTAGTTTTAATTTGCATTTCCGGGATCGCCAAGGAGGTTCAGCATGACCTTAAGTGTATTTTGGCCATTTGAATTTCTTCTGTTGAGAATTCTCTGTTCAGTTCAGTGTCCCATTTTTTAATTGGGTTAATTAGCATGTTAAAGTCTAGTTTCTTGAGTTCTTTATATATTTTGGATTGTATGAGTGTGTGAGTGCCTATGTGTGTTTATGTGTTCAAATAATTTTTGTGTGGCTCATGTGTATGTTCAAATGTATGTTTATCATCTTTGTGTGGGCATATGTGTACCATAACATACATGTAGTAGACAAAAACATTTGGGAGCTAGTTCTCTCTTTCCATTCCAAGTACCAAAGATTGAATTTAAGTCATCGGACTTGTTTGGCAAACATTGTTATCTGCTGACCTATTTTTCCTGCTCTTCCAAAATATTGTCACATTTTGTGTCACTGTCCTTTTAACTTGATACTTAGAACAGGATGGAACTTCAGTAGGTACATGAAGAGCTAACACATCACAAGAGAGGACTTAATGCAAAAGATAACACTCCAATGACAATATCTTTATGTATTTATTTATTAAAGATTTCTGCCTCCTCCCCGCCACCGCCTCCCATTTCCCTCCCCCTCCCCCAATCAAGTCCCCCTCCCTCATCAGCCCAAAGAGCAATCAGGGTTCCCTGCCCTGTGGGAAGTCCAAGGACCACCCACCTCCTTCCAGGTCTAGTAAGGTGAGCATCCAAACTGCCTAGGCTCCCACAAAGCCAGTACGTGCAGTAGGATCAAAACCCATTGCCATTGTTCTTGAGTTCTCAGTAGTCCTCATTGTCTGCTATGATCAGCGAGTCCGGTTTTATCCCATGCTTTTTCAGACCCAGGACAGCTGGCCTTGATGAGTTCCCGATATATCTTAATATCCTTACAAATGAGTGCTAACTATACAAGTTAATGGTATTCCAAATTAGAAAAAAATATTTTGGAAGAGCAGGCACACTCATACAATAATCTTAAATCTTAAAGAAAAGAATAAGGAAAATTTAAAAAGTCTGATTGTGAATGGCCTATTTGATATATATTTTGATGTTTCTAAGCAAAATAACTAAGTTATATTTCTCTAAATAACCTGTAATGAAAATTTCCCAAGTGAAATAATGACTATCCTAAATACAAACTGTACAGTCCTAAATGTGTGTGGTCTAAATATGAGACATGAAATAAAATTATGATTTATTTCTTCTTTAAAAAAGAGAAAATTAATAAAATGTGAAATATATTAAAACAACAGAGCTTTTGTACATACGAATTCATAGAAGTGTGCAAGCTCAAACCACAGAAAATCAGGCATGGAGGAGCTCACCACTAAAGAGTTAATGAAAACTGACAACTAATTGAAGAGTAAGAATCAATTGATTTTTTTTTTCTTTTTCAGGTTGTTACCTTTCATAGGTCAATCACCCTCCAGAAAATGACCAGAAATCAGGAATATATGGGGAGCACAGATTAGACATAACGGTTTGAAAAAGAGAGAGAGGGAGAGATAAAGAGAGAGAGAGGGAGGGAGGGAGAGAGAGAGAGAGAGAGAGAGAGAGAGAGGAAAATTGGGAGGAGATAGGCAGGTTGGAGTGGGTTTGTGAGAACACTGCAGGAGTGAGGATGAATATAATCAAAACTCATTATGTATGAAACACAACAACATAGAAGATGGATATGTATGCTTATATATAATCCTCAAACATAAGTATCTTGAGTGTATAGTGAAGAATTGCAATGCTTGCAGTCATAATAGCATAAAATGATTTAGGAGAAGATATTTGAATGTTTGGCATATTACTTGGTAAAATTAATTGCTTTAGGAAAAGGTTTTCGAATTCTGTAACCATTAAGGCAACAAATCAAAAGAGTTTCTCTACAAAGGGAAAATAATTTTAGTTTCTCTGTGAAACATTTAATTCAGAAACAATTACAGCATAGCAATCGTATTTGTTCCATATGGCTGTTGTGATAACACCTGAGTTTTGTAAGCACCTTCTCACTGCCTCACAATGACTAAGATGCTTGGATACTGCAAAGAACTGTTCCACTAGGATACTGCTGAGGTCTACGGACAATGGGCTTGACCCTAAAGCCCATGAGTACCACCAATTCACTTTGATTCTAATATTGGTAGAATAACCTCATTACTTCAAAAATTGCTTTCATGTCAGAGTTGTAAAAAGAGAAAGATTATGTCTAAAGAAGTCTAATTGGGTGTTGTTTCAGAAAGTAAGAAAACTGTGTAGTGAAAGTGGAGAAGTTGTAACTGAAGTTACGCTTCAAAAACATGATTGGTTGGAAAGAGTGATGTGGACAGATGGTTTTTTGACTACCAGCTCACAAATAATGACGCAAAGACTTATTAATCATGAAAGCTCAGCTCTGAGCTTAAGCCTTTTCCTAACTAGTTCTTATAACTTAAAATTAACCCCTATCTTTCAGTGTGTGCTCTTTTTGGTGATTTGGTTACTATTACTCCCTTTACTCTGGACTCCTTATGCTGCTTGCTTTGTGGCTGGCTGGTGATTCCAACTTTCTTCTTCCCAGAATCCTCTCTGTTCCTGAAAGACTTACCTAACAGCTTCCTGTCCAGCTATTGCCCATTCAGATCTTCATTAAGCCAACCAGAAAGTACCTTGGCAAAGACACACCTTCACAGTGTAAAATGATATTCCACAATAGGATGAGCTCTGACTGATACTTGGGATCAGGGTCTGCCTTATTGTCTGGCCTTTGGAAAGTACATTCTTACTTCTTCTTTAACAGAAAGTAGATGTATATGTGGTGTTTAGAGAAATAAACCTAGGATACAGTGGAGTTAACAAGGTAATGACTAATCACTCAATAAATTTGTCACATTTTGTTTACTATGATTATTTTTCTATTATATGCTGATGATAAAGAGGCAAAAGATGTGCCTCTTTTTCTTACTAAATTGAGTAATGACAGCAGAGTAGACAAATGCACAGATGAGTTTTTATTGTGTGATATTAGTTTCAGCTTAAGGAGAAGCATGTCAGTAGTGGACATATGAAGAGAGTGAACCTGGGCAAGTGTGGGAGCGATATTCAAATACTGTTCTGCATTCTGAAAAGAGTAGGACCTCTGAGCTGCAAGAGACCTGGGAACTGGAACAGGTAATCAGAGCCAATGAGGAAAGGCAGAGGTCTCAAAGCCATAAGTGCTTCGAAAGTGAAAGATTTCCATCCCAAATCCTTAAAAGTTTTTGATAACCATTGGAAGTATGTGATCTTTTTAACATAGATAGAACCATTTATTTTTTGGAGGGCAGGAGGCTTCCAACAGATTGTTTTCTTTTCTTTATGTTAAATGTATTTTAATTAACATATAATCACATCAATTTCCTTTTTTATACTCATGTCCCCTTCTTAAATCGACTACCATGTCCCTTCCAATCTAAAATTGATAGCTTCTTTTGCTTTAAATATACAATCTGCAAAGTGCACTTTTGTTTCAGAGCTGACCCTTTTATATTTCATAACCTATTATGGGCCCATCCCAGGGAGAGGCTAATCCTTACTCTCTCTGCAGTTATTAGTTGTTTATATTTTATCTTGGGAAAGATCCTATGAGATTCCTTGCTCAATGTTAGCATGTCTATAGATATCGTTATTTTCATGATTTGTTTGTGCACCCTTTTTTAGAAGAGAGTTTTGCAGCAGACTTACTGGTATTTTGGCTCTTATAATCTTTCTGCCTCTCTTCCATGATGTTCCCTGAACCATAGATGCAGTAGCTGTTCTGAAAACTTACCGGTTGCTGCTGAGATCCCCATGATCTTTTGAACTCTACATTGTGTCCACTTTTGTTTTTATGTGATGATATACAATTTCTAAAAAGAGAACCTCTTTTGGAAAAGGGGTGATAGCTACACTGGCTTGTGAGTATAAGAATAAGATTTAGAATAAAGGAAGGGATTAGGCTGGTCAAACAAGGTGAGAATAGTAGAGTAAGTTTCATGACCTTAATAGTCCCTGTTTCTAGTTCACTGGCTATAGTTTTAATAGCAAGCAAGATGTTTATCCTGCTGAGTGTGCCTTAAATCCAATTAGCCAGATGTTGATCATCACCAATATGTGAGTGCCACTAATGGTATATTTACAGATACTTTGTTATGTTGGGCATGGTTGACTATCTTAGGTATCAAATCACCATAGTTGATTTAATTTCTTGGCCACTTGCATAAGACTTTTTAGTACCATGGCAGCTAGACAGCAGGAAAGAGATTTTTAGGTTAGATACATGTCAAATTGGCTAACTCTTATGTTTTAAACCTGAAGTATCTTCAGCAATAGGTACTACCTTTAATATCTGAGAGGCAACCATGGGTAATAGCCTACATTGTTTTGGGAGCCACTTGGACTATCATGAGCAGCACCTTGAAAGGAGATTTCCCATGCCTGGCATTGGGAGTTTTATTGTTGTATGGTTCTTCTAAAAAGCACTATTAGCCTGTAGTAATATGAGCGGCGGCGAGGCTGCGTCCCCAACACCCCAGCCGCCTGCCCGGCTAGCTTATGCCCCGAAATAATTACACGGACACTGTATTCTTTTAATCACTGATTGGCCCTCTAGCTCTAGCCCTTACTGGCTAATTCTGATATACCGATCAACCCATCTCTAATAATCTGTGAGCACCGGTCTTACCAGGAAGATTCTAGGTCGGAGCTTCATCGTGTGTGTCTGCCCGGGAGCAGGGCATGGCGTCTCTCTCTGAGGCGTCTGCTCTGGAGAGGAGAGCTGTGGAGTCTGAGCTCACTTCCTTTTCCTCCCAGCGTTTTGTTCTGTTTACTCCTCCCACCTATCTCCTAACCAATGAGAGCCAAGTAGTTTCTTTTTATTTAACCAATGACCTTCCTCCATCATTAGCCCAGTTTCATTTCCCGTCTCCATTATTCCATTCCCCCTTCACATCATCCATATCCCACTCTTTCCCTCTTACACACTTCACAGCATATTTTGTCCTTTCCTGGTTTCTGTAGTTTCTCCATGTTGTAGATTCACCTCTGAAGACTGAGGTATAGGAACCACAAATGGGAGAGAGATTTTAATGTTGATTCTTCTGGTATTGGTTACTTCTTTCAATATAATAAGCTTTAGTTTTATTCATTTGACTACAAATTTCACCTTTATTTTCAGCTAAATAATATTGCAATTATCCATTCATTAGTAGGAAGGCATAGTGGTTGTTTCCACTTTTACCTATTATGAATTGAGCATCAATGAACATGGCTGAGCAAGTATCTGTAGAACGGGATGTCAAGTCCTTTTGGCCTATGCCAAGTAATCACACAGCTGGGCCATACAATAGATTTTAAGTTGAGTTTGTCTGTTTTTGGTTTTTGTTTTGTTTTTGAGAAGTCTCTATAATGCTTTCCAGAATGGTCATATTGCTTTGCATTCTTGTGAACAGTGAATGAGGGTTTCCCATTCTCTACAACCTCACCAGCATTATTTTTTATAAATTGTTTTAGTGACTTTATCCATTTTCACTGGAGTAAGATATAAGAGGCGAGATTCGTTCCAGGACCAGAAAATATACTCAGTCCAATAGATTGAACTGAAGTACATCATCATATAAAGTAGTAAAATCAGTAAATTTTACAGTGTGTATAGAATAAACATAAAAATCCCTTCTCATGATACTCAAATTTTAAAGTATTATAGGCAAAATTTCTTTTACTCAGGATTTCTTTTATTCATTTTAAATGGAGCAAAATGACATTTGTTAGATAGATGGGTTACCTTTTTTCATGTGAACATAAAACATGTTCACAATTCAAGTAAACTATAAAATTCTTATTCTGCTGCTTTATTTTGATCCATTTGTACTGCAAACCCTTTGAACATTTTGTATCTCTTTTTTTCCCTCTGTTCAGACTCCTATGTCTTATGAACATTGGGAATGGGCAATCCACAAGATTTACTTTAGGAATATGCCTTGGGCTATATTTTATTCCTTACTTTAAATCAACCTAATGTGCTGAAGAAAGAATATTATTAAATTAAAACCTATGATACCTCCAGGTGTGACTTCATTTTCATTCTGTAGAAATTGCCTTAAGGTTAGTAAGTGATTAACTTAGATTTTAATAGACATATTCCAGCACAGTGAAATGAAGTCTTTTGGGCACATTGTTAAATCATAGATATGAGTGCAGTCCCTCAGAATAGCAAGGAAACCTGGAATTTAAAAAAAAGAAAAAATAAACTTGCAACTTCTTTACAGTCCAGCATTTTGAATTTTACTTCTTTAATAAAAACATTTATTAAAAACCTTCAATAAAACTTTGACTTGGGAGTATAACACGAATTTATGACATTGAAGTCTTTACATGTATTCATAAGCATCTCTCGTGTTGGGGGGAGTTGATGGGTGGTTTAGGGCATATGTAGCATGTTCCTCCATGTTGAAGAAGAATTATTGTTTAAAACTAATAATGATATACTTCA
Source organism: Microtus pennsylvanicus (assembly GCF_037038515.1). Taxonomy (NCBI): domain Eukaryota; kingdom Metazoa; phylum Chordata; class Mammalia; order Rodentia; family Cricetidae; genus Microtus; species Microtus pennsylvanicus. The sequence goes on along the minus strand of NC_134590.1, from coordinate 71,236,217 downwards.
TAAATAATTTTTTTCCTCATCAGTTTTTGAGATTTGGAATTCTTATTGAAGCATATCTTATTTTAATATACATGCCACCTGTTTATTGCTATGACTAATTAATCTACATGATACATATGTAATGTGGGATTTGAGAGGTGTCAATTAGCTTATAGCTACTCATCATGTTTTTGAGTTTACACCCAAATTCATAGTATTATCAATTTTTGCTAGTAAATGTGGTATATTAGTTGATAAGCTAATGAACAAATGACAATCAGCTTATTGTTAGAGGTGGTAGGACTCAGGAGAGTGTATTATTTTGATTGGAATGGATTTCTGTAAAAACAATAGTAAAAAGAACTCATAAATACAACCCTATTTCACACAGAGCAAGCATAGAACTGAAGGGGAAATGGGAGATAAAGCATACTGGCCCAGTCTCATTGGAATTCCCTTTTTCAGTATGTGCTGCTGAGCCACTAGCAAGCCACAGGCAAAGTCATGATTCTATGCACTATGACCTCATGGGATTTGACTCATTCCCCAAGACTCAGAGTATCTTACATCCTCATAGAAGGAAGAAAAAAGTAAATGCCTTTCCCTAAGATCTGATGCAATTGCCTACGTTCTCTGAACCTCAACTGTTCCAAGTGCTTCAGAATACATTAGAACTTATTCTGCTGAACACAACTTCTGCTTTTCTACGCTTCATTGTGTTGGGCATAAAGTTGATTTCTGGTGGAGAGAGGGTAGACTAGACTGAAAAATTAGCTTTAATTTCTTCTTATGGTACAGTTCAAGTTCTGTCACCTAATAATTTTCCCAATTCATAGTCTTACTTTTAGCCTACTGCTTTTCAGTGTGGAATTAAGAAGTTTTCAAGACTAATGCTCTGTTATTGCAAAGTGATTATTGGATTCTTTTAAGTTCTGTGTAGATTCTTTTACACTCTAGCTATGTTTTAGGCTGTCTACTTTCATTATTATAACTTGACTAGATTTAATATTTAATTATTTACATCTTTATATATTCCTATTCTTTTCTTTGTGGATGGTGTGGTTTTGATTTTAGAAATTGGAAATTTCTATCCTCTCTTAATGTTTTCAAAATTGTATTTTGTCGCTGTTGTTAAAGCATATTTGCTGTCTGTCCGCACTGTACACAGTATTGCATTTCATTTTTTAATGCAAGTGTCACAGCTCTATAGTCAGGAATACCTGTTTAGAAAAAAATAGTTTAAAATAATTTTACCATCTATTTCTGAAAAGCTAACTCCCTTCCTAGAACTCTTTGCATTTGCTCCTCTCAGCCAGTATAATTCTCTACGAATCACTAACCGTCCTATGAGGAATGGGCCATGAAGAGGACCACCAAGCACATATCTCATGTAAAGATAATATGCAAACCACAGAAATTGTTAAGTGACTTTTTAAGACCATTTTTTCACATGCTCTAGCAGATGGCAGATGTGGGGTGGGTCAACACGTAACCCTGGTTCTGGGTCTAGGTTGTTGCAGGGATAGTCAGCAAGTCCAGCTCCCCCTTGTGCTCACCACCAGGGTAAGGGGCTTGCCTGCATTGTCCTTGTGAGTTCAGCCCTTGCAGTGATGAGCAAGGGGCAGGACCAGTTCTCCTGTTTTCATGTCCTCAGGGTCTGATCTCCTGCACCTACACTTTCTGTGACAGTTCTACTGTATGTCGGAGCATGGCATTGGGGGCACTCTCTGGAATGCTGTAACTAATGAGGGGCAGGACCAGCTCTCCCACTCTTATGACTTCAAGAACAGCCCTCCCACCTGCCTCACACATTGGTAGGTGGTGGGGGAGGGTAACTCTCTCCTGCCTAGGCTATCAACGACAGATGAGTAATGGGGACAGCTCTCCCAGGCTTACAACTTCCCAGGCTGGCTCACCCATACTTCCACCAATGGGGTTGACTCTATTTTGCTGCCAAGGTGAGGTGCCAGGCCTGCTTTCCTGAGTGTTGTATTTGGTGGCAGGCAGGGCAGCTCTCGTCACCTTATGACCTTGAGGCCAGCTCTTCCACCTGGCTCAGGCATTGATGGGAGGAGGGGGGGCATCTCTTCCTGACCTATGCCACCACAGGACAGATGAGTAATGGAGACAGCTTCCCATGATCACTTCAGAACTGGCTCACTCACACCTCCCGCAACAGGATTGGTTCTATTGTCCTGCCCAGGTAAGGTACAGGACCTTCTCTCCCCAAAGCTGCAGGATTTCCACAACACAGGGCAGCAGCAGGATAACCAAGAGGAGTTCCAGTGAGGGCTCAGCATTGATAGTGTTGAGTCCTCTGTTTTCTGCTACACAGTAGGCATTGTATTTTTTTTTGTATTTTTTCATAATAAGCTGACTTCCATTTTTAATTCTTATTTTCCTTTCTTTAGTATTTCATGGATGGTTATATAGAAGAACACAGAATCTATAGAAGAAGAACACACCTGTCAGCTCTTGGCTAGCTCTCTTCAAGAAGTGATGCTAAAATGGTCTTATTTTAATGGAATGAGCGGTAGGACTTGTTTTGAGACACTTGCAAAACAACCAATGGAATTCCAGAAATTAGGATATGATTCAGAGATCCAAATCAGGGGTAGAAAGCTTAGAAGCTCTTTGAATGGGTCAGAAATCCCCATGGGAGTTATGTCTGTTCTCTAACAGCAGCAATACTTATATTGTCATCTTTTCATGATGGAGATGACTTCAGCTAAGACCCCATATCCACAGTCGGGAAAAGCCTCCAGAGGAGTCCTGTCCGTTAAATGCTCTGAGCTCTGGAGTCTTGTCTCTAAGAGAATCAGTTTCACCACAGATGACTGTAATTTCAGCTCTGAGTCAGATCAGTCTGCAGTGGGTAAGAACATAGTACACACTTACCAAAGCAGCTCATATTCAAAATATTCAATTGGGGCCTCCCCTCTTTTGAAAGGTTATGTGAGGGAAATTATACTGATTTAATTTGAAATGCCAGCATTCAAGAAAAATAGATTGAATTGCATTATAACAGAAATTTTGCTAATAGAAAGAGCAGGAAGAAGATATAGGCAGAAATATTTTGAATTTTCTTTTTATAGGAGTTTGGGCAGGAGCATGGATAGAATATATTACATCAAATATGCTTACTGGATTTTCCCCCCACTCACTCAGCTGAAACAGGAAGTACTTATCACTTTTGAAAACACATACTGTTACTGTAAGAAGCACTCTGTGTTGATAGAATGGAGCTTATTCAAAATGATTTTAACCCCTAGTAGAATCTCACTTCAAACCCTGATGAGAATTAGTGGTATGATATTACAGAAAATAGCCTTGTTGAATATGATTATATGTTCTTGAGGGGACTCAGCGTCAAAATTAATATCAATTACGAGTAACCAAAAGGCAGCTCGATATCAAAACTAATCATGGAAATTTGTGCTGAATATCTGCTGTATTTTCCTTATTATGCTACATGAAATAGATAGCAAAAGAGAAGTAACAATAAAAGTGTGTGTTGTATAATCTCCTTTGAAGACAGGACAGACACTCAAGTCACTTGTGCCAACCTTTATACGACAACTACTTCATGGATCTCTCCACAGTGTAAAGAAACATATGTAGATCATTAAAAGTGAGAAAAAGGCATAAGTTGATGGTTAACATAGAATGGGGGTTGGATTTATCATTGCAAGAATGGTATGGAGAACACATAGGGGTTAATCTTAATTGTCAACTTGATGTCTGAGGGATTAGTAGAGCACACCCCTAAGGAGATTTCTGTTGGCTTCAGCAGAGATGATTATATCATCGGGTTCTGGCTAACTGCAGTGATGAATCCTTATTTCTATTCATTATAAGATGACATCATTGCGAGACAGTGAAAAATATGAGGTGGGGCCTAGACCATGTGAAAGATTGATTCAGTTCACTAGGAATATGTCTTTGGGTACTATGCATGGTCTGAGGCTCCCTTATGTTCTCTCTCTTTGCATCAGCTATAAACACTGTAGATTTATTTCACCTCCAGGTGTTGTAGTTAGCATGGTGTTCTACCTCAGAATGGGTCTAGAAGCCTACATGCAATCAAGTGACACTGAACACCTTCTAAATTCTCACCTGGGGTTTCAGTGCCCTTTTAACTGCTGAACCCTCTCACTGCCCCCCTCCCCAATTTCTTTAATTAAAAATTGCTTGTAAAATTCTTGTTATCAAGGAATCTAGAATATTTAGATTATTATTTTAACAGTCTCTTAATAGAAATACCCTAGCAAAGATATTCTAATTTTAGTATAAATTTCATTGTTTTGAAGCCTTTAGTGAATATGAATAATATTTTTTCTTTTTTGGTTTTTTTGAGACAGGGTTTCTCTGTGGCTTTGGAGCCTGTCCTGGAACTCGCTCTGTAGACCAGGCTAGTCTCGAACTCACAGAGATCCGCCTGCCTCTGCCTCCCGAGTGCTGGGATTAAAGGCGTGCGTCACCATCGCCCGGCTATGAATAATATTTTTAAACAATTAGAAAAGTAACAACAATGAAGAATTTAATTTTTGATGACATTCCATTAACCAAATATTGAATAAATACACTATTATAACTGCCATCCTTGAAGATATGGTTTTATCTTTGATTTAGAAAATACCATCTATTTTCAAAAGGTACTAAAAGTATTTTCCATTAATGTATTTCTAACATGCATGTCTCATTTTCAGATTCCACTTTATATTTTTATGTGGTTCAAGATAATTTCCCAATGTAAAATAAATTAATTTGCTTTCTTACCATAAAACTTTATATATATATATATATATATATATATATATATATATATATATATATATATATATAACAGTAAAATAAAATAATATAAGACAAAAACTAAAAAAGAAGAGGAGAGAGCAAACATAAGGAAAAGGACTCAAGGAAAGCACATGAAAGAGATATAGATGTAAAGACTCTTTTATAAACTCAGGAATCTTATAAAAACATTAAAATGGAAGCCATAATATATATATACAAATGACTTGTAAAGATAAAGAAAATAGATACAAATATAATAAAATTTTTAAAAATAAAATGAAGTACTGACACAACAGTGTGAGACAGAGAGTCTCCAGGGGCACCGTCGAGTTTGTTTTCTGTTGCCCGTCCACTGCTGTGCAGCCTCACTTAAGAGTAGTTTGTTTCCCCGCTATGACTCTCATGGAGAAAACTAAAATTTCATTTGCAAGTACTTATTAATTGGAGATAGCTTCGGTGATAGGAATGGGGGCACACTGTGTTCATTTCTCCTTTCCTCTTTACGACCCCATCTGATATAGAGCCATGAACCGTGCATGCTGCCTCATTCTCTGTGAGTTCATATGTAAACTAATCTTGTTGATTTAGAGGGTCTTGTTTTCTTGGTGTTCTCCATCCCTTCTGGCTCCTATAATCTTTCTGCCTCCTTTCTGTAATATACTCATTTCCTTCAGGGAAAGGATTAGATGGGACATCCCATTTAAGACTGATTATTCCAAGGTCTCCCACACTCTGCATAACGTCTGGCTGTGGGTCTCCGCATTTATTTCCTTCTGCAGTAGGAGGGAGTTTCACTAATTATGTCTGAGCAAGGCACTCATCTATGAGTATAGTTGAAAATCTTTAGGAGTCATTTTATTGCTACGATTCTTTAGTAGAACAGTAATATTTCATATTACCCGAGGTCCCTGGGCTATGTGGTCTCAGATCCTTAGTCAGCTTAACTGTATGGGTTTCAACTCATGGAGTGGACTTTAAGTTGAATATTGGTTGATTGCTTCTACAAGTTTTGTGCCACTATTGTATTGGCATATCTTGAAGATAGGACACCATTATAGATCAAAGAGTTTGTAGCAGGTCTGTATTTACATTTCTTCTTTGGTAGCATGTAAAGTGCTATTCTGTACCAAAGATGTTAGAATGCAGAGATGAAGTCTCTATGTAGGCACAAGCTTGACTTTTTCATGTAAAATGAGGTGTATAGTTGTTATCTTCAGCAATGGTACCTTGTTGACGGTATGTAGACACCCACCTAGTTTTCACAGTAGCCTGGATTATTTGGTAGTTTCCATAGGACCATTTTGCCTAACAACTCAATTAGATGTAAGCCAATCTTGGTACTGGAAGCTTCCTTTGGTGACAAGAGATGTCCAGTTGGAGCACAGTTTCCCCTGTTACCCGGTGATTTCACTTCGGTTGTTTTCCAATATTTATATATTTTATGAAGCTAGTACTGTATTAGGATTTCATACTACCCCTCAAATGCCCCTTAATTTTAGCTGTCTCTCCCATATTCCCTTCTTCACACCACTCCTCCTCCTTACATGATCCTCCCATTCTAGCCCCACTATAATCTACCTTTCTAGGGAGATCTATCTGTCCCCATTTAGTCCCTTACTCTACACCTAAATTCTGTGCTTCTATGGATGATAGCTTGACTTAAGAGCTAATATATGTATATAAGAGAATACCCTATTTATCTTTTTAGGTCTGGGTTACCTCACTCATCTTAATTTTCAAAATTCTATTTACCTATGAATTTTATGATATAATTATTTAACAGCTGAACAGTTTTCTATTTTGTAAATGTATCACATTTTTATCTGTTCTTCTGTTGAGAGAATTCTAGGTTATTTTTAGTTTCTGGATGTTTTGAATAATGCAGTAACTAGCATGGTTGAGAAAGTGTCTTGGTAGATAAAGCATACTTTGGGTATAGGTCCAAGAGTGGTTCAGGTGAATCTTGAAGTAGATCAATTCCCATCTTCCAGAGGAAACACCACACTGATTTCCATAGTAGCTGTACAAGTTTGCACTTCCACAGACACTTGATGAGTGTTCTCCTCATTCCACATTCTAATCAGCCTGAACTGACATTTGTTTTACTATCTTAGCCATTTTGATTGTTAAAAGATGAAATTTCAAGATAATTTTTTAATCTACATTATCCCAATGACTAATATATTGAACATTTCTTTAAGTGTTTCTCAGCCATTTAAATTTCCTCTACTGAGATTGAGAATTCTCTTTTTAGATCTGCACCTTATTATTAATTGGCCTATTGTTTTCTTAATATCTAGTTTTTATTTTTTAAGTATTTGGGATACTATTCCTATAACGAATATGTAATTGGTAAAAATTCTTTTCCCATTCTGTAGTTTACCACTTTTTCAAAATAATTTTCTTTGCTCTGCAGAAGTTTCTTCAGCTTCATGAGGTATCAATTATTAATTGTTGATCATGTGCTTTTGCTAACTGTATTATTCAGAAAGTCAGAAAGAAAGCCAATGAATTCAAGGTATTCCACATTTTCTTTTCTATCAAGTTCAGTGTATCTTGTTTTATATTAAGGTCTTTGATCCATTTAGTGTTGTTTTATGCAAGGAGATAAGTATGGTTCTATTTTGATTATTCCAAATGTACTCCTCCAGTTTGACCAGAACTATGTGTTGAAAATGCTCTCTTTCTACCAATACTTATTTTTGGACTTTTTCTCAAAACTAAGCTGTTGAGAGGTGTTTTGATTTATGTCTGAGTCTTCAGTTCACCTGTCTGTTTTGTGCCAATACCATGTTTTTTTATTACTATAGCATGGTAGTAACATTTGAGGATTGAGATGGTGATGCTTCCCAATAACAGGTTGTTTTAGGTATCTTGAATTTCTTTCTGTTTCAATATGAAGCTGAAAATTGTCCTTTCAAGATCTGCAACCAACTGTCAAGGAATTCTGGTGCGGATTGCATTGCATCTGTATACTGCCTTTGGTAGGATGGCCATTTTTATTATGTTAAATCTACCAATCCGTGAACATGGGAGATTTTTCTATCTTCTGATATCTTCTTTGATTTCTTTCTTCAGTGACTTGAAGTTTGTTTGTTTGTTTTTATATCATACAAGTCTTTTGCTTGCTTGGTTAGAATTATCCCAAGGTAGTTTGTAATATTTGAGACTATTATGAAGGATGTTATTTCTTTGATTTTTATCTCAGTCTATTTGTGATTTGTATACAGGAGGGCTACTGATTTTTATAAGTTAATTTTGTATCTAACTACTTTAATTAAAATGTTTATCAGTTGTAAGAATTCCCCAGTGGATTTTTTTTTACATTATCTGCAAATAAAGATAATTTGATTTTTTCCTTTCTAATTTGTATCACCTTGAACCCTTTCAGTTTTCTTATTGTTCTATTTAAGACTTCAATGACAATATTCAATGGGTATGGGGAGAACGGACAACTTTAACTTCTTCCTGAGTTTAGTGGGTTTGCTTTGAGTTTCTCTTCATTTATGCTGTGCTTGACTGTAGACTTGTAAAATGGCTTTATTTTATTGAGGTGTGTCTTTTGTATTCCTAATCCTTCCAGGACTTTTACCACGAAGGTGTGTTGAATTTTGTCATAGATCTGTCCTGTACCTAATGAGATCATGTCTTTATTGTTCTTTCAGTTAACTTATATGGTGGATTACACCTATCAATTCATATATATTGATCTCTGGGATGGAGCCTATTTGATCACGGTAGATGATCTTTTTAATGTGTCCTTAGATTTGGCTTGCAAGTATTTTATTGTTTATTTCTGCACAAGTTCATAAAGTAAAATGATCCATAATTCTTTTTCTTTGTTGGGTCTTAATGTTTTGGGTATCTGATTAAATGTTGCTTCATAAAAATGAATTGGGCAATGATCCTTCTGTTTCTACTTTGTGGAATAATTTAATGAGTATTAGCATTAACTCTTCTTTGAAAGTTTGATAGAATTCTGTGCTAAACACCATCTGGCCCAAGAGTTTTTGTTCGGAAAAATTTTAATGACTGTTTTTATTTCACTTGGAGTTGCAGGTCTGTTTAAATTGCTCTTCTGGTCTATATTTAATTTTGGTAGGTGGTATGTATCAAGGAAATTATCCATTTCGTTTTTCTTTTCCAATTTGGTGAAGTATAGCTTCTTAAAACACATCTTTATGATTCTATAGATTTCATTGGTGGTGGTGTTATATCCCCCTGTTCATTTCTAATATTGTTAATTAAGATATTCCCCATTTTGCCTTTTATTTAATTTGGATAAAGGTTTCTTGAGCTTAATTATTTTCTCAAAGAACCAACTCTTCATACATGGATTGTTTGTTTTGTTGTGGTGGGTTGTTTGTTTGTTTCTGTTTTATTGATTTCAGTCTTGAGTTTGATAATTTCTTGCCCTCACTTCCTTTTGGCTCTGATTTCTTCATTTTGTTTTAGAGTTTCCAGGTGTTAAATTACCAATGTGAGATCACTTTAATTTTTTGATGTAGGTGTTTAGTGTTATAAACTTGCCATTTAGAATAACCTTAATTGTGTTCCATAAGTTTAGGTATGTTGTGTATTCATTATCATTCAGTTATATTAGATTTTTTCCTTTCTATATTGACCTGTTTTTATTCATTCGTGAGTTGCTCAGTTTCCATGAGTTTGTAAGCTTTCTGTCTCTCTGTTGTTAATGATATTCAGCTTTAATAGTGGTCAGATAGGATTCAGGATACAGTTTTTTTAATTTGCATGGGTGTTATTGACATTTTCAGGTAGGCACTTTCCTTTTGATGCCTTCTGTAGGGCTGATTTCATAGATAAATAATACTTATGTTTGTTTTTCTATCATGGAATGCCTTATTTTTGCATCTATTGTTATTTGAAGTGTTTCTGGGTATAGGAGTCGGGCTGGCATCTATTATCTTTTAGTGTCTGTAGAACATCTATTCTGGCTTTTAGAGTCTCCATTAAGAAGCCAGCTATTATTCTAATATATCTGATTTTATACGTTGCTTGTTCTTTTTTTTTGCAGCTTTTAATAGTCTTTCTTCTATTTGTACATCTAGTGTTTTGATTACTGAGTGACAATGGTGAATTTTTTCCTCTGGAACACTCTATTTAATGTTTTGTATTTTTCTTGTATCTTCGAAGGCATGCCCATTTTGACATTGAGGAATTTTCTCTAGGATTTTGCTGAAAATATTTTTCTGTGATTTTGACCTGTACTCTTCTTCTTTATCTATTCCTATTATTCTTAGTTGGTATTTTTATAGTGGCACAGATTTTTTGTTTGTTCTGCATCAGGTTGTAGCACAGTTAATAAAAACACAGTGACAGATATTGGGGTTCAGTTGAAAGTTAGAAAAGCAAAACAGCCATCCACGGGCTCTTGCTTCTACCTCAGTCTCAAATATTGCAATCCTGCCTCCTGAATCCTCAGAGTGAGATTGTGTCTGAAATATGTCTCCTCCAGTTTTATATTCCTCTCTAGGGCTAGGACTAAAGTCATGAACCACTAACTCCCATTTTCTATGGCAAGCTTGTGTGTCTACTGGGTTTAAAGGTGTGTATCACCACTGCCTGGTCTGTAAGGATGACCAAGATGACTATTTTACTCTCTGATCTTCAGTCAAGCTTTATTTATTAAAATTCAGATGAAATATTACGATACCAGGTTATTTTTTAAAAAGAACATTTGCTTTGACCTAAGTATCCATTTCTTTGGTTGTGTCTCAATGCCCCGAATTCTCCATTCCATCTCTTTATTCCTTAGGTTATTCCTTCGGTAAGTCTTGGGCTTTTATGCTGTCATATTTTCATCTGCGTTTATGAAATTTGTAATTCTAGGTGCTGACATCTGGTCTTATCTTTGTTGAGTGGGTTTTTGTTCCTTGGTTTCTGTTCTCTCTCATGCATAGGAGGGTGTGGTGTCTGTTTGTTGCTTGGTAAGAAATTTTTTCTGGGATCCTGCCTGGTGGTTGCTGATATTTATAGCTAAAATGAACCACCATTTAGGAATGGGGCTGTGGGGAGCATGCTGAGGGGGTCTACACTCATGGTCCACCATGATCTGCTTTGCAGTCTGGGAAAAGGGGCAGAAAGTGTAGAAAGGCCACTATGGAGGTGGTGATGAGACTCGTGGGCTGGATATGGGTGATAGACAGTGAAGCTATGAGGCTTGCCTACATGCTTTCCTGGCCTACTTGCTTCTTTCACAGGTTTGACTGACAGGTTCCCAGGGAATGCCTGCTGGAGTTCAAGGGTAGAACAATAGGATGGCTGGAGAGGAAGTTTGGACAAGAAGACCTTAGTGATCCATTGGAGATGGGGGCAGAGAGTATGGAAGACACATGGCCAACTATAGAGCTGAGAGCGCTACTTGGGGATTGGATTTAGAGGAGAGGAAGGAGAGCTGAAGATCTGAAGTTAACTTACCTGTTTTCACAGCTGGAATGGCCTGGGGCTTCCCATGGGATGGAGTATCAATAATAATTATGAACATTTTGTTGATTTCTTATTTTGGTGAGCTATAGCCTTGATATACAGTCTAGGATGGCCGTTGGCTTGTAATTCTTTTTCTTCATTCCCCTACCTGCTAAGATAACAAGATAACAGGAAGCTTTATTTTAATTATTATAGAGTTCTTTTGGTACATGCTTGGTACTATATCTGTTCAGAAAGTTCTCAAGAGTAGAGACCAATTAGGCAAAAGGAAATACCTTAATCAGCTTTTGTTACCTGTATTACTATTCCAACCACTTCTAACAATGAACATTTTCCTTAGGCAACTCAGAAAGTTACACATACAGTTCTCAATATTAATTTTTATTAGTAAAAATGTGAAGCAGAAGTTATAAAATTTATTTTTTGTTTGTTATATAAATGCCTTTCCTTATGAAATTCTATTACTTTTATGACTCTTTTCCATTGCATTGTGTTGTGACTAGCAATTATTTACATATTTTGGCTCCAGTTTTCTTGTCTGCTCTATATGTAATAAATACCTCTTGCTCTACTTTGGCTTTAATTATTTCATTAATGCTTACTATTAAATAGTCATCGTTTTAACAAACCCATTTATCAGTCATTATTTATGAGTTATGATTTTTAAAACACTTGTTGACTTACCAAAATCCGCAATGATTTTTAGGTTGGTTTCTTCCAAAGAATTCTTTTTTCATTGAATCTAAAATCCATCTAAAAATTCTCCCATCAAAATACCCTGTAGTTGTGTCTGTGGAGCATTTTCTTGATTCACTGTCTTCTGCCACATCTGAACTAGTAGACATGAGATATATAAAAGGGGTTACATGGTTTCTTGCTGACTCTGCCTACTCTCTCTACATCTCTGTTTGAATTTCTTGCCTGGCATTACTCTGTTAAGCAATTGGCCAGAAGCAGCTTTATTCATTAGCTAATAAAAACAACACATGTACAGAAGGATTTCCCACACCATATATCCAAAAGTAATATTACTGAGTTCTTGGGGTAGGTGGTTTCCTAATTTTCTGAGAAATCACCATTCTGATTTCCAAAGCAGCTGTACCAGTTTGCACTTACAGCAACAATGGAGGAGTGTTTCTTTTACCCCACATCCTTTCTAGCAAAAGCTGTCATCAGTGTTTTGATCTTGGAAATTCTGACAGGGGTAAGAGATGGAACCTCACAGTTGTTCTCATTTGTATTTCTCTGATGGCTAAGGATGTTGAACATTTCCTCAAGTGTAGTTCAGACATTTGAGATCTGTCTGTTGAGAGTTCTCAGTTTAAGTCTATACCCCATTTTTTATTGGATTATTTGTTCTCTTGATGACCAGTTTCTTGAGTTCTTTGTACATTTTGGAGATCAACCCTCTGTCCAATGTGGGATTGGTGAGGATCTTTTCCTAATGTGTCTTGTTGACTGTGTCCTTTGCTTTACAGAAGCTTCACACTTTCAGGGTGTCCTTTTTTATTTATTGTTGATCTCAGTGTCTATGCTATTGGGGTTATATTTATGAAGTGGTCTTCTGTTCCAATGCATTCAAGTATACTTCCCACTCTCTGTTCTATGAAGTTCAGTGTGGTTCGTTTTATGTTGAGGTCTTTGATCCATTTGTACCTGAGTTTTGATTGTTCTACATGTTGATATCCAGTTATGCCATCACCATTTGTTGAATATGCTTTCTTTTTTTTCTATTTTATATTTTTTGTTTCTTTTTCAAAAATCAGGTGTTTGTCAGTGTGTGGATTGATATCCTGGTCCTCGATTTAATTTCATTGGTCCTCCAGTCTGTTTTAATACCAACTCCAAGCTGTTTTTGGTACTCTAGCTCTGTAGTAGAGTTTGAAATCAGGGATTATTGATGCCTCCAGAAGTTCCTTTATTGCACAGGATTGTGTTGGCTATCTTTGGTTTTCTGCTTTTCCGTATGAAGTTGGATATTGTTCTTTGGAAGTCTGTGAAGAATTTTGCTGGAATTTTGATGGGCATTGCATTGAATCTGTAGATTGCTTTTGGTAAGATTGCCATTTTACAATGTTAATACTACTCAATAGTATGGGAAATCTTTCCATTTTCTGGCGTCTGCTTTAATTTCTTTCTTCAAAGATTTAAAGTTCTTGTCATAGAGGACTTCCACTTCTTTGGTTAGAGTTACTTTAAGACATTTTATGTTATTTGTGACTATTGTGAAGGGTGATGTCTCTTGGATTTTTTTCTCGACTTATTTATCATCTGTAGAAAGGAGGGCTGCTGATTGTTTTTATTTAATCTTGTATCCTGCTGTTACTGAAGGTTGTAGGAGTTGTAGGAGTTCCTTGGTAGAATTTTTGGGGTCACTTATGTAAACTATCATATCATCAGCAAATAGTGAGAGTTTGACTTCTTTTCTGCCTTGTATTTCCTTGGACTCTTTTTGTTGTCTTATTGCTCTAGCTAGAAACTCAAGCACTTTATTGATTAGACAGAGAGAGAGAGAGAGTGAACAATGTTGTTTTGTTCCTGATTGCAGTGGAATCACTTTGAGTTTCTCTTCAGTAGTTTGGTGTTGGCTTGCTGTTTTTTGCCTTTATTGTGTTTATATATGTTCCTTGTATTCCTAAAATACCTTCCACAAAATACAACACCCATTCATAATAAAGTACACTTCTAATATACAAACTCATCTTCATTTTGATCTGTTGTGAAAACTAATGGACCAGAGTACAACAAAATGATTATGGTAAAAAGTTGGTGAACAAGATAGAGGTACTAAGTTGTAACCAGACAAGGAAAATGGAGGTTGAGATTTCAGGATTGATAGCTGCCATCTGTTAAGTCAGTTTTCTACCACTAAATAAACCTTCACTTCTTTCAACATCATTACTGTGCTGAGTTAATTATTCTGTTGCTTAACTCTGCATGACTCAATAGAAACTGCAATTTGATCTATAACACATTCAGCTAATGGCTCCTTTTCTCTCTTCTTTTTTCCTCTCTCTTACTCTGAATTCATTTAAGATAATGTTTACAAAAATCTAGGGGTGTGAGGGATGTAGAAGAAAGGTAATCTTGGGCTAGCAGAAATGGAAATTTTGAGATAACTATGCTAAAGTTTTAGCCACAGAGCAGGCAAATATAGGTCCATGCATTACAGGTTTGTTGGACATGGTTAAACAAATCTACCATTGAATACTTCCTCCTCTAAATTCCAGATGCCTAGATTCCCAAGTCCTCTTCTGTAGGCACTGGAATCACAAACTGCAGTTTTCTTGAGGATGCTGACTGTTGTCCCACACGCTAGTCTAGCAAATTCATCCTTACCGAAAATAAATCTACTTAGTGTTCCTGAGTCATGTGGTGGCCTTTACTTTGGACTACTGATGCCCCAAGGTCTCTGAGTCTCATACACATTACATTGAGGACCAGGTATCACAAGGGATGGCCCCTGAATGCCTTCAGCCAATTGTGAATGGAGATGAGGGAGGGTGAGGCTCTTTTGTAGGTCACCTCCTCCCAGTTCCCGGAAACCTTTGAAACTACCTCCCTGGAGGCATGCAGATGGACATTTCTGCTATTGCACTGTACTTGGCCCAGACCCCTGTCAAAGGTCTCCACATGCATTTCTCCACTCTTATTCCTCTTCACATTGTTCTTGCCTTTTAAATATTCATATTACTTTAAGTTAAGAATAAGACTAGGTCAGGGGAAGCATTGCAAATATCATGGTGCTTCCGTATTTATACAATTTCCACATCCCCTTCTGAATGCTCTTCGAAGAGTGTGGGCTGTTCTGATACTCAGGACTGGCATTCCGTTTTTCATGACTCCTCAGGAAGTTTGCTTCAACTCAGCCTTCCTCTGTGTTCCACCTCACATGAGTGATGGCTCCCAAGGCTTTGTTCTTACCTTATCCACCATTGATAAGAAACTGATGTGAGTTGTCAAACTTTCTACTTACAAAAATTAAAGTATTGAAACAAGGCAAGAGAAAAAACTTTTGTTTCTAGTAATTACAGCTACAAAACACTGATCCAATCAAGGGTTGGGAACAATAGGTTAAGATGAATGGACAAGATGGATACCATATCACTCTATTACACAGATACTGCAGTGGAAGCCATGTTGCTAAGACCATAGGAAACTGCCTTCCACTTGATGATGGTTAGTAAAAGACACCTTGTAGAGAGACTTTGTTAGAATCTAATGGATAAATGTTGTTAATTAATGTTATTATCCTCTTATACAGAGTAACGTCCATACTCAAGAAAAAGAAAGTATAAATTTTATATCTATTCTGTTTTAATATACCTTAAATTGAGATGAATATTTAAACACAATAGAGAAACGGTGGGTGCTCTCCTTTGAACCTATCACAAAGTGAGATTTAGAACATACAACAACAAAAACATGACCTCTCTCTTATCAACTTCATGTGCAATATGAACTGTCCTATAAACTCATTTGAAGAAATAATAATACATACATTAGTTTATGATCAGCAGAGTATAACGAGTAAAGGATAATTCTGCTGCACAGACACCTGTAAGAATGCCACCCGTTGTTTTTTTGCTTCTAACAGGGTTCACATCTAGAAGCCAAACTGGCATTCATAACTTCCCAGATACGGCTTGCTCTGTAGGTATCAACCACTTGCTCTCAAAATGCTGTGCAGAAAGTTTTGTAAAATCCATGAAGTAGAGTTTATTTCCATAATGAGTTCTCTCAAGGACCACATAAATTATTCAAATGCAGAGGTCAGTCTAACAGGAACACTTAAAGATGTGCTTGTGTTTGGCTTGTGACCTCATGTGATCCATCATCTGTAAATGCCTTTAATTATGAAACCAGCATAGAAGCTGGGAATCTGGCTCATTATTGACACAGCACAGTGAATGGCAGCGTTTTCATGGGGAGATGACAGACCATTTCTATGCATGTGTACCATTCTGTGAGTACCATTTCACAACCGTTAGCTATTTATACTCTCCTGCTCCTCAAACATTGCTGCAATTTGGCACACTACTCTTTTTTCAAAAATGAGAGTAGGTATGTTGGCAAAACAAACATTTCTCAAAAAACATAGTAGAAACAAATTCTGTGTTTTTAGCAGAAGCAGAAAACCATAAGAAGGAACATTATTGTTATGTGTTATAATGAGGGAGATGATGTGAACATCTAAACTTACCCAGTCCCTCTGGTAAGCTTCATGACTCTATTACTTTTATCCTTAAGGTGATGTAGACTGCCTAGTATCATATCCACTGCCAAGTCAGTGAGTTTGTGTCACTTATTCAAGAACTGCATAGGAGCACTTCCTCAAACTTGAAGGGGAGATAATCTTTCTAACATTTGCATTCATTCAAATAGTTCTTGGGAGTAGCTCTGAGGGATAAGTAGAATTCGCTATTCCTGGTTAGTTAAAGGAACGAAATAGTGTCTATCCAGACATATCTTTCAGGTCTTTGCATGTGTGGAAAGTAAAGAGGAAAATAAAGAGGAAACACAGAAAAATGGGTAAGATATTATTATTGATAAACTCAGATGAAGCAGTGATCTGATAATGGTGCATTAGCATGAAAAGCTTATTCTACTTGGTTTCAACAAAAGATGGAAAATACCCAAATGAAGATGTATGCTAAAACAAAATACAGCAAAAAGGATATTAAAATTTTTCATGTTAATTTCTGCAATTATATAACTTCTAAGTTCATTGATTTATTAATTAATCAAAGAGTTACCTATGTTATAAGATCCAATAAATTGTTTTAGGTGTAATAATCTTTATTGTGCAACAGATATCTTGGTCCCAGAGTCGTGACTGGTGCAACTGGTGGAGGCAGGGATAGTCCTGTGCAGCTATGGCCTTCTGCCTTTGGTGCTGGTCAAATGCTGACAAATATGCTTGTTTAACAACCCAAAAGTAATCAAATTAACTCTGTACACAGAGCAAGGATCCTAGGACTCATGAGCAGGGAGCGCAAAGCAGAAGCTGTGCAAGTTGCTGCCTGTGGCAGGGAACAGGGAAGTGGTGGGGGGAATGTGCATGAGCTTGGGAAATTTCCAAGTCCCCATGCATTTAGCTATGCTGAGGCTGGGGTTTTACAAAAAAAGAAGAAAAAAAGAACATCTTATTAGGTAAAAGTAAGCCTTGCGGGCAGAGGTGGGAGACCTTTTAGGCCATGGACTGTTTGGGTCTTTTTGACTGGTCCACCTAGTAGGTGTGGAGTTGGGATTCATGGGGGGCACCAGATGAAGACAGACACTAAAAAGAAATCCCACACTAGCTCAGAATTGAGTACAATAAAGGGTTATTTATTTAGACTCACAGATCACAGTCCTCTGCTCTAATGGGAAAACAGTAACGGAATCCAGCAGCCGAAAAAGAAGGTGGGCACATACTTTACATCAGCATTTATATTATAAAATCTCCAATTCCTTTCAGTTTTATTGACTGCAACACACCTCTTTTTTGGGCTCATTCCGTACCCTGTTAACAGCTGTTTCTAGCATGCATCCCATTGCTCTGACATCGCCAACATCTTAGGGTCTCTAATACAAAACCAGCCCTTACCTTCAGAGCTTTATGTAATGGCCTCTCTGATCCTCCATCCAGGAACTTCCTCTCAGGAACCCCTTAGCCATACAGGGAGATTCTATAACCCCTTTCCTGTATCTTTGTCTCTAAATTCAGAACCACATGGCCAAACTGCCAACTTTGTCTGCTTGCTAGGACTGGAACCTGGGTTTCATCTTGACTCGCATTTGCATAGGCTTTCCATTGTTGATGGTTTCCTTTGAGCCTTAAGTTTTCCTTACATAAATTTTCACTAGTTGGAAGCTTATCTGGGTGGGGTCTTTCCCTAAGAGTACCGCCCCTTTTATTCTATTTTGAATCAGGCCTTTCTTATAATTTTATCTCCTTGAGCACAAGACTTGGTTCCAAAGATACATTTCCTGGTGCTTTTTTTCTTATTTTGCTCTCAAACTGTACATTTTATATTTCCCTTTGTCCTGCTTGCTCTTTTTCACTGTAGACCTGCATAAGACTGATCACTAATAGCCACATGACACAGTCAATAATAGACTGTCTTAAAACATCCTTTAATCCAAACACTTCAATTTAGCCTCCTACAAAATTCTTAGATGAGGGCTAAAGTCAGGCACATTTGTCGTGAAAATATCATAAAATGATCTTTAGAATAACTGATAATAGTCTTTCCTTGTTAGAGAAAGTGTGTCACTGAGGGTAGACTTTGAAGTTCCAAAAGCACATACCAACCCCAGAGTCTCTTTCTCTGCCTGCCTATCGGGGCCTAGCTCCCATGTACTGCTCCAAGACCACATGTGACATCATGCTCCCTGCCATGATGATAGCAGACTAGGCCTCTGAATCTATAAACAAGTTCCCAATTAAATACTTTCTTTTGTAAGTTTTCTTTGTCGTGGTGTCTCTTCAAAGCAGTAGAACAGTAACTGTGTAACTAAGACAGCTGGAAATCATTGAATCATTTTAATATAAGATTTTCTAGTAATATGTTATTTACTAGCATTAGTATTAGAGCAATATCGAATATTATTTGAGGTGTATTCCTTAAATAGAATCATGTTTTGGAAATTTAGTTTTACCAGATTGATGGATTAATTATTTTAATGACAATAATCGCTAACAATAGAATTGTCACAAACATCTAGGTCTCCACAATTGACATTGCATTTTATAAGAAACAATATTTGGTACTAGAATTCATTTTTGTATCAAAAATTGTGATTATTTAATGACTCTACCATTAAATTCCAAACAATTCCTATATAAAACAAAGATTAATTTAGGGCCTTGTTTCTTGCAATATATATTTTTGTTAAACATTTTCATGTAATAATATTCTGATCACGTTCATTCCCTCTCCCCACTACATCCTTCCAAGTACTTGCTCTCTCTCTTTCTCTCAAAATACCAAATAAGAACAAAATACAAAACAAAAAATAAAACCTAAAACAAGCAAAATACTAATATGACCATAAGTACCCAAATAAAAGCCAAACCCTACAAAAACTAGAGATCACTTTGTGAATTTAAGGATGTTTTAATACTTAAGAATGTTTAATGAAACGAATTTGACAAGGTACTTGTTTTAATTAAAAAGTCAAACTTTCCTTGTATTCATTTTTCCAATAATTCATTAAAACAATAAATACTCATATTGTTAACCAAAAATCTCACAGGAAATTTAACAAACATGAATAGAAACAAGATAAAATTTCTGTTAAAACCAGTCTTCGAGATTTAACTGCTATTTTAGTCCCAACCATGTTTCTTCTAGACAATGAAATAAAACTGCACAACTCCTCAGAAATTCTAAATCTGCCTGTTTTTAAAAGCCCTCCAGGAACTCTCAAACTTTTTGCAACTACTGGGACAAAAGAGTATTGGTTGTTTGTGACTCAAATTTAAAATAACTATCTCCATGGCAGATATTTCCAAAATAACCCAATGAAATCCTTGGTTTGCCACATTCCATGGAGTATGATGAAGTCACTTTCCTTATTTAGAACCTGGATAATCTCAAACATGGAGATTGTCCTTCCTGGTCTGGTCATGTCACCATGAGAGAGACTGTGCAGAGAAGGTTTCTGACAGACAGCTCATGCTCCACCTTCTGCATCACCTTTTCCAAACGTGTCTGGATTCCTTTGGAAACAAATTAGATTCTCCTCATCACTGCCTAGAAGATGTAAATGTCTCCTGAGTTCCACATGGCAAAGGTATGTTTATTTAGGCTCAACACAAGCCAGAGGTAGAGGCTTCTGTTTTGTTCTTTGTTGGTGTTTTGTGTGTTGCTTTCATTGGTTAATGAACAATGAAACTGTATTTGCTTAGTTGATAGGGCAGAACTTAGGTAGGTGGGGGGTACAGAAGTGAATTCTGGAAGGACAAAAGCAGAGTCAGAGAGAAGCCATGGCTCCTCCACCTCAGACGGATGCTAGTTAGAATCTTTCCAGTAGGCCACAGCCACGTGGTAATACATAGATTAGTAGAAATGAGCTAAATCAAGATGTAAGAGTTAGCCAATAAGAAGTTAGAGCTAATGGGCCAGGCAGTGTTTACATTAGTACAATTTCTATGTGGTTATTTTGGGTGTAAGCTAGTCAGGTAGCTGGGACAAACAAGCTGCCTCTCCCTTGTTACACTTTGTTGCAACAAAACTCTAAAAACCAGTTTCTGGCAGGCTTTAGGTTTTCCATGACCAGTAACTGGTTTTCTTTCATCTTCTCTTGGACCATGTGATTTTCTAAAGAAATGGAATCTTAGCTGTGTTATGATCTTCCATTTATCTTACCTGGAAATAGGAAACACACTTTGACACAACCTTATTTGAATTTGCCAAGGTAAATTCACCTTCTTATCAGACTATCTAAAACATGATTTAAGGAGGTGGGATTTAAAAAAAAGTGATTACTTTGCTTCTGGAGCCTGTTTCCTTGAATAATGTCTCTTGACAGTCATTGTTTCAAAGCCTAGACAAAGACAGAATTCCTGGATATGTATGCCAGGCAAAATAAAATGAATCACAACCACACTTAAAAGCATTTTTGAAGACTGAGATTAAAGTGAAGTGTATTGTAGGGAAATTTACATTATGGATTCCATTCAAATTAACATTATATATTAAGCATGTCAAAGTCTACTTTTTACTGTCATTAATATTAAAATAGTGACACACTGTTGCCAAATGAATCGAGAAAACTACTAATGTGAGAAATAGGAGAAAAGAATGGGTTTCAATTCTATTCTCTGTCAGTCAAGCAAATCGCTGCATAATTTTTTAGAGTTTTTTTTTATGTTTCTGGAATTGAATTCAAAGCTTTAGGCCTGTTAGTCAACTGTCCTACCTCTTTTATAATACTCTATCTTGATGGTTCTGCTGTTACTATTTGGAAAATAAAGTAAATATTATAGAATTGGAGAATCAGACATATTTATAATCCATTCATGTCCAAGTAAGTTATGTTTTGATTAGGAAAAAAAAGATAGGACTCAAATGGGATCATCTGAGTTCACAGTTGCACACTCTTGTGCGTTTTGTCTAGATGTTGTCCTTTATTCTGTCTCCAACTCATCCCTTCCACTTTTCCAGAGTAAATTCTACTCTTGATAAGCTTGGGACACTGAATTCAGCAAACAACTGGGGTGATCCATTCACACAGAAAGACATGCCCATTCTGAGGCCAAGAGAATAAAAATTCCTCCCTATCCACAGGTTGTAAAGGGTTCTTGAGAGACTATAATTATCAACTTCATTCAGATATCCTGGGTACATGGATATCTTCTTGCAGGACTGGCCCTCTTGGTGATGACTATCTAGGAACAATTTATGCCAAGACACAGGGTCCTGATGGCTGATGAGAAGAGTCAGCTTCACTGGCACATAAACTTTATTGGTGGGTGGAACTATTTGGGGCCTTTACCTTTCACCTTTGCTTAAGTGCAGAGCTGAAATAAGGTTATTTGTTTACTATCAAATGCTGCACAATGACGAGAAATGTCTTCCTTATTTTCTCAAATTTAGTTATTTTAAATTTTGTTTAGTAGCCTATTTTTGACTCCATAAAACCATATGCGGATCTTATAAGTTTTGATAATTTATGAAACCAATGTGAATGAATTATCAGGACAAAAAAAAAGAATTTTAAGAAAACCTAAAGACATTCTATTAGACATTCATTATTCAATCATGACTTACTTTTTATCAATAATTTTTGTTTTGTTACATACTGAAAAAACACAGAAAATTTTAAAAATTAAAACCTAAATATTATTTCTTGAACATATCTGTGTAGGTGATAAACAGAGGGGATTATGTTTATTTAATTCTAGTGCTCTATTATTACTGTCAATAGAAACTAAGTGAAAATTGGATAAAAATTTTGATTGTATACATTACTACCTAAGTATAGAATTTTTAACACTAACATTTCAATGTTTAAAGATTTTAATATGACTAATAAATGTACTTGCTTAATAATCAATATCCTTTATCCTATATTGGCACTATATATTTACTTAAAATAATGTGCACATTAACTGTTTTAAAAACTTGTTACAGAAATATTTATTAAGGTATTTCAGAATATGTTGACAGGAATGGCAAAGTAACTAAAATTAAAGGTGATATGTACAAGATCTAAAAGGAGTTCTAGTTCCAACATCCTGATGATTTCCCCCACCCAGTAGCTATAATGATAAGTGTTTTAATGTTAAATTCAAAGAACTAGAAACTACACCATTACACATTTTACTGGAGAACTCTCACACTCTGGCTCCACTTTGCTCTGGTGCGAGGAAGCAAGACTATCCTGAAGACAAGTTGCCTTTAATGGTTTATGCTTGAAAGAAACTCCTCAACCTGTACAGCCACCACAATACTTATGACAAGTGCCATTTGAATATACATCTACAGCGTTAAAACTCAGACCACATTTGAGAATTATCTAATACTTTGCAATTTCATGTAGTTCAGAGTTTCCTATGCTCATCAGAATCAAGCTAGGGAAACAAAAAAAGCTCCAAACTCCCTCATCTGCAGCATCTGCTTCTGCTTCAAGGCTGCAGTAACTGTGCAGAGCCGCCACCTTCCTCAAACAAGCATTTCTAATTGAGCCTGTCAGTTGGGCTCTGCAACTGTGGGTGCTTAGCAACTGTGTTAGACAAACTGCTACATCTAAGATATGTAGTATTGAACATCTGCTTGCTCCGTTAACTCTTCATTTTCAAACCGCTCTATGATCTTAAACACCTTTATCTATGCCGTCTTTGTTAATGCCACCTGGATTTTGGTGGCACATTGGTTTATCAGTTAGTATATTTCTCAAAATAATACTGTTTTTAGCTTTTGACCTTTAATTACAGCCTCACAACAATTCAAATCACTAGAGTTTGTGTTGACCAAACTAGGAAGAAATAGAAAAATGATAGCAGCTAAATTACAAATGAGATGATTATCTAGAATTAAGCTGGCAAAGGAAGGTATCTTTGCAAAGCATATTTTCAGTTAGGATACGGTGAGTCTACAGACTATAAGAACTGTGTAGGTATACTAGACTCTTTGTGGGCTGTCCACATTTTCTTATAAATGAAAAGGTTACTAATTAAGAAACTATTTGACATTTGTTAGATCTGAAGTCATACAAAGAGACAGCAGTAGATGGGGCTAAAGCTAGACATGTGTGTTGGGCTTGAATTATAGTCTTGTGCATAACAGAGACAGTAGACATGAGTGTCCATCTATGAGAAATCTTCCTGTGATGAAGAATAACAAATTAAAATTGAGTAATTACATGTTTAAAAGATTAGTTTATAAGTTGATATCATGTCATTTCAGAATATTTCTCTTATTCTTAGCCCTGTCCAACATCCCTCTTCTGAGCTCCACTCCTCTCTTGTTAATCTCCTCCCTGAACTCCTACCCCAACCGAGACTATAGGCTCTACACATGAAAGACAACATAAAGGATTTACATTTCTCAGTCCCTCTTATTTTACTTAACATAATGATTTCCAATTCTATCCATTTTCTTACAGCTACACAATTTTGATTTTAATTATGGCTTAAAAAGAATACATTGTATGCATATATGTATCTTATTTTCTTGATCTGTTCAACAGTGTATAGACATCTAGACTTGTTTTAGTGATCTGATATATTATGAAAGGAGCAAATAACCATATGAATATATAGATATATTTCTATGGAAGAACCTAGTTCTCTCTCTCTCTCTCTCTCTCTCTCTCTCTCTCTCTCTGTCTGTCTGTCTGTCTCTGTGTGTGTGTGCGCACGCGTGCTCACGTGCGTGCATGTGTGTATATTTATAAGTGATATAGCAATGTAGTAAAAATGATGGTTTTAAGTACTTTTCATTTGTTTTGAGAAGCTTCCATTACTGATTTCCCTGATTTCCATAGTTGATGTGCCAATTTACAGCCTCACTAGAAATGAGTATGTGTTTCTCTTTCCTTACATATTTGACAGCAGTTATCTTTTGTTTTCCTGATGTAGACATTCTGACTAGAGTGCAACACAATCCCATTAGTCAATTCTTGAAGTTATTTATTATGCTATCGGAATCCTTTTCAGGAAATTTTGCTAGTGCCTTTATCTTGGAATGCTTTCCTCCAACACTCTCTATGATTCATGCTTTTCATTGTATTATGATCTATTTTGACTTTAGTTTTTCACATGATGAGAGATAATTGATCTAATTTAATTCTACTGTCTGAGAATATTCTGTTTTCTAGCAAGACATGCTAATTAAATATTTTTCCCAATGTAAGCTTACGATGCTTTTGTCAAATACTAGGTTGCTGTAACTATGAATTTTTATAACTGTTGGGGGTGTTCTCTATAAGATTCTATTAATCTGCCTGTCTCATTTTGTCCAGTTCTATGTTGCTTTCGTCACAATTCCTCTGTAGTGTGATTAAAGATATGGTAATTCAATACCTCTGTCTTGTTCATTCTGCTTAAATACTGTTAAGCAAGCTGACATATTTTGTGTTTCCATGTGAATTTTCGGATTATTTTCCTAGTGTTTTGAAGACTATGATTGAATGCTTGATAGGGATCATGTTGGATCGGTAGATCACTTTCATAATACTAACTCTGTCAATCCATGAGCATGGGATGTCTTCCAATCATCTAGCTCCTTTCCCATTTTCTCAAGTGTTTAAAGTTTTCACTGCAGTGCTTCATCTCTGTTAAAACATCTATTCATAAACATTTTATTATTGCTGAAGTCCTTGAACATGACTTTTTATCAGTTCTTTTTTTTTTGGAAATTTGTTACTCTTCTATTGTTTTCTGATTTTTGTGTTTATGTTACACCCTGCTCCTTTGCTGAAAATGATCATCAGTTCTGAGTTTTCTGGTACAATCCTTATTGTCTTTTAAATAGAGGCTCACTTTATCTGAAAATGGGATTGAGTCCTTCCTTTCCTATTTGTATTCCTTTCTTGTCTTTATTTCCTCTTAGTATTCCAAAAACTTGAATATGACCTTGATTAAGTCTTAAAATTACTTTTTTAAAAAGAAATTCTGGACATTAGAATAAGTGTTCTTGGTGTTCTCCCATTTACTAATGTCAGCATATAGGTTTGTTGAATACCAGGCATATTACACAAAGGTGCTTCTTCTTTGTTTAGATACTTTAAAATTTATATCAAAAGAGAGGTGAAACTTTGTAAAAGGCATTTTCTATGCCCACTATGAAAAGAAGATACTAATCTACCCTTAAGTAACAGTCTTAGTTACATTATCTTTCTATTGCTAGGATAAAATATGATGACAAAAGGTACTGAGGGGAAGAGAAGAACTGGCCCTGATCCTGGCTACACGCACAGTCAGAGAGCTCATCTGGGTAGTGACAATGAGGGAAAGCAGGCAAGCTGGTCATCACAGCTACCACCCAGGCCCAGAACACCCAGTCCCACCCTAACATCTACCTCATCCACATGTTAGAGCATGTGGAGGGGATGAACCTGCAGATACAGAGTTGTGGGATCTTCACAGCAGCACAAGCCAGCATTAGGCTATCCAAGAGAAGCCCCAGTGAGAGCCCGTTATCAATGATGTATCAGATCAGAGGCCTCGAACTAGACCAAGGACCAAGAGCAGTGAACACTAGCAACTATAGATTAATGAACTAAAGGATAAACTCCTACTTATTACTTTGTTTTGTTTGGGTTTTGGTTTTTCTTTTAAATTTTGTTTTGTTTGGAGGCAAGGTTGAAGGGGAGGAAGGCAGAGGTGCAGGGAAGGAGACACAAGGAGATGGGTGGATCAGAATATATGATGTGAGATCCACAAACTGTCAGCAAAAATTAAAAGACTAAAAAAATAGAGACACTTTAAGGGAGACAGAGTTTATTTACTTGAGGGGGACAGAGATTATTTCAGTTTAGAATTCCAGATATACATAGGTAATCACAGCAACAAGACATGATAGCAGGCAAACAGGACCAGGAGACATGAGCCAAGAGGTTAAGTAGTCGCCTTGCATCCGTGTTCAGAAATCGGATAACATACAAGGATTGATACCTGGCTATAAAGTCTCAAAGTCCACCTTCAATTACAATTCTTGCAGTAAGACTTCACTTCACAAAGTCTCTACAATTTCCCCAAGAATTGCCACAGGCTCTGGACCATATACAGAGAAATAAACCTATGTGAGACTTTTACATTCAAACTACAACTCTTATGCCAATTGATTTTCAGATGTTGAAACAATTTTACAACTCTGGGTAGAAATAAAATTAGTCATGGTTTATGATCTTTTTATCCTTTGGTTGATGTTTGATCTTATTCAATTTGGTTAACCACATTTTTTGTTTATATTTATCAGGAAAATTGCTCTGCTGTTACCTTTTGGGGTTGTGACCTAGTCTGGTTTGAGTATCAGTGTGGTAGTTTGAATGCATTTGACCTTCATAAAGTCATAGGGAATTGCACTATTAGGAGGTGTGCCTTCTTTGGAGGAAGTGCGTCACTGTGGGGGTGGGCTGAGGGGTTTCCTATGCCCAAGTTACTCCCGAAATCACAGTTGACTTTCTGTTGCCTGAAAGATATAGTACTCTCATCTATCTCTCCAGCAATATGTCTTCCTGCATGCCACCATGATGATAATGGAGTAAACCTCTGAAACTGGAAGCCAGCCCCAAGTAAATGTTTTCCTTATAAGGGTTCCTGTGGCCATGGTGTCTCTTCCAGCAATAGAAACCTAACTAAGACAATCTGGATATTACTACATTTCTAGAATAAATTTGATTGCTTTCTATTCCACTGTTCTATGTCAAGTGCTAGCAATATATCTTCCATAAAAGATTAGTGGGATCCAGAAATGAATTCATGAAGTCTTGAACTTTTCTTTGTGAAAAAAAGCATGTTGTTGATCTCATGATTGCTTATATGAAATGTGAGTTGTATATATCAACTTGATTTAATTTGGCACATAATATTTGTTGGAATTTATTCAGTTTCTAAAAATAGAAGTTTGCAATATATTCCCCAGCAATGATCTGGATTTCACTGGAGTCTGTTTTTGTATCGCCCTTTTCAATTCCAGTTACATTAATTTTGGTCTCTTCTTTATTTCTTTTGGTTGCTTAGGTTGGTGTTTGCCAATCATGTCTACCTTTGAAAAAACAGATCTTTGTTTGATCCATTGTGTGTGTTTTCTTCTAGCTGCCATTTCATTAACTTCTAGTTTTATTAGTAGTAGTTGCTACCTACAGGAATTTCAAAGTATAGTCCATAATTGCAGGAGAGACACAGTCACAATGAGGGAAGGATGGCTATTGTTTTCCAATGACTTTGGGGTTTATCATTGGGTTATTTATCCATCCCCATCCTTTCTCACTCAGCATGCATTTACAGATATAAATTTTCTTTTGAATTTGTCTAACCAACATCCCTGAACTTCATGGAAGTTTTGCTAGTATTTTCTTTTAAAATATAAGAAATTTTAAATTTCCTTTTGTATTTCCTCAGTAATTCACAATTTATTTTTCAGGTGTTTTATACTTTCTGTGGTTTCTCTTGCTGTTGATTTCTTATTGTATTCTAGTATTCCACTATTACCTGATATGATACAAAAAATTATTTTGATGCCATTGTCTTTGTTAAACCTATCATGTGATCGTTTTTACAAAAAAGATTAAGGGCTGCTTGGAAGAATGCATTATTTCCTATACGTTGATTGGTATATTCTCTCTTTATCTTTTACACCCTGTTGTTCCATAATGAAGTTTAACTCTGAAATTTCTTTGTTGATTTTCAGTTTGAACAGTGTATTTCAGGGTGAGAAGAGGGTGCTGCAGTCCTCCACTATTACTGTATCTGACCTTCTCTGTTATTTCATAAATATTAGAGATTAATTTATAAAATGTGAAGTTCAGTGATTGGACAAAAGCGTATTTGCAATTGTCATATTTTCTCTATGAATTTTTGTTTTATTGTTATAGCAACCTTTGCTTTTTCAACTGCCTAAATTTTGTTTAAATTTTACTTTACCAGATATTTAAAAAGCTACCACAACTAGTGTTAGGTTTTTTTTTCTCTCATTTGTTGCTTTCCTCCTTTTGACTATTAGTCTGTGATGTCTTTGGCAATGATACATGTTTGACAGACAATTGGATTTTATTTTGCAATCTAGTTATCTAGTTTATATCCCTTTAATGGC
Source organism: Microtus pennsylvanicus (assembly GCF_037038515.1). Taxonomy (NCBI): domain Eukaryota; kingdom Metazoa; phylum Chordata; class Mammalia; order Rodentia; family Cricetidae; genus Microtus; species Microtus pennsylvanicus. The sequence continues at coordinate 71,207,745 of NC_134590.1, read as the reverse complement.
AAAGTGAGGTCCTTTGTATTTAAACCTATCATTAAGAGTCACATGTTTACAGTTCTGTTTGCTGTTTTGATTTGTTAGATTTTTGTTAGTACTTTCCTTCTTCCCCTGGTAATATTGGAGTTTGCTGATTTCGTTTGTTGGATAGGATGTGTTTCTTCTAAGTACTCTTTTGTCCACCATTTCCTCACATAACAGTTGTTCTTTCTGGTGGTCTTATGGATGGAATTGTCTTTTCATTAAATAAGCTGTCTGTCTTTTAGACTTTATAGCAGCTGTTGTCTCCATGACACAGATGGTTATCTTTGTGTGCTTATTGAAACTCAGAGTACTTAGAAATTTTGCTCTTTTTTTTTTTACATGCATCTTCTTGTATTAGTATCTTGATGTTGTTGGTCACCCTTAAAAGTCATTCTTTATTTTTTGATTGTTCTAGTATCTAAGGTTTTTCAATGTTTTTATTTGCTTTGTTTTTTATTCACTCATTACATTTACAGTATCTCTGTTTGCTTCTTTGCTTTACTGAAATTTTCCTTCATGTTTTTAATTTCTCTTTTAAATTACTGACTTTTTCAGCAACTTGACCAAATTTCTTATCTAGGTCCTGAATTGATTGATTTATTTAATTCATCTGTTCAGTTGACTACTCCATGTGGTCATTGAATATTTTTAAAAATAATAATCCAAAACGTTTTTCTGGTAATTCAGCTATTTTATTATCTTTGTTTTCTAGAAGTGAGGGGAAATGAGTGTAATGCAGTATCACAGTGGCTTATTTCCAATTTTGTGTGTGTGTGTGTGTGTCTGTTGAGATAGATGTGTATTTCAGCTATTACATCACCCTTATCACAATTTTTAAAATATATGTCTTCCTGGTGAATTACTATCATTTTAGTTTATGTTTATGACTGCTATGCATGGGAGAAGTCAATTTCACTAACAGTATAGTAATTAGTCCTCCATCCTGGTATTGCCCTGCAGTAGAATACACTTGCATACTTCAGTTGTATCATATGATCTTAAAAGAAAGCAGCCCTGGGATAGCAATTGAAAAATGCAGCTATTAGAATTTTACCGCTGAAAGTATTCACAATTAAGTAGTAAAACAATGAGGAAATGGGAAAAAGAATAAGGTGTGGAGGTGCATGAGTTAGAAACATGAAAGGTAACTGGGGAAATACTAGAACTGGATGCAGAAAAAGAACAACCATAAATGCGTATTCAAGGAAAACATAAGATAAGCAAAAGAATTAAACAAAAATCAAAGCAAAGAAAAGTAAAAATAGACTAAGAACTATTTCTTTTTCAGATAAATGTTTTCTTCATCCCCTCCCATCATTTTTCTTTTTTTAAAAAAAATTTTCTAATGTAGGATGACCTTGTGTTTCTTTTGTTCATTGATGAATAAAGCTGTTTTGGCCAATGCCTTAGCAGAGTAAAGCCAGGTGGAAAATCAGATAAGATATATATAGCGAGAGTAGGCAGAGTCAGGGAGACTTCATGTAGCTGCCAAAGGAGAAAGATGTCAGAACCTTACCTGTAAGTCACAGCCTCATGGTGATACACAGATTAATAGAAGTGGGTTGATTTAAGATGTAAGAGCTAGCTAGGAATATGCCCAAGTCATTGGCCAAACAGTGTTGTAATTAATATAGTTTCTGTGTGATTACTCGGGTCAGGGTGGTTGGAAAAAAGAAAAGGCATTCTCTACTTACAATTTTCAGAATAAATTTATTTCATTTTTTCAGAATATTGTATTTTTTACTGATAAACTTGATTAAAGTAATCCCCAAATCTCCCTCAAGTCTCATTAAATCCTAGTTTCAGTCAAGTGTTGCAGCTGCATGATGTTGTCTTTCAGAAATCCTCTGGATTCCAGATAAATTCTGATTTTACAATGTAAGTCACAAAAGTTTTGTAATAATCTAAAAATTAATATCTCTCTATGTTGGAACAACTCAAAGAGTTTCTGTTCTGGAATATTTGTTTAACTGGGCAAAGGCATTACACTTATTTATGCTACATTTAACTATGTAAAGATGTGTTGCATTTGCATTAATTAAATAAAATTAGCATGGGCTCAGAGAGGTGGAGTTACCAACTAGTTGACAGGAAGTAGCAGGCAAGACTGTAGTTTGGGTTTTTTAGTTGGGGCAGTGTGTAAGCAGAGAGCTTCTGGGGACACCAGCAAAGGGAGAAAGTTAGCCAGTTGCTATTCTAACTCTCTGAGCTCACAGGTTTTCACCCTGGCCTTTGAATTCAAGTTTTATTAGGATGATAGGGATTTAGTTAAAACTGCCTAACAACAGAGCCATTGTTTAGGGGAATAGAATTCCCCCAATGCTATGGCCTGAGTGGCTAGTACTTTCCCCTGTGACAAAGGTCAAACAGAAAGTTTCTTAAGTGATTCATTGCTCAGTGAAGGGTTTATAATTTCACATGACTTGTGTATTCAAAATGCACACACATCAAACATTATGTAAATTTATATCTTTTTATATTATACAGGTATATTACTAAATAATTTTGCTGGTCCTTTTATTTTCTAATCTTAAAAAATTTTCATTAATTATTTAAGAATTTTGTACAAAGTATTTGGATCTTATTCATCCTTTCCCACAACTTCTTCCAGATCCTCTCCTGCCTCTCTACATATAGTTACTTCTGGGTGTGGGATAAGCCCTGAGTGTGGTCACAATGTCAGGATCACCCCATTGGAGAAAACTGAGTTTCTCTCTCTCAGCAGGAATCAAATGCTAATGCATCCTCAGTTAGGAGTAGAACTTCATGTTCACCTCCCCTCCTCCATGCTGAGATTTTGTCTGGCCTAAGCTTATTTGAGACTTGTGCATGCAGTCATCTTTGCTGGGTTCATATGTGCATCTGCCCTGTTGTGACTGGAAAGCACTACTTTTTTACAGCCATCCATCACCTCTGGCTCTTACAGACTTTCCACCGCCCCTTCTGCATAGATTCCTGAGGCTAGTAGGCAGGGGTTTGACAAACATCTCATTTGAGATTGGGCACTCCAATATCTCCCGTTCTTTGTGTTGACCAGCTGTGTGTATCTATATTTACTGCCATCTATTGCAAGAAGAAACTTCTCTGACTAGGGTTGAATGGTGATGAAGTATCTGAGTAGAACAATAAGTCACTAGAATTATTGTATTATTACATCCATTTAGCAGATTCGTAGTAGTAACTTTTCCCTTAGGGCCCATGACTTATTCACCAAAAGGTTCCTGGCTTCATTGATAGTGCCAGTGCTGGAGTACATCTTGTGGTATAGGCTTTAAATCTAATACAAAATGGATTGGTTACTCCCATGTAATATATCACACAAAAAGTGTAGACTCTATGTGTTAGGGACTCTGAGATTCACTTATCCATCCATCCCTCCCTTTGCTCCTGGCAACTACTTATATTTCATCTCTCCATTGTATCAGTTTTTTACAGTGTTAAATGATTGAAATTTCACAGTATGCAGTCTTTTCAGACTAGCTTGTTTGTATAGTTGTATATTTAACTGTTTTCTGTGTTTTTCCAGTTTGGGAGCTTCCCCCGTCTCCAGCAATGAATAATGCTTCATTTGCTTATTCCTGTTTCTTGAGAGTCGTCCTCATTCCTCTTTAAGGACTAAAGTTGTCTTACTTGAGAAGATATTTGGTACAATTTTGTTTTTCCTGAACTGACTGATGACTATCTTGAATATTACCATAGAACCTTTATCGGGCAATGGATGGAGACAGAGACAGAGACCCACATCAGAGCCCTGGACTGAGCTCCCAAGGTCCAGTTGAAGAGCAGAAGGAGAGAGAATATGAGCAAGGAATTCAGGACCATTAGGGTTTGGTCCGCCCACTGAGACAGTGTTCCTGAGCTAATGGGAGCTAACCAACTCCAGCTGGACTGGGAATGAACAAGCATGGGATCAAACTGGACCCTCTGAATGTGGTTGACAATTGAGGCAGACTGAGGGGCCAATGATAATGGCACTGGAATTTGATTATACTGCATGTATTGGCTTTTTGGGATCTTATTCTCTTTGGATACATATCTTCCTAAGCCTGGATGTAGAGAGGAGGACCTTGGACTTCCCACAGGGCAGGGTGCCTTGCCCTCTCTTAGGTCTGGAGGGGGTTGGGAGGAGGGTGTGGGAGGGAGCAAGAGGGAAGTGGGAATTTTGATTGGTATTATTTATAAAGCAATAAAAAATAAAAACAAACAAATTTTAAAAAGTATTTTAATTTAAAATCCTTCCTAAACATGCCCCCCATGCATTTGACAAAGTTAGTGTTCTCCTATTTGGAAAAATGTTCTGTCTGTCTCAGGCCCATTTGTTCTGTGACTTTTGGGATGCTGTTTCCTTCCTGAAGTGCTGTCTGACGCTCTGCTCATTACTGAAGTTACTTACTGTTACTGCTGTCAGTCATTCCAAGCCAGGTGCCCAGTGAAACTTCAAGACTGTCAGATGGCTTGCTGATGGGAGCACACTGTTTACCGCTGTGTCCTGATGCATAACCTGCTTAGCATTCCATATTGCTCCTCCTCCTTTCCTCTAGTGATTTGCTTTTAGCTTACAGATCTTTTTCCCTTTGAAGTATTGCTGCCTGTTCACTTGGTTAGAATTTTTGTAGAATAATTTTTCATTTTTTTAGAGCTGCATTTAGTCTCATTTGTAAACACATTTGGCTTGCATGGTTTTCTTTGTCATTCAACCTCAGTACCATTTGGTTGGGCAGTTTCGCAATTTACTGTGGAAGTGATTGCTGAGAGGTAAAACTTTGCAATTGTCATTTTGTTAATTTTTTTCTAATTGTTTCATCACAATGCTACTTCTTTCATCCTCTTTTGATGCCTTTGGGAAACTCTTGTTTTTGTTTTACCATGTTGTTGTTGTTTGTAAATCTATTGTAGAGTTTTATTTTGTAATTTTCAGGAAGCTCATATGTGACAGCTTACCGTTACAGTTATATAAATAGAGTATTAAGTTAGTAAGAACTAAATTGTAATTCCAGATAGAACAATGCACTTTACTCTCATATAATAATGCATTTTACTCTCATAGGCAGACTTTCTCTGTGTCTTGGCAGTCAACCCTGTCCCACCACCTGGCTCCCAAATAACCACATCAGATTTAATATTAATTATAAATGCTTGACCAATAGCTTAGGCTTGTTATTAGGCAGCTCTTATGAATTAAATTAACTCATATTTGTTATCTAACTTCTACCACGATGCTCATGGCTTGTTACCTCATTTTGTATACATACTGTTCCCTCTGCATCTGGCTTGTGACTACTCTCACTGTGCCCTTCTTCTTCCCAGCTTTGTCCTTGCTCCAAACTCCTGCTTAGCCTTTGGCCAATCAGCTTTTTATAGACAATGAGAGCCATACATAATTATGGTGTACAAAGATTGTTCTGCAGCATGTTTGCTATCTGTATTTTATGTTTTTGATGTTTTAATTTGCATTTTGTATACTGTATATCCATAAACAAATTATTTTATTTACAATTGCTTTTAATATCATTGTCTTTTAATCTTTAAACTGGAAGTCACTAGCATCACATTATTCCAATATTTTAAAATTGAATGTTTATATATTATATGAATATAATTGCATGTATATTCTTAATGTTTTCTCTGTTCATCTGGTAATATCTTTATCTATCCCTCATTTCTCAAAAAAAAAAAACCCAGCAATTTCAAAATATCCTATTTGTACATTTTTTTCCTTTCAGCACTTTAAATATTTTACCACATGCTTCCATTGTGTGAGGTTTCTATGAGAAATGTGCTAGAGAGGACAATGCTGTGTACCCACAAGTGTGACTGTCACGTGAAGCCACCACAGACAGCGCTGGCAAAGAATGGAGAGCCAAACCCTCCTAAACTGCTTATGGGAATGTTACATGGTGCAGTTGCTATGGAAATCTCCAGGAAACTTCTTAAAACCTATAATACAGAGTTCCTATATGACCTAGCCATTTTACTCTGAGATGAAATAAAAATTCATGAGAAATCAAAACATACAAAACAGAAAATCTTGTGCACAGATGATTGTGGTAACATTATTCATAACAGCTCTTCAACGGAAGGAGCCTAAAACATCTGTCATCAGCAAATGGCTAAAGAGATGTGGTATATCCACATGGTGGAATACTATTCGGCAATAAAAAGAAATGAAGCATGCTGTGAACACATGAGGGAAGATTGAAAACACAAAGCTAATTAGGAAAGGAAAAGTAGGAAAGGCCACACACTATGTGTTACTGTTGCACGACAGGCTAAGGTAAGCTAGGGTGCAGAAAGTGGTGTCCAAGAATTTTGATATGTGCAAATGAGATAATAAAAGTGATGAGACCAAATAACTGAGCACTGGAACGACTGAACTGGACATAGTAACTAGAAATTACATCACAAAAAAAGCATCTACAAAACACATAAAGAAATGTGTTAGTTTTGTGGTGGCTCCCTTTTGTGTCATAAATATTTATTATATTGTTTGTTCAAAATTCTTTTATCTCTGGCTCTCAGCAACCATGTCTTGAGGTACTCCACTTTACTATCAGATGTCTGGAGCATTTACAGTCTTTTATCCTGAATGATGATTGTCGTCCCCAGATTTGAGAGGCTTTGTTTTCTTTTTATTTAATACATTTTGTTTCCTTCTCTCCCACTTTTCTTCTACATAGGTTCTACATATTTTATTCAGTTTATATGGCATCACATACATCCATCCTTTAGGCAACCTTCAGATTATTTTTCTATTTTGTTTTATTTTTTGCCTCTGATTGGATAATATTAAATGATTTGCACTTGGGTTTTCTGGCTCTTTCTTCTGTTTGATGTGATATCTGTTCAGTTCACACCTGTTAAGTATTAGTTGGTATGGTCTTAAAGCTACCAGATCAGATCACTAGAGTTTGGGAGGCCGAGAATTCAGGGTTCAGGATTTTTTTTTTTAGCATCTAATAGTGGACATGAACAGAGACAGCAATAAGAGACCGTTTTAAAGCTCTTTATCATCATTCTTGGTTTGTTTGCTTTGTTGTTATGTTGCTTTAGCTTCAAACAATCTATTGCCATATTCTTTTGCTCATAGTAATGGATTTCATTTAACATTGTCGTGTATATGTAATGTATTTTGATCATTTTTAGCCCTGTCATCCTCTCTTGTCCCTGTCTCCTTGCCATGGATCCCTCCATCTGTCCAACTAGCCCCACTCTTACTTTCGTGTCTTCTGTGGGTGTGTGACCCAATAAGTGTAAGTTAAAAGGAGCTGGGCAGTGGCGGCACACGCCTTTAATTCCAGAACTTGGAAGAAAGAGGCAGGTGGATCTCTATGAATTCAAGGCCAGCCTGATCTATAGACAGTGTTCCAGAACAGCAAGGGCATTACACAGAGAAACCCTGTCTCAATTTTTTTTTTAAAAAAAAAAAAAACACTTTCTAAAAGCAACACCAGTGAAGGGTTTTTGACTGGTGTAAGCTGCATGAGTGAAAAAGCCGTGCATAAGCTATTGCATGAATCTTCTCTCGGGAATGAATACCTCAGGAGTCCCTCTCCCCTGCCAAAAAGTCTTCAGGGAAAGGCAGGACTTGTGGGCCCTCTCTTCTACATGATGTTACCTTAACAGATCTGTTACGTGCAGGTCCTGTGCAGAGACATGGTTTCTGTGAGTTCAGGAGTTCATTGGCTTTTCCATGCCTTAAAAGAGTGCTCCACAATATTCCATCCCTCTTTTTACTCTTATGTTCTTTCTGGCTCCTCTTTTAAGACGTTTCCTGAACCTTGGGCAGTGTCATATAGATGTTCTATTTACTGCTGAGAATTCAATAGTCACTTATTCTCTGTGTTTCGATCAGTTTTGAGCCTCTGTAGTAAACAGTGCCCACTCTGACAAAGAAGTGACTCTGACCAAAGTGAAGAACAGCATTACTCTATAGGCAGAAAGATATAGAAGGGAAGCTCAACAGGCATGTTAGTTCCACTTAGTGAAATAGTCAACAATAGCTTCACTACTTCAGAGTGAGACATAAATCCAACCACAGAGCCATTGACCACTCCCAAAATAGCCATGTAACTGCTGAATCACTGGGCACATCTTGGCTAGCAGGTCAGTAATGTAGCACACCAAATCCACAGCTAAGTAAACTGCATAGCACCTTATAACATGGGAAGCTAGCCAGCAGGGTGGAAGCTTTGTTCTCAGTTCCGGATGAGATTCTCTATGTTCTACACATAAGAATGTGGTGTCTTCATCAATAAAGTCTTACAATTTAGTTCTGTTGGTTCACCAAGAACAACATCAATGGGCTGTATTGCTTTTGGAGCTTTGGAGCACTCCCTAGCCAGCAACTTGGAGGCAAGAAGCCCACCCACAGTGCTGGGGTTTTCCTTTAATACCTATCTGGCTCTTGGAGTCACTTTATCCACCTACATAGGATATCTCTACTTAAACCTTTTTATTACTCTATTTTATTTGGCTTACAAAGGTAGGTTTTCATACAGGTTTTTCAAAAATATTCACATTTTTTTTACCCATACTCCTATATCTATCCCATATCTTGGCCTTTCGTTTGCACTACATTTTATTTTTACTCCTAGTATTCTGCCTTGCATTTCATATCACGTGTTTTTCTTTGGGTACATGCTAAGACATGGTCAGCTGAATCTGTGTAGTATTTTTTTTAAAACTTCCAGACTAATTTGCATAGAAATTATGCCAGTTTATATTCCCCCTAACATTTAGTAAGGGTTCTTTTGCTCCACACCCTCAGCAACATTTGTTGTCATTTGCATTCCTGATGACATCCATTCTGGGAAGGGTGACAGGAAATCTTAGAGTAGCTTATGCCTATAGAGAATTAATGTCTGGAATACACAAAGAACTACAAACCTAAACAAAAGAAAAGAAACAACAAAACTAAAAAAAAAAGACAAATCATCAAGGAATGAGCATAGAGTTTTCAAAAGTAGAAACACAAAGGACCAATGAATATTGTTAAAGTAATAATTAGTTTTCTCAATCACCAGAAAAATGTGAAGCAAAGCGTCTCTCTTTTTTGTTATCTACTGTGATGTTACATCTTAAACTACACTCTTAAACTCTCCCAGAGCTGTTTTCTATAGAGATAGATTTTGGGTAGGTTGTGGGTTTCTTTAGGGCTGAGATTGTGGTATGAAGGCCAGCATTTTACACTCTACCACCTTATGTTACATATTATATTTTTTGTATTCTTTACCAAATCTGAATTTTTCTGCAATATATGAGCATTAGGTTAAGTTCTGAGGACACAAAAGTTATTTTAATCATTACCACTAGCATTAAAAGAGACAGAGAACAGAGATAATACACTTTATCTATAAAGCCATTATTTCTTGTAGCCATTACGTACCAAAAATTGACCATTACTAGAAACAAAACTTTGAAGACAAGGAGATGAATTTAAATGATAATTCTTTATAATTAACTTGTAAGTTGACTACAAATAAAGGTTTATAGTCATAAACTCAAAGAGAATATGGTAGTTGCTCATCCTTACTTAGAAAGAAAATAGGAAAAGCATGTATTGTTTTATTGTTGATATCTGGTCTGTAGTTTCTTTCTCAAGTCAAAGTTAAACCCTGCTTTGGAATCTACCTGTTGTCAACACTGGACTGTAAGTTTAGATCTAGGCACACTGAGTGGGAGCTCGAGGATGATAAGATATCAGGAGGAATCAGTGGGGAATGTTTTTAAAGTTAGTGGTGAATAACATAGTAGTAGCATCCCTGGAGAATTTGCCACATGTGTAATCCAAATATCATGCTGGGTTTATGCTGCTAAATGTCTTGAAAGATGTTGGATACTGGAGTCTTCATTTGATTCTGCATTTCTTTATTGTTTTAATCCTGCCTGCTGTTCTTTGTAATTATCCTTCATACACAGCCCTTGGGTTAGTTTCTTTTTATCCAAGTTCTTCTATTCTATTATCAATGGCTTTTCTGACTCAACAATGTTATAGCTTGAGTGTCTGCATACTGTTGGGTACTCCATGCTCATTGGCAAGAATATGAATTACTACATTCAGCTAAAGTGAATATGTAGAACAGGAATAAGGAAGCTTGACAAGAAAACCATCAATAGACCACAAACAACTAAGAATTAAGTTTTGTAAAGATGCCTTTTTCTTATACTGTTAGTACCATACTCTTACTATGAAAAAGAATGCTTAGATAATTAGAATCTCTATTGCAAATGAATGAGCAAAATTGAGGGCATCTTTAACACTTGGAGTTATTTTGAATATTTATACATGACTTTAAGATTTACTGGTAAAGGATGTCTGTGTGTAGAAACTATACCATCCTTGTTACCTCCATAACATAGGTAAGTTATCTACTCTTTACCATTTTCCACATTTAAACTAGGAATAATAATGACTATAGTCCAAGACTTCTCTGAGTATTAAAGAAGAAAAGACAAAATGTAAAATAGCAAAGAAAGAAAGTAGACAAAGAAACTCTCTTATAAATTATATTTTGGTTTGTCATTCAACTAACCTCATTTAACAGTCAGAGCATCCACAAGCATCCACGGACAGGGTTAAGTTCAAATGGGTATATACTGTATGACCGTATATATTTTAATCTCCACAAAAACTGCATAATAAAATTATTTGTGATAGAAGAAAATGATGGAACAGTCCAAGTGAGTTTCTGACAAATTGGTTGAATTACTAAGCAGGCTTACATAATAAGAGTTACATGTTCCTGGGCTCCAGTTCTCTGATTTATTAACACATTTTAGTTCTTGTCACTTCAGAAACAAAATGTAATCATGATATTGGGGTACAATTTATTGAGTTCCATTTTCCCTAATAGTTAACTTATTTTCAAAGATGACTGATCTTTAACAAATGCATGCTTTCTATAACAGAAAAAAAAGATTATATTCATTACATGCTTGAACTTGGGTCTCCTATTTAATGTCACTCAGTGTGTGCCTTTTCAACTTCTGTTAACTAAGCTCCATGAAAATAACTGTGAATGACAAAATAATCTTATAACCTAAACCAACACAGATAATAAGATGGGGCCATAGAGCTTGCTTTTTCTCCTTAAGCAACTGAGTAGCTAACATTCAGAGAATACGAGAGGTAATTATGTTTTACCACATTGGAAGTTTGAGGTAGATCATAGCCACAATGTTAATGATCACAGGATTCTAAGTATTTTCTTCCTGAAGTCTCAAACAGCTGGTCTTGTGTTTTTCATTCCAAATTCTCCAAGTATCATATCCTTGCTCTATACCCATGATAAGAAGTAGCATAGTGCAATTTTTCTCTTGAATCATGTCCTTTGTGGCTACACTTAAAGCCTTGGAGTAAAGGAGTAAGTCACAAAACAAACCCACACCAGTTTGGAATTATGATTAATAAAAGAGTTATTTATTTAAAGGGAAAAACTTACAGATCACTGTCGTAGACAACAGCCTCCTGCACGACCAGGAAAAACGGTAGCCAGAAGTGGAGTCCGAAGCAAGAGAGGGAGCACAAGGCTACTGCTGCTTTTTCAAGCCGGGGAGACCAGGCTGGTATCTTAAAGACTATTGACTGAAGGAGCTCCTGCAGCATTGGAGAACATAGTCTTCCTGTGATTTTCATGATTTTTCTGCAGCCCACTTCTTAGTGGTGGGTTCTTGTGCTAAGGAGTCATCTTGGTTGAGTAGTATGAGTATGTTGCAAGTCAAACTTTGTTCCTACTCCCAGTCACTCCATGAGCTTCTAACTGCATGCCCCAAATTTTTATAAACATTTGGAAAGATTCTGAAACCTACATTCCTTCAATCACTGATCTATATGTCTGTTCATTACTCTAGTTTTTTAAAAAAAATATTTATTTTTCTTTGTGGCGATTATAATATAATTAGATCATTTTCTTCTTGCCTCTCTCCTTCCAACCCCTACCATATATCACCCTTCAAATTTGGGAAAATAAATTGCTACTTTCTTCTTTGAATAAAGAATTGTAGTCTTGAGAGCAATAGAACCTTTTCCAGTAGAATTCTATTAGCAGGTTCATACTTTAGTGAGGTAGAGAATATAAGTGCAAAAGGCTTGAAAAATGATGCAGTCCCATCTTATCAGAGGTATGCACACTGAATTCATTCAATGCTTTATTCTTGGAGACAGAATTTGACATATTTTTCTACCTTTTGGTATTCTTACTTACTACTTCCGTCTGATCTTCAAGCTCTGTTAAAGGAGTTTGGAACAAAATGAATGGATAAGTAATCACAGAAATGATTTGATAGTTTTTGTACATGCTGTCAATGATGCAGTTCTGTGGAATTTTATTATCTGTGTAGATTTTGGAAATGATTGCCACAATCAAAATTCAGAATGGCTTGGTTATCACAATCTTTATTACCTTCAAACTCTGTGGATCATTTCCTGTGCACACTAAAGTGGTTTCATGAGATTGTATTACTTAGTGATGTTGTAACCACCATACTACAAACACACTATGATATTTGTATTATATCACAATATAATAATATTTTTCAGGATGTATCTCCATTATTAATTGATGCTATTTTTTTCCCATTAGTTCCTAAAGTTACCCCTTGCAACCATTGATCTGTTCTTCATTGCCTTAAGGCTGTATCTTTAAAAAAGCTCATAGATGGAATCACATAATATGTAATTCTTTTATACTGACATTTTTAGTTCAGTACCTTTAACCTCTCTTTTTGCCCTATATTATTGCTGAGTGCTATTTAATTGTTCAGCTATACATTTTTAAATTCTGTCTATTCATTGAAGGACATTTGACTTGATTTTCAATTTTGTGCACCTCAAATCAAGCCTTTATGAACATTCATGTACAGTTCTATCTGAACACAATATTTTATTTCCCTAGAAAAAGATTATTAGGTGTGTGATGTCTTCATACTCTAAGCATATATGCAAGTTTACTTATTTTGTACATAAAAATCATTTTGCACAATGACTCATCATCCTGCATTCTCAGGACAAAAGTTTGTGCATAAAACAACCAGATTATCCCTACTATCAGCATTTGATATGCATAGGAGATATTTTTTTCTCATTTTGATAGGTGGATCTCAGTATCTTACCAAGGTTATAGTTCATGTTTAATATACAGTTGTGGTTCACCCAGCATGGATGTTCTTACCTGGTAAGCCAACTCTCTAACCCACCTCACTCTATGTGTACGGATGGGTGCATATTGACCTGGGAACTGAATCTAGACTTTCAAGGAAATTGGGCAAATACTAACCACTGAGTTCCATTCTCAACCATTTGTTTTCTTGTCATGAACCATGACTATAATGGCTTCACTTAATGCTACATCACAAAAATCATATATTTTCTTCTGAAGCCCATCAAGTTTTACAGTATAAATTTGACATGTTATGTGTGAATTTTATATAATATGTGAGGACTCATCTGAGTGATGATGCTTTTGTGTTCTTATGAATATATAATATTTCCAACATAATTTACTTTTAAGCCTCTGTCAAAACATAATTGCTCTTTCAAACCTTCTTCTATTCTCCTGTTCTCATGTTTTCTTTTTTATCCTAGTGATTTACTTGTCTACCTTCTGCCAATGTAACTTTTAGTGGCTCCTCAAACTACCTAGTGCATTAAATATCAGATAATGTGAGTCCTAAGTACTTATTTCATTATGCATTGTCACTTTTCAAAGGCTTATTTCTAATTGTGCATATGTGCATATGGATGTGTGTGTGTATGTGTATGTGTCTGTGTCTGTGTGTTTATCTCTCTGTGTGTTTGTATGTAGGGGTAAATGCACATAGCTACAGGTACCTGCAGTGGCCAGAATAGGGTGTCAGATACCCTGGATCTAGAGTTACAGGTGGTTGTGTGTTGCCTTGTGTGATGCTAGGAATGAAACTCCTGTCCTCTGGAAGAGTAGTACAGTCTTAATAGTTTAACCATCTCTCCAATTCCTGCATTATCATTTTTTAAAACAAAATTATTTATACTTCAAATATAGTGAATAATATTACAGATTACCTAATGCAAAAGTTTTTCTTTTCTTAACTAAACACTCATATTGTTGTATTTTTAGGATATAATCTTCTAACATATTTTCATGCATTTGCTATTATATATATATATATATATATATATATATATATATATATATAAACACAATAAGACTTTGGATATTATTTATTGTATCATTCAGATTTTAAATTCCCCTAAGCACTGTGAAATGATCAAGGAAGTAATCAAGAAAACGACATCTGTTTCTCATCCCAGGAATAACAATCCCAGAATGCCACACACTGAATAATTTTCAGGGATTGGTATTATCAAATAAACTATGACAAATACAGGCACAAAGTGAATTACTATCTAGAATTTAAAAATAACCACAAAGATTGAACACTAAATGTTTATCATTATCTAATGAACCAAATAAATTCTTCTTCAAAGGACAAGAGAGAACTAGGTGGTGAATCAAGAGGTAAAGTAGAAATGCTTGCTCTGCAAGTATAAGCACCTACATTTTGTTCTCTAGAATGCAAATAAAATCCATACAGGTAATGGAAATGCAGAGATCAGAAAATTCTCAGATACTGGTTAGCTAGCCTTCTGTATGAGGTGGAAAAACATTAAAGGCCTTTTCCCAAACAAGGTAGGAGGTGAGGACCAAAACACAAGGTTGTCTTATGACCTTTACACATATGCTATGGCATGCCCATTCTCACACTTACACATATGGACATGCACACACAAGACAAAGAAAATTATGGTGATTGGCATCCTTAGAAATCATTTGAGATTCTATATATCTCTATCAGAATAATATTATTTATGAAAAGAGATAATAAATACTGGGAAGTCTGTAGACAAAAAGAAATTCAAGCTGTGGAGAAAATAAGAATTTATATGCAAGCGCCATGGAAATCAATATCGAGCTCCTCAGAAAACTAGAATTAGAACTGCCATATGACCAGGATATATACCAAAAGGACTCTTAGTCTAAGTACCACAAGAATGTTATGTCCCCGTGTTAATTGATGTAATTTTCACAATAGCTAAGAAACAGAATGAGTCTAAACAACCAATAGATGAATGGATAAGAAACATGATAGATATGCACAATCAAAAATTTCACCTGTAAGTAAAAATGATTTCATATATTTTAGGAAAATGAATGGAACTGGCAATCATTACTGAATCTAATAATGATAAAGGCTGTACTATCTCTCTTATATGTTAATCTAGATTTAAATTGGTGCACCTGTGTGTGATGGATAAGAAAGAAGTTTTAAGGGAAGGCAAAGGGGGGATTAAAGAGGGTATAGAATCCATGTAACACAAAGATTGAAGACTATTTGTGAGGCAGAAATGAGCCATCGAGTGGAGGACAAGATTAAGAGGGATGGCAGTGGGCATAATATAATGGCATATATGCATGAAAATGTTACAATGAAACTCATGATTTGAGTGTTAACTTTTATGAGAGGCTGTTGAAGGACAGAATGGTAGACGTGATTTAGGGAAGATGAGAGGTGAAGAAAAATCAATATGACAAGTTTTGTATGAAAATGCTGCCAGGTGGTAATGGCAAATCCCAGCACTTGATAGGTGAAAGACAGGCAGAACTCTATGAATTTGAGGCCAGCCTATTCTACAGAGTCAGATCCAGGACAACCTCCAAAACCCTATCTCAAAAAACCAAATAACCAAAACAAAAAACTAAACCAAAACTGCCATAATGAAACCAAATTCTGAACACAATTTAAAAAGCAATTTAAAATAGAAATGTGCTATGCATATATAACTGAATATTGTTTACCAATAAAACACTTACTAAGAAATAATATCTAAAGTTATTGACAATGGAAAAAGCTATGCTTATCCAAGCACACATGAATCTCAGCTCCCCAAATGCAGCCCAAAGGAGAATTAATCCAGATGGAGTCAAACAACATAAATCAAAGAAAAGAGGGAGCCTGGAAAGGAGCAACAGAAAAAACATTTCTCACCAATGTGGCAACACTCACAGCTTCATCATAGTTATCTCAGTGAAAACTTTGTTGATTAGAATAAATAAGGTAGAATGAGGTTTTACAAATCATTGAGAAAAAAAATTTCTAACCAGGAATATTTTATTCACTACAGTCTTTCTATAGAAACTGAGGTGAGAAAAAGACTTAGAGAAATAAATTCAAGGGAGCTCACTGCCATAACACCTACCATACAGTAAGTGTTAAAGAAATCATTTCATTAAACTGGAGAAAAAGGACAATGGCTAGTAAGATGAGAACACCAAATATAAAGTAACTTATAACAGCAACTGTAGAATGAAATAAAAGAAATCATTTCATTAAACTGGAGAAAAAGGACAATGGCTAGTAAGATGAGAACACCAAATATAAAGTAACTTATAACAGCAACTGTAGAATGAAATAAAAATGTCATAATACTGTAATAGTGTATGTAATTGAGATATATTTTCAGGATTAGATTGAAGTATAATTTTATTAAAATGATTGTCAACTATAACAATATTTAAGTGAAATGCAATACAAAAATATGGTATGAAAATTAAAGGGGAGGAAAACCCACCAATTTTCTGTCATAAATTTACTGCTTAAGGGAGACAGCTATAAAATTACATATATGTGTATGTGTGTGTGTATAATTCATGGTAATTACAAAGCAAAATTTATATCAAATTCACAAATAGAGAAAAGAATCAATATATAGGTTCAATATATAGCTCTTCAGAAAATCATCAAATCACAAAAGATAGAAGGCCAATAGAAAGTAAGGATCATAGTAATCATGTAGAAATTTTAACAAACTGCAGTAATAATCTCTTTCTACAAAAAAGTTTTAAACAGAGTAAATTACTCTGTTGAAAATCAAATAATGTATTTTTTTCTAACAGTAATATTCATACTACAGAGACTAACTTTAGGTGTAAAACTTATAACGTGAAGTGGAAGAACAGCTAAAGATGTCAAGTTGTTATATAGCTGCTTCCCCGGATGGAAATATCTTCAAGGGAAATGCAAACTTTTTACAACTCAGGAAATAAAAAATTTCCCATGTTTAGGAAAGGGGAAACTTAACAAGATTCAAAAAGTCCCCTTTCCAGAATTCTAGAAGTAACCAGCTAGAGGAAGAGGTTCTAACCAGCCAAGTTTCAGAGAGCATCTCAATCCTGTCCAATTGCCTGCAAGTTGTGCAGAGAGCCTGAGCCAACACTTGTGTGATGAGCTTTTGAGAGATCAGCTGAAAATAGATCAAAAAAACTACTCTTATAAGTAACTTCTCACCCATATTCTTGTTAATAATCATAGTAAAAGCACATTCAGGCACCAAGTTGGGCTTTTGGTGCAAGAGAAGTAAATTAGATTTATAAAAAAAATCTAAATATGGTCTTGTTATTTATTGTCTGTCTTACTGATTTTCTTAAAGAACCAGCTCTTTGTTTCATTGATTCTTTGTGTTGTTTTCTTTGTTTCTATTTTATTGATTTTAGTCCTCAAGTTGATTATTTCCTGTCTTCTACTCCTCCTGGGTAAGCCTGCTTCTTTTTATTTTAGAGTTTTCAGGTGTGCTGTTAAGTTGCTAGTGTGAGATTTCTTCACTTTCTTTACGTAGGTACTTAGTGGTATGAAATTGTAGGAAAACCTACAGCCTTTAGCCTTTAACATACCTGCCTGGGTGGGCGTGGCACACATTCCCTCTCTCTTCTGGTTGCTGGATGCGGTTCCTGTTCCCCGTTTATTCAGAGGACTGCGATCTGTGAGTGTCCCCCTAATAAGTAACCCTCTAGTATACTCAATTCTGAGCCAGTGTGGAATTTCTTTTTAGCGTTCATCTTTATCTGGTACTCCACGTGGTTCCGAACTCCACAACTACATGGTGACTTGGAAATTTCCCAAAATTGTACACACACCCCTCCCCCACTGCCAAATTACCTGCTGCACTGCAACTTGCACAGCTTTCCGTTTGTGCTTTCTGCTCCTGAGTTCTGGGCTCCTTGCTCCAGGTACGGAACTGATTTAATTGCTATTAATTTGTCAAGAAAGCGTATTTGTCAGTATTTAACCAGCACCAGGGCAGAAAACCAAAGTTGCACGGGTCTGTTTGTGGCGCCACCATTGGCTGTGAATCTGCAACTACAACACCTGCTAGACAATAAAGATTATTATACCTAAAACAATTAACAATTTACCGGACCTCATAACACAGGTAAATATTTTATTAATTAATAAACCTCACAATGGAAGACAGAAGATGTGCTGGGTTGGGAAAGGGGATTTGCTCTTCTTTCCACGGGAGAAGAAAAAAAGTTATAGATACCACCAAAATTAATAAAGGTTTAGTTTGAAAAAGAAAAATCTCTTGAGAAAGAGAAATAATGGCTCATCCACAGAGGTGACAAGCATACCTCATAAGGGTTGGGGCAGGGTTCTGTTCCTGTCTTTTCTATAAAATACTCATTTTCAGAAAGTTAAGAGACCCTGGACTTATAGATGCCTAAAGAGAAAAATGTAATTATCCAGAAAGTATCACCAAGCAAAGAGAATTAGTACTTATGAGGACAGGTCATCTGAGGTTAAGACTCTCTGAATATTAACTAGAATAATATCATGACTCACTTAAAAATCAAAGCTGGCTGTGGAGTTGGACAATGACTCTGGCCTTCTCTAAATCCAAGCATTTTGTTAAAAAAAAAAAATCAGAGTTTTTGTCTCATGTCAGGAGCCTTCTGGTATGGGACAGAAAGAAAAAAATTTTAAAAAATTTACTTTTCTTCATACCTATTTTTATCTCTATCATAACTTTCCTTGAATGTATGTCTGTATAAATAATGTTTAAGTTTTCAACAGTGAACAATAAATTTTCCTGCACTAGTCTTTGAAGTTTCTAGGAAGAAGATAGGGCCCCACAACAATGACTCTACCTGGTTGATATAAGACCTGTTTTGGGTACCAGCTGCTCAAGATGATTACAACTTGGTTGGTTGAAATGGTGTACTTTTTTAAATGTTATGGACAGAATTCCAAATAGGAATCTCAGAAAAACCCCACCGAATACTCAGAGACTATTTGCAATTATACCAGACTGTAATCTTGAAACTTAACCATCATTTTACTTTCACAGGATCCCATAGAAACAACATCGTCCCTATGACATCTGGAAGTAATTCTAGAAGACAACTTCCCCTCTCCCAACAAAGTTTGTCCTCAGGGTTAGGGATATCATTTATGGGTTGATTATAATTGGTATAGGGTTAGGGGTTGGGAAGGGAATTATGTAGGCTCAGGGATCTCTTTGAAATAAAGGGAAATTGGATTGGATAATAAATTAGTGTGAGCTTACTCACACTAATAATAATATTGAGTATTAGAATGAATACTTGTGAGCTATTATTTATAGGCAATTTACATTAGTATAGATTCTTAAATATTGATACAATCTTAAATTATATTGAATATGTGCCTATTTTCATCTATAATATTTGTATACCTAGGCAAAGTTATTTTGTCATATTGTATGCATGCATGCTTCTACCTCTGCTTAAGACATTTTGTATATTGATACAATTTTGGCTATACTTAACATATTGCAATATACATTTTTACCTCTGATCAAGATACTTATACATTGTTTACATTTTGAGATCATTGTCCTCAGATGTTTAAAGATTGTTTAATATTTTAATATGAAGTCTTAGTCTTAAAGTCATATAGGTATTAAGAATTATAGATCAATAGCCATCTATATTTGTCATACTTATAGTTAGACTAATCAGGTTACATAGAGAATGTATGCTGCTTTTATAGATAATCTTTAACCACTTCAAAGACTGTAGATGGCATTTAAATACCTTAGAATTCTGTTGAAATGAGACATGATTGCTTGTGGCAGCACCAATCTATTCCTGGGAGAATGTTGAGCACTGACGACACTCCACTTGGAGCTTGTTTTTTGTTTTTTGTTTTTTGGTTTTTTTTTTTGGCAAAACTGGCATTTGGGCAAGGAACTTTCCATGCATCAACCACTGACAAAATGCATGATGTCTGTACCGGACATGCAGGATACAAGAAAAAAGACTGTCAAATCTTGCCAAGACAGGGTAAGATGGTTTTGAAAAAATTCCTGCTTTGAAAATGGTCTGTCAGTTACTCTAGGCCTTAGCCAAAATTGATTGCTCCAATATTACTCATGAGACTTTGAGTGATTGGCCATGTAGCCAGTTGTCTCTGTCATTTGTTGCACATTTTGAAAGTTACTTGATTGCACTTCCTGCTTACTCAAGTAATATTATTTCCCTTCTCGGGTCTTTGATAGGTCTGAAGACTAGATAGTTGTAGTTATTTTCTTCTCATGACATGCCAAGTTATTTATAATAGAAGACTTAAACTCATTAGGATAGGATAATTATTGAAACATTTATCACATGTTTCTTGCTTAATATTGTGTATGTTGGTTATAATTCTAATTTTTATAGCTGATATTTGTTCTTATTGTATATAATTTTGTATTAGGCTTAGAACTCTCTTATTTAAACAAAAGGAGGAGGTGCTTTTGGAAATCCTACAGCCAGTATCCTTTAAGTTAACTACACACACACACACACACACACACACACACACACACACACACATATATATATATATATACCATTTATAGTATAAATGGGCATGTCCATTTATTCTATTAATGCTTATTGTAAAGTGTGCTTTCCTTCTCTCTTCTGGCTGTTGGATTTGTTTCTGTTCCCTATTCATGCAGAGGACTGTGATCCGTGAGTCTACACCCAAATAAATAACCCATTAGTATACTCAATTATGAGCTAGTGTGGAATTTCTTTTTAGTGTTCATCTTCACATAGTATCCCTTAGATTTGGGTATTTATTATCTTTCTTGACCCAGGGGTGTTTCAGTTGAGCACTGTTCAATTCCATGAGTTTGTAAGGTTCTGCAATTAATGTTTTTGTTGAATTCTAGCTTTAAACTATGGTGATCTTATAAGATACAGGGTATACTCCATTTTTTTTGTCTGTTAAGGTTTGCTTTGTTACCAACCAAATATGTGATCAATTTTAGAGAATGTTCCATGAGGTGCTGAGAAAAAGGTATATTCTTTTATATTTGGTTGAAGTATTCTATATATGTTAAGTTCGTTTGAGTCACAATATCTATTAGTTCTCTTATTTCTTTGCTAAGTTTCTGCTGAAGTCTACAACTCCTGAGAAGCTAAGTAACAAGGAGAAGCCTATGAGAGAATACAATATAGAAATTCCTATAGGAAGAGGAGCTAGACAAGATCTCCTGGGAGCATGGGCTTGGGGGAGAAGGGATGGTATAAGAGGGAAAGGAGAGAAAGAGAGGGGGAGGAGATCTTGAGAGAATGGGATAGTGGAGATGGGGGAAGGACAGAGAGAGAGAACAAGAAATAACTTGATTGAGGGAGCCATTATGGGGCTAGCAAGAAACCTGCCACTAGAGAAACTCCCAGAAATCCCCAAGGATTACTCCATCTAAGGACCTAAGCAATATTGGAGAGGGTGACTAAACTGTCATTGCCCTGTAGTCAGACTGACTATCTTAAATGTCAACATAGAACCTTCATCCAGCAACTAATAGAAACAGAGACAGATATCTACAGCAGAGCACTGGGCTGAGCTCCTAAAGTCCAGTTTAAGAGGGGGAGGAGTGAGAATATGAGCAAAGATGTTAAGAACATTATTGGAATAGCCACTCAAGGTTACCTGAACTAATGGGCACCTAACAATGCTAGCCTGACAGGAAAGAAACCAGAATAGGATCAAACTAAGCTCTCTGAATGTGGATGACAGTTGTATGGCTGGGGCATACTGTAGTCCCATTAACAGTGTGATCAGGATTTATACCTACTGTTTGTTCTGACTTTTTAAGACCCATTCTCTTTGGAAATACCTTATTCAGCCTAGATATAGTAGGGAGGGCCTTGGTCCTTCCTCAAAGCAATGTGCTAGACTTTGTTTACTCCCCATGGAATGCCTTATCCTTTATGGGGAGTAAATGGGGAGTGGGGTGGGGAGAAGGTTCAGGGAATGGGACCAGGGGAGGGAGTGGGAGCTGGGATTGGTATGTAAAATGAGAAAAGATTGTTTTTTAAAAAATAAAATAAAATAATCTAAATATGTATGTGTGAAAGAGATGTGTGTGTGTGTGTGTGTGTGTGTGCGCGCGCGTGCGCGCGCGCGCACTTGATAACACAGAACTAGAAATAGAATAATGAATTGTGGTAGAGGTCATAAAGAAGTTGTGAAGTTGGGTTATGAAATAGATGCAATAAGAACAAATTACAGGCTCCAGTGGAAGGAAAGTAAACAGCTAGGTCAGGCAGGGAGCAACAGGGAAGGCTAGGGATACAGTGACACATAGCTATGAAGACACCATGGTGACTCCATTATTTAGTGTTCTAACAAAATAATAAATTATCGTCATTATCATCTTATAACATGTTCACCAGGTCACACTTCTAATACACCCAGACATGTTCAAAAAACATGACTACTATAGATTTTTCTTAGTACTGGGTAATATGATTTTTTTTCAAATTTCCCATTACTATAACCTATTCAATATAAGGGAACTGTAGTGGTTAAAAGACAATGTCACACCCCCCTCAAACTCAGATGTTTGAAGACCCAGTCCTCAGCTGGTAGAACTGTTTGGGAAGGATTCAGAGGTGTGCCTTTGCTGGAAGAATATGTCACTTGGGGCAGGGCATTGAAGTTTTACAAGACTTCAATCATTCCCCATGTTCTCTCTTTCTTCCTCTTACTTAGGAACAACATGTAAGCTCTCAGCTGTTCCTGCTATCATGCCTTTGCTAAGCATCATGGACTATAGTGATGAGGCGAGCAGGCCTGCTTTTTATCCCACCCGGCTCTCACATGGCTAGCTTAGCCCCAGAAATAACAACACACAAACTGTATTCATTTAAAGACTGCCTGGCCCATTAGTTCCAGCCTCTTATTGGCTAATTCTCACATCTTGATTAACCCACTTTTAATAATCTGTGTAGCACCACGAGGTGGTGGCTGATCAGGAAGATTCTAACCCACGTCCCATCCTGGGCCAGAGCTACATGGCATCTGCCTGACTCTGCTTTCTTTCTCCCAGAATTCTGTTCTGTCTACTCCACCCACCTAAGGGCTGGTCTATCAAAAGGCCAAGGCAGTTTCTTTATTAACCAATGAAAGTAACACATAAACAGATGACCCTCCTATAAGGACTCCAATTCTCCAAAGCCATAAGCTTACATTAAACAATTTTATTTATAAGTTGACTTAGCCAGGGTGTCCTATCATAGCACGAAAGCAGTAACATAAATAGGAACACAGACACTTTCATTTTTTAACAAAATTCATATAGGATAGTATTAATCTTTTAATTTTAATACTTATCTTCATCGCTGTATTGAAGATCTTATATGCAGGGCTACCGGTCATCTTACTTTTATTTCCACATGAAGTACTTATTTTTCTGGTTATGGAGACCAAGTGTTTCGATTTCCCATTGAAATAATATTTAGTTGCTATTTTAGTTTTTAGCCTATTATCTTGTGCAATTAGTCCTTTGTCCAACTATCATTTTGTTTTCTGGAGGTCACAAATTTTCCAGTAGCCTATAATAATCAAACATAAAATTTCGCTCTTATCACTTCTGCAATAAAAACAGAAATTTAGAACACTCAAATGACTTATCATTTCTCTACTTCAGGCAACGATGTCTCTTGTCTTTACAGTCGGATGCAGTAGAACATGTGCAATGACTGCTAGTCTCTGCAGGCTGCTCTATGTACTTGGCATTATTCTCCTTTCCTTCCGCTATGTCTGTTCAGCAGCACTCTTACCTCACTACACTTCTCACATTTCCTGTAAAATGTGCATAATGAAAACAGACTCTCTCTCCTGCTTTTCTGATTTAATGGTCATTGCATAGTAAACTACAAGAACATGCCACTGGCTTAATATTCAATGGTGGTAAAGGTTTTTTTCTTTTCTTCATTTTGCAATGTATCATTCCATTGTCCTTTTCTTATATTCCTGTTAACAGTTTAGTTTGTTGCCTAAAAAGAGAGAGAAAAACAAGACTAGGGAGTGTGCAGCAGATCTGGGTAAAGTTGGGAGAGGCAAAAGCATGATAAGAATATATTACATGAGAAAATTTTTCATTAAAAACATAAAAATGGAGACAAAAAGATTATCTGTTAATTTCACAATTGCCCCACCGAAAGATGTGTTTTCTTTCTATAGCTCCATGGAAAATTTTAGCCTCCAATAATAGTCAGTTTACTTGATTTCTTTGTGGTTTCAGTGTCTGTGTCACCAAATGGGTCCAGCTTTTGTTGCAATTTTATTTATCCTGTAGATTTATGCTATCATTAGTCCCAAAGTCCTCCCCCTTTGAATCCTGAATAATGCCAGAAATCTCCATAAAAATACATAATCAAGTTGCCTGTGTGTCAAAGAAGAAACTACAAGGAACATTAAGAAATGCTTCTAAAATTATAATAATAACACAAATTCAAAGTGATGCTTTGAGGGAAATAAATAGAATGACATATTCTCACTAGAAAGTTAGTCATATGAAGTATAAATTATAAGACAAATTGTGGATTTCTATAATAACAAAAGACATATTGTGTAAGAAATATTTCTATTGCACAAGGCTCTGTAAAAAAGAATATACCTCAGAAATGCCGTAAGTATACAGACACAGATTGTCAAACAACAATAATCTCACCAACCCCTCCAGTTCCTAGGTTTCTTACATGGCCAATTCTCAGGATCTGATTCCCAACAAATCTTGTCCCCTTCCTTCCTGTTGCCAGCTAGATAGGTTACAGCATGTCAAAGTTACAAGGCAAACAGAGCTCCCTATCACGCACACTCACCTAATACATTAATTATTCCCTTCTGCTTCTCCCCCTATACAGGAATTGAAAATCTCACTGCTAAAAGGGTGAGGGCTTCAAAATCATTCATCTTTAATTTTTTTTCCTGTACTTACTTTAGCAAACACATACTAATGGACCTTAACATCAAAATATCTTCTTTGTACCATTATGGCCCTGACACCAGCCAGTGGTCCCAAAGATTGATATTTTCTTATCTGTCCCCCTGTAGCTGCCTTCTCACTTGGTTTATGCTATCAACCAGCATCCAGGAACTCATCCTTCCCTCTCTGCTTCCATTACTCCTCCCAGAAAACCCTCCCCTGGATACTAAGGTTGCATAACACATTCCCTAAGGACTTAGGCCTTATGTCTATTGAGAATTTCCTTTTATTATTCCCTAAGGAAATATCCCTCCAATGGTGCATTCTAGTCATACCAACACTCAGGTACCTACATTAACAGGAATGGAAATGTTGAGGCCACATCCTCAGACATTGTCTCAAGAATCTGATAAAAGAGCCCCACACATTTCTATCACTATCTCTATTTTATTTTATGCCTTAGTACTCCATGTCCTCTTAATCATCTCCATAGTTTTTGCTAGCAGCCTGTACCTTTCACAGAATGTAATCATGCTGCATGTAAGATGACTGGTCCACAATGATATGTACGTTACTAGGTCTGTGTGAGCTGTGTGAGGGTTTTTAGAGGAGAGGTTTGACTCCATAAGACTCCAGGAAGGAATAAAATATATACTTAAAAGACAGTTATAGAAAGGACCGACAATGGGAAATAAAATACGGAGAAGCAAAAAAAGAGAAAAAACCAATAAACGGATGCTTCCAGGAACAGTATAATGAGCCAGCACTGCATGGAATTGAGAGACTGGGGAAGGAGGTGCTGTTGCTCACAGACTGACAGCATGCAAGTAATGATGATCAATATCAGTTGTCAGCTTGTCCGAATAGAAAAATTACTTCTGAAACAAGCCTCTGGCCATGCTTGAGTAGGATTAGATAATTACTTCAAATTAGTAGCAAAGACCCTCCCTGAATATGGGTGTTATCATGCCACGGACTGCTGTCCTAGATGTTGGCAGAGGCTGCTTGTTTGTTCTTGCCTGCCCAGACCAGAAATAATCACTCAGAAACTATATTAATTAAAACACTGCTTGGCCAATCACTTAAATGTATTGCAAGCTAACTCTTATATCTTAAACGGACCCTTTTCTATTATTTTTTATTTTACCATGAGGCTCATGGCCGACTGGCAAGGTTTCAGCTGGTGACTTGCATCTTTCTCCTCTGGTGTTTACATGGCTTCTTACTGACTCTGCCATATATATATCTTCCAACCTGGCCATATTCTGTTAAGCCATTGGCTGAAAGCAGCTTCTTTATTAACCAATAAAAGCAGCACATACACAGAAGGACTTCCCACACCACCTAGACTCAACAAAAGGGGAGAGTGAACTGAGCGCTGCCTTAACTGTTTTCTGCTTCCTGACATGTGGATGCAATATGTTCAGCTAGCTCAAGCTTGTACTTCAATAACTTCCCTTCCTTGATGAACTGTATCCTCAAACCCTGAACCAAAATTAACTCCTCCTTCATTTATTTCCTTCTGGTAGGTATTTTGCCACAACAATTGAACAATTAACTAATATATAAGCAAGGTGACACTTAGCAAGATGAAAAGAGAGGTGACTTGTGAGGAGATTAGGGGTGTGGGATAAGGCTAACAAGACTGCTAAGGTTGAAACATGATGGGATCAGAAGTGAGTGAGTACAAAGACCCTGGGAGCACTTACTGTGGTAGGATTTTTATATCCTTGTTTTGTATTTGTATAATAAGAGATACAGGGAATGTTTATCACCATGGTGATCACCAGTCACTGGTCAGAAGAAATCTCCTTGTCAAGGTTAGGTGTCAAAAGTTTATATTATGATTTAGAGTCAAGAAACACTAATAAAAATTGATAACATTGTCAAAGAAATTATTTTTCAGATAAAGTTAAGAAAAATAAACGGTTGGCATGTTGTGGTGGTTTTTGTTTGTAAGTTTATTTTATAGTTGTGTCTGTTGTGTGATTATGTACATGAGTGCGCATTCCTGAGGATCCCGAAGATGGCTTTGGATTCCTGGGAGCTAGCATTGTGGGTAATTGGGAGCTGCTTGACTGGACAGCTGGGAATGTAACTCTACTCCTCTGGAGGAGTAGCAAATGCTCTTAACCACAGAATCATTGTTTCAGCCTCTGGCATCTTTATAATGGTTAAGCCTTCTACAACTGAGAAGTTGTAACTCTGTTTAAAAATGTTTTGTTTTAGTTTTGCATTTGCTGCCAAGAAACTATAATTTGATATTTTTTTCAAGCATGTATTAATTTACTTGATAGTTTTATGCTTTTTTCTTTCTTTCCTGAGATTTTTATGTTGGCAATAATTATAATTTTATTAATTTTTGATATTCATGTTTCTTGTTAAAGCTTTTCTATTATGGATGAAAAGAGTCATGGTATGACTAAACTAAGTGGCTGAGCTGGTAGGAACTCATTTAATCATGAAGTCATTTAAATACCCCTGATTCGCAGCCATTAGGATGAACCACACATAATTTACAAATGGATATGAAAGGATTCTGAATTATTCCAATGAACAGAAAAAAATTAATGGTGTGATTAATATACAATATTTATTTTTTTAATTATTTTACTTGAAGTGGGTGGTACTTATGACTTAGTGGCTGCTTACCACACTGTGAATTTTAATGATCTATTAATGTTTAACTTTTACACCAACCAGGAAAAATATGCTGTACTTATATAATTAGTAAAAAAACACATTAATCAAATTTAATTATGCTTTTGCTCACTTGACATATGATGATACAGTTGTATGATTGTTTCTGATTTGGAAAGGACTAGAATTAGTTTAGAAAATATATCTCTTACTTATGAAAAATTAATGTGTAAGTTTTAATGGAAATTTTTAAAGTTGTAATAGTTCTTGTAAAAACAAAAAGAATAATGTGTTAATTGCAGTATTGGCTGACACTTATTCACCATTTATTGTGTGTGAGGACTCAGGCCTAGTGATAAATGACTGTTTTATCTAACATAATCATCTGAAAAACTCTATTAGGTTCGTGTTTTCCTTATGTCTACATCATCAATAAGAGTCTAATTATTTAGTTCAAATTTACATAGACAGTAGTTTTTGGAAATGAAATTTGAATTTAGACCTACAATAATGACATAAGTGTAAGTTTTTACTAACTAGAAATATAGAGATTAACCTCATTCCTGTAGTATTTACTTTTATCTTGTTGCTGTGACAAAGTACTCAAACAGAAGCTATTCAAGGGGGAAAAAATTTCGCTTTGACACATGATTTAAGGCCGTGTTTTTAACTTATGGCCTACAAGCTACAAGTAGCTCAGATTCAGTGTATACAGTGGGTTATGTAAGAAGGATTAAGTATACTGATAAAATGTCACTGAAGGAATTCTTTAAACCATTAGAAGTTGCAACTAAATTAAGAGATTTGTAGACAAAATATTACAAACTATGTTACAACAATTTTGTTTCTTGTCCACAAGAATAGGGATGGTATCTTAGGTAATAGACAAGAATGTGTATAACCCATAGAAAACAATGCTTTTAACTTCAAACTCAAGCTTAATGAAATGTTGCATAATGCATTGTGAAAATTTATGTGGGAAAGTATTAAAAAGTAGATAATGTCAGGTAACTCATCAAGACTGCAATTTTCCTAAGTGCCAAGGGATTAGATTATCATAATTTTCTGGAATTCCTTAAAAGTATTGATGCTGTCCTTTGTAACTTTGCAGAAGTAAGATAAGGTTTAGTTTTTCTGGAATTCCTTAAAAGTATTGATGCTGTCCTTTGTAACTTTGCAGAAGTAAGATAAGGTTTAGTTGAGAATCAATGTTGGAAAGATTTTTGACTTGTGGCATGTTATCATTTCCCTTGCTTTATTAAAAAAAATGGAGCTAGAGAAATGATGCCAAACGTAGTTTGTTTGGTTTTGGTTTTGGCTTTTGGTTTGTTTGGTTTTTTTTTTTTTTTTTTTTTTTGGTTTGTTGGTGGTGGTGGTGGTGGTATGCTTGTTTTTTTGTTTTTGCTTTTTTTTTTTTTGAAACAGGTTTCTCTGTAACTTTGGTGCGTGTCCTAAAACTAGCTATTGTAGACCAGAGTCACCACAAACTCACATTAATCCACCTGCCTCTGCCTCCCAAGTGCTGGGATTATATGTGTGCGACATCACCGCCCTGCAAGTTAAGAGTTAACTGCTACTGCAGAAGACCTGGGTTATGTTCCCAGCATCCACATCCGTTGGCTCATAACAGCTTCACTCTAATTTTAGGTGGTACTTAGGGAATCCATCATCCTATTTCAGCCTCAATGGACACCTACATACAGATGGTGTACATAAACTAATGAGTTATATTTAGGAAGTGATCTCCTGTGCCAATGTATTCAAGTTTATTTCCCACTTTCTCTTCAGTGAGGTCCAGTGTTGCTGGCTTTATGTTAAGGTCTTTAACCCATTTGAACTGGAGTTTTGTGCATGGTGTTACATATGGATCTATTTGCATTATTCTACATGTTGATATCTAGTTATGCTATCACCATTTGTTGAACATGCTTCCTTTTTTCCATTTCATATTTTTTGTTTTTTTTTTTTGTCAAAAATCAGGTGTTTGTTGGTATATGGATTCAATGGGTCTTTGATTCAATTCCATTGGTCTTGCAGTCTGTTTTTATGCCAATACCAGGTTGTTTTATCACGGTATCCCTGCAGTAGAGTTTGAAGATAGGGGTTGTGATGCCTTCAGAATTTCCTTTGTTGTGCAGGATTGTTTAGGCTATCCTGGGTATTTTGTTTTTCCATGTGAAGTTACCTGCTAGAATGTCCAAGATCAAAAACACTGATGAAAGCTTATGCTGGAGAGGATATGGGGTAAGGGGAGTGTTTCTTCATTGCTGTTGGGAGTGCAGACTTGTACAGCCACTTTGAAAATCAGTATGGAATTTCTCAGAAAATTAGGAAACAAGACCTCAAGATCCATCAGTACCACTGTTGGGTATATACCTAAATGATGCTCAATCATACTGCAAGGACATGTGCTCAACTATGTTCATAGCAGCATTATTTGTAATAGCCAGAACCTGAAAACAACCTAAATGCCCCTCAACAGAAGAATGGCTAAAGAAAATGTGGTTCATTAACACAATGGAATACTACACACCAGTAAAACATGACATCTTGAAATTTGCATGCAAATGGATGGATCAAGAAAAAAAAAAACATTCGATGAGGTAACTAAGACCCAGAAAAACAAATATAATATGTACACACTCCTAAGTGACTTGTGGAAAAAAAGCAAAGGAAAAAACAAAACACCCTGCAGTCTACAATTCCAGAGAACTTAGACAACAAAGAGGACCCTAAGAGAGACATACATGGATCTACATAGGAAAGGTAAAAAGCTAAGATCTCCTGAGTAAATTGGGAGAGTGGTGGTCACGAGAAGGGGTAGAAACGGACAGGGAGGATGGGACAGGAGTGGAGAAAAATGTATAGGTCAATCAAAACAATTTCAAAAAGAGTAATAAAAACTAAATAAAAATAAAATGTGTACTTGCCTCCATGTTTCTCTCTTTACTAACTAAATATTACTAACATCAAAAAAAGATTGCTACTGTATGGTAATCAATGTCATGAAAATATACACAGACCTTCTTTTTGCTATCTGGTTTTTTGGTATTGGTGTATTCTAACAGTGGCCTAAGGCAAATCTTTATCTAGTGTGACCCAGAGAAGACAGGAGTTTGGATACCCCCTTTGCAGCGAAGGTCTAGAAAGTGGTCTATGCATGGTCATAGAAGCCTGCTGGAGATGGCGTTCAGTGCTGCTGACCAGGACTTGGCACAAGCTCAGGCCTATAGCAGTGCTACACTTCCTCCAGCTAGGCCTGATGCCTAAAGGTTCCACAAACTCCCAAAGCCGTGCCACCAATTGGGGACATAGTGCTGGAGTACAAGACGTGCAGAGGCTCTTCATATTCAAACCAAAACACTTTTTACCTCCATTGACGCTGTGCTGATGAAATTACTTCATTACTAACATCTGGCGTGTGGTACTCAAATTAGTTACACTAGTGTTAAATCTTTTTGTCTTACCTACGAGTAACTGAGGCAAGGCAATAATAACTCAAAGGCAACTCTCTGGAACCTCTCAGTGACTGACACTGATGTTTCAGGACTTGTCAGGTCTGCTATCTGACAATCTCAAACTAGAAAAAAGAAAGTCATTTCCATGTAGAGCAGGTTGTTCTCTACCACAAATGCTTTCTTCTAACTGCACAGGTTGAAACTTGACATTGACAACAGACTCCTTTTAAGCGTATACTGTAAAACGAAATTCCTGTTTTCCCCCAAGTGTTTATGCCTCCTGCCTGATACCGCAAATGTGGCTAATCCAATAAAATTTGAAGGAGGGGCTGAACAAATAGGCTCTAAGGCTAAGAGCACTGATTGCTCTCCCGGAACCCACGACTAACAGTGCCAGATCTAGCAGACTCTATGCCCCTAATGATGTTCACAGTGTTGTGTGCATGTGGTACACAGACACACATGCAGTCAAAAATCCCATACACATGAAATGAAACATAAATACATCTTTAAAATGTTATAATTGAGTGACTGGTAAAATTGTTATTTCCTACCATCAAGTAGGGGAAGCCATTTCATTCTAGTTATTGATTGAAAGCCTCCCCAGAGAGGTGGTGTAAATCTCAATAAACACATTCTGAGTGACTTCTAAGACAAACAAGCCACAAACAATGGGAGTCTAGATAATAAGCAGTCAGACCAAAGGTTTGAAGGAATGGAATGAAGAGTCAAGGCAAGTGAGTCTGGATATTCACAGGTATGCTCATGAGCTTGCCCTCTTTGTCCTTGTCTCAAGTAAGCTAAGATGCCTTCTTCTTTAGAGCACCTGAGATTTTCTAGTGATGTTTTTTCTGGCAACATGAGCAGACCCAGTCCAGGCACTGGAAAGCTCAAGTGTCTGCCTGTTAGTCCCCCATGGAGAAAATCCCCACCAGTGAAGATTCAATACTCATCTTCCAGCAGATGGGCAAGATTGCTTTGTCTCCCAGTGCCAAGCCATTGAAAAGCATGCTCATCGATTTATCTTGTCATAGATTTTCCTTTCTTTCCTTTGCCACCTCTCCATCATAAAGAGTGCCTTCTAATGAAAATACTTGATTTGAAATGCTTACTTCACAATCAAGATCTGCAGGAAACCAAAGAAAGACAGGTAGCTCTGTGAAAGCTGAGAGTTTTTGAGGAAAAGCTAGCTTACCTTGGCATGCCAATCTGTAAATTTATGCAGTTTTTTGGTTAATGTATGGGATAAATTCCCGGAGCTGATGAGCATGAAAATAGCAAGATCAACAAGATGTGATGAGCCCAGGGTCCAAGTTAGTTGCTGATACTTCCACCTTAGGACACCCAAGCATCATTGCTGGTAATATTTGCAATCACATAAAAACACTCTGCTACAGAGATCCCCAGAGGGCTCAGAGGCTCACTTATGAGTCTTCGTAATAGCCACTTGGAGAACTTCTTAATAACATTAGTGCAGTGAACACTAGGAAATTGTTACTGATTAATTTAAAAGCAAGCTAAATAGTTAATTTGGAAATTTCTCTGTGACCATTTCTGGAGACATTAACCAGCTCTGTAAATTCTGCCACGTCAGTTAGTCTCCCCGGGTTTATTTCCCACATGTAAAATACAAAGTGCACTAGATACTTCAGTAAAATGTTTATAAAATACCCTGATTGTAGTTTATGACAAGTATTCCAAAAGTCATAGTTAAAGGATATCTTTCCATTATTTCTGCAGAATGAATGTCGGTGTTTTCTGAGCATGGCTTAGTAGATTGTAGATGTGCCTTTTAGAAATCACAGGGTTTGGTACATCATTCTCTTCAGCAATGTACTAAGTTACTCCCTCCAGGTCTGAATGAGAAAATGTGTTCGTTCTCTATTCAGTCATGTAAAGAAGACTCTTTATTCATCACTGAAGCTTTGCCAGGTGGAAATCATCAGGTTTTTCTCCTTTCCAGTCACTAAAGGCAGAATATAAAAGTTTAGACAATGTAAATAGGTTAGCTGTGACTGCCTCTATTTCATACATTGGAGTAATTGCTAGTTCTAGATATTTTCTTCAGTTATCACTTGTTTTTCTTTCTTCTTATTCATCAACAAAGGTTCATTCTTGATGAATATTTCCAAGCACTGTAACTATAAGATAGTGCTAACATCAGGAGAGATATAGCAATATCATTTTCCAGGATTTTACCCTTAAGCTGTTTTAACCCCAGAGTACATTGTGGAAAGTAATTAAATAACGTATTTTACAGAGAACAGGGAGTATTTGGTAATAGAATCTTTGAGTGTGGGCAATAAGTGGAGAGGCAACTGAGGAAAAGTGAGTACTGATGGGCAGAAGGTTCTACACTGTCAGAGGATAAAGGTGAGGGATTACTCAACAGACTGGAAGAGGCATTGAACTGGGCATGGTTAATATCTTAAACACTTTGTCTATTTAGCCAGGCTTTATATGAGCGAATTTGTGGATGCAAACCAAGTAGAAACTGACCAGTGAGATGAGAGGTAGAAATGACACCACAGGAACGACTTGAGGAAGACAAAATGCACAGAGAGGGGGAAACACCTTATGGTAAAGCTCCATGAAGCAGGAAGTCAACAGGCAGGGCTCATATTTGGATTAAGAGCATCTGTGTTAGAAGAGGGTGTTGGAGCGCATACATTATAGAGGCTCAGTAAAATGCAGCACAAAGGATAAATAAGGACTCATTTTGGTTGGAGTATAAAATAAATGAAAGATAGTTTAATAAGAAGATGATTACCTCTATACTGTGAAATCCTCCTCTTCAAACACATGTATTTATTCTGTGGAATAATACATAGTCAGCAATTCCCAGTTGAGCACAGTGACTACTTCAGGAATGCGTACTTTCAGGAATAGGACTAGGATGTTGTAATAAGGCCATTTGTTTGTTTCCTGGCCACCTAGCAGCTCATATCTGAAATAATCACACAGGAACTATATTATTTAAAACACTGTTTGGCCCATTAGCTCTAATTTCTCATTGGCTAATACTTATATCTTGATTTGACCCACCTCCATTAAAGTGTGTATCGCCATGTGGCAGTGGCTTATTGGGTAAAGTTCCAGCATCTGTCTCCTGTGGGGCTACATGGCTTCTCTCCAACCCCTCTTTTTCTCCCAGCATTCAGTTTAGTTTTCCCCACCTACCACTATACACTGCACAGGCCCAAGATAATTTCTTTATTAACCAATGGTATTCACAGCATACAAAGGGGAATTCCACATCACCTTTACTTTTCTGTTTAAATAAAAAAGGAAGGTTTTAATTTTAACATAGTAAAATTACATATAACAAAACAGGTATCAAGCAAGAATTACAGTTATAATATTTATATCTATGTCATCTTTTATCATAACTAAGGAAAACTGTAAATATAAGTATAAATTCTTCAACTCCATCAAAGACTCCAGAAGAATATAACATTACCTAGGTAAACAGAAAGTACATTGTAAGTAACTTCTAAAACTCTAGAAACAGAGACATCTTGCTACATGGACAGTTACCCAAAGTTTTTCTGTACCATTGAGGCATCCTTCTTCAGACTACAGGCCCATAGTACCCAGCAGACTTTTCCACAAAATA
The DNA here is from genome assembly GCF_037038515.1 of Microtus pennsylvanicus. Classification (NCBI taxonomy): domain Eukaryota; kingdom Metazoa; phylum Chordata; class Mammalia; order Rodentia; family Cricetidae; genus Microtus; species Microtus pennsylvanicus. The sequence goes on along the minus strand of NC_134590.1, from coordinate 71,172,956 downwards.
GGAAATTTCAAAGAGAGTTCCACCTCTATTGGCAATTTGTCAGGAACTTTCTACTGTGTCCTGCAGAATTTCTGGCACAGAAAACCATCAATCAGTCCAGGAAAGAACAGTTTCTTGCTCAAATGACTAGCAAACTCCCTAAGGAGCCTCTTCTATACCCATCATCCTCTTGAAGTAGCTTGGTGCTGCCAGGAACAGATGTGTCTAACTGTCATGAAATGTTCTAACTTCTTAATCATTTAAATACCATAATATAAATGTCTTTGAAAGATTTGAAGAATGCCTATCCATCTGAAATAAATCTCTGTTCAACTAGAAAATCTAACTAACATGACTACAAGCTTCACTATTATTGATCATTATCTATTAACCTATATTTCTTAATTTTACTTTACATTTTTAAATGAACTACACAATCACAATACCTTAAGAGCAGAAATATACATATAACAAGATTGACCTTAAGTTTGTATCAATAAACCATTATTCATACCAATACAAATCTCTATAGCATATCCCCTTTAAACATTACAAACCATATTTGAGAATACAAGCATAGTTCTCTCCAAACTGCTTCCTGCTGTTTAGTGGGTGAAGTAATTTTTTGAGAGGTGTTCAAGGTGACCTTTCAGGAGGTCTTGGTCCATCAAACCATATTCGTCTGGAAGAAATCCATAGATTGTCAAGTTCTGTGAAAACAAACGAAGAACCTCTTTCCCAAACATATCCTTAGACTCGAATTTTGGAATCAAGATACCCTTAATATATATATCCTGGTTTAGCTTTGCAGCCCATACAATAAAGTGTCTCTCTGTACTTAGCTCCTTCAAAGTCAAAAAATTCAAAGAAAACACAACAATATACATAATCTAGACTCTCTGTGTTTATTCCATTTTTATGTGGCTTATTGTTTTTTACTCCTTTAATCTATGACTGTCTGTACTGTCTCTTTAAAGACTTTATCTTTTTTAAAATACCATGTACTTCTTTTTATACCTGCTGAATCAAAACAACAACAACAACAAAAAAAACCTCTCTTAAAGGAGCCACAGCATGCTGCCAGCAAGAAAAGCCCATTCAGGAAAGTAAATGCAACTAAACTTTGTTTTTAAGTGTCTAAAATTCCTTTTTAAGCCCTCTAAGGTAGGTTTTATGTGGCCAACCACATTTTTGCCTTAATTTGTTGTAGGAACCTTCTTGGTCATTCCAGCCACTCAGCAGCTCAGACCTAAAATAATCACACAGAAACTATATTATTTAAAACACTGCTTGACCCATTAGCTCTAATTTCTTATTGGCTAATACTTATATCTTCATTTAACCCATCCCCATTAAATTGTGTATCACTATGTGGCAGTGGCTTACTGGGTAAACTTCTGGCATCTGTCTCCAGTGGGGCTACATGGCTTCTCTCCAACTTCTTCTTTCTCCCAGCATTCAGTTTGGTTTTCCCCACCTACAACTATTTCCTGCACATGCCCAAGATTGTTTATTTATTAACCAATGGTATTCGCAGCATACAGAGGGGAGTCGGACACCAGTGGGATTCTAACCTAGCATCCTTGCCTTTTCATTTGCATGTCAAAGGCAAACATAGTAACTTCCAATTTCATACAATATGGAACTCATGAATCTGCATCATTTAATGACGGAAAACAGTAGCTGGATATTTCAAGATATTCAAAGGCACAGAAGTTTCCTTATACATATCATTTATAAGGAATAGTGAGGATTTAATGTAACCATGGGAAAGAGATTTGAATACACTTCCTCTATTGTTTTACATTTGTACCTGGTACAGCTGAAAATGAGAAGAGGCATAAAACATAAAATATTATATACAGAAAGATGAAGGGACATTTTAAAACCATACTTTGAAAGTAATAAGCTTAGTATAACTGCCTCAGTACACAAACATTCCTTTCGGAGCATCACATTAATGCCAAATGTGTATTTATGCCCTCATAATCTTTGGACAACTAAGAAGAGCTGAAAGTGGAAGAGGAGTTTTCCCCAGGGAAGAGCACACCACTGGTTGTCAAATACCAAGCTGGCTGCCATGAAAACATACGTACAAATAACATTATACACAGACTATGCAGTTTATGTTTCAGAACACACACACACACAAACAAACAATAAGTAAAAAAAGAGACAAGGAATATGAAGGTGAGTGTGGAGGAACATATGAGAGGTTTTGATGGAGAAAAGCAAAGGCAAATGTCATAATTATATTATAATCTGAGAATAAAAATAGTTTTAAAAACTAAAAACTATATAAATGGATATCTATGCCTGTGTCTGAATCAGTCTCTGTCTAATTGAATTCTTGACTCTAATTATGTTTGGTTTTTTTTGTGTTTTGTTTTGTTTTATTGGTTCTCTGACTCTATCTCCATCCATCACCAGATGAAGGTTCCATGATGATATGCAAGATATTCGTCAGTATTGCTATAGGATAGGGTCATTTCAGGTTCCCTATCCCCAGCTGCCCAAGGAATTAACTGGGGACCTCGGCTTGGGCACCTGGGAGCCATTCTAGGTTCAAATCTCTTGCCAACCCTAAGGTGGGTCCCTTAACTAAGAATTGTGCTTCCGTGCTCCCCTATCCAACCTTCCTTTATCCCAATCCTCCTTTTTCTCCAAGTTCCCCCCTTACTCCCCTTCTCCCTTTTCTCTCCCCATCTCCCCTTACACCCATCCCACCCCACCCCCAAGATCTCAATTTTCTCCCCGGCAACTTTGTCTACTTCCCATAGCCAAGAGGATTACTATATGTTTTTCCTTTGGTTCAACTTCTTACTTAGCTTCTTTAGGATCACCAATTGTAGGCTCCGTGTCCCTTATTTATGGCTAGAAACCAATTATGAGTGAGTACATCCCATTTTCATCTTTTTGGGTCTGGGTTACCTCACTCAGGATAGTGTTTTCTATTTCCATCCATTTGCATCCAAAATTCGAGAAGTCATTGTTTTTTTACCGCAGCATAGTACTCTAATGTGTAGATATTCCACACTTTCTTCATCCATTCTTCCATTGAAGGGCATCTAGGTTGTTTCCAGGTTCTGGCTATTACAAATAATACTGCTATGAACATAGTTGAACAAATGCTCTTGTCATATGATAGGGCATCTCTTGGGTATATTCCCAGGAGTGGTATTGCTGGGTCCAGGGGTAGGTTGATCCCGAATTTCCTGAGAAACCGAAACACTGATTTCCAAAGTGGTTGCACAAGATTGCATTTCCACCAGCAATGGATGAGGGTACCCCGTCCTCCACAGCCTCTCCAGCAAAGGCTATCATTGGTTCTCTGAAACAGGGTTTCTCTATAGCTCTGGAGCCTGTCCTGGAACTTGCTCTGTAGACCAGACTAGCTTCAAACTCACTGAAATTCACCTGCCTCTGCCTCCCAAGTGCTGGGATTAAAGGTGTGTGCCACCATGACCCAGCCTATTTCTGTATATTTTCTAATATCTAAAACATAGTTTTTTCACTTTTAAAAAGTTTTGGTTTTTATGTTACCAGATATTCAAAACTAATTACTGACAGTTTATATATTGTATGAATGTTGCATGTGTGGAGATTATTATGTATCTGAATACGCATGGTGTCAAGGCAATGGAAAATGCTGTGGATAATTATTTAATCCTTTAAAGTTTGGAGACAAGGTAGCTAGTCAGTTGAATAAATCAAAACACAACATTGAGCTGAACTGATTGGCAGTGGCCACTGTGTTTGACAGAGTTGAAGAATCATTAGAATTGAAACCAAGGGCTCTGATCTTTCTATCCATTCTGATAGATATAGAGCTTACAGATTTTCTGTGAAATATTTGGTGACAGTGCCCTCTAAAATTGTGACCAGTGAACCATCTCTAAAGACTCACTCTCAATTACCATTGATATTGAAACAATTAAACTTGCCATGAAAGATTTTGTACATAATAAGCTATTTGTAATTATCATATGTTTTCTAGGTGTTTTTTTTTTAGGTGTTCAGAAGTTTAAGGACAACAATCTAGACATTCGATGACTAAAACTTACAATTATATCTATTTGTTTTGATTTTCTCTTGTGGATTTTGAAGTCATGATAATCATAATTGAGCTACAATTTCCTGCACTTTGGAATCTCTTTGATGTTTTCTTGTCTTTCTATCTTTCATCAAATAGCTTGTCTCAGCTAAGTTGATGTAACCTAAATAGCTCTCAGGGCTCCACAGCATGAGAAGCTGCATTTTCAGGATAACACCTGGGTACCATTTTTTGAAAAACAATTCTGAAAGCAAAACAATATCCCCAAAGTACAACTACTTAGCCTTGATTATAGGGTATCATAGATCTAACCAATACTACCATGCTCATAGACTTTATTTAGAAAATACATAATTATTTTCTGAAATACTGAGCAGCCTGCACCAAAGTCTCAGAAAACACTTCAAATCAAAAGCAGTCAATCCTTGCCAGTAAGATACAGGAAGAAACTAAAAGAACAAATACCCTTATTCTGAAAAAGGAGATCATATTGTCATTTTAGAGAATGATAGTTTTGGAGATCTTTGAAATGCTATTTTTATGTTTCCATCATGGATGTGATGTAATGTCATTTAATGAACTCTATGCCGAAGAGCAGTCATTGGTATAGATAGCAGCCTTTTTCATAGTCTTTAATACAAATTATTAGCCAATAGGTACAACAGGAATAAATAATTCATGAAAATATGAGTATGCCATGTAGCTATAACAATTGTAAACATCCCTGGATCAAACTTGTAATGAAAATTTCAATTACAAGCATTTCTTAGAAATAAAAAAGTATATAAAAAGGAGATTAATATAATTAGAACTTTTTAAGTCATAAAATGCAATGTAAAAGTAAGCAATTTTTAAATCTATTAAGTGCAATCTATAACTTATAAAGATGAAAAAGAAATGGATAAATTAAGGTGAAGATAGAGATTAAAATATTGGAAAACTTCAGTAAAACTTTACAACCTACATTCAAAAATACCTTCTTGTGAAATCATTATTTCAGGGACTAGGATTCAAGAGTCCTTTGCAGCCGTGACTTGCTTTCAGGCTCTTCACAGCTAGAGCTCACACAAAAGTAAATAAAGAAGCTAGGTGTAAAAATGTGTCTCTATCATCTCCACCTTGGGGATTACAGTTCTCTGGGGTTGCTGGCCAGCTATTTAGCCTGTTTAGGATCTCTAGACTCAAAAATTACAGTCTCAATAAACATGGCAGACAATACCTGAGGAACTTAGCCAAAGTTGTGCTCTGGTCTCGTCTCTCACATATGCTCACAGGAATGAAAACACACACACACACCCTGTAAATAATTTTAGTGGGTGCAAGGTCATTGTTCACACAGATGAACTCTAGGCAAACCAGGAAAGTTAAACACGCAGCTTTATCTCCTCCAAGGATGGAGATATTTACCTGTTTTCCACCCAGAATTCTGGGAATGGATGTAGTTTACAACCTGTGGATCTTTTGCTATCTCCAGGTCTGTCTCCTCATGGTCACAATTCTGTCTTAGGTGTCCTTTCAGGGTACTGAAGAAGTCCCAGCTTGGGCCATCAAGGGAGGGACATAACCAGCGACACTTGATTCAAGGCCTTGGGCTGGGTTCCTATGGCATCTTAACTGAAGTACATACTGCCACCCTGGATACTTCTGAACAACAATATGTATCACCTCCACCATCCAAACAAGGACATTAGTGCTTTCTAGAGTAAGGCAGAGGTGAATAGATAAAAAATAAATATTTAAGCCTCAACTAAAATTCACAGCACTTTAAAAGATTATCATTAAGTCTCCACAAATGAGAAGACAGTTCAGAGTCATCTACTTAATTGTCTAATTTTCATGCTCAAAACTAAGAAAGAGAATTGAAGTACAATTTGCTTGATAATGTCTTATTTTAAGTTACAAAATATCCTCTGACATTTTTTTTCATTTTCTGTGACTTTAAAATGTGGTGGAGAGCTTAACAAAATGTAGAGAAATTCCTAATTTGAATCATAAAAGGAGGTGAAATGTTGGGAAACATATACAAAGAATGCGACTTGTGCAAAACTTAAATTATTCTATAATTGAACTTTCAATATTTTTGAATGAGAAGAAATGTGTCTTCAGTCTACAGGGTATGCAGATCAGCCCCTTAGGTATGAGAGTTGATATCATTTTTATTGAGAAAATGATAATACACTTAGAGAAGTGGAGACAGGTAGATTCTGAGTTTCATTGACCTAGGAGGGTAAAAACTACTTAATCTAGCATTTTCTTTCTAAGTTTTATAATTTTTTTAGCATTTTAAAAATATGTAGTAGAACATGAAGCTAGTATACTAAGTTATATAAAATTAAATACATAGTTTTGAGAAAGTAGAGGCAGAGTAATGGGGGTATGGAAAGCCTAGGGGAATGTTCTCAAAGTATCATTTGTAAAGAACACAGTGAAATCCAAATGTTTTGTGCCTTAGTCTGCTTACGTATCTTACATGTCAGTGATAATTCCTGTCAGAGCTTCCAAATTCTGGAACTAGGTACCAAAGGATGAGCCACAGCTTTTTGAGCATCCATCCATCCACCCATTCACCCATCCATCCATCCATCCATCCATCCATCCATCCACCCACCCATCCATCCATCCATCCATCCATCCATCCATCCATCCATCCATCCATCCACCCGTCCACCCGTCCACCCATCCATCCATCCATCCATCCATCCATCCATCCATCCATCCATCCATCCATCCATCATGTATGACATAGTTAACTGTCTACTGTAGTGCCTTTATTCCTTGTTCTGATTATCTAAGCACAGTTTGTCAGTTTGGTGTAGTGATTCATTATTGCTCTTCTGTCCATAAGTTAAACTAATTTTCTGATCAATTCATCCAGAAAGTCACTGCTCCCAGCTAGCATCATCCTGGGTCTCATGTTTAGCTTTGTATAGCCAGTCTCCAACATCGGGCTCTACCTAGTGGACAACTCTAAACAAAGAGTATGACTTCCATAGAGCTGTGCTGCCCTGAGCAGGAGCAGCAGGACTGTTTTTTTAGGATAGTAGGAATCCTAAAGATTCTTCCCTGGCTGTATCTGAGAAGACCAGCAATGTTCGGAGGGCTCTTGCTTTGTAAGGAGACACTGTTTAGAGAAGGTTACACTAATCAAAAGCACATCCCTCATTTCTTAATCTGTTCTTCACAGCCTCACAGATGTGAAGAAACGTGGGCGAACCATCCAGGTGGTCCAACAATTTTGATAGTATCATAGTTTTTTGTGTTTGTTTATTTGTTTGTTTTTTATCAAGGGGCTGCTCCCTACTTTGGTCTAGAGAGTCCAGAGCCTTTTCACCCTGACACCAAAACTCTCTATATTGTTATATTTGAGCATAGCTTAAAGTAATTGATTTAGTGAGATCTAGTTTATATAATACCTCCCTGGATTGTAGCTATTTATACATTTTATAAGTAATTGAATGTGCCTGCACTTTATCTACAGTTATTTTTAGAAATACAAGAAACAGTTATCATACTAAAATATTTATTAAAGTGTTTTACATGCCAGTGGAAATATATAAAATAACTCAACAGGGGCAGTAATTGATAATTATCAAATATCCTCTCAGAAGTGGCCATTACTGTTATGAAGGAAACCTGTGAATTGAGATGCTTAGCAAGTTTTGGAGGTAGGAGAAATATGCATAGAAAAGGTTGCCTGGCACCATAATGACTTGATAGATGTAATAATGACCTACTCATTTTATTTTCCAATTATCTCATATCACATTTTGATTTTAAAATAAAACTAAGATCACATTGAAATAGATCAGATATTTTAAACCTAAAGAACCTGCTGGGGAAGGGAAAATAAATATACTTTCTGCTTTACATTTTTATTATGCAAAGATTGTTTAAAGAGAAAAAGATAACAGTGAGACAGCTTACTGACTTGAGAAATAAGGGTCTCCAAGATGTAGCACTATTTTCTTTGCAGTTTTTCTGAGCATCAGACTGGATAAGTGTAAGCATTTGACTTAATTTTCAATGAAGCCTCTGCTTAAGACAGTCTATTATTTAGAAATATCATCATCAACATACTACACTTGATTTCAGATAAAATGTATATTTCTTTTTAAAACAATCACACGAAACAGAAATTACAAAAACAATCATGGTAGGTAAGTTTTAGCAACAACAAACCCAGCAAATATCACATAGTAAAACCCATGCTTTAGCCACCACAGTGACATCTGGTGGGAATTGGAGTTATCGAAGGCATCCTGCTGGTAGGTTTTATGCAAGCAATCATGCCACCTAACTTTCTTGTCATTCTTATATCTCCTGCAAAAACCTCAAAATTTGTCAAACTCTACCTTTCAGAAAGAAATATTAAGTATAATTCAGAATATGAATGCAAGCCATGCAATTAATTCAATCTATACAAAAATACAACCTTTATTAGGGATGCACTCCAAGATGAGGTGCAGAAAGTAATTTTGAATGGACAAATAGAAAATACCCTTTAAAATTACTAATAGTCTTTTTTGTAATACCTAGCCCAGATAGTCTGTGCCTATTTCAGATCAATGTCACATTCTAGATTTGATTGACCCTCCTATTCATGCCAACTGCCCATAAATGAAGAACAATTTCTTCTAAGGTCTAGATTGGATTTTGTTGTGAAGGATCTTAACAGTGAGGTTCTGGGATAGTGGGCATCCTACGTGAAGTGAAGGAAGGGCCTTAGCATCTTCTCCCAGAGCATGAAACATGCCTCTTCTTTCCAGCAGATAAAGGCCAAGGAAACTGAGACCACCTCAATCACCACATTGTAATGGAGACATTGAAAAGACTTCCTCCTACATGATTGCACAGTTCTTATGCATGTCAAGGAATTTGTGGGTAATCTTCACAAATTGTGCCAATACCCAGCTCCTTATTCTTTATTTTCTGGTTTTAACACTCACACTTGATTCTTGTTTTGAGGGAATGTTTCATTAAAAATATCATAGTCTACTACTTCAACGTTGTCATTTGATGTTCCGACATTTACTAACCTTACTTCTCTGCAACCAAATACCAGAAAATTTCAAATAAAATCCTTCTTTCTATTGCTTTATTTATAATTTTCAGATGAAAGTGCTGGAATAATAGCAATCTTCAATAGTAATAAATTACTGCCTTTTTCTTTCTATTTTTAAACAACGTTGCAATTTGAATATTTTTGTGAGCATAGGTTAGTAAAAAAAAAAAAAATTTTCCCCCTCATGCCTAAGTATTTGACCTTCACTTAAGGGCTCAGCTGTGTTTCTCTGGAAACAGAGAAAGGGAAAAATTACTAAGCCTTGCTGCTTCTAATACAAGTTTACTTATCACTAGTAAGTGGCCCATGGACTGGAGGTATAATATCCACATTAAACCAGAGCATCTATTTACAGAGTGTGATTACTTGTGGCACAGTATCCTTCAAGAGCGATACCAAGGTATATCAACTCCTATAGGGACAGAAGTTCTCAAGACAGGGTAGCTCTCGCACCTTCCCAAGGTGACCTTACCTGCATGGTCCTGAGTCTGTCTTAGCTGAGCATTGAGGTGACTGTCCTCTCTGTCCTGTATCTTCTAAGCAGATTCTACACAAATGACCTATACTACCCAGAGACTCTGAACATCTCCGCCATGCTGAAAAGACCCTATGCCACACCCTGAGAGGATTTCTTCTATTATGGTCCTGTATTTTAAAAGGGCGGATAACCTGAGATAGAGAGGGAAAACCTATATCATTAATAACTCACTCTCCAAGTTATACTTCCCTTTGGCTGCTCCCAAGATGTTAATGGGAGCAAGGTTTCTAAAAACACTGCTTGTGCTGTGCCAAAGCAGTACGAGGTCGAACACCAGTGACGCAAGTTCAGGAGTGCTGTCAGCTGCCACCTTTATGGCACAAGGGGAAGGTATCGAGAAGTGATCCTCTGTGCTCTTCCTTTTCCATGTCCTTAAACAAAGCATGCTCAGTAGTATCTATGTATCATCTATCTATTTATCTATCTATCTATCTATCTATCTATCTATCTATCTATCTATGTATCTATCTATCATCTATCTATCTATCTATCTGTCTGTCTATCTATGTATCTATCTATCTATCATCTATGTATCTATCTATCATCTATCTATCTATCTATCTATCTATCTATCTATGTATCTATCTATCTATCATCTATCTATCTGTCTATCTATCTATCTATCTATCTATCTATCTATCATCTATCTATCTTAAACTTTCACATGCTCAGGAAGGAGTCCCCTTCATCCATGTATTTCCCCATATGAACATGCATGGGTCTTATAACTAAAATCCCTACATTTCCTTTGTTCTTGGAGAGTTCTACTTTGAAAATCCCTACCCTCCTCCCCCCCCCCCCCCCCCAGAATTCACCTTACCTGCTGGTAATAAAATCTTCTGCAGTTGTGTTGTTTATATCTTGATTGAGCTTTGTGGACTTTATGATCACTAAGATACCAGCTTATTGTGTTTTTGACAGTGATGTAATAAGGTCTAATGGCACAGCCATACACTGTCTCAGTCCAGATGTCAGGTAGACTTCTCTGCGAGGCTCTGATTCCTGCTAATGAAGAAATCCATTGAAAACATCTGCTTCTAGACAGTCTTTGCAAAAAAAAAAGTGGGGAGAGAGGAAGTATAGGGTGGGTCTGGGAGTGGTCTGGCAAATATTGGGGGAGGGGACATGTGATGATATAGTCAAAATATGATCAAAAAATTAATAAAATTAAAGAACAAGAAAATAAATGGAAGATTGCTTCTAGGGAGACATGATTTATTGCACTGCCAGGTCAGGTGTTCCACACCTCTTTATTGTTAGAAATCGGTGATTCTTGAATGCTTGAATTCATTATGTTAATACCAGTCAATATTTGGCTGAAGTACTATTGTCGTCATTAGGTTAGTTACACTCAAAGCTGGGCTTTTCTTACTAACATTATCAGGCTGATTTAATTGCTATTTCCTATACTACACAAATATGGATAATTGTGTTGATAATAAGACTACCTAATATGGGGGAGTTTTAGGTTGCTGAACTCTGGTCCTCTAACATATGCCCTGGTAAATTCCCATGGCTCTGCTGTCTTTTTTTTTAATTGAAAATTCGTGCAATATATTCTGATCATTGTTTCTCCTTCCCTTATCTCTTCCCAGATATTACCTACCTCTACACTCATCAATTAGAAAAATAAATAAATAAATAAATAAGCATAGGAAACACACAGAAGGAGCCATTCTTTTCTCTTTGTCTTTATATTAGCTTTGTATAAAATTTGTTATTTTCATCATTTATGTTCTCGTTTTCTTTTCAATATTAAATGAGCTTTGAAATAGGTAAAATGTTTATAGGCTCAAAATAAAATGTGTTAAATGTATTCAGAAACATGGCCATGTTTTTTTATTATTTTAATAACAGCATAATGAGGGATATTAATTCTGGAATTGTACTGACAGCTACTTGATCCCCAACTGTATCATATCCCAGGCAGTTACTTAGCAAGCTGTCCTATTTTCTTTATTTACTCAATGCATATAATATTTGAAAACTATTGAACATAATAGTGTGGAATAATATTGATGTGAATGTTACATAAAGACTATTATAAACTCAACTTATGAATTCATTTATCTTACATAAACTGTATTACATGTCAAACTACTCCATAAGTAAAAAAAATTGTATTAAGCAAGATTTTTAATCTATAACTCAGATTAGGAAAATTGATTGACCTGGCAACTTTTGATGCCATAAAGCAATTTTCTTGGAAAACTAAAATAATCATAAAAGGGGATCTAATTATTAACTCACTCCATACTCCATGTATCTTTTTGATAAATCATTTTTTGTGTGTTTTTTTCTTCCTTTTCTATGTATGGGAAGGGGTAGGGAAGGGAACCAGGCCAGCCTTGGGTTTTAACTTTTGACCTTCACATTAAGGGCCAGGAACAGACCATTGCCTGCCTTCCTCAGTTTATTATAAACTCCAGGACCACAAGGCTAATTGATAGCTATTCTGTGAAGCAAATAGATATTGCATTCTTGAGCAGTAATGATTTCTTTGAAACTGATATCCTGCTTCTTTAGCAACAGAGACATCCCTGATGCTGCCATGATATACTTTTTAAAGTCTGTCAGTTCTAGACTTTGCTCTTCCCCATGTAACCCAAGAGCCACCAGCGACACACCTTTGTTTTTGCAGTCTGGCTATATTAAAATTACAGTTCTTATCTCTGTTTTATTATCAGCTGTTCTTGTTTTCCCTTTCTGGGTAAGTGACCACCAGCCTTGTCAGATTGGACCACCAAAGCCCTGCTTCTGTTCTGGGACTCAGGTGACACTCAGATAATGTTGCTAACAAATGGCTCCAATTACGATGCTTCTGAGAAAATAATTTTCCCTCCAAGAGATGGAAAACAACTAAAATAATGGAGGAAATGCAAAGCTTTGGCCATTTGCGTGGTTCAACCTAGTAGCCATGGTGATGTTTCATGTTCCTTTGTCATTTCTTGGTCTAAGTGACTCAACTGAGATCCAGTAAAATTGCTAGGTGTTTTGACAGTACTGAGTCCAGACATTTCCCCTCCTTCCTGGACCACAACCTACAGATCAGAGTTTCCTGCAATACTGTGGTAGACACATTACCTGTTGGCTTCAGCAGCTGCACCAGAGGACATAGTTAAAAATTGCATGAATTTCTTACTAAGGACATAGATCGAGACAACACACAAACTTGAGAATCTACATTGGCAGCCTGCTTGTTTTCATTGGTTTGCTGAGCCAGGATAGAGCTGAAGAAAGAACAAAAGAGAAACAATGGGAGGGGCAGAAAGTGTCTCAGAGAAAGGAGAAGGTAAATGCAATGGCCCATGTTTAGAAAGTTGAGGATCAGCAAGACTCTTTGCTTGTCCTAACTCTGGGTTTTCTCACCATTTCTCAGAAACCAACCCCACCTTCTGCTCTGCAGCTGCCTGCAGACCTCCACTGATGAAAATGCTTGCTTTCTCAGACTAACTCAAAAGGGATAGCTTTCTGTCCTTTTTGTCCTTACAGCCAATGCAGACATCCAAGTCTTGCCTACCACACTAATTTCCTTGAAAACTAATAAAACTGTCCTGTTGCTGCCCCCCACCCAAGTTAAACCAAGGTAAATATTTTCTGCCTATATTTTCCCTTTTATTATCTTACTCACCTCTCCCCAAGAATATATTATATGTTCTGGACTAAGGACCTCCCATTTTCATTCCCCTGTTCAATATTATTTTGCTGTATTTAATTGAAGATAGCAGAATTAACAAACTGAAGCCAGTCCAAAAAAGGGGGGGGGGGGAGAAGGGCTGCTGGAAGGAGTCCCTCATGCCAACCTGTTTGAAGCTTTCTGTTAGCTCAGAATCAAGAAATCCAGTACCATTAACAATCTTGTCTGTGAAAGTTACTTAGACAGAAATATAGCTTTTATATTGATCTATTTTCCAATGAGAATGTTGAGAAAATTGGACATGCCATGTTCTTATTCTCTCATAGGTCAAGGCTATTAACTATTGTTTACAATGATGATTTCCCAACTTCCTGCATACCTATGTTTTAGGTTTTGCTAGGTGGAATCCTGTGTGGTGCACCTCAGGAACCACCCTGTGAACTTACATGAATTTATCACAACCCTCTGAAGACAGCTGCTTCAGAACTCAGCACAACACGCATGCCCTTTGTAACTACAGTAAAGTAAAAAAAAAAAAAAAAAACCTGTGGATGTGTTCCTCTGTGTCTTACCTTTTTCCTAAGCCTCTCTCATTTTATTAACCAACTTGCATAAACCCTTGTTAAAATTATTTTTTTTAATGAACTTTAACTCTGCTTTATAGTGCCTGGTCTTGTCTTGAAATAAAAAAAAAATACCTTTGACAAAACAAACTACAGAATGCTACCTAAAAGATAGAGTCTGGTATCATCCTCACATTTAAGTTTTTCTGGACTGCCTATTCTTCAGAATGTGGAGGTTGGAAACAACTTTAAATTTCAAGGACTTGACTCCTTGATTATGCCATTGTTGGCATTTGTAATAGAGTGGACCCTTGACATTTGCAGATTTAGTGCTTCAAGTTTTGCCTATTCATGAGCCAATATGTCATGCCGTAATTTGTAAATTTGCTGAGGCATGAACTCAAATCTCATACACAGACAGTTAAAACTGCCAGTAACCTCTGGAGTGCTAAAAGTTTTATTTCTCTGGGATAGATGAGATTTAAAAAAAAAAACTGCTCGGTTATTGTGATATGGAGGACTATGGGATACTTCCAGTGCTCTCTCACAGAGGATTATTTAAAATATTCCAATGAGTTCTCTTCTACAACTTAATCATTCTTGGAGAATGAATGAGAAATGGGTTGCACTGGCAAATAAAAATAAATTGTCTAAGTTTAGATAATTGAAGGTTGCAAGTTATGCCATCCTTTTAAGGAAGGAGTTGGGAGCTGCAAAGAAAGAGAGAGAGAGAAAGAGAGAGAGAGAGAGAGAGAGAGAGAGAGAGAGAGAGAGAGAGAGAGAGAGAGAAGGAGAGAGAGAGAGATACAGGCTGGAAGGACAACACCGCCTAGAAGGGTGAAGACAATGTATGACAGGGTGACATCCTCCTTGTGTGTGATCCATCATCTGCTGTTTCTGTTTTCTCATGTTCTTATAAGTCAAGCTAGGTCTTTTTCTTTCTTTCTTTCTTTCTTTCTTTCTTTCTTTCTTTCTTTCTTTCTTTCTTTCTTTCTTACAAAATAGAGTTCTCAGAGTCCATTTAACATAAATGTATTTGTCTGAAATCAAAATTTAGCCTGTGAGTTTCAGATGTAATTATTAATATATGAGCTATATAGATAATTATCTTCTTTCGGTTTTGGTTTGTTTTGCATAGTCTCTTTGTCTGTATGCCTGCAGACCAGTAGAGGGCATCAGACTGTGAGCGGCCATGTGGGTGCTGAGAATTGAACTCAGAACCTCTGGAAGAGCAACCATACCCTTAACCACTGAGCATCTCTCCAACTCCCCTTTCTGTTAACACTACTATAAAAGTGTGTAATTGCCATGATTGCGTCTAATTAGTTAAGAAAAATAGCTTTCTTCCTCCATCCTTTTGAATGGTTTTTGTAAAAAATTTTAGTTTCTGCCCATGATAGAACTTTTATTTTGGAATTACTTAGATAGAATGCATTTATTGATTTAAGACACTAACCTTGCTAGATATATTTTTCGCTACCACTTTATTTCCTTACCAACCGTGTAAAAACTGGTTGTGAAAAATACAAGTGCATACTTCTGAGCTATCTGTGTGGATTAACTAAAAATTTGTTTGAAGATGGTTTTATATATTGGAAGTTTTAGATTCACCATATTGTATTCACAACCTTAAACTACTGCCTGTAACAATAGTGTATTGTTGATCCCCAGTCCCTACAATATGAAGCATGGTGCCAACTACAGGGTGTCCAAAAAATGTAGGCAGTATGTCCAAAATATGTATCCAACATAAATGTCTTTGGATGAACTGGTTATTATTTTCCACAGGAGGCATTGTATATTTCTGGCCGCACATCAACTGCATTTATTCAGATGCATTCTCCCATAAAATCTTCTTTATCATGCCAAAGCATGACTATTCACCCAGAAATAGATATTTGATAAGCTGTTGAGTTTTGTACAAAATGTAATTGTAAACTTCTGTGTATTTTAATTGTAATTCTTCATAGTAAAATCACTGCCATTATATAGTGGTCATTCAAAGCGTCATGGGTAATTAGGTTCACACACCTGACAGATGGCTTTTCTCTCTTTAATTGATTACGTGCAATTTAATTGCTGACAAAAAGAATTCGCAGCTAATTCGTGGAAAATGACATTGATCCTTCTGATGAAAGCACAAGTATAACTTGGCATCTTTATGTGGATGGCATGCAATGTTCTTCCTCGTTGCAGAGCTCTTGTGCAAGAGCAGTGTCCACAGATTCATGAGCCTGTCGGATGCTCGGGAATTAATTGTACACTTACAGAGAAAGATATCAAAATCCATCTTTTAAATGAGCACTGCTGGCTTCCACGACTTAATTGTTAGTGGGTGTTTAGTTTGAAATCTAACGTGAGCTACTTACTTGATAAGAAATTTCAAAAACACTTGCAAAATATCTTAGTCGTCCATAGAATGGAGTCAATAATAGTTTCTCTCTTAGCAGTTTGCTAAAAGGATTTGTTGACACAGTGAATGTACGTGAGGTGAGGTATCATATCTGCAAGCTACAAAAGAATCCTAAGAAACACTGACAATTGTTGCAGTTGCATTTTTGTCATTCTTTCTTTAATTCTGTTTTTTCATTATTGATGAGTCTAAGCCTAGTAAATACTTCTTAAACTTATTTCTTTTATTTTCTGAGATAATAACATAATTACTTCATTTGCCACTTCCCTTTTCTCCCTTCAAACCCTCCTATATACCCGCTCCTTACTCTCTCTTAAAGTTATGGCTTCTTTTTTTCATTAATTGTTGTTGCATTTATATGTGTATATAAATATTAATTTCTAAATACAGAAACATAATCTGCTCAGTCTATATGATGTTACTTGTATGTATGTTTTTACAGCTGCCCATTTGTATTGGGTAACCAATCACTGCCTCTGTCCCTGGGAAAGACTCTTTGTACTGCTCTCAACATTCCTTGCTTGCCTATGTGAAGAACGCCCATTTTTGGTTCATCTTGTTCAGATAAAGTTTATGTAACCATGCTGGTGAGATTCTTATGGATGTAGCTTCTGATATTAGTGAGAGACACAATCTTACCGCAACTCTCTGATATTTGGATATTTACAATCTTTGCATTTCCTCTCGTGTAATGATGCCTGAGTGTGAGCTGAGGGAGTGTACCCATCGACATATGACTTCACATCTATTCATTTAGATTTATTGTGGTTTACTATAAAGGCTTCTGTGTTGCAAAAAGATGTTTTCTTGATGATGGGTAAGGAGTAAACCTATCTGTAGGTATAAGTACAAATGTCTAGTGTGTATTAGGAATTATATATGTAATGTATATATATGTATATATATATAATGAATTATATATGTGTGTATATGTAAAGTGATAGTTGTAGGTTCTCCTGCAAGTTCCATGACTTCACAAGCTCTGGGCATGGTTTCCTTCTTTTTCATGGGTCTAAAGTTCAATTAGAGAGTATGAAGGTACAACTAAGGTGTGTATGCTACAAC
Source organism: Microtus pennsylvanicus (assembly GCF_037038515.1). NCBI lineage: Eukaryota > Metazoa > Chordata > Mammalia > Rodentia > Cricetidae > Microtus > Microtus pennsylvanicus. The sequence continues at coordinate 71,155,645 of NC_134590.1, read as the reverse complement.
TGTATCCTTAGCATACTTGTGCGGTGCTCGTTGTTGTTGTAGTTCATAGATATAAATGGGTAGGACTGCTGCTTGCTTCCTTCCTTTAGAAGTTTGCATAATTCTTTCTCGCACCATGAAAGCTACCCCCCAGGGAAAAAGATTTCAGGACAGTTTCTACTCAGGTGCCTATGGGCCATGTTTCTGAAGTACATGGTGTCTGCAGCAGTAGAGACTTACCTTCCTGCTTTGGGTAGCAAGCAAGGATAACGACAAGAAGCTAATGTTTTGGGAATCTTTAGACAACCCTGATCTGGGAGCTGACCAGAGGTTTTAAAAGAAAAAAATGACTAAAAACAGTCACAGAAATGTTCATCACCCCTAGCAATTTGGGAAACGCAAATTAATACTACCTATCATAATCCATCTTGTCTTAGAATCACAAAGGTCAACAAAACAACTGACAGCAAATGCTGTGGGGGTTGTGGGAGGAAAGCCCCCCCGTCATTCCCTTAAGTTTCTGACCCTCCTGGTCTCACAGCCATTTAGTTCCAAATAAACACACAGAGGCTTATATTTATTATAAAATGTTTGGTCTATTTCTCAAGTTTGTTACTAACTACATCTTACAACTTAGATTAACCCATAATTCTAGTGTATGTATAGTCATGTGGCTTGGTACCTTTTTTCAGTAAGGCAGTCTCATCTTGCTTCCTAGGTGTCTGGGTGGTGTCTGCTTTCTACCTTTTCTTCTCCCAATATTTTCCTAATCTGCTTTCCTCACCTATACTTTCTGCCTGTTGACTGGCCAATTAGCATTTTATTAAATCAATAAGAGTGACAAAACTTTACAGTGTACAATAGCATTCTCCCATAGCAGTGGGGTGAGCAGTGTAGGAGAAAAGAACCCCTCATCCACTGATGGTAAGATTTCAAAGGGATACAGCCATATAGAAATCACTGTGGAGAATTCTCATAATGATCAAAGTAAACCTATCATATAATCTTTTGTATCACTGCTTGGCATATGCTGAAAAGGATTGGCATCCTACTTTACAGATACTTCCTTAGCCATGTTCATTGCTTCTCTCTTTACAACCACTGGTAAATGGAAACAACCTAAATTCATTTCAACTAATGAATGAATAATGAAAATGTGGTACATATACATGATGAAACACTATTCTGCTGTAAAGAAAAAATTAAATTATGAATTTTTCAGGTAAATGAATGGAACTAGAAAAAATCATATTGAGTGAGGTAAACCAGACCTGGAAAAACAAATGTCACATGTTCTCTGTTCTCTGAGGCTTCTAGCTCCAAATCTTCAGATAGGATTTCATACCTGGGAGTAACTACATACACCACGAATGTTTAAAGGGCCTACTGTTGGTGTTGAAGAGGTGGGCAGAGAAGAAAGAGAGAAGGGAATAATTGGGTACAATTATTTCATTGGAAAAGTGTAAAGAATGGGGGTACTAATTAGGAAGGGAGATAATAATCTGTATTTTTTTAAACAATGATTACCATGACTAAGATGTTTTTTAGGAAAAGCACAGTATAGGCACAAAATTAACCTAGAAACAAATTTATGCTCTCAAGGGACTGAACTAACAAAAAATTGGGAAAAAACTGACATATAAAATTTAAGTATCATGAAAATTATTCAGAATATAGAAATATTCCATATAAAAGCCAGATTGGGGGCTAGTTGCCAAGAGAACACAAAAGGGCCCAACTCGAAGAAGTTCATAGCTGACTGCTGAGGGACAGTGAGAGTCAGAGGAGTGCACAAATAAAAATCTAAGGAATATTCAGCGAAAAAGCACTAGGGAGGGAGAAAGAGTTCCAGAATTTCAGGAACCAGATGTGTGTTAATGATATTTGCCTGAAGGCAAAGAGATGAGGTGTGGTTAAGAAGTTCACCCTCTATAAAATATTACTGAAGCATGGTGAAGGTTAAAAACCAAATAGCACTAACTGGCTTAGATGGAGAAAGTGTGTAGGTAACAAGAAATACTAGATAAGATTGAAGTGATCCGGACTCTTGTGTATTTGGAACTATAACAAAATTTATGATAGCACCAGCGTAGGATGTTTGAGTAAGACCTGATGTGGCACTTGATGACCAACTTGATGTAGAAGAGATTGGAATGTCCTGGGTGTCTGCTCAGCTGGCACCTATTCACCACTGTCACCAATCGTAGCTGAAATTGTGGCTTCTTCTCCATGACTTCTTCATATTCCAAAGCTTTGGAAAAATAAAGCTTATAGATTGAGTCTACTCATTTTTCTTTCTGAAGAAGAAAACAAGTATCATGCTAAATACAGATGTTACAGTCAGTTACCTCTGCTTCCTAATGAAAGCAATTTTAACATAGTTTAACTGTGAGCTTGAACAATGAACAGTACCACAGCTTGCCACTCTCAAGTCTCATAACCTGGTGAAGAGAATAGAAAGTGGCTTAGCCCAGGACATTTTCCCCAAACATGCAGCTGAGATAAATGACTGACCCATATGAGTGCTTCCAGTCATCAATTTGTTGTAGACTCCCAGGGAGTCCAAGAACCAAGATTATTTTAAGTTCAATACTAGGGAGAAAACCCGATAACATTGTTCTATGTTTAAAGCCTCAAATAATTTGTATATGAGTCACCGAGCAGATAAATGTGATAGCACTTGTAAACTGCTAAATTTGGTATCAAGGATATATCAGGAATCAAGGCATATCAAGATATATCAAGGCATTCAGGAGATTTTTGCTATATTGACCTGGGATATAAAAGAGTATTTTATAGAGAAAAGATTTCTAGTATCCTGGAAGAACCCTCAAGATACACGTTTCATCTGATGAATTTCCATGAGCGTGAATAATTTTCTGGTCTGCAACTAACAAGGTTTTAAGTGCCTTAATTACTTTCTCCAGGATCATGCTTTGAAAATATACTTACTGGGTAGGATGAAAACTCATTCGAGAAACAACTGATTCAAAACAAGAATGTACTTGGTGATAGAAGCCTGGGCTAATAAAGTAGGGCATTCAGAATATTTTCAGTACAACATTTGCACAAGGCTGACCATCATGATCAAAACTTCCCCAGATCAGTCATTTCCTGATGATCCTAACAAACTATGCTACCACAAACTAAATAGGTGGGAGCTTAATCAACAGAACTACGAAAGTTCTTACATCAGCAATGCCAGCTCTTACATCAATCTTGTCATGTGTGGTTATCAGAGTCAACCTTTCTTTTCCTGTGTTTCTCTTTAAAGCCCCATGGTACACAACATTAATGGTTCAAAAATTTAAAAGCTCTGTTGTATGTAGGATCATTAGCAGAATTATTCTCCGTAGCACTACTCCCATCTTCATCCATGTGGTTCCAAATTGATGAGAAAAGCAGGAGTGCATTCTCTGTATGTCTGTAGTTACAAACTACAGTTCAGACTCTGGAATATATGCCTTGTAAGATTAGGAGAAAATGTGTATTTGGAACGTTTTAGTTTTACAAACATTGCGATAAAATTTCTTGATTTTGAAAACATTTCTTAAATTGTGGTGGCAGATGGTAAACTAAAAGATAAGATACATTGCTTACAATGGAAATACTGTGAAGTACTGATTTTTTTCCCATTTTAAAGGAAATGACTTAGTGCCATCTTTGACTTGTTTGGGGGGTGGGATATTTCTTTTAAAACCTCTAATGAGTCGTTTATTTTTGCCTCTCACTTCCATCTTCGCATTTGTCTTATCTGAGTTTTCTAGAGTTCTATTCAGTCTTTTAGGTTTTTCAATGAGCTTTAACAATTTAATTCTCATACGTTATGTCAGTTGGAGAAAAGTCAGTTGTGTAGACAACTCATCACTGGAAGTCTCTGTCTCCACAGCAGCACGTTCACAGTATGTGGACTACTTTCCAATTTCATTTCAAAATTCAAAGAAGGAAACGATACTTCTCTATAGAATTCTTGTTAGATAAAATATCTCTGAAGTATCTCACGGGCTTTGAGAGCAAGGTAGATATCTTTGTATCACTTTTCCATGAAAAGAATTTGAGACTTGGAAAAGATGAGAGGACTGCAGTCCATCAACGTATGGTACAGCCACAGCCACTGAGCAAGCCCTTTGACTTGGTGTTAGTAACCACAGGCAGAAAACAGGAGGCTGGAGATTTACACACAATAAAAAAAAATGAGCTTTGAAGGTTGTTGGTTTCTTTTTTGAAAACATTTATTTATTTTAAGTGTATGTATGTGTGCCTAAGTGTGTGAGAGATCACGGGTGTCATGCTGTGTTACATATTCTGGAACTGGAGCTACAGGCAGTTGTGAACCAACCACGTGGGTACTGGGAACTAAAGCAAGTCATCTGCAAGAGCAGCAAACACTCTTAATCAGTGAGCTGTCATTCCATCTCGATTAACTGGGACAAGCCACAGGTCTTCCACGTTTGGGAGCTCCTGAGTCTCCATGTCTGTTTTCCTTTTATTAAAAGGAAACAAAAACATTACCTGAGTGAGGATACACTTGATGAGTAAAGAGATAGAGTGGAGGATTAGGAATATTTAACATTGTATTTATTTATTTATTTATTTCTAAGGTAAAAACACCTAACACAAGGCACTTCAGGACAGAAGGGTCTGCTTCAGTTCAAAGTTTGCAAGGATATACCCGCCATGGCATGGAAGCCATGACAGCAAGAGCTTCAGGCAGCTGGTCCCACTGCATCTGGAATCAGAAAGCAGAAAGATGGGTGCTGCTGGGCAGCTGTCTTTTTCTCACTGACATTCCCAGAGCTTTGTTTCCATGGCTATTCTAACCTCAGTCAAATTAACAGTCAGCACAAACCAACACGGATAGTGCTGGCCACGGAAAAGGGTGAAGAGCACCAGTAACCAGGACCACCTGCTTAGGCTGTTGGGAGAATATTTGACAAGTGCAGAGGGAGGAAACTATTGGAACTTGAGATCTGTTAGGAGCTCACCCGAGCTGGAGGCCAAGAGGACTCCCAGCAGAGCTGGGCGCAGATGCCTTGCTGATGTTTTCACCTGTGTCTCTATCATTCCGCAAATGCTGCTCAGAGGGCTCTTAAAGCAGCAGTGGCTTGGCTCAGTGTAAATATGAGGTTTGTGTAACTCACAGTCATAGATGTTTCAGAAACTTTCTGGATTGTGTAGAAAATAAAAGCTACCAGATTGCTGGGAATCTGTTATAACAGGTTGTATTTATTTCCAGACGAAGTAGATGGAGTCTGTAAAAGCAGCTCAACTGCTTGTACCTCTTGGAGAGACTGGAGTCCAAGTCTCAACAATCATATCAAGAGACTTTCAATGTCATGTCATTCCAGATCAAGGGAATTTGATCACTCTTTTGGTCGTTTCAGATACACACAGATGCATGTAAAAGTAAAAATAATAAAATAAGTCTTAAAAATTATATATATATTTGTATAAATAATATATTTATACAGTATACATGATTTATATAGTATATAAGATATTATATAAAATTTATATATTATGTTATAATATATAACTTAAATGTTTCATATAATTTATATATAATTATATAATCTTATATAGAACTAATTATATATGACCTTATATATAATTCATATATACTATATAATATATCATAATTTATATATTATATTATGATTTATATATTATATTACATATTTTATATATATATGAAACTTGATAATGTGCAAAGATGGTGACAGGTAGCAGCAGTATGGTGGGAAGAAGAGAACAGCAGAGGTCTCATTTGCAGAGGCCACTTGGAGATATTTATGTGATAGCATTACCAGGCAAAAATAACAGTGAAGAGCCTCAGCTTTGATTTCTGCTGCTAGGATATTTACATGTGTATCTGTATGCACAAGGTCATCTATGTGTGGAAGTTGCTCCAGAAATGCGCTGCATTTGTTCCAGTGAAGACAAGGCACTAACAGGACTCAATAAACAACACAAGAAAAGATGTAAAACAATATATACAAGTTCAGAGATCAAAACTGGAAAAGGTACATGCTGACCTTTAACCTATTTATAAAAATATAATAAATTTATTTATTAAACAAAAAGCTACTACCTAAGTGCTTATGTGACTGAGTGCATGTTGAACATCTTGGTTACACCATCTCTGACTCACTAGAAGAGACTGATGCGGCAGTTGCACGGCCACACTCCAGAACTCCCTGAGGTGAAAGGCAGGCCAGTGGGCCCAGTGACCTCTGTCTGATCTAGCAATTGACACCTGCCCTTCTGGGAGACTGCTCTTCTACAAGTGTGGTGTGTGAAGTCGAGCAATATTACCCACACATCTAAAGTCTTCTTCTGAGTGACCAGCTCACAGAAACTACTGAAAATAGTGACATTTAGCTCTGGTACTGTAAATATTAACTGCAGCTGAAATATTTTAAGCTAACTATAAAAATCACATTAGAAATTATAGGAAAAGAATGAAAATAACAACCCAACTACTGAGAAGAATCTTATCAAGATTCCAGACATTCTTCACATGCTATTTTGCCATTTGTTATTTTCAAGGGACTTAGGACACGCTGTAGTGTTCAAAACCTCGAGCTCTGATGAAGACTGTGTTTCGCTTGCTGTGCTATTCCTGGTCCCCATTTCAGCCACAGTTTACCTGCACATGTCTGAAGACTGTCTCCTTTTGAAAAACAGGCTTCACATTTCTTCCCATTTAGTAACACCCAATTTTGAAGCCATTAATTATTAGTCCTTCTGCTTTGAAAATGTCAAGTATCTCTCCATATAAATATTTTCTGAAAGTTCTGGAAGTTGTTTGGTGTCCTTTTTCTTTGCTTTATTTCTGGCATCTAGCTTCACGCTGTGAGCACCTCCGAGCCTAACTCAAGCATGGCTTTCCAATAACTGGAAGGCATTCCCAGGACTTCCAGATGTCTTCACTTATATCCCCCCTTGTCAAATAAAAATGGTACCAGAGTGGGCATAATATTTATTTTCTAAAAATAATCTGGTTTTCTTTGGGACAATAAGTCAATCTGCTTCTGGTTTCCTAGTTTATTCACTTAGGATTCCAGCAAATTGTTTTCATAGTGGAAAAAGAGAATCTGGTTTATGGCACAAGGCAATGTAATAAGATTTCACTTCTGAAGAGTCTGCAAAACGCTAGACAAGGTCAGTGGGTTCCAGAATGATTTTGAGTTACAGCACATAAGATAAAATATCCTTTTTAAATCCTTGCCTGTGGAACATTAGTCTTTTAAGAACTTGAAATAGGGTCAGAACAGTAAAAATAACAATGACGGTGCTGATTGGGTGCCTTAAAACTTTGCAAATTTAATTCAATAACCTTGAAGAAGCAGAGGGGGAGGACAGTTTTTAATGACTATCAGGAAATAATTTGCTTCTAATTGTTGCATGATGTTATCACCTCATAAACAGTGGTTGTCTTATTATTTCAGAAACACTCGTAACTGCCTTGTCTCTTATGCTAATATGTGAGGTTTCTGAAGAGCCCAAGCTAACAGTGTTTCTTGGCTGCTTCTGAGTTTTCTTGTGTTAATTTCCATGTTACTTGAGATTGCATTTATGCTAATAATATTCCAAATCTAATAACCGTACGTTTCTGGTGTAGCAAGGATGAATACAATATGAGTTAATAGTAGAATATAATGCTCTAGAAATTTGCTGACACAATATAAAATATCAGCATGCTATTATTTCCCCAAACTCTTCATGACTGTATTAAGGACCCAGATGCTGACGTGAGCAAAGTCAACGGAGAGCTACATCTAGCAGCTCATTTCATTATTCGTTCCTATTTCATGACTCAGTTTCTTCATCTTAAAACCTGAGGTAGTAACCCCAGCATTAACTGGCACTGGCTTTTGCATTGACAGGCTGCATTCAAATCAAGAGTCCTCATTGCTGCATGCAAATGTGTGAAGGAGTGACTTTGATCCTTCTCTTTGAGATTTTGTTTTGCAATGTTGTCATAGCTCAAGAAACATTAAGCTTTTTCTGTATGGTTCTCTAGTCATTACACAAACCAAAGCTAAAAAGACATGTTTTTTATCACACACTAGAAGCAGAAACAGGAAAAGTTCTATGGTCCCAATTTAGAAGAATAAGCAGACCCTTCTCTCGTGGAGTTCATCACTTATCTGTAGCCTAGCGAGAAATCAGTCTCAGCCACTGTTTTTATACAAGTACTAAACAGGAGAAAGGCTGTAACTGAATGGGGAAGTTCATAGATTGCTTGAGAATAAGAGAATTCTCTTGAATTTTTAAATTACATTAATTATTTACTGTGTGTGATGCTCCCAGGTGTGTCCTAGACGCTAACTTGTGGAACTCAGTTCTCTCCTTCCACCATGTGGGTCCCAGGAATGGACCTAAAGTTGGCTGGCTTGGTGACAAGTGTCTTTACCAACTGGCCCACCTCATCAGCCCAGAATAATATTAACAGATATTTAAGATGTCTTTGAGTGAACCTCAGAGTTCATTATGAAAAGAAGATAGTATTCTAAGCTATGCACAAAAAACCATTAAGTGGGTTGAGAATGCTTAGACTGAGTATCAGAGCACAAATAGAATAGAGCTTGCTTGTCATATGGGTGCAGTTTATTTTGTATGTAACCTAATGCTGTGCATTCCTACCTAGTAATGATATTCAAAACTATAATATTACAATTATAGATAATAATAGGAGATGCCAAGATGGGAAGGTAAACTGGATAAATTAGATGTCTATCACCTTATTAGAGAGGACCTACATCATAGCAGAGCCACACTGAAGGGACAGAAGATGACAGGCTCATCTTTAGCAGTAGACAGCATCCCAAACTTAATAGCAGGTCATTCTGAATAAAGAACAAGCACAGACAATCATCTTGTAGTTAAATCAGTAATTTAGTGAAAAGATGGAATTACCCAAAGAATTGTGGCAATACTCTCTACTTTCTAAAACTCCAAGGTTAGCTCATCTGAGTGCATCATGACAAATACTAGCATGTGTGTGAAGAGGAGAGCCTCTTCATACGTGGTCTGCAATGTAAAGAGCTCCTGAATACTAGAAACATCTGGGACCATGTGTGTGCCGTGCCTTAAATAGTGCATATAAAATATGATGCTGAAGTAAACATGTTATAATTTTGAGACTCACCCTCAGTAACATCTGGTCAGTTTTACTGAATATTTTATAACCATGATATTATGGGTTTCGGATGAGGCCACTGAACAAAGATTTCATAACCTGTAACAGAATGTTTAGTTCCAGGGGAAAGAAAAGTAAGAATAAAAATAGGAAGGCATGCTAGCTACTGCTGACAACTGTTTTACGTGTCATTATTCACCTTACAGTCAGGGCTATTTTATAGCCATGGTGCCCTCCATTCCTCCTTCACAGTTGGATGAAACCATCCCCAGATTCACGTTTTTATTATTACAGGGCTCAATTCTTTTATTATCGTGAGAATTCCTAGTCTGTCTATAAAACCTGTCTTAAAATAAAAACTTTCCACATTCCTTCTTCAGTAAAGAAAACATACTATAATAACGACTTTTGAACTTACTGGACTTATGTCTGCCAAATCCTATTCTGATTCCTAGCAACATGCTGAAGAGAGCAAGTTCTAATACCCTATTACCAAGTCAATCAACAACACGTGAACTCCAGCTCCGAGGAATGAACCCTTGGATCTTAGGTGACATGAATGAAAAACAGAGGTTTTGATTTCTATTCCTGACCTTTTCTCTCTAGACTCTTTAGAACAGTCAACCCTGAGCCAAGAAAAGTTAGAGCATCGTCACTTGTTCAGATGATCCCCTCATTTCTCATGTTCTCTGCACATAACTTCAGGTTTCTTACTTATCCCCTTAAGATTTCAGTTACCACGACAAAGACTATTCCCAATGGTATTTTTTAAGGTTTATTTTATATTTTTCATTCTATTTATGCGTGTCTGTTTGAGGAGCTGTGCACATGAATGCAGCCTGCTGTTCTGATAAGAAGAGTGCAATGGCTTCCTAGCAGGTATCCTTACAGGCAGGTTTGGGAATGGAGAATAGAAATATGGTCCTCTGCAAAAGCAGTATATGTTAGTAACCATGGTAGTATCTTTCGGCTCATGCATGTTTTTATTTTGTTGTTGTTATTATTGTTTCATTCTCTGAACTCTGACATATTTTTGTTCTAAACATAAGCCAGGTGTCTTCTGTCCCTTGAAACTGTTTCCTCTGTCAACAGCACAACTGTCTATTAGCTTAAAAGGATCCTGTTGAAAAGTATTCAATAACATGAGCTACATAAATGACCTTACGCTAAGAAATCCACTGCACACTTGACAAGTCTATACAGGTAAGGGGTAACCCAGTATGCTTTTGTTTGTAAAACCCTGCACATGTGAAAGAAAAGGCTAACTAAGTACAGACTCTTAGTTGGCTCCCAGAAGATGCACTCTGAGCTCTTATACCATAATATCTAGTAAGAGTTTGCTTGTATGCCTAAGGCTATGGGCCACAACATACCAGTAAAAATAGATAGTATGTTCTAATAGTGTCATTTCTGAAGAACTACTATTTACACTCTGAAGGTCAGTCACAGAGTTGCTGCTTGCATCTATGTACTCAAACCTGTGAAATCTGGGTTGTAAGATTTGGTTGACCTGCTCTCCTTAAACACTCTGATTTCTGGAAATTAATTATATCCCATGAAACTCCACTGCAGAAGGAACACCTGAGACCTCACAACTAATTCCTCTTAAGCTGCTTCTTTGCTTTGGCTAACTTTAATCCCTGATCTTTCACTATCATTAGCTATGACCATCTGTAATATGTTTTATCATAGTGCTATGCAGCTTAGGGAATCAAGTCCTAGCATGGTGTTAAGGACTGAAACCCAGAGAGGAAGTGTGAGGAAAGGCAATAGGTAGTTGGGTGCCTGGCTGCAATACCTACTACTCTGCTAGATACTGTTCACTCAAAAGTGACAAGTGTCACAAAGTAGTATCATGGACTCTCAAAGGTTCAGTTAATATGTCAGTCATAGAACAACATACTAAGAATATATGTCACTGCTTTCCAAGGCATGGACTACATACTTAAGCAACAACCAGTAGGCATTACAGTATACTCTGTATCTGTAAGAGTTGGGTTAGAAACTGAGGAAAAATGAGTACAATTGGCCAATTTCTTTGTAAATGTTCATGTTCCACACATGTAATTAGTTATCTCATTTCATGAATTTCAAGATCTTGCATCCGTTACCCATGTTCAAAGTCGATCCTCCAAAAACATGTCCACTGAGAATCTATTATAACTCTGACTTAATCATTTAAGGTGATGGGATACTCAGCAAGGCAGGAAAAACTGTAATATGAGCTTTGTTTGACCATGATTATTACCAAGAATTACCAAACAGTAAAGGCGCACTGACAATATTGGAAACATACAATTGGTTGTAGCAACAAGTGCCCAAGAAGCACAAGATGAAAAGGTCCTAATATATCCTGCAAAAGAAATTGAGCTATCTTACCCAAAGAGAAATCTAAGCTAACTGAAATGCTAATTAAAGGTGACAAGGACCTAGAATGAAGGGTGAAGGAGGTATAAGACAATTATTGTAGTTGCCAGAAAGAAAGAGGCTATCATATATTTTCAATGATATATTATTAATGTAGTAAAAGGTAATTTCAGTGTTTGGCTTAGTTACCAGAATGGGTCTGCATCATACCTAGTACGAAACTTTTATGTCAGATCATGGGCTAGCTTCTATGATATGAGGAAAGGACTGAGTTAGCTGTCCTTGCAGCTGAAATCTCATCTCATGACAATGATGAACAGAACTGGAGCAGAATTTCCAGATGGACATTAACTTTATTCCTTCTGATAGATGTTACCTAGAATGTACACATGATCCTTTCCTTTCCTCTCCCTTATGCAGGATAAATGATGTGCAGAAATAAAAATATTACAGGCCAAAATACACACTAAGTTTCTAGATCAGAATTGGTGGACAATAGCAAATACTTGGGATTCACATTTAAATTCTGGTAAAATAAGTAAAACACAAGTTGAGGAGACTGAGGTGGAAATGAGGATGGCAGACGTTAGAGAGGAGCTAGATGAGGATGGGAGAGAGGAAGAGAAAGTGGAAAAAAGGAGAGGGAGAAAACATGCTGCGGTGTATCTTTAATTTCCCTTGTAACATTTATCAGATTATGGTTCTATTTGTATGATCTCAAGTAGCTTTGATTATCTCCACAAAAGGCCTACTTCCAACTACCAGATACAAAGCCTTGATTCTTCTCTTGTGTCTCTATCATCAAAGCTAGGTGAGGGAAGGGCAGTCAACTGTGTTATTCCCAGGTGTCCCCAGAACTTAGCAGGATTTGTTAGATGGAAGTTGAGAAATGCCCACTTACACAAGAACTAATGAAGTGTCAGAGGAAAGCACGGGAGAATAATGTCCTCAAAATTCACTTAGAAATTCCAGTTTCCCCAAGAAAACATGGAGGATCTCAGTGTGATGTTGAATTGTGGTCATTATTCCCAGTCCAATGTCACTAAGGAAGTCTAAGACAAAATTTAAAGTAGCAAGCACTAAGGAAATATCATGCAAAATATCTTAATATGAAATAAAGTTTAGATTTTACTTGGTAAAAAAATCAGAATTATTGAGGATCAGAACTTAACACTAAGGAGCATGAAGAAGTGATTGTTAGTCAACATGGATTTGCCTATGAAGTCTGTCACATAAAATAGGAATCTTAGAGGAAGTTTCTTCAATAATAATTAATATTTGATACTAAGTAATGTTTTAAATAATATGACACAAATAATGTATCTTTCAAACATTCTATTATATATTACTTGTGTGTTTAACATTGTTAATTTATTGAATTATGCATTTTCATTTTCCTAATTTTTACTTATTAAACAACTGAGTAATTGAAATGCTAAGAGAGTATGGCCAAGTCCACAGAGCTACAAAGTGATAATACTGAGGTTCTAACAGAGACATTACCACATTCTCAGCCAAAACCTCATACAAAAGACAAAATTGGAAACAGACTCAGTATCAAGGTCTGTGTATAGGTTGAATTGATAGAGAAATCATAAAATTAGGATGGCTTCTACACGTTCTAATGTTCTGACATTCTTTCTAAAGCATATATATCATTATTCTATTCCAAAGTAATTTAGTCACTACCTAAAGAGAAGAAACAAAATAAATCATTAGAATAATTCAAAGTCTGTTGTTGTGATGTACCATGATATATGAGCCAAGGCTGTGACTTGGTATTTTCTTGGAAGCTTTCCTTCTTAGAATTTAAATATCTGTTGTTGTGCCAAAGGTATTGACAGCATCATTTTGGGTCTTAAATCTGTTTATAAACATTGGTCTTGTAATGGAAAATTTAAATAGAGATCGTCTTGGTTGCCTCCTAAATCCATGCCCTGGAATTACTTTGTAGAACTTGGTGATTTATCTAATTAGGTAAAGACTACACTTAGAGCTGTGCAGAGATTTATTGAGTTTTGCTACTTGAAGTATTCATGGAACAGCCTTCAAAAATACCAATTTGTAAACATTTTAATCAAAGCATTTGTGCTATCACTCCGTGGTGGGCTGTGGGAGGAATATTAAGATACTGGATGCTACATCATCCTTAATAGCTAAAGAGCACATTTAGCTTTTACATTCAGAAGCAATTTCCTTCCACAAAATTGGCAGGAAGAGAGCAACAGAAGGAAAGTCTCTGTAGCTAAAGTTGAACCAGGCTAACCTCAGAGAACTGCTTTAAAAAGACGACATAGCTATAAGGCACTAATTACAGAAAAAAGGTGATAAATGGAGTCACCTGTCTCTGGCTTTGGAAAGTTCAGTTTTCCCATTGCATTATTTTTGAAATATCAGCCAAAATGTTAAAGAAAGTTTTTTTCTGCCCCCAGTACCCCAGAGAATAATATAAAGTCTACCAAAAGAGAGAAGTGATAGACTGCTTATGTGATTGAGAATGTGTTAATGAAAAGGCATAAATTAACTGGTATGAGATATCATTTTAAATAATAACTATAAACACTGAATTGAAGCAAATTGAAAAACACAACACTGAAAATGTTTGTGAGCAAAACAATCTTGCTACCAGGAAGCTGGATAATGTAAACTTGATAATGTGCTGATTCTACAAGAGCAGTTATGTTGCAGCTTCACTAACATTAATTACTGTGATATTCAGAGGGGAAGGGAGGTTTCAGAAATTACTGTGGTTTTGGCTCTGACAAACAATAAAATAATAATAAAAATTTTAAGTATGTGTTTGAAGAAACAATCTAAAGTAATCTAAAGCTTTTTTAATTAGTAAGAGCTTTTTTAATGTCTACATAATATATTCGTTAGGCATGTATGTGCATGATACTAACTTACTGGCAGAGTACTTGGATAGCATGGATAAGGCGTTAGTTATGACACTATCCTCCTCAAAAAACAAAACAGTATTTTTGGGGGGAAAATGAGACAGAGAATACAGAAGAAAAACAAGCATTCGTTTCTTTAGAAAACATTGTCAACAAAATAGGTATTTAGGAAGAATATAGAAAGCATTTTGTGAAAAAAATAATACTTTTCATTAAAATTTGCTGACTATTTCATCTATGCTCTATAGATGGTTCTATATGTTGTAAGTTTAAGTACAGTTTCAGTTATAAATATTCCATTATCTTTTAGTTGCTTAGGTCCAAGAAATTGGAAATCTTATCTCCTGTAGGTTGGTAGGACACATCTAGAAATGAATACAGGGCAATATTCTTTAAGAGTGATGGGATGTGGAGCCCAGGTATGATGCTGTGGAAATGGTTCTGGAGATTGTGGTAGAAGGAATGCATAAGTAAATATATTTAATATAGTGGAAGCCTGTTTATCAACAGCTGAAAATATAGGCATCAACAAGTCCATCACTGACTCTGCAATGCCTAAATAAATTCTGAGATATTTATCTATGTGTGACTTAGTGTGCATAAGGCGCGCGTGTGTGTGTGTGTGTGTGTGTGTGTGTATTTGTGCTGTGTGATTACTTTTTACTAAGGCACAAGAAGAGTGACAGCTAATAACAATGGGTCAGGAAGTCTTGATGTTGATAACTGGGCCAGCGAAGTCATAAGATGAACTTGCTGCAGTGATAACACAGCCAGCATTTCTAGTCTTCTTCTGTCTAGTATGCACAATATTGAGAGACTACAAACACACTCATAATAAGGGCGAATTGACAAGGAAAATATTCTAATGAATCAAAATGAATCTTCCTTATACCAGAGCCTGAGAAGTAATCAAGGGAGGATGAAAGAGTGGAGAGAACAAAGGAGGCAACTCTAAGCATTTCCTACCTCCCATTCTAGGAAATAATGAGTTGTAAGATTAGTAATAATGGAGATCGTGATGTGAGCAAATAGACGGTGCCCAGAATGAGTTTCTCTGTCAGAAGATTGGTGTCCATAATATACAAAGAACTCAGAAAACAAACAAGAGGACCAAAACAACTCAGTTTAAAAATTGGCTATAGAACTGAGCAGAAAATTCTCCAAAGAAACAGAAACACATTAAAAGGCTCCACACAGCCTTAGCTGGGAGAGAAATGAAAATGAAAATGGCTTTAAGGTTCCATGTGGTTTGTGTATATAATGGACTATTACTCAGTTTCAAGGAAAAACAAAATTGTGAAATTTGCTGTTAAATAGATGGAACTGGAAGAAGAAACTAAATAAGATAACTCAGAACCAAGAATATAAGTGTCAAACGCTCTCCCTGATGTATGGGTTCTACTTTCATACCCCTTTTTGTGTTTAACTCTTGTGTGTTTAATTTCCTTGTGGAAGTCAGGACATTAGAAATGGGTTTAGGGTGCAGAACTTTAAGGGATGAGTGATGCTAGATTATAGACAAAACAGAATAGATATGTGAGATACTGGAGGGGGTAAAGTCTCAAGCAGGGAGTGGCACAGAAGTAGGAAGAAAATCAAAGGGTAGGGGGAGGGCTATATTGAAGCCTCCTATCACACAACTAGATTTTAAAAGTTGGAGAGTTAGTAGAATATATGTTAAATCATATGAAAGAGTTAAGCCAGTGAAGTGGATGGGAGGATGAGAGCAAGGGTAATGCATAATTTAATAAAAATTCAAACAGAAGAAATAACCTCGTGCAAATCCATCATTCATAGGCTATTTCAAAATAAAAGTTTAAATTTCCAAAAATGAAAAAAGCTCATATGGAATTACTATCCATGAACACACCATGTGGTTCCCAGATGATAGGCTAATTAAATGAAAATCACAGTGCAAGGCATTGGACAACTCTTTGTGAGTTATTGGACTGGGAGGCCCCAGAGGTCTCCAAAACAGCATGAGCTACTGCAATTGTATGGGGTTAGCTACTGTAATTACAAGGTAGGACTCTATATAAAATATGAAGACATTACATATTTTGCTGCAGGACATAGAGAAATCAATCTCCAACTAACCTGGAAATTTCTTTGCTGCTGGCTAGCTTTCACAGTGCTGGAAGGTGTTTTACAGGCACCTGAAAAAAGACATTAATGAATTTATCCAGTGCTGAACCCCTTTTTCTGTAATACTAACCCACTGGGAAAGATGCATCCTCCAGCACAATAGTAGAGTAACTATTATGGAGGAAATAAGCATGTTCTTATCAGACTTTATGCCTGCTCTGCAGGAGGGTGTTTCATACCAGTAGGTACTGTAATGCTAGTTCAAGGCCTTTGGCTGGAAAGGTCATTCATAGACTCCAGGATAGAACTGGCTTTGCTAAATGCTCACATTGTCAAAGTACTTTATAAATATTTATGTTTACACTCATAGACCTGGAATGCTCTCAATTGTGGCTAGAGAAGTTTCTTTTTGCAATCAGCAGCAGTCAATATAGAGATACCTAACTGGTCAAGTGCTAAGAAGAAGACAGTGATGCTCAGACCTGAACAGAAAAACCCATACCAATTCCTTCTTTCCAAGGCTAAGAGAACATCCCAATAAACTTACAAGAGATATGGTTATCTGGCCAAGTTCTGCAAAAATACAGTCAGATGAAACTCTGAGGTAGATGGAGTAGATAATACCCACAATCCACCCCTTACTGAGGAGCTACTGGCAGTGAAGAGGTGCTGGGGAGGGGAGTCATTCTTTTTGTAGCCACTGGTAGACTCCCACCCTTCTATGGGTAGCTCCACACCCTTGAAGCTATAGGCAACACTAACTGGACTTAGTGATTATCAAAAAGAAAGAGAGAAACAAAGAAAGAAAAATACATGAAGTCAGAAGTGGGACATGGTGGAGGCATAAGGAAGAATTTGGAGGGAGAAGTAGGTGTCAATATTATCATATTTCATTATACACCTGTTTAAAATTCTTGATAATAAAAAAAATCAAGAAACTTGTAATGATTTTAATGAACTAGAACGTTAACAATTATCCTCAACACTGAATCAGATTGAAATTTGAGACTCCACACAGATGTCAGTCAATAGAGAAGGGAAGAGAGGTGCTCCTGCCTTGTAGTAAGTAAAGAAATAAAACATACAGCACTATGAAATTACACATCCTCAAGGTTATCTTCACAGATTTGTGCAAAGCATTAGCAACCAGTGCAAAAACAAGTGGATACAAGTTTAACGTAGACAGACAAAGATACTTGCTAAGTGTCCAAAATCTTATATTTAATTTATATTAAAACATAACATTTAATTATTTACTTTGCAGTAAGGAAATGTAAAAATTATAATAGAAAGTGAAAACATTTTATTTAAATAAGAACCAATAAATATCTTTGTTGACTGAGTTTTCTGTCCTGCCTGGTTCCTGCAATCATTTAGTCCCAAAAAAATCACACAGAGATCTACACTAATTTTAAAATGATTGGCCTAGTATCGCAAGCTTCTTATTAACTCTTATAACTTATATTAGCCCATAATTCTTGTTTGTGTTAACCACATGGATCGGTACCTCTTTTGGCGAGGCAATCACATCTTGCTTTCTCTGTGGCTGAGTCAAGACTGCAGACTGAAATTTCCCTCTTCCCAGAATTCTTGTTGCCCCACCTCTACTTCCTGCCTGGTCGGCCTGCCTATACTTCCTGTCTGCCTACTGGCCAATCAGTGTTTTATTAAAATAATACAAGTGGCAGGATATAAGACCATTGTCCCACAGTACATCCTGCTTTCCAGATGCAGGAGAGCAAACCCTAAGATGCACGTACCACTAGCAAACTTCAAACACACCCAAAACAGGAGTGGCTGCTAGGAAAATGACGTGCTTTAATTCAATTATAAAAGTAACAAGCAAAAGTTTAAAATATAATGAATTTCCAAAATTTAAAGGAAAATAAAAACATATGCCAGCTAAATATTTAGTCACAGATATGTGTCTAAATCCAGAGAAAACAAGTAAAGCAATAGGTGAAATTCAAATGGTATTGATGTATTTGATAGTAAAATTGATTACTGTTTACTGTTGTGGAATATTATTTTAAGATGTATTACATTTGTTTATGCCGTGAAACATTGTTTTAATGATGCAAAGATTGTTGCATTTTTTTATGTTGCACTTGTTTAACTCTGTGAAGCTGTGTTACTTTGCCAGTCTAAAGCACTAAATCTACTAAAAAACATGTACTCACTCATAAGTGGTTTTTAAACATAAAGCAAAGAAAACCAGCCAACAAATCACAATCCCGGAGAATTTAGACAACAATGAGGACACCAAGAGAGACTTACATAGATTTAATCTACAAGAAAAGTAGAAAAAGACAAGATCTCTTGAATAAATTGGGAGTATTGGGAGGGACCTTGCGGGAGGGTTGAAGAGGGGATAGTAGAGGTAGGGAGGGGAGCAGAGAAAAATGTATAGTTCAATAAAAATCAATAAAAAAGAGTAATAAAAAAAGAACTGAATGACCAATAGCAAGGTAGAAGAAAGGGCAGACAGAGCTGGTAGGCAGAGACAATAATAGGAGTAGAAATCTGGGAGAAAAGAGATTATGGAGCAAAAAGAGAAGGAGAGGAGGACTCCAGGGGCCTGCCACCCAGCTACAAAGCAAGTAAGAAATAAGAAGTAAAGAGAGGGTATACAGATATAGAAAAGGGTAAAATCCAGAGGCATCTGGTAGATGTGATAATTTAAATTAAGAAAAGCTGGCTAGCATAAACAAAGGGCATTGAACCTATAGTTCGCAATCCTAGAGAAGCTAAATAATAAGGTGAACCCAAAGAAAAACATATATAGTTCCTTCTGGAAATTGGAAGCAGACAAGATCGCCAGGCAAAAGTTGGGAGCATGGGGGTGGGGATGAGGTAGCAGGGAGGGTAGAAGGGGAGAGAGAAGGGAGAAGGGGAGGATTGGGGAGAGCTTAGGGAAGTGGGATGATTGAGATGGAGGAAGGGCAGATATGGGAGCAGGGAAGAAGATATCTTAATTAAGGGAGCCATTTTAGAGTTGGCAAGAGACTTGGTTCTAGAGGGGTTCCCAGGGATGTCCCCAGCTAGGTCCTTGGGCAGTAGAGAAGAGGGTGCCTGAACTGGCCTTGCCCCATAGTCACACTGATGAATATCTTGAATATCACCATAGAACGTTCATCCAGCAATGGATGGAGATGGAGACAGAGACCCACACTGGAGCACTGGACTGAGCTCCCAAGATCCAGTTGAAGAGCAGAAGGAGGAAGATGAGCAAGAAAGTTAGGGCTGCTAGGGGTTGATCAGACAGTATGCCTGATCTAATCGGAGCCCACCAAAGGCAGCTGGACTGGGACTGAACGAGCATGCCATCAAACTGTACCCTCTGAATGTGGCTGACAATGGGGCTGACTGAGAAGCCATTGATAATGGCACTGGGATTTGTCTCTACTGCATGTACTGGCTTTTTGAGATTCTAGTCTGTTTGGATACACACCTTCCTAGGCCTGGATGGAGGAGGGAGGGCCTTGGACTTCCCACAGGGCAGGGCACCCTGACTTCTCTTAGGACTGGAGGGGGAGGGGGAAGAGGGACTGAACCAGTGGGAGGAGGGGAGGAAGTGGAAATTTTGAATGGTATTATTTATAAAGCAATAAAAAAAGCTGGCTAGAAACAAACCAAGCTAAGGCCGGGTATTTGTAAGTAATAATAAGTCTCCATATGTATTGTATTTATTGGGAAGCTCAATGGTATCCCCCCTCAAAAGAGTCAAAGAGTGAAAAACACACTACAGATTACATTTTATTTTTTATGTTAAATGGAACAGATATTTTACTTAGGAAATTAAAACAAACATCAAAGGTTGAAATGACAATCTATTTAAAACTTGCTTTGTAATAATTCAAAAGTTTGTGTATATTGTGTATGTTTGAATGAAAAGAACAGGGTCTTTGCGATCATTCACAAAAATACGGGATAGAATACAAATCTATGACCTAGAAGAAGCTGTGAGTGTACTCATTACTCTGTCAGTCAGTTCCAGCCTGCAAAACATTTTCCAAGCAATCTCACACATTGCTATAATTCAGGTCTTAAGTGCTTATCAAAGGTCTTACGTGCCATAGGGTCATTATTCAGCCTGGGGGGTGCTATTTGAGTAGGGTTTTGTGTAAGGCAGTTAAGTAACTGGAATTAGTCCTTTGAGGGTCCCTTTCCGCTCCATGCCTCTGCTATCTGTCTCCATTACCTGATAACCATAGGTGGAGTCTTCCTACTTGCGATAGTAGTCCTGCTGTCTTCCATGGTGGCTTCAAAAGCCGAAGTGACCACGTCAAGCAAACACAAATTGAGACCTCTGAAACTATAAGGGTAAATAAACACTTCCCCCTTAAAAGTTGATTACCTTGAGTCCTTGGTACACAAAGCACAAATAATAATAACCCAGAAACGGAAACTGGGGTTCAACCAGAAACCCAAAGCGGCCAAACCACTAGAGCAGTTTTACCTCTACCAAAGCTGTGCGACTGCAGGCTAAGCCCCTCTCTCCTCCCACTTTAGGTTCCCTCTAGTGCTGGGATTAAAGCCATGACTCTCTAGTGCTGGGTTTAAAGGTGTGAGCCATCACCACCTGGATTTGTTTCCACATTGATCTTGTGTAGCCCAGGGTGACCTTGAACTCTTAGAGATCCACCTGCCTGTGACTCTGAAATCCTAGAATTAAAGGTGTGCTTCGACTGCCTAACCTCTTGTGGCTTAGTTTCGCAAGCACTTCTGATCTTTAGATAAGCTTCATTTAGTAAAATATATGCAAAATATCACTAGAGTAGCAGTAAGGGAAAGTTAAGTAAACATTAACAGGTAAAAAGCATGTATCATTTTGTAGACAGGATATAGAAACTGCATAATCTCTTTCATGATGCATTCATCTCACATTCCTATTATCTACAAAAGTGTCTCATTGCTATGGAAAGAGTAATTCTATCTATTTTCATGTTCTTTTTCTAGGTGGTTTTAAATATTCCAGGTTTTTTCCCCTTGGGCAGTAAGAATGAGATTGGCGTGGTCTACAACACCTGCTGCTAAGGTTTTTTGATATGAAGCAAATTTGCAGGTCAGTTTGAGGTGCCTCCAATCTTAACTCTGTATTGTTTTCTAACTTATGAGCAACTATTCACTTAGATCTTTTATTTCTTTAGTCAGCATTTTGCATTTTTAGTGTGATGATCCAGGACACATTTTCTCAAACATACAGCTAAGTATATCGACGTTGTAAACTCAATTGGCAGTGATGGTGATATTTTTAAAATTCTGTTT
Source organism: Microtus pennsylvanicus (assembly GCF_037038515.1). Taxonomy (NCBI): domain Eukaryota; kingdom Metazoa; phylum Chordata; class Mammalia; order Rodentia; family Cricetidae; genus Microtus; species Microtus pennsylvanicus. The sequence continues at coordinate 71,133,904 of NC_134590.1, read as the reverse complement.
CTATTTCTTTATACTAACACAGGTATTCTTTAACTTACCATGGAGTCATAATAATAAACCCATCACAAATTGAGATTTTTTTTCACTGACTGTGAAATGTGTTCATTCAACCTAATCATAAGATGCCACACCTCTGTAAAACAGAAAACTTCAGAAACATGGTTGTTTGCTTCCCTGGCCCTGTGGATGATTAGAAGCTCTGGCTGATGCTATTGCCCATGACCAGAAGAGAATCTTGTGCTGTATATGATGTAATAGAACCATTTCTTTGTGTATCACTTATTAGTAGATAGTCTGTTTCCTTTAATAGCTATATTTAGCCATGATATAAATTTAGTGAATTATAATGATTGGATTTGAAATGAAAAAGAGTCTTATATAACTGGATTATATACAACTTGGTCATGATGCTTTGGTCATTGATAACATTAATTTACTAAAAAGTCTAAAAGACACAGACAGATTTCTGTTGTGTGTGTGTGTGTGTTTGTGTGTTGTCTATTTTCAGTGAGATTTTGATATCTGAGTTACCTTATGACATTAAATTAAATGGAAAGTTTACTTTCTCTGATTAATTTATTGTATAAAATTGATGCTAATTATTCAGTTTGTTAAAGTTCTCCACTGAATGCAATTTTCTTTTCTATTTTCCATTGTAAATTTACTGTAATTTTTAGTTCTAAGCCCATGAAAATTATTTTTTGTAGTTGGTAAATTGTGGTAGTTTGTCCCTAGAAAACATCAGTTTCCAACCTGTGGGTCACAACCCTGTAGGGAGCAAACAACCCTTTAGTGGGCTCACCTAAGACCATTGGAAAGCACATATATTTATTACTATTTACAAAAGTAGCAAAATTACAGCAATAAAGTAACCACAAAAATAATTTTATGATTGGGGTCACTACAACATGAACAACTATGTCAAATGGTCACAGCATTAGGAAGGGTGGAAATCACTATTTTGGAGGCACTGCTCTGACAGCTGTGAAGTCTGTGTCTCATAGCCACACACAGTAGATCCTCAAAATCATTTTGATGTCTTCACCTTTAATTCTTGATTGATGTCCCTGTTTCATTCCTGAGATTAGTAATCATGTCTTCATTTGAAAGTTAGTCTCACTGAGTTTTGTTACGTTTTATATAGTTCTAAGAAATAACGTTTTGCTTCCTTGGATTTTTCTTTGTTTTGTTTCCAATTTCATCGCCGTCTGATATTCTCTTGACTATTTGTCTTTCTTTTATTTTTGTTATAATTTTATTTGTTTAGTTATGCCATGTGTGTATGCCTGAGTCTATGAATGCTTCCATATGGATACGGTACCTGGAGATTCCAGAAGAGTTCATCAAAAAATCCTGGAACTAGAGTTTTAGGCAGCTATGAGGTGTCCAGAGTAGGTCTAGCGACTGAATCCAGATACTCTCCAAGAGCAACAAGGGCATTAACCTCTGAAAAATACCTTCCCAGTCTCACATTTAGTGATTTATATAACTCTTGCTTTCCTAATTTTATTATTTGGAATTACATTATTATTTTCTGAGGTCTCTTATTTTGTGTTGTGTATATTACTATGAAGTCTCCTCCCAGCACTGTCTTAGCTGATTCTGATAGAGCTGAGTAATGGAAATTTGCAAAGTGTGTGGTTTCAGAGAGATCAGTGACTGTTAACAGTTCTCAGTGACTGTTTGATTTTCCCTTAATTGAAGTGGACAAGGTAGTTTTTGGCTTCCATTTCAGGAACTGGAAACAACTGACAAACCCACCCACCAGGACACAGGAATAGAGATGCTACCCTGGAAAGAGTGAGAAATTGTTTGAGAAAGGAAACTCTGACAGCAGAGTTGAATCACTCATAAACTGCCTGGTATTAAGAGATGCTGCTAATTTGTCTGTCCAGATATTTAATGGAACAATCTAAGTGGCTACTAACTCATACCAATACTTTTATACTTGGAATTGGAACACCTCATATTTAGACTGTATTTAAATAATTTCCTCTATAGAGCCATACAGATGATGCTAATATCTTTTTAAGTGGCTTTATTGTGTGTTTTTTAATACAATTCTGAGATCAGTGACCTGAAATATTCCTTAGTCCTGAAGCAAATCCACCATGAGTACCTAATTTAAAACGTGACTAAATTAATGTTCGTTGATAATTGTAAACAATCAGATTTAATAAACTTCTCACCTGTGCATTTTCTTCTTGATGTATTCAGAAGTATTGTGGCATTCATGTTAAATAGCTGGCTGACAGCAGAGAAGGTTATTTCCTGATTTTATCTTTGTATTGTGACGGGGAGCTAATATGGAATGAGCCACAATTTATTGTCACAGACCTTCCTCAGAGACAACCAATAAAAGAGGGATGATATTGCTCTAATGAAATAAGCCTCATGAGTGATTATTTCTAACCAGTGGCTGAGGTTGAGATAAGACAGATGGAAATAATAGATCGTGTCATGGCAAATACTGGGGATGCTTCCTGCCAGATGTTGAACAATAGTGAATATTACCTCTGAGGCTACAAGTTTTACTTTATATTTATATGAGATATATCGTTGGCCCGTTTTTATTTTTATTTTATTTCTGGAAGCTGACAGCTACAAAGACTGGGTTTTAGAAGAGAAAATGACTTTGAAACAAGCTCAAAGTCTGTGAACATTCATTGCTTGGAAACAGAGGCTCAGGCAAAACTAAGCCGCCAGCATCTTCCCAGTGTATGTTGATTTTCTACTCTGGAAAACTCAGCACATCGTACAGGGCTAAGCATGCTGTGTGCAGGTAGAGAATCTCCTGTTGCTGGTGATATCATGAACTCAGGGAAGGGGTGAGTTCAAATTTCAGGAGGGGAAAGTGAGGCAGCATGGCATGGTTGGGCTTGTCCCTGCTAGGGCTCCCTGAGTACTTTGACTTGAAGACCATTGATAAGCAGGAGAAATCAAGAAATAGTCAAGACACCTAGTAGTTGCTGTTGATTCTCAATCAATATGGAACTGTCCCACAAAAACCTTGTCTGTGTTTTTTTTTTTTCTTTCAGTGTTTGGAGAGACTGCTGAAAGCATTGCAATATACATAGGACATCAGTTAAAACTAAACATCTATGCTTTGGGCAGAAGTATTCTAGCATAAATAGAATTCCTGGAACCAATGTTTCTGAGGATGGGCATTAATGCTTGCGTGATATGTTGGAGCTTTTAACTGTGGACTTCTTTGCTTTTGTTTGCATTTTGGGAGTTAAAATACTTGCTGATACTAAAGACATGGAATCTGAAATAGACATTTATTTAGGCTTTAAATATTTATCTGAGAGTAAAAGACTTTTCAGTGTACACAAGAGCAAACATAACAGAAAAATACAACTAATTTAAATGAATTAGAAACATACATGTTACAAAATTCTCTCAAACACCTTCATATAAATGAATGTGTGAATGAGAATGAGTCATTGTAGGCAATCAAAATGATGTGTATGCTGCCATATATACTGCATTTCAGTTGCTCATCATACATTCATGCAGATGTAAAATGCATGCAGATAAAATTCTAAGTAATTAGAGACCATTTTCATTTATACTTGTAGATTTGACTTTTATTTTACCACCAAAAAATATTTGATAAATATTTAAAAATTTATCTTACCATTTTGTTATAATAAATTATAGATATTCTATTGCTTGGGCTATATTTTATTAGAAATGTTAATATTATATAGAAATAAATGACTGAAATTTTTTATGATATGATATGACATTTAATTCTTAATCATCTTTTATATTACACAGGATAACAAATTGTTTTCATTTATGATATATGAATAAGGATATATTTATGATTATGTCAATTATAATAGTTACAATTACATGGATTGTAATATTATATATATATATATATATATATATATATATATATATATATATATATATATATACAGAAGTCCTAGTTTATCTTTGTTTTTTTAGAGGAAAAACTGCTAATGTTTTTTGCTGATACCCTTTTATTGAAGTGACTGTTGTTTTCCAGACTGGGGAAAATTCAGTATTATTAGGAACATCACACTTGCTTTTAGCTTCTCTTTACCACTTTGACCTTTGACTTGATGGGTTCACTGCTATTTTCTACCACTTTCTGTAGAGAAGATTAAAATATGTGTTTTGTTCAACCTATCACCTTTGCACACTTTCGGTTCAGCGTTTGATAATTCATTTGGAAAACAATCCTTTTATGTTATTTTCAATTATATTTGATAATGTTTGCCACTACATTTAAATATATTAATTTTATATTCAGCCTGCTTCTTTTTTGGAGTAGGAAATGTAATTAGAAGACAAGGGCTCTAAGATTTTAATTCTTGTCACTGAATTTGAGAAGAATCCTCTGATCACCATCATGTTTAAGACAGGGTAATCAGGTGGTTGGTTCTCACTCCCAGGAACTCTAGGTTGTAGCATGAGGTTTCTGTCCAGCCCAGGTCCCACAGCCGATTAGGTCCCAAAGAAACTACACCAAGGTCTATATTAAGTTATAAACTTAGCTCAGGCTTCATATTAGCTCTTATTACATATATTAACCCATTATTCTTATCTATGTTAGCCACATGGCTCAGTACCATTTTCAGCGGGGTAGGTCACATCCTGCTTCTTCAGTGTCTGGCCCGGACTGCGGAAAAAGCTTCCTTCTTCCCAGAATACTCTTGTTCTCATTGCCCTGTCTCTACTTCCTGTCTGGTTGTCACATCTATATTTCCTGCCTGGCTACTGGCCAATCAGCATTTATTTAAGACATAATTGACAGAATACAGAATTGTCCCACACTACTAGGTCTTATGCTGGAGTTAAAATTTTCTTTAGACCTTCTTCCTATGACCATTCTGGGAATTTCTCATTACTGTGTTTAAAAACCTATCTTAAAATTTTTTCCCTTAGAATTTTTCCCCCAGAGGTTTTGTGTTGACAGAAGTTTCTGTCCCACAAGGTCCCACAGACATTCAGTCCCAAGGAAACACATGGAGTCCTACATTAATTATAAACTGGTTAACCTATTATTCCCGGCTTTTTGTTGACTAATTCTTTCATCTTAAATTAACCCATAATTCTTATCTGTGTTAGCCACATGGCTTGATACCTTTTATCACTGAGGCATTCTTATCTTGTTTCCTCTGCATCTGGGTGATGACTATAGACTAAGCCTTTCCTCTTCCCAGAATTCTCCTATTCTGGTTGCCCCACCTATACTTCCTGCCTGGCTACTGGCCAAACAGCATTTTATTAAACATATACAAGTGACAAAACTTTACAGGGTACAAGACCATTCTCCCATAGTACTTTCCCATTTTTTAACATTTCAAAGCAAGAACTCTGAATCTAATATCTTTTATTTCACTTTGTTCCTAACCATTATCCATAACAACTTGTAACCAGCACTCTAAACAAAGACAAATTCCATAAATCAACTTTTGGGAATGCAGGTATAGTTTTTTAGAATACTTCCTGCTGCTTGGGAGTACTAATAATCTTATGGGAACCTAAAGAAAATTTAAGATTATGAACAAGTCATGTCTGGAATATTCTGTGAGGTTTGAGCATCTCAGCCAGCAGTTTTGAGGATGTTCTGGATCTAGAAATCAGAGAAAACCCCAACAGAGGTCCTCTGAAATGTTGGATCATCTGGGCCATCTGCTCCAATTGGAGGAATTTCAGGGGGTCTTCCTTGATCAAACCTGATTTATCTTAACCCAAAATGAGTTTATAACCTCTCATTTTTTATGGAAACAAAAACAAATCCTCTTCTCCAAAGTAAAATACCTTTTGACTTAAATTTTTAACTCAAGGCATTTTCAAAATATATATGTCAGATTAATCCAGCATTATTTCAAATCAAATGCCTTTTAGTAGTTTTTGTTATTTCCTCAGTCATCAAACAATTCAAAGACAACACAACAACATACAGTATCCAGATTCTTTGTGTATTTTCCTTCTTTCTGTGGCTTTATTTTAAATAAAATTTCTTTTATTTTAATTTTTTTGATTTTTGAGACAAGGCTTCTCTGTGTATCCAGAGTGCCCTGGAATGCACTCTGTAGACCACATTGTTCTTAAACTCACAGAGATCTGCCTGCCTCTGATCCCAAGTGCAGGAATTAAAGGTGTATGCCACAATACCCAACTACTCTCTTTCTCATTTTTAAGGAGTTTATTCTTTTCTTTTTATCTCCCAAGCCATACATACATTTTTAACACACTGTAAAATGTTTAGAGATTTTTTTCGTCTGAATATATCTTTACTATATATCTCTTTTTCTGACCACATGAGTCTTTAATTTGCTAAGCAATATGGCTAAGATTAAAGCCATGGTTTTGACAGATGGATCCACCCCCATTTCTTAGCTTTCTGAGAGTCTAGTTTCCTGGTGGAGGTAGTGTCAGGAGTCATGTTTATTGTCGCAACTCTATAAAGTTTCAAGGTCCCTGCCACCACCAAGAAGCATGCTGTTGGCTATTAATAAACAAAATGTAAGTGTTTGGTGGCAGGGCCTCTTAAAAGAGCTGCAAGATTTTTGCAGTGAAAGTTGAGTCAGGAAGCCTCTTTTTAATGAGACACACTTGCCTCTAGCAAACAGAGCCCACCCAAGAAAAATGCTGCTCCTGAGAAGTCATGCTTAACTCTGTTCTTTTGTGTCTAAAATTACTTCCCAACCTCTCTCAGGATTTTTGTGGATTTAGTTGCCCATGTTGGCACCATTCACAGGAAGTGAAAGATTTGGATTCATTTTGGTTTAAGAAAAATCAAGTTTTATCTAAGAAGACCCCTTGAAAAATCTCCAATAGGAACAGATGGCCCAGATGATCCAACAGTTCAGAAGACCTGTCTTGGGGTTTCCTCTAATTTCTACATCCAGAATAGCCTCAGACTGCTGGCTAATATGCTCAAACCTCAAAGAATATTCCAGTCAGAACTAAACCATAATCCTAAATTTTCTTTATATTCCCATAAGATTATCAGCATCCCCATTCAGCAGGAAATAGGTTAGAAAGTTGCACCTACATTACCCAAAACTGAAATATAGATGTTTGTCTTTGTTTAGGATGTTGGTTACAAGTTATTATGGATGATGGTCAGGAAAAAAAGCTAAACAAAGGAGATTAGATTCAGAGTTCTTGTTTTGAAAATAAAAAGTTGGGAAAGTACTGTAGAACAATGGTCTTTTGCCCTGTAAAAGATTTGTCAATTGTATTGGTTTGATAAAATGCTGATTGGCCGATAGCCAGGCAAGAAGTATTGGTGGGCAACCAGAATAGGAGAATTCTGAGAAGAGGAAAGGCTCAATCTGCAGTCTCAGCCAGATGCAGAGGAAACAAGATTAGAATGCCTCAGTGATAAAAGATACCAAGCCATGTGACTAACACAGATAAGAATTATGGGTTAATTTAAGAAATAAGAGTTAGATAAAACTACACCTAAACTATTGGCCAAACAGTGTTGTAATTAATATGGTTTCTGGTGTTATTGTTTAGGTCTGAGTGGCCAGGACACTAATGAATAGTCTCTGCCCATGGCTTTGCAAGTATTTTGAAATATCAGCTTTTTTCATCCAGTAAATAATTCAGTAAAAGATGCAATCAAAGGAGGAGGGCATGGAGAAGAAATTGGGGGTTGTAACTGCAAGTTTCTATCCCATCTGGTACTTCAGCTGCTATTAGAATAACGACTCCAAAGCTTAATATTAATTATAAACTGTTCAGGTTATTAGCACAGGCTTATCATTAACCAGTGTTTATAATTTAAATTAACCCATTTCTATTAGTCTGTATTTTATTTTGAGGCTCGTGGCTTCTTACCTCACATCTTGCTTTCCAGTGGCTGCTGACGTCTCTCAAACTCAGCTTTCTTTTTCAATTTATCTTTGCTTGGATTTTCCATCTAGCTCTATCCTGCCTGGCTATTGGTCAAATCAGCTTCTCTATTAACCAATGGTAATACAACATATTTAAAACATAAAAGGGAATATTAAAATATTTTTAACAGATCTGCACTGTTAGATTTGACAAGATAAAATGGACACGATCCTGTGGAACTCAATGTAACAAAATGGAATAAATATGACAAATGAAATGCTTCTGTCTTTAAGATCAAATTTCTAATTAATATATACAAATCATTTAACACACTATCACTGCAAATGATAATATAAACACTTCTGGTGGTTTTCTCTTCACAAAAGCAACCAATAACAGTCATGATCAACTGACACATCTGTGAAGTAAAACTGCAGGAAATTGGAGCATTTACTCAAGAAAAATGGCTGTATCTTTTGGTGTTCCTATCCTTTGTTCACAATTTAGCACTAATCCTAGTAACAGTAGTCTGTATGGCTCATGCTAGACAGAATAGAGAGAGAGCTGATGTTTTTTTTTCAAACACTTATTTCAGGAAATTGCTGATATAGGAACTTTCTTCTAGTTCCCTGGAGTACCCACATAAAGGATTTCTTTTTCTTGTTTTTGGAAATTATTTTAATTGATTCTTTGGGAATTTCACAACATGCACCCCAACCCCAAGCATTTTCCAGTTCCTCCAAATCCACCCCTCACTCTGGTAACATCTCCTTCTCTCAGTGGCAAGCTAAAAAAAAATAATAAAAATAAAAATACAAATAAGAATATTAATTAAAAAATCTAAAAGAAAAGAAAAACAAAGATAAAAATATAAGCAAACAAAAAATACAAAAGCAAGCAAACAAACAAAAAGCAAACAAAAAAAACCCACTTTGTTCCTCTATTTTTCCCACCTCTCCATTACCTTTTCATTAATCTTGGTGGAATTGGGAACTGTGATATGTCATCATACAGCATTATCTTTTGTCAAGACAGCTTTACTTTCAAATGTTCATTGTGTAATGTGTTGTTGGCTAGGTTCAAGGCCTCTGGCTTTTGGTACACCATCAACACTAGACACAAACCAAATCTCCTGTGCAATATCCTGCTGTTGCTCTGAGTCATGGAGATCCCGTTGCTATGGCTCCACTGGACCAGTGGCTTCATGTGCTCCAGCAGATCATAGATGGTATAGATATTGAGGAGATTCAACACAGTGCCCTGAATATGTGCTTGGCTGGTAGCTGAGTTGTTCAATCTTGGATATTGTGACCACCCTGTCAGGTGAGAAGTGGCACCATTAAGACAAAGCAGATGAAGAACACCCACATTCCTGCCAGGGGCCACTTGCCCTGAGCAGGTAGAAGAAAGAATCCAATGGCCCGCCCAGCACTATTGGGCCAAATGGGTAATGGATTCATTTCTAATCACTGCATTTCTCTTCCAATAAAAAAAAAGAACCCTTCCTTGGGGACATTTGTAAACTTTTCAATGCCATATCAGCCTTAAATGATAGAATGAGATTAGATTAAATGACCACATGTCCTATGTAGCTTTAGTTGTCAACTTGGCACAGCATAGAGTCACCAGAGAAAAAACTTTCACTGAAAGACTGTCAAGATCAGATTTGCCTGTGGGGTTGTCTGTGGGAGATTTGTCTTCATTATTTATTGAGGTAGGAGGGCTCTGCTTCTTGTGGGAAGCACCGTCCCCAGGCAGATAGCTGTATGTTGTTTAAGAAAGCTAGCTCAACATGAGTCTGTAAACAAGCCAGAATTGAGCCAAGGAACAGCGTTTCTCCATGGTTCTCATTTCTAGGTCTCTCCCCTGACCTCCATCAATAATGGGATGTGACTTGGATGTATAAACTAAAAAATTCCTTTCCTTCCCAAGTTGCTTTTGGTCAGAGTGTTTTAATCACAGCAGTAGAATGAAAGTAAAACAGTCTGAGATTCTTCAATAAAATCAAGGGATGGACAACCCTGAATAGTGCTGAAAGATTGTACATTTCCCTCTGACCCTAAGGTCACTGTTCATTCCCAGGATTGACATATTGGTCAGAAGGACCCAAGTTCTGACCCCTGGCTGGACATCATGTCAGATAGGAGCTGTCTTCTCCTTCCAAGGTTATGTGTTTCCCATTTTACAGAGACATTTTATAAATTGTGCTCTCGCTGCAGTTGACCTGTGTGTGCAGCATTCTGTCCTCAACTACATACTATAATGTCAGACACATTTCAGAGATCAATGTCTAATTATAGTACATTTATTGTAACGACTCGCTTTTTGTTTGTTTTTGATTGGTAATTTTTGGAAGATGAGAATAACCCTCATGTTATCAAGGAACATTCTGGTTCTCTAAAACTGTGCCTTGCTGAAACCTTTATAATTCTCTGAATTTTAATGAATACCTCAGATTTATACTTTAGCATTTATTGAACATATTATGACAAAAGACTGTAATTAGGTAGATTTGAGGATATTATCCATAGTTAAGGGAATGTGGTTAAACTATACATCCATCAAATAAATCTCAATTAGTATTCCACATAGATTGTAAGTGCATTTTCTAAGATATGATAGTAAGATTTTTATTTTATAAATCCCAGCTCTGCCAGTTATTCCATGAACAACAGTAAAAAGAAAAATAAGAAACAGAAATGGATGAAATAGTGACAATAGGGGACAAAAACAGAACAATCCACTTTTATAACAGTATGATCCCATGTTAATATATCTTAATCCATTTCTGTATGAGTTAAACTGTGCCAATGTGAAACTGTAGTGGCATTTCACTTGTATTTTAATAAATAAAGCTTGCCTGAAGATCAGAGAGTAAAACAGCCCCACTGGCCAGCCTTTAGAGCCCAGGCAGTGGTAGCACACATCTTTAATCCCAGTAGCCAGACTAGTCACCATAGAAATCAGGCAGCACATGCCTTTAATCCCAGTGGACCATGCCTTTAATCCCACCCCTAGAAAGGTTTATAAAGTGGGAGAAATGGCTCTAAAACACACTAACACTCTGAGATTTCCTGGAAGCAAGATCACCATTTTCAGACTGAGGTCAAGATAAGAGTCAGGGGCAGGCTGCTTTGCTTTTCAGGTTGAACCCCAATATCAGTCTCTAAATTTTTATTGATCATGCTTCATTTGGCGCCCAATTTTTGGGGCACAAATTTATGAAAAAAACATTTATCTGAGGCTTTTTAGCTACTAGCCTTGGCCAGAGGTGGCACTCGAATTCCAGCTCTAGAAATTAGAACCCACACCTAGCCACCTGGGTTTAGGAGAAGCACAAGCACTTCCAGCTCCTATCCAACCTGGCTTAGCTTCCATGTAAAGATGGAAAACACACAGAGAATCTGGATACTGTATGTTATTGTGTTGTCTTTGATTTGTTTGACTGTTGAGGAAGTAGCAACAGTGGCTAAAAGATATTTGATTATAAATGCTGCTAGATTAATCCAACCTATATATTTTGTAAATGCCTTGACTTCAAAATTTAAGTCAAAAGATATTTTATTTTGGAGAAGAGTTTTTTTTTTTTTAATTTTGTTTCCACAGGAAAGGAGAGCAGATTCATTCTTGGTTAAAAAAAAAAATAAGGTTTGATCGAGGAAGATCCCCTGAAAAATCTCTCATAGGAGCGAATTGCCCAGATGACCCAAAGTTTGAAAGCATCTCTACTGCACTTTCCTCTAAATTCTACATCCAGAACAACTTCAAGACTGCTGGCTGAGATGATCCATCCTCATAGAATACTCCAGTCAGGACTTGGCCATAATCTTAAATTTTTTGGGTCCTCAAATGATTACCAGTGCCCCCAATCAACAGGATTGAGCCACATTGCCAAAAAATGGATTACAAATGTTTGTTCTAGTTTAGTGTGTTGATTACAAGTTATTATGGATAATGGTCAGGAAAAAAGCTAAACAAAGAAAATCAGATTCAAGGTTCTTGGTTTGAAAAGAAAAGAAGGGGATATAGATATGATAGAATAAAAGGATAGATTATTAAATCTACTCTGAAGAGAAAAAAGGAAAGATATAGATATGATAAGATAAAAGGTAGATTATTGAATCTACTTCTAAACAGCTACTAGTTTTAAAAATTTTGTATTAGATTAGACTTTTGTGTATTATATGCAAATTTTGTATAGAGACACAAATTTGAGATTAATTTTGTTTAAAAATACTATACACACATTTCTATTCTTGTTTAAGGTATTGTACCTATACAGCTCATTTAACAATGCAATACACATCTGTAGTCCTTGAAAATTATTAATACCAACTTTTCCAGACTACTTTCCACTTTATAGTTTCTATTTTTTTAAACTGTCATTGAAATCCCATAGAGGCATAGGCAGGCCTAATTATATAAGAACAGTATAATATAAGAATTATTTACATATGTATGTACATATATGCATCAATAGTATCTATTTTTAAAAGCTATCTACTTTTGAAAAACAGATCACATCACTTCTTGTGACTTTCAAGGGGGCCACAAAATCACTTCATCCCTGCCCTCTTTCTTATGCCCCTTTCTAAATCCAGTGACTCTGAATTCTTTTACTGGATGTCTAAGCAATTGCCAAGAAGTTAACAAAATGAATCTGGATCAGCAACATCAAAGAAGTCATCTGAGAACCTCCCCAAACAAAGGGCTTTCTAGCCTAGTTTGTTAAGGCCATCTTTATTACTTTATGTCATAGTTTTTATGTGTACAGATCTTTGAACTACATGTATGTCTGTGCACTGTGTGGCTCTTTGGTTTATGTGGAGACCATAAGAAGGCAATGGATCCTTTCTAAGTTATTTCTGTATTGTTGTGAAAAGACACCACAACCAAGGGAACTATTATTAAAAAATACACACACATCAAATTGGGAGTTTGCTTCAGTTTTAGAGGTTTAGCCCATTATCGTGGCAGGAAGCACACAGGCAACACACAGGTGTAGATTAAACTAAGCCTGACATGGGATTTTTAAACCTCAGAGCCCACCAACAATGACCCAACTTATGCTCCAATAAGGCTACACTTCCCAATCCTTCACAAAAAGTTCCACCAACTGTGGACCAAACATTCAAACATATGACCCTATGGGGGCCTTTCTCATTCAAACCACCCGAGACCCCTGTGAAGTCACACGAATGTTGGGAAATAAACAAAGATTCACTTGAAGAGCAGCCCTCATGGAGCTTTTGCTCTAACCTGTAGTGCTTTGTTCTGATTGCATAACATTAACGAGATGGCTTTACTCCATCATTGTGTGTTCTGATATCAAGACAGTTCTCACAGTGCTTTCCCTCGACCACATATCAAGGCTGATGACTTGCTCCATTAGGTTTCCTGAGCAAATCAGCTGATGGTTACGTCTACAGGACTGGCTAAGGTTTTCCGTCAGTTAAGAATGGAAGGGAGGTCAGAGTCCCTACAAATGGACCAAGACTTGAGTAGTTTTAATAGCCACATATCTGAGTAACAGCAGGGGAGGGCACACATAAAATTCTCAGTGGAGCAACAGAGGCAGAGGAGTACTGCTGGAGCCTGAAGGTTTTCAAAAGTCAAATGTCAACATGGAGAGCAGATCTACGAAATTTCTATTTTCAAAGACTAATGAACTAATCAGTTGCATGGGACTTGTGGTAACCTCGCTGCTCTGGGGGTGAAACAGGAGGGCTGAATTTTCAAAGCCATCTTGACTGAGACAAATGGAGAAAAGGGAACTGTAGTCATCATAGACATACGGCCTCTGAACTAGACTTTGACTCTTATTTCCTATGATCTTATGCTTAACAAAAAAATTGTTCAGTGTGGGTGGTTTTGGTATTTCTATAAGTCCCTTTCAGAAAACTAGTCGTAGTCTCTGATACTTATGTGTCGGTGATAAACAGATGCATGCCCACTTGACACAAAGTATAGTTATCTGAGAGGTAAAAATCTCAATTGAGAAAATGTCTGCATAAGATCAGGCTGGAGACAAGTCTACAGAGCATTTTATTAATTAGTTATTGAAGGGAAAAGTCCCAGACCACTGTGGGTAGTGCTAACTCTGGGGTGTTGGTTCCGGGTTATATAAGAAAACAGGCTGACCAAGCCAGGAGGAACAAGACAGTAAGAACCATCCTTATATAGCCTTTGTTATCAGCTCCTTCCTCTAGGTTGCAGTCCTGCTTGAGTCTCTGTCTTGGCTTCCTTTAGTGATGAACTACAATATGGGAGTGTAAGCCAAATAAACCATTTCATTCCCAACTTTCATTTAGTCGTGGTGTTTCATCATAGCGGTAGTAACCCTAACTAAAACTGTGACCTCTGACTTCTGTACTAATTTTCCTTTGGTATGGCAGCCTGGCTGGGAGTGGGACAGAAAATGGACCCGAAACCTATTGATTTTTCTTCCTCAGTATGTCACAAGACATGGGGATATCCCACAACATTCCCACCAAACAGACCCCATTCTTGCCATTATAGTACATAGTACATTTGCCTTGATGCTCATGATTCTTCCATGTACATATTGAGAAAAGAAATTTCTACCAGATCTATTCTCCTGGCCATTCTTAGTCATGAATTCCGTGTGTTATCAAATCCTAATTCTTGGATGCAGAACCCTAGACTCCAGGCCCTTTGTTTCAGGGCAGATAGCCCCCACCATTTCCATGTAAATATGGTGGTAATTTTTCCTATTATACTTGTCTTGTATCTGAATGCCTTGTGTTTTTTACCTTGTGGAAACCAATAGAAGTTTAGAAATGGAGGGCGTGGAGAAATTACCTTAATGTGGTGGGGTCCTTATCTGTAACTTGTGTGTATAAGGCATCACTACTTGTATCTGGTGTGGTGTGTGTGGAGGGCATCATTGCTTGCAACTGGTGCGTCTCAGATGGTTCCAAATCAAACCTGTCTGTGGACTTCTGTCTTTTATATTGTTTCTCCTGCAGTCTCTCCTCTATCTTCACTTTGACTAAAGCCTCAATAGTTGAGTATCTAGGATATAATGCAGTGAAATGCAGCTGCCGATGGAGTTTATTAGTAGACAACACTTGCTTAGCATTCTCAAGGCTCTGGGTTCTATCTCCACCTCTTCCAAAAAGAGCTACAAAAGCTGAAGAGAGAAATGGTGAAAGGACAGGTGTAAAGAAGGCATGGGAACAAAAAACAGCAGGGAAAGGGGAAACAAAGTTAAAAAGAATGCTGGTTGATGTCTAATGTTCTTGCATCATATACTTTCTTGACACCTGGTGACCTTGGAACAGGGTTCTCCATAAAACCCTGACAGGTGGTTTGACCTGATGGCTCCTGAAACATCTATCAAAAATATAAAAAAGTAGCTGCTACATATTAAGTAGAAGAATAATTATGTCGAAGAATAATTCTGCATAAAAGAAAACGTTATTCTCTTCCCATAGTTCATCACTGATACTTTATGATATGCTTTGATTGTCCCACAGCAGTGTCTGCCCCAGATATATAAGTAAATGAAACCCTATAAAGTGCATCCCTGAGAAAACAGTCACTTTTTGTTGCTCTCTGAAAAGTTACAGAAGTGTTATGCACAACATCAGGTTTTCAAAGGTTATCATTCTTCCTTTGATGTGGGAGTGTCGTATATCAATCTGTTGATTTCATTGGCTAAGCAATAAAGAAACTGCTAGGCCCATTTGATAGGCCCACCCTTAGGTGGGTGGAGTAAACAGAAGGGAACGCTGGGAGGAAGAGGAAGTGAGGTCAGACTCCACAGCTCTCCTCTCCGGAGCAGACACTTCAGAGAGAAGCCATGCTACCTGCTCCAGGGAAGACGCACGCTATGAAACTCTGACCCAGGATGGACTTAGGCTAGAATCTTCCCGGTAAGACCGGTGCTACACAGATGATAAGAAATGGGCTAGTCCAGGTGCGAGAGTTAGCCTAGAAGAGGCTAGATAGGAATGGGCCAAAGCAGTGTTTAAATGAATACAGTGTCTGTGTAATTATTTCGGTGATGTGGGAGTGTCATATATCAATCTGTTGATTTCATTGGCTCTAAGCAATAAAGAAACTGCTAGGCCCATTGGATAGGCCCACCCTTAGGTGGGTGGAGTAAACAGAACAGAATGCCGGGAGGAAGAGGAAGTGAGGTCAGACTCGACAGCTCTCCTCTCCAGAGCAGACGCCTTCAGAGAGACGCCATGCTACCTGCTCCAGGGAAGACGCACGCTATGAAGCTCCGACCCAGGATGGACTTAGGCTAGAATCTTCCCGGTAAGCGCACCTAGGGGCGCTACACAGATGATTAGAAATGGGCCAGAGCAGTGTTTAAAAGAATACAGTGTCCGTGTAATTATTCGGGGCATAAGCTAGCCGAGCCAGGCAGGCGGCTGGGGTGTTTGGGGATGCAACCCTGCCGCCGCTTCATATTACTACAATTTCGGGGCATAAACTAGCCGTGGGGGCGGCCGGGTGCTGGGGACGCAACCCCGCCGCCCCTACTACTACATTCCTTACTTTGTACAAATGTCCCAGAACTATGAATTACAGCTGTCAGTCATCCTGCTTGGATCTCTACCCTCTTTCATTTGATTACTGTGTTCACAGGGAATGCTGAGGACAGCTTAGTTATACAAGTGTACAGTAAAAGGCAAAGAAAATGAGTTTATTTCTGAAAATATACCAATTTGCCTTGAAAAGAATGACTCCTATGCTTTTCTGAGGATATCCTGAAATTGGACAGACATGATGCCATAAACAGTTAATCCCTCTTCATAGGTGGTGGTCTCCCTCTTAGACCAGAATTCTATTGGCTTCACCATTCCCACCAAAGGAAATATTATCTTCTATACTATCACCCCCTAGAATACCAACAACAAAATAATGATATATCACACAGAGAAAAGAAAAGAAAATAGCCTGACATATCAACTAAAGAAATAAGGCAAGCTTCTCCAGTTTAAGGACATAAACTACTCGATAGACTATAGTATGTTCACTACAAGATAATGGACATGAAGCCATGAACACGATTTATTTCACAAGTTCTCTGCACGGAAAAAAAAAGAGCAAGCCTTTCATTGCACCATTGAGACAGAGCTAGAGGCATTTCTGCTAGTGATGGTTCAGTGGTAGTCAATTAGTGTGAGGCCTGGCCTGCAAAGACAAAGTTTAACAGCCAGGAGCACAGGCCTGAGATTTGAGCCAGCGAATCACCCTCCTGAACACTGGTTCAGGTTGTGGATCTGCTACTGACTCAATGAGACCTGGGACTTGGCTGAAGTCCTGGGCTAAGTGAAGATGAAGGAAAAGGCCTTGGCAGGATAACACATGTGATGAAAGTGATATGAAGCTTGAAGGTGCAAACTGGCTTTGGCAGGAGATAGATTTTTGTATTGCATCCACACTGCTTAGCATATGCAGTATGAACTCTACCGCTCTTGTTAAATTGACCAGATACTATGACACATAAAAGGACAGCTTCTGAGGCAGATAGAATCAGACACAGTAAACAAAGGAGAACCTTCTAGTTTCCTTTCTGTTGCTGTCATAAACATCATGAATGAAAGGAACTTAGGGAAAGGTTTTGTGTTGAGCTTACAGGTTATAGTTCACTGTGGAAGGAAGTCAAGGCAGGAGCTCAGGGCAGCAACCTGAAGCATGAACTGAAAAAAAAAACCACAAAGGGATAAAGTTTACTGACTTTATCTAGACTAACATCCAGCTACTTTTCTTATATAGACCAGGCTTGTCTGTCTAGGGATGGAACCTCCCAGAGTGAACTTGACACTCTTATATCGATTAGAAATAAAAAAAAAATAAAATGACCCATAGGCAAATACACAAAATAACCTGGTGAAGGCAACTCTTCAGTTAAAATGTAGAGTTCAATAAAAATCAATTAAAAGAAAAAAGAAAAAAAAGAAAATCCCCCATTGTGTGTGTCAAGTTGACATCCAAGATTAGTCATCCTAGTGAAGAAACAGAAAATTTATTCTGACACCCACATCGGCTTCTAGGCATGTAAACAATCACAAGATAAACTGCAAAGGCCATATCAAACATTTAACAACCCATCTCAAATATGCATCAACCACTTGTAGTGCCTCTCACACTTTGTGGCCAAATGCTGGCCTTAGTCATGACTCAGAGGGAAGATCCAGAGGCCTCTACCCAGCAGATATGTTTCCGATACAAGTTGCACAGATCAACTATCTGTCCACAGAAACGTTCAGTCTATACCAAACCCTTCGAAGTGAGGGATAAAGGAAGGGAAAGAGCATACTGTCTATTTAATGTGATAATAGTTTAAATTCAAGAAGTACAAGAAGAATATTTGAAAGGGGGCACATTATAGACATACTTATCACTGTGCTAAACAGAAGGAAGTGAAAATTGTGAGCCAGCCCTGAACAGGGCCATAACTGCATGTTCCAACTCGGATCATTGGTTATCTGCTGGGACGAGGTAGGACATAAACATCTTTAGATAGAGTAAAATAGAGCTTTGGGCATTTTCTCACCCCCTCTGCCTTTTCTAAATCCAGTGACTTTTCTTAATGCTTTTTGTATCTTTACTGATACACCCGCTATTTTGATTTGGAAAATCTGGCTTTAGTCTTGCCCCACACAGCACACACACCACCACCACCACCACCACCACAGTTGCACATTTCCCTTTTCTGCCCTTCTAACCTCCCCACATCCTTGCTGGCTTCACCTTTCTCCCAGTTCCAAAGTTTTAAGGTTCAGCACACAAACCATCACCCCTGAAGTCTTCTTCCTTTATTTCCATGGGTGATGATTGTCAGCATGCTGTGAACCACTGTGGCCCACGGCGAGTTACATTTTCCCAGAAAATTATGCTATTTTGCTTCATAATGCACTGATTTGTGCCTTTCTTATTTCATGGACTAGAGAGCAGTCATTTAGTAGCAAGAACATGTTCATCGTCTGTAGATGGCCTCCTGCATTAGTGAATAGAGCAATAATATATTTATGCTCTATATAATATTCTAAGAAAAGACATGCAAAATTTAACTAGAAAAAAATTGAAACCTTGATGTCTTATCTATTATTTAGTGCTCAAACACCGCTATTGGAAAGTGTTCACCTTCTCTTTTCTTTCTATTTTTTTTTGTCCTTGACACCCTCACAGATGCACACTTACATTTCCTATGTATGTTTAAAGAGTCTGGTATCCAGTGAAAAACTCATAACTGGCTCCTTTTTTTACATGGCTGATTTCATAAATGTGGTATTAAAATTAGGCACCCTGAAAATATCAGGACTTCACATTACAATTAAAATGTTTCATTATTGCAAAAAAATGTGAGAAATTGAATTTTTCTTCAGTTATCTTTCTATACTGACACCTGCTAGCTAACAAATTCTTCCCTAAAAGAATTCTGCTAAAAGGGAAAATGTTATAGTTCTTCGTTTTGTAAAGAAATTTTAGTGACTAAAGAGAGTAGAAATATCCCTTTGCAAATAGGTCTGGAATGTTGAAGCAGAAAGACTATGGAGTAGTATTTTTTTCATTTATTTAGTCTAGGAGAGACCCAGCCAATCACCTTACTTGTAGGGTGGGGTCCCAGAGGATATTTTTTACTTATAAAGATTGAGGGCACGCTCCCGGCTGCCCCTTTTTCCTGCTTTCCTGTTCTCCGCTGGAACCTGTGGTTCTGTAAGTCTATTTCCCAATTAAAGCTGTATACAATTTCTGTCTGCATTCATTGACGCCAATACAATTTAGTCCAAGAAGATTTGATATAGGATAGACACCAACTTAGAGAAGCTAAAATTTAAGTTAGTGTTCCCAGTCTGCTGGTTGTTGAGTTCTGATCAGCTAATAGGTGAAAGTTTAATAAAAAATCCCACCTCAAACCCACCTTCAGACAAGACTGTGTCTGGATTTACGTTGCCTGTTCATACTAGAGCTTTGCTTGCTCAAACTATTGACGGTTCTGTGAATGTCTAAATGATAAAATATAAATAATAATGACAAAAATAAATAGTGAAAAGTTAAACAATATATCACTCTTTAAAAATAAATATTTTTAAATACTTATTTTAGTTTTGAGTTAATATAATTACATATTTCACCCTTCCCTTTCCTGCTTCAAAACCTTCTCATATATTCCTCCTGGCTTTCTATTGAATTTTTAGCTTCTCTTTTATTAGTTGTTGCTCTATGTATATACAGTACACACACATATATAATATTTATAAATGTAATATGTATATATATGTATGTATGTATGTATTCCTGCTCAGTCTGTGTACAGTATAAAGCTACAGTTTGTGTATTTTCAGTACTGAGGGGTTGGTATTGGGTAACGTATTATGTTCTCATCCCTGGAAAAGCCTTTCTCCCACTCTCTACATTTCTTCTGTTACCTGTAGATTATTGCGTGTCAACCCTTCAAAACCCTCATTAAAAAGGTTATTAGTTGCAGTCACTAATCATAGACCATGTTTAATAGGGAACAATGGAAAATGAGCTACTCAATAAGCTCCATATTTACATGAAGGAAATTAGATAGTGTTATCTTTTCGCCACTTTTCATTTTTGGAGCAGCTTGACCTATTTCATCTCCATGCGCTTATATCCATCCTTTGAGACGTTCAGTAATTGTGACAGCACTTCGATTTCCTGACTATCATTTGCAAAAATAAAACCTAACACCGCTTTGACAAAATAAAGTCAATACTATATCAAATTTCTTTCAGGATATGCCTGGACAGCAAGTGAGAGAGACACAAGCTGCCTTCAGCCATAATGTGTAAATTCATAAATTTTATGAAATGTTCTCCTTGAGAAGAGCCCAGACTTCCCATACACATGATTCCACAGTACAGTCACCATCATCTGCATCCATCCCTCTTCGTGAAAACACTAGGAAATCTCTGTGGCTGCTTTGTTTATATGCTTGCATGTGGTACAACTCTTCTCGGGATGCTGTAGATTAATATTACAAATTAGTTAAGACATGTTTTAGACACCATATGATGAGATCCAATATAATAAATGTTTGACAAGAAAAAAACTTCTATTTTTTTCTTTTGCGATGAAAAATATTTTTTAAATATTTTCTTGCTGTTTAAGACTGGAACAACTTGGAAAGAAAATTAGAGTAGATGAGACTCTAGTTAGGAAGACCAGACCAAGTGAAGATGTATAGCTCACAGTAGGAACTTGAGAGTATGCTTGGGACACTGTTTAAGGAGGAATGGAAATCTGAGTAAGTCTATGGTTGCTGGAGAGGTTTTTATATCAGAAAGTAAAAGAAGGAAAAATTATCAGAAGTGAGAAGAAAACAAAAGTAAAAGAGATGAGAAAAAGAAAAAGTAGAAACAAACAAAAGGAGTATGTTGTGGGTTGAGTGTGATGTGCCCCATAAGCTCACCTATTTGAAAGAACACCTCTGCCCTGGGTCAGGTGTTGGAGTGGTGCCTAGCTGGAGGAAGTAAGCTGCGTGAGGATGAGGTTTCTCAGCCCTGCCCCATTGTTTCTATCTCTTTCCCTGACAGGAGACACAGTTTGGCCAGTTCTGTTATTGTACTCCTGCCGCCAGGCCTTTCCTGTTGTGATGGACTCTGTTCCCTCAAATTATGAGCCAACACAGACCCTGCAAACACTGTCTCCCCCAGTGTGCTTCTTGTCAAAGGATTGATAACAGAAACAAAGAGTGACCTAGTCTGGTAGGGAAGCAAGCGAATAGAAAGTGTGTGACATGGAGTGAGGCCATTCCCTTTCCCTTAGTTTTGTAGCTCCCTGTGAGTACCAGCTCACTGGACTGCCGAATGAGCTCTGGATGGCTTATTTTACTGAATGTTTATCAGGATGAGAAAAAAAGAGAGCTCTATCTCTAGGACAGGAACTACAGTAAAAGACAAGAACAGTGAGGTAAAAGAGATCCAAAAATTCCATTTCTAAATACTCTAACATACAAGTATATTCATATCTGATACAGAAGTTGGAAAATGAAACATTCAAAGACATAATGCAGATGGGCCAATGTGAGGAGAAAGAGATATAAATGTACAGGTTGACCTGAAGAGTGGATATTTTGGAGGCTTGTGGATATGGTTCAATGGTTAAGAGTGTGTGCTTTTCTTATAGAAGATCCAAGTTCAATTCTTATTATTCCTGTCATCATTCACAATTCCCTGTAACTCCAGTTCCAGGAGTTCTTGGTAACATATCTGTGCTCTCCAGGCATCTACATCCACCTGTACACACCCACAAGTAACACACACACACAATTTTAAGTAATAAAATATTTTTTTAAAAAACTGGACATATTTGTATGAATTAAAATTAAAGATTTGATTAAACTGAAAGACGTTAATTTTGTTGAGGAAGGATCATGGAACTTAATTCAAGAACTCAGTTATAAAAAAACAACAAACTCAGTTATAGGCAGGATAATTGCTATCAGCGAGGATCCAGTCTGAGTTGAACAAGATGGTAGACAGTGGTTCTGAAGTGTTGTTCCCTTTCTTTCTTTAATAACAGGGAAGAGGCGATGAGAGCATTGTTGTGTGTATGCAGATCCACGTGTGCCCAAGGCCAACAGAGCCATGTATGTAGCAATGAATTCTGTATGGATTGAACCTTGTGGAATATTAATGTCCTCAGTCACAACCAAGGCTGACCTGATCTGGTGAGTCATTTGTTCATCCCTGGACAGTGAGGTCAAAAGACACAGGGTATGTGAAGATTATGGACAGCAGGATGAAAAGTAGCGAGCAAATCATTTCCTGCTGAACACCTAGGAAGATGTTTGGCTCCTCATGCAGCTCCATCACCTTCTGAAGCCCTCTTTTCAAGGAGTCAGCTGCCCAGCACAATGAAATAATATTGGCTGGAGAGAGAAAAGAAGTTTTCCAAGGTTGCCTTTGTGGAGAAAAGTTCTAAAATGTAGCCATAGTCACAAGAAATCATCGATACGTCTTTCTACTCCACCTACTTCATGCCGAGCTTTACAGCACTGACAAACTTTTACAAAAGCCTTCTCATCAATGACCAAACATTTAAGTCTGCAGAACAATAGCATTATCTCATTGCTTGAATAGTACAGAGAATGCAAATAACTCAGACCTAATTTGTATGCTGATTCACATGAGGTTTATGCTACATCTCATTCTTTTAACTCATCTATTTTGTGCATGATTCACCATCTCTTCATTAGAAATGGTTTTCTCATCCTCCCTGGCAGGAAGCAGGAGCTGAGCCCCACTGTGTAGCTGGCATTAAAGACCCCGTGTCTTCTGATAAATTGCCCTGATGTTGGATCCAAAAGAGCTTTCTTGTCATTGGTTCTGAAATGTAAGTAATAAGGATATCATTAGTTCTGGAAAGTCATAACAATGGGAGGAAATTAATGTTGGTAACTGCCAAGTAGGGAGATTTACTAATCTTAAACATTGTCAGGCAAAGAAAAAATGGTGCTCATACTATTTGCTTGGAATTTTATTCTCAACTCACGGGTCTTTAAAAGTAGGAGATTGTAAGGGAGCATGTAGTTCCCTGAAGACAACTCAATGCAATGGACACAGTCATATATGCTATATGGTTGAGTAACACAAATGTATCATACTTCACATTATCCTGGTCACATCATTTGGGAAATTCCTTTAAGCAGAAATATTATTAAAAAACAAAATTATAATAAACATAATCTTGCAGATTTCAATTGGATTTCATCATGAACCTAGAACACTGCAAAGGCCTATTTCCAAATGCCCTGTTCCATCACCTGGGCAGTCCGAAAAATAGTAGTGACAGAAGCAATGGGCAGCAAGGGGAGTGGTGGGCAGAAACAGCCTGAATAGTAAGTAAAGCCTCGCATCTGTCTAACTAGAACATAGTTTGAGCTGTCCCTGTTTGCAATTGGCTAGAATTTAGCTACCTGTTACACAGGTAGATTACATGAAGTTGGTTTGCCTTTCAAATTAGATTACAATCAAGTTCCTATAGAGAAACAGCTAAGCCAAACTTAAAATAGAAAGGAGCACCTTTAGACCAAATGTAAATGTAGAAAATCTCTTTTCAAATGTTCATTTTGAACATACTGAGTTCAAATAAAAGCAATAAAAATAACCCTCTCCAAACAAAAACAGAAAACTCAAAACAAAGTAAAGAGTCTCTAGGTGTTACGTTTAGATTGCAATTCTCTACAAATTATGCAATAATTGTAGTGTTTGGGTCAATCCTGTTAGCCAATAAGTCCTAGTCTCATGTTTATCCATGTAGAGACATCTGGTAGTGTATAGATTAGAGGCTGTCTCTGAATATGAGGTCTATGGCACTGACTGACTGTATGACATGGTAGTACCTCCAGTAAATCCATGTCTTTCATTTCCATTGAGTAAAGGACACAAGAGAGCCCCATACTCTGTGCTTGAGAGGGAAGGTTGTGACTAACTCTATGTGTCACAGAACTTTCAGTATCTGAAACCTCATACTACTAATTAGATCAAGAAACTGGAAGTGAATGGAAGGACATTACCAAAGCTGACTGAGGAGGAAAAGAGAAAAGCAATCTTTGACTTTCTTGTAGTGTTCCTTTCAGGAAAGAATTGGGTGACATATTTACATTAATTCTTTCCTTGAAGCATAGATGTTCGTCTATAAACCATGTGGCAAAATATTTTACTTGGCCAATTCTTGAGCATACTGTGCTGTGAGAAACGAGAATTGTAGCCTTTCAGAATCACTCCACACAAGTTAGGAGAGAAATCCTGTTTTCTTTTGTCCTATGCCACCTTTCTTTCTGACTCTCAGTACCGAAGAACTGTCATTCTAAATCAAGAGTGCACACCTTCCACCTGTAGTAACAACACACCTTAGTCTAGTAAAGGGCAAGGTGGTATGTCAGAAGGTAGAAAATTTCAATCTGATTTACGAGTCAAGAAACTGAGATAAATGTAGATTTAGAAGGTTAGAGAAGGTCACAATATCAGCAGAACTAAGATTCAAAATCTAGCTGTTGGACTCAGAGCTCTTACCTGTAAAAGGTTCTGTGCTTCTGTTAGTGGCCAGTGATGTTGCTTAGGGGTTGTCTTGCCCAACAATGCTTCAGAATTTCCAGTTCTTTTAATTCCCCCAGTTTTACCTTCTGCAAAGAAGGATTTTTCAAAACAGTACACGTGTAACTGGTGGTAAATGCTATTTTGATTTGGTATATCAACCACTTCCCAGAATTCCAGGCTGCTCTAGGTTAGATGGGATATGATTGTGGTCTAATGGTATGAGTCTCTGGGTCATGGCAAGAAAAGATTGAGGACCAATGATCCTCCCAGAGAATCAGGAAGGATTACTACTACACTACTCCCCAGCCGCTTGAAGGCTTATGTGAGTTTTCAAGTCCATCAGGTATGGGGTTCATGAGGTAAAATGTCATGAAAATGGAAAGTGATATTAAGAGCTGGTAGCCTGATGATGGTGTGACATGCTGCAAGAAAACATGAGGGCATTTCCAAGCCTCTGCGGCAAATCACATTTAGTTTGTCCTCAGGAATCTACTGAGGAGCCAAGTTACCCAATGCTGTATGAGGATCTACCTGAGTATCTAAAATGATACTAGAAGGATGCTTTGTAGGCAAAGGGTTCTTCCTCATTGTTTGTACTCTTCCATGATGTACTCTTTTTTCATGATAGTCTCAACCCAGTGCTCTGTCAGTATAAACTCAAAATCAGGAGTCTCTCAGCACAATTCAAAAGTAAAGTACTCAAGTATCTACATATGGAAAGTTTACTATGTACCAATGGTTAGTGAACTGGTTGGTGTTTACTGACATTTTGACATAATATAGTGCCTTCTGGGAAGAAGGAACACTAAGTGAGGAACTGCCCTTATCAATTTTTATATGAGCATATCTTGGGGAAAACTTTCTCCATTTCTAATTGGCATAAGCCCAGTCAATTGTTGGCAATACCAACTCTAAGCAGATAAGCCTTTGCTGCTAAGAAAGGGAGGTGATCATGAGTCTGAGAGCAACCAGTGAGCCATTCTCCTCTGTGTTTTCTGATTTGAGCTTCTGTCTTGAGGAATTTCTTTTGCTTCACTGGATAATGAACATAGAAGCTAAAATAAACCCTTTTACTGCCAAATTGCTTTTGGTCAGAACTTACAAAAGAAGACAAACAGAAAGGAAGGCACGTTTCCTGTGTCTCTCTTGTAGTTGCTGCCACCATCTTTGGGGATACTTGGGTTCAAGTAAGTCTACTATCATGTAAAATACTTCAGAGAGTTTTCATTAGTTTCTTTTTGTCTTGTGGCAGCCATATGCCATCTGATCTTTCTTACACTTGTATTCCTAATCCCCTGCAATGTTACTGAGTCTCTATAATATAGACTATTAAAGATTTGCCAATTAAAATATGGCTATTCTATACAATGTTTTCTGCTTCAGGATTTTTCAAGATTATTATATAGTGTCAATAACCATAATGACAATACTTTATAACAGGTCACTTGAATTATGCATATTTGCTTCTCAGTTGAGAGTGTGTTGTATCCAGATAAGTCCATTATAAATTGAAGACATCATGTCAAAATTGCACTGAGTGCAGTTAATACACTTCACATCTTTGTTGAATGATCAGTTCACTCTGCAGCCTGTAGATTAGTCTCTCCATGATCATGTGACTGACTTGTACCTGAAGATGCCTGCTCTTGACAAGCATTATAGAAAGGAATGTTCCCTTGCATCACTAGCCTGGACATTACTTTATCACAGTTTCAAAGCTGAAACTTAAATGAATCATACCATGATAACTTGAGTAACATTTGATCTTCAAAACATCACATTGTGTTTTATAAATACATATCATTCTGTCCATTAAAAAAATTCACAAGTTTTTAAAACTTTACAAATAGAAATAGGCATTAAAAGGTATTTGTATCTTTTTAAATGTGGCCATTGTATGGAAGTAGAAAGAGGATTTGGATGACTTTTTCCTGAAGATTTTTCTGGTATCTTTCATGAGTCCCACATGACCTATGTAAGAATTTGACTCACTTCTCCTGCTAGTAAATTTCTTTCTATGTGAAAATTTGAGGTGGGACACAGGTATTGCTGTACATGGAATGACTGAAGGGGTCTAGACTACTAGGGAAAGGTCAGTGATGAAGTGAAATGCCTGGTTTATCTATCTTTAACTCGTTCAGAGTTCCCACAATGAAACATTTGTCATTTCGCCAGGAGGAACAAAGCTTATAGCTGTGCAGTGTCTGCCTGTCCAACACCTGTCTCTTTGGGGTCCTGTCAGAAGTTTCCTCCACTAGGATTATGGGATATTCAGTTCATTTTGTCACTTCACGTTAGTACTACTGAAAATATTAGATCATTCATGTTATGATATTTATAGCCTTAATACCTCAGCACTTTCAGTACTTTCTTTATGATCATCCTCTGAAATCATTCTATTCCTATAACCTACAAAATATAGAACTACATAAAGACAAAATCATGTATGTTAGATAATAGGTTATAAGAAGTCAATGTGGAACTGGTTGCATGTTCCACAGGGCTATATTAGTAAAATAAACTGAATAAACAGAAAACAGTGCTTATTCAAGGTTTAATTTCAGAGTGCTCTATGAGTTTTACCCATGAGAAATAATGTGGCACAGACTGAAAACTGAATACATACAGCTAAAGTCAAAGTTCATGCACTCCTGTTAAGTAACATCAAATAAATAGGATAAAGTGCCAAGCCTCCATTTTACCACTAACCACCTTCAGTGATCTTCCTTCTCTGTGTAGATATTGTATGAATTTTATTTCTCTTGAATATTGTGTCTTCTTACTAAGTATATATGTCTATGCATCATTTTTTTAAAAACTAATGCAGTATTTATCCGTCTTTTCCTTGGCAAGCTTTCAGCCAACCCTTCCCTGTTGTGAAAAAAAATCTTTTTGTACACTGTGAAGATGTGGCATTTGGATTAATTTAATAAAAAGTTGAATGGTCAATAGGCTAGGTAGGATTGGTGGGGGGCAGAAGGACACTAGGGAGAAGAAGACTGAGATGCCAGGAAGATGCCAGGAGAAGCAGAGCAAGCAGAATATAAAAAACAGAGAAGTAAGCCAACTACAAATTGGCACCAACATGGGCAACTACACCTGCATGAAGACTGAGAAAGTTTAGAAAGAAATTCTAGGCACAAAAGAACTGAGTTAAGGATGGCTTCTGAGTAGCTGCATTTTTTTTTTTTCAGATAGGCTCTGTTTGCTGGCGGTGAGCAGGAGCACCAATGGCTCCTTAAGAGAGGTCTTCCGGATACTGCAGTGGAAAGGAAAGCTGTGTGACTTCTGTAGGAGCCAGCTTCCTGATTCACCAGCACATACGACTCTGACTCTTTGGGGAGGTCTGGGTATGGAACATTTAAATGAGTATTGTGAGCCGAATGTGACAACTTGTTTAATGGCAATATAGACCTGCTGTGAATCTGGATATGTGGCTGTAAGCATGACTCACAGAGCTGGCACTGAATGGACATCTGCCATGCTGGACTGGGAGGAGCCAAAAGTCAAAGCAGCCTTAGTTCAAGCCATGGCATTTAGCATTTTAAGAAGCGGTCCTGGAAAGAAAAGGATTAAAGATACACAATAGGACATATTTGGACATAAAAAACCACTAAACAAGACATAGTATGGTTAAAAAATGTGCATAGGCTTGGGAGAGAGAAGAAAAAGAGTACAGAGAGTTGCAATAGGAAGTAAGTCATTTTTATTTTTTTATTTTTTATTTTATTTCATTATTATTATTATTATTATTATTTTGGTTTATCGAGACAGGGTTTCTCTGTGGTTTTGGAGCCTGTCCTGGAACTAGCTCTTGTAGACCAGGGTGGTCTTGAACTCCTAGAGATCTGCCTGCCTCTGCCTCCCAAGTACTGGGATTAAAGGCATGCGCCACCACCGCCCGGCTAGTAAGTCATTTTTAAAAAATAAAGCAAAGTCTTTAAAGAGACAGAGTACAGAAGTCATAGATTAAAGGAGTAAAGAAAAATAAGCCATGTAAAGATGAAATATACAGAGTCTGTATTATGTATATTATTGTATTTTCTTTGAATTTTTTGACTGTGAATGAGCTAAGTACAGAGAGACATTTCATTGCAGGGCTACTAAGCTAAACAAGCATATATTTTTAAAGGTATTTTGACTTCAAAATTTAGATCTAAGAAAATGTTGCTTTGGAAAAGAGGTTCTGCTTTTGTTTCTACAAAAAAAATGAGAACCTGTGGATTCCTTTCAGATTAATGTGATTCAGTGGAACAAGACCCCTTGAAATGTCTCCATAAACTCTAAAATTACTTTAACCAATGAAAAGCAGGAAGTAGTTTGGAGAGAACTATGCCCAAATTCTCAAATATTGTTTATAAATGTTTATTTATATTTAAAGGGAGATATGATATAGAGATGAATACTTCACATGTATGGATCTTGGTTTATTGATACAAACTTAAGGTCAAATGTATTATATGTGTATTTCTGCTCATGATAAAGGTATTGTGTTTGTGCAACTCATTTAAAATGTAATGTATAACTAAGAAATACAGGTTAACAGATAGTCATCTATAATAGTCAAGCTTGTAGTCATGTTAGTTAGGTTTTCTAGATGTACAGAGATATATTTCAGATGTATAGTTATTCTTCATACCTTTCAAAGGCTAACAGAAAATGGAATTTAAAATGTTTAAGAAATTGGGACTTTTCTCTACAATGAGACATATCTGCTTCTGGCAGCACCAATTAATTCAAGAGGAAGATCGAAGAGGCTACTTATGGAGTTCCCTATCCATTTGGGCAAGAAACTGCTCTTGCCTGGACTTTTGGATGTTATACTGTCCAAACTGGACATGTGAGATCCACAAAAAAGTGATGCTGAACTTACCTAAAGGTGAGATTGTTCTTCAGGATTCCTGCATCATGAAAGAGTTTGCCAGACATTCTGAGGGCACAGAAGAAAATGATTGACAAACTGCCAATTTAGGTGGAACTGCCTTTAAAATTTCTTACTTCATGGAAAAATCTGCCAAATACTATGGGCCTAAAGGCTGAAGATGGATGCCCCAATGTTACAAAAGAACTTTGGGTGACTGTCCAGGCAGCAAAATGTCTCTGTCAATTCTGAAGTTTTGGAAGTTGCTTACAATGCATTTCCTGTTTACTTGGGTAATACTACATCCTTCTGGGGTCTCTGATGGAGTTGAAGAATAGATAATTATCATTATAATTTTCAATAGTTATGATAAAAGATAAAGTAGATAGAAATATTATAAATATAATTCTTGCTTGATAACTGTTTTGGTGTATGTAATCTTGCTATTTTAAAATTAAAACTTTCCTTTTTACTTTGACAGAAAAGGGGAGATAATGTGGGATTCCCCTCGGTATGCTGTGAATACATTTGGTTAATAAAGTTAATAAAGAAGCTGCTTTGGGCTGATTGCAGCACAAAATAGGGCAAGGCTGGAATTCCAAGCAAAAAAAAGAAGGAGTAGGTAGAAATCAGGGAGAAGCCGTGTAGCCACCAAGGGAAAAAGATGCCCATGGGAGCCCTTCAGAATCCTGCCAGTGACCACAACCTTTGGGTGATGCACAGATTTATAGAAAGGGTTGATTTAACATATAAGAGCTAGCTAGCAATATACTTAAGTGATTGGCCAAGCAGTGTTATAATTAATACAATTTCTATGATATTATTTGGGGTCTGGGCAGCCAGGAACAAATGAGAAATCTCCACCAACAAGTAAGAGACACACGATACATGGCAGAATGTAAATTAATAGAAATGAGTAAATTTAAGTTATAAGAACTAGTGAGAAACAAGTTTAAGATTTTGTCTAAGCTTTTATAGTCCATAAGTCTTTGTGTCGTGATTTAGGAGATGGCTTGTGGGACAGAGAAAGGCACACAACATTTCCTGTCGGAATTAACAACAAAAGATCTCACAGGCAAAGGAGACATAAAAGAAGAAACTATGGCAAGTGGGGATGCTGTTTCACATGACAAAGAAGCTGAGAAGGGCCACTGTCCAAAGTCTAGAATCATGTAGAACTGTTGCTCTAATAATGTGTTACTAGTATTAACAGTGCTTTAGGAAAGCTTTCCTAGCATTAACAATGGAAAGACTCTCATACAGTTTTAATACCATGCCCTGTACTGGCCACCCAGTAATGGTGGCAGTGCAGGCTCCAGTGAACGTGGCTATTGTATTTATATCCCTTAAAATGACACTGGTTTGGAAGTTGCAGCTAGGGATGCGTGAGATTAGGCTGAGGCTCTTATTCTTGGTGTCTCTGGTTGCTTCAGTGACACTAAGGACATCAATCTTCAGGTAGCTGAGAGGATGTCCTATTGAGCAAGTGGGGATGAATTTGAAAGAAGCATACACTTTCAGGACTCAGAAGTGAAGGCCATAGACTGGCTCCAAGTGCAGAGAACACCAAGTTTAACTTTAATCTGTCACACTGGTATTTCTTTCTTTTCTTTCTAATTAACAGAAGTATATTAATATGTGTCTACAGGGAAGCTGCAATGCTGATATTAGGTCTTCCCTTATCATTAGAGTGTAATACTGAATGCATTTTAAATTCATTAAATTTAAATGTGGTTGATGTCATTAACCATTTCTTTTTACCCTTGATATTTCAGAGCTATAAAAGTAGCTGTATATATATATATATATATATATATATATATATATATATATATATAAAACACTGTGTTTAAAATGCTTGCACAGTTCAAATTCTGATGACTATTACGTTTTTTCTTCCAAGTGATTTCATCATTCTCTGTTCTCCCAGAAATCATTGTTTCTGATACCCCATGTATTGGCTGTCACCAGCAGACTGCCCTCTGGGAAGCCTTCACAGCCTGTGAGGGAAGACAATGGCAATGTTTTCATGGAAGCTCAACTCTCAGGTCCTGTCTCTTTACAGAGAACTGAGATGCAAGCCTTGAGACAAAAGGATGTTCTTTGATTATTTTCAATATCCATGCCTGATTCTATAATTGTGATCAACATAAGATAGGTAAGATGCATTTAATTAATCATTTTTTGGAAGGATATATTGTATATACTGCATAACCATAGAGAAATAAAACAGTATATTCTATATTTAGACATATAATAGGGCTCAGGCAGGAGAAGAGGAATAGCAATTCCATAGAAAAATAGAGAAATACACAGAATACATAGACCATCACACTCATTCTCCAATTTCCTATACTTACATGTGTCACATGTAGCTCTGTAATCATGCAGAAAATACATGAATCAATTTAAATATCTGAAATATTATCATTATGATGATTGCCCTAGAATTGTTATAAAATCCTAGAGATACTTTCTCTAAATTATTTGATAGTTTAGTAGACTGTCTGAAGTAAGTTAGTTTAAATAGAGACATTTTTCCCTGTTCCTTTGGAAGACAGTGTTTAACTGTAGAATAGAATTTTCACAGCTACAACAGAAAATTTCTGGTAACATGAAGGAATCATTGGCTTGAAACCAGTGGAGAATAGTGGAGCAAATCAAACTGGACAGCTAATTCTCTGGAGAACAGAGCAGCTGAGCAAGGCAGCACCATGGAATGGCTTCTCTGCTCTTCCCCTAGGGGTCTGTGTTGATCCTGAGCTTTGAGTGTTGGGCCAAAGGTCCTGTATAGGCTGCAAAGAGGCAGAATTCAGAGGAGGTTTAGTATCCCCCTGCTGACTGTAGGACATAAGCATCTGGTTTTTATTTATTTTTTTCTGGGATGGCACGGCATAAAGAGATGAAAATCAACATAAAGTCACTGAAAGGGGAGTCATACTTCTCAGAAATGCTGAGAAACAAATATTAAAGGCCCTGACCCCCCAGGAGCAACAATAGAGAACTAATACTGCCTATAATTGTATTTTAGATCCAAGAAAATTAGCTGACAGAGTCCAACAAAGATGAATGCATAAACTTCTGGCTATCTGAATTAGAAGATGCTTCATATTGTCCGGTTACTAGACCCATGACCACCTTCCTCTCAGACATTATGGTGAAACGGTGACAACAATTTCTGTGACTCACACAATGACAGTCGGTCTTACCATGGAAACAACATAGCACACCAGAGCGTATGTCAGGGTCTGAGAAATAAGGAGACAGCAAATAAGGATTGATAAATAGAACACTTTATGGGATGATGTCCAAAGGAATCCAAAGGGCCTGGGAGTGGAAAATCCTAAAATGTACCATCATAACTCCAGGCCAAGACAATATTTTTAGGCAAAAGTAGTTTATTTTAATTCAGAAGCAGCACATGGAAGGTAGAAGTTAGAAAATATCACTTAATATGGTCAGAAAATATGAAGTATCTCAGAATAACTCTAAAGGGATATGTATAAATCCTGTGCACTGAGCATTATAAACCAGAACACAGAAAAAGAAAAGTCAAAACAAGTGACTCTCTCTATTAATTTCAAATAAAATTATATTTATATATCTGAATAAATACATATTTGGTATTTGTATAAATATATAAATATAATATATAATTGGTTTGTGGTGCTAAAGATGGAGCCCAGGGCCCCTGAATGAGCATAAACCTACTACTCTGTAAAATTCTCTCAAAATCTCAAAATAAAAGGTTAAAATCCTGTCAAGCCCATTCCTATCCAGCCATAGATGAATAGAATATAGTGAAGGAGCAATAGGGAGAGAAGACTAAATCTGGGGCCTCAGAAGTCAGGCAAATATGGCAAAGCAATCCACATATTGATGTTCGTATACAGATTGAAAACTGATGAGTAGAAAGTAGAGCGTAGACTCAGACCCACATACATATGGTTACCAGATTACTAGCATCTGTATTATTGACGCAACACAGAGTTAATGGTACCTTACTCTGTTTTCCTTTTCTGTCATAAATATCCTGACCAAAAAAAAAAAAAAAAACTAAAGAAAGGAGTCTGTTCTGGCTGACAGTGTGAAGGTACAATGCATCAGAGTGGCGGAGTCAGAAGGAAGAAGCTTGAAGCAGCCGGTCACCCACATCCACCATCAGGAACAGACAGAAGACACCACATCCGCCATCAGGAACAGACAGCGGGCACCACATCCACCATCAGGAGCAGACAGGAGGCACCACATCCACCATCAGGAGCAGACAGGAGGCACCACATCCGCCATCAGGAGCAGACAGCAGACACCACATCCACCATCAGGAGCAGACAGGAGGCACCACATCCACTATCAGGGACAGCACACATCAATTCCATGATCATTACTAGACAGCAGGCACCACATACACCATTGGAAGAGACAGGAGTTTAGCATGAATGATAAGACCTAGAGTCAGATACTGGGGTTCAATCTGAAGATCAGAAAAACAAAGCGACCAGCCAATGACTCTTACCTCTACCTCAGAACAAAACGGGCGGTTCTGCTTCCACAAATCCTCAGAAAGAGATACTGAACTGAGAACTGTCTCCTCCCATGTTCTATTCCTCCCTAGTGCTGGGATTAAAGGCCTGTACTACCACCACCCTGCCTCTATGGTTAGCTAGTGTGGCTACTGGGATTAAAGGTGATTGCCACACTGCCTGGTCTGTATAACTGTCCAGTTTGGTTGTTTTACTACCTGATCCTCAGGCAAGCTTTATCTATTAAAATACAAATTAAATATCACTGCATTTTCCTTTTTTGTCTAAAATAAAAGAAGGTTATAAATAATATAAGAAAAATATATATAATAAGTACAATGAATATATGTAATATATACAGACAATAAATATATCAATAATGACTAGTGCATTTATATTTGACAATTTCAAAGAAAAAACTCCCTATCTATTCTACTTTGGTGAGTCAAAAGTCTTGTATCCAATTTATTTTCTATCATAATTTAAACTTTGTGCATTTAGTAAACAAGGAAAACTATAATTATCTACACTTCAACTCCCTCAGAGACCCAAGAAAGTCATAATATTAACTGAGTAAGCAGGAAGTGTAAGCAAGTGACTTCCAAAAAATTGTGAGAAATGAACAGAAACAGCTGACTGCCTGAACATTCACCCAAAATTACTCTTTAAATTTTGGGGCATCAATTTTCAGCCTACAGGCCTAGAATATCTGACAGACTTTTCTATAAGGCAGGGATTTTGAAGGACTGTCATGGTTTCCATTCTGAGTTCAGTACATCTTTAGAGTGAATTGGTTGATACAATTCCGTAGTTTTTTTTCTACTATCCAATATCTCTCCACCGCTGCTTCTCTTTTCTCATTATCATTTAGATAATTCAAAGTTAATAAAGTATTATATACTTCTGGGGTTATTTATTATCCCTTTCTGTTTATTTAACATATTCTTTAAAGTTCAGTTTGATTTTTCTGTATCTGCCTGGCCTGTACAATTGTGCGGTATACCTGTACAATGCTTTATTCTATAATAAGCAAAACCCCATTTCATTCTCTTAGAGACATATTCTGGAGCATTGTCTTATTTTATTTGTACAGGAATACCTATGATAACCCTAACTTCTATCAAATGCGTGATTACTGAATCAGCCCTTTCCAATCTCAAAGCAGTTGCACATTGAAAAACTGAGTAGGTATAAATGGAGTGGTATACCTATTTTAGTTTTCCAAATTCGACAAAATGGAACACATCCATCTGCCAAATTTTATTGCTTTGAGTGTCCTTTGGGTTACTTTCTACAGACAGTGGTGTTCAGTAAAAAACAAGTAGGACATTTCCTTGGCTTGTTGCCACGTGGTGGATAAGTCTTTTTTTTTTTAACCTTTACTATTGACATGATTTTTTAGTGAAATTCTGAGGGTTTTAGCACATTTCCAAACAATAGCTGATTGATTTCTGCATTACCTTGTGGTAAAGGACCTGACAAACTCATATGTGATCAAATGTGTGTTATATATATGGGATGATGCATATTCCTGATTATATCTTGTAACTGAATAAGTAATAAAGTCATATAATTACACTTTTGGCATGTTATTATGCATCAATCAAAATGATTAAGTCTTTTAATATTAGTCAGATGTAATAAACTCTTCACTCCATGAAAAATTTATCTTTATTCAAATGTTTACCATTTAGCTCAACTATCAAGTAGTAATGTTACCTGGAAATAGGAGGTATCCTATAAAAAGTGACAGCTCTGTAGTTCAGAGGGACCTAGAACCTATAGAGTCTATATTACTGACGAGGCCTAGTGAGCTCAAACAAGTTAGGTGAGCATACTAAGGAATACTATAAGAAATAATAAGATGACTATATGTATCAGTTATATGAGTGTGGGGTACACATACAAAGGTGATTTAGAATCAAAGATGAGTGGATTAACCCCAAGTATCCAACATTCCTTCTAAATGTCAGCCCTGGGCTACTAAAGACTATTTACATTGCTAGTAGTTTCCATCTGAATGTTGTTGCTATATCTAAAACTCAGCATCTGAAAATGAACTCAAATTTGCTTTTCTAGCTCATATTCTTTTGTCCAAATTCTTTTTTCTTCTTTTCTTTCTTTTCCTTATGTTTCTCTTTTCTTTTTGAGGCATGGCTATATAGTTCAGGCTGGTTTCAATTCACAATCTCCTAGCTTCAACCTTCTGAGTGGGCTACCCCTCCAGAACTTAGTTTCATGCTCTTAATGACAGACACCTTCAATTACACCACCACCTAATATTACATTCTTCTCACATCTGAAAAGGATACAATATGCACAGTAGATGTAATAGTAGTATTGATATATATATATATATATATATATATATATATATATATATACATGTGTCCTGTACAAACCTAAGTATAAATGTTATTTTCTCAATTAGACACAGTAATCAAGCACTCAGCATCACACAGTAGAGCTAATTCTAACAATGAACTGTGATGAAGGTTACATGTCTGTCATCTCTCCTTTGAAAGTCATGAAAACATTTTATTTGCCTTTTTATCTTTGCTTTTATTAGCATATAAAGCGATGTATCTCCTTATGACATTTTTATACACAGTGTTTTGGTAGACACACCTCTTCATCTCCCTGGTCCTTTATTTGCAGCCTTCTTCAAATACTCTACTTTCCACATTCGTGGTATATGTTTTCTCTTATTCCCCTACACCCTTTTATTACATATTTCTCTCTCTGGTGGATGACTTTCTTGTTTCGTGATATCAGTCCACACACACTATCACATAAATACACATGTGTCAAAATTAAAGCCTAAGATATTCATAAAAGAGGGGATATGCAGTGTTTGTCTCTCTGAGTCTGTGTTACCTGGCTTAAATCCAACATTTTTTCAATGGCAGTTTAAAGTGAAGAAAAGGATTATGTGAATAAATCAAGATTTTTTTG
Organism: Microtus pennsylvanicus; assembly: GCF_037038515.1. Taxonomy (NCBI): domain Eukaryota; kingdom Metazoa; phylum Chordata; class Mammalia; order Rodentia; family Cricetidae; genus Microtus; species Microtus pennsylvanicus. The sequence continues at coordinate 71,096,678 of NC_134590.1, read as the reverse complement.
ATTCTGCAACCCCATGTCCCACTGATGCCTGACAGCTGACTCTCAGGTGCAGAGATAGATGTGTTAATAAAGAGTGAGGAGAAGTACTCTGTCTGAGTGGGTAGAAAGAATAGTAAACACTTGGGAAGACTGCAGTTCCAGCAACTAATACACAATCTGTGGCCATTAAACAGACATGGGAAGTTGATGATAACCAATGAAAGATGGGGAAGGGTGACAGAAGAAATGGAAAGACTTGGGTAGTGCTGTGGACATAGAACCATGTCAAACTTCTCATATCAGGTTTCAGGGTCTTCTGGGTCAGGACTCTATTAAAATTTGTTTAGCACAAAGAGCTTTCCTATTTGTAAACTAAATCTTCTCACATTGGCTAAGCTATTTTTGACTGATCCATTTAAAAATAACTATCACATAATCTACAGTTTTTAAGGGCTATGTTTTCTTAGATCAGAAAAGAAAGATGTGAAGAGTGGTAATGACCTTTGTGCATTGTTAGGGTTTAGTTTATGGAAAATTTCTGATTCTCACTTTTGCAAATGAAGTCTGTTATAATAGCATGTTTCAAGCCATTTCTAGAAATATTTACCACATGTAAAGTAAAATAGAATAGCCAAGAATAACTCAAATGCTGTGGTAAAATTTCTTTGCTCTGATAAACTCTGAAAGTCTCTAGGACCCTTAGAAGTATGTACACTAACTGTTATTGCAAAATCAGCAAAATCAATGATGGGGAAAGGGCCACAACTTGTTCCATCTTATATCATTTAAGATGGTAACAAAGGCGATGTGTTACGCTGGTGTGCAGGGCACGGCACATATTCAACCAACTTGCATTATGGGTATAA